>NC_068375.1:23698461-24345461 GCF_023724105.1 Carassius gibelio | reverse complement strand
CCATTCTGAGAGCAAACATGTGCACGGTAAATCAATGAGCAGAGCGAAACATCTAGACATCAACAGTGTCAAAGTTCAGCTGAATCCCTTTCACTACAGCTTTGTGTCGCTCAAATGACCTTCTGAACTCCCCGTTTAAGCAGGGTGATCTGCCTCTGTGCTCGGGACATCTGTCCTACAGACACACAGCATTGCAGATAAATGGAAATGCACCACATTCGAATGCATTAAAAGACAAAGATGTCCACTGACACAATATTTGTTAAAAAAAGCAAGTATGTTAAAATTGATTTTCTATTAAAAGGATACTCAACCCCAAAATGAAAATGTAGCCATTAATCACTTACCCCCATGTCATTCCAAACCCATAAAACTTAGTTTGTCTTCGGAACACAATTTAAGATATTTTGGATGAAAACCAGGAGGCTTGTGACTTTAAAATACACTGAAAAGGTCCAGAAAAGTATGAAAAGCATCATCAGAATAGTCCAGAATAGTATCCTTGTGGCACGGCTGACACAGAAGAGCGTACGCTGCCTGCATTCATCATATATTCTAAAAAATGACGGTTCGGTGATGCAGAGAGACTCAGGATACAAATCGTTGAATTAAGTCGTCATATTTGTTTTCTTTGCATACAAAAAGTATTCCTGTTGCTTCATAATGTTACGGTTGAACCACTGATGGCAGATGGATATTTCTGATGATGCTTTACATACTTTTCTGGACCTTGACATTGTAACTTACTTGGCTATGTCTATGGGACAGTCAAAAGCATCCCGGTTTTCATCCAAAATATCTTAAATCGTTTTCAGAAGACTAATGAAGATTTTACGGGTTAGGAACGACATGGGGGTAAGTGATGGGTAGAATATCCCTTTAACCGTTCAACATCCTGTCCTTTAGCACTCTACAGGTAAACTCAGCATGATGGAAACTCACTCACTCTAATATCGCATGCTTTATTTTTAACATTTTTATTTTCACTTGTAATGTTTAACCAAAACATCATATCTCAGTCTTCTGCTGAATATGATAGACTTCTCTCAAATGACATATATACCAGATTTTTCCAATCATTAATCTGCATAAACCAGTCCCTCCACAATCGACTGCAAGTTTACAAGTTTAAAGTTTTTATCTCCATTCCATCTCCACTAAACAAACAAAACTCAAAAGTGACTACGGTTGTACTTTTCAGTTTTATTTCAAGCCACAGCTTATCTAACAACTAATACACTACACACACACACACACACATCAAAGGCAATTCTGGGCAATATTAGATATTCGACAGCGGTGAGAAGTCAAGCTTATGAAAAATCACATCATTAGCATTATGAGGAGACTCTGATTTTTACTAACATTTCACAAACACAAAACTAACACAACCTGCTTTTGCGGTTCATCACGCTCATGACATGAACTTTAAATTGCATCATAAAATGTGGCACGAACAAACATCTCTAGCATTTCCTAGTAAGAATAGAATGAAAAAAGCATATTTTTGTTTATTCAGATTACGTTGATTAAATGATTGCAGGAATACCGAGCAGAAGCATGCAAACATCTTTTTTAATTTTAATCGGTCAAGAACTGTTCTGACATTTTACACTCTACGCATGACTAACATAAGAATACATAAAGAGAATGAGGAGTTCTCGACTAAAGGGAATATCGGCAGGATGACTCAACCAGATATATATTTCCGTAAGCAGGTGTCTTTTGACTGTAACAAGTCTAAACATCCGCCAACAAAACCAACAGAGGTAGATGTGAGGCATCAGCTAAGGTCAAAAGCTCACTAGAAGAAAAAAAAAAAAATCACACTGTGTTTACAGCAAGAGAGGAAATGTGCGGTTAGATGTGTTTGATTGCGGTAAACAAGACTGAGAGGTTTCCTTCAAACACCTCTTTGTTGTGGGAGGTTCTGGGCAAGTTGTCACACCTGTGGGGCGCCAGGCGCTGGAGGGCAGTGAAGATTGATTTCAGGACTTTATGATGTCATGGCAGAAAAATATCTAGACTATTTTGACAGTTTGACCTTCCCTGCATTCATCTCCTGAGCTTAACAGTTTCAGTGGAGTGAAGTGTGTGGGGTATATGTGTCTATGTCTGTGCCCTGCATTACAAGCACACAGCTCATCACAGGCGTCCCTGTTTCTCTGAGCCCTCAACACAAAGACCTGATTGAGAACAGGACTCCGCAGCTCTGCAATCCCTCATCTCTCTTCGTCTCCCCCATCTCCTGTTTTGACAGTCACGGTTTCCAAATGCACACTTTCTCACCCTGTTCAGCTCGACACGTCTGCCAGTCAAATGCAGTTTAATGTTTAAACCGCGGTCATTTACGGTACATGACAACAGAGGAATCTTCCGGGATGCTTTCAAACTGTGTCAGGCTTTATCGGTTCTGCAATGATTGCAAAAATCCTCAATAACAATACATTGGGTAAATAGTCATTATTTGAAAACTGACTTGAATCTTGATGGAATGTAAGAGATAATAAAAGATAGACTGTGCATGATCGCACCTGAAAACATACGCCTTCATTCTATTTAAAGTGATAATGCACTTGAAAATTAAAATTCCATCATCATTTACTCACGCTCTCTTTCTTCTGCGGAACACAAAAGAAGACATTTTGAAGAATGCTGGTAACCAAAACATTCTGGTGGCCATTGACTTGGATGGACAAAAACATCCTAAAAAAATATCTTCAGTTTTATGCCACAGCAAAGAGATACAGGGTTGGAATGACAGGAGGGTGAGTAAAGTAAGGAAACAATTATTATTTTTGGCTGACTGTAACTTTAACACCCCTTGTTGCGTTGTATTCAAATAAAGTCACAGGTCTCTTTAAGTAGCAAATATGTCTAATAAGGAGGTATGTTTTCAGGTAATAACTGAGAATAAAACGACAAACATGAAAATGAAGTCACACTATCAACAGCTTGAGCACTCAAAATAAATAAATAAATAAAATAATACATTTAAGCCTATAAAAAAGCCATGACAGTACTAACCATAACGTAAGTAATAAAAAAAATTAAATATCACCATAAGGTATATTATGGAAGAGAAGGGGGTAATTATTACACTGCTAGCGTATTTATTATACAGTGTAAAAACTTTATAACACATCCTGGCCTCCGGTCTAACGTCATTACGGAAGAAGTAGAGCAGGATAGCATTGTGAATGACAGCCGTGACATCCAATGGGGTTTCACAATAGGATCGTTAACATTCCAAGACGTTGATCGACAGCCAATCAGATTGAACGGAGGTGGAACGCAGTTGGCTGTCTGTCTGTGTCAGATGGATGTAACGAGGCCCAATCCCCGGTCTCGCTGGACGGCATTCTCCGAGAAAGTGAGGGGGGCAACAGGCCAGTAGGCTCTCGTGCTTCCCTCGACCATGTTTTAGCGGTATTATCCCAACAAGGGCCGGTGTGAATCCAAATATATGAAGAATAGCCCCAGAAATCAAGCGGATTATAACAATTTAAAGAATGACATTCGAGTGGAGCTAAATTGTCTTTAATCCGCAAAGATAAGTAAGAGCACAGCATAAGCAACCTACCCAGAAATGTTCCAGGAAATAGGGCGTTATCATCTTGCTGTCCTCCTTTCTTCACAGCAGCGCTTCTCTTTATTTGAATTGCCTCAGTTGGCACAATTAATCCACCGTCCTCCCCCCGATGTTGTTGTGTCTGGTGGGTTTTCTCTTTTTTCCTGCTCTTCTGCTTAGTTTTCCTTCCTCTGAACACGACTCCACCTCCTCCACTTGCTTTTTTCCCACCTCCACTTGTTCAGTATTTCATTGAGGGAACTATTGTGAAGAAACAGTGACGCCAGTGGCGAATTAAAGAATTGACAGAATTCCCATGACGCAATCGCGTAATTCTCACGCCCCACTTGGTGTAGTGACTCTTTTCTGGCTTCTTCATATGGAATTATACTACGAAATGCGCTAATATTATAAAAGAAAAGTTATTATATGTTAATAAGCTACTGTTCTTGGACACCAAAAAAAAGTATATATATAGTGTAGCTGGTACATATTATATCTTAAAGATAATCCAAATTGATCATTTGAAATTACTTTTTTGCACTTAATAAATGTAATAAAAAAAGACTTCATTTCCAAAGTAGTCAATATACCTTTATATTTAGAGAAATGTAATCAACGATTTTTTAAAAAGTGTTTATTCTTATCAATGCACAAATCCAAGCAGTGAAACAAACTTACGTCCATAAGAATGTCATACAAATATCTTTACAAAATTTCTACAGTACAATATATATTCTTTGCATGTTCCAAAATATCTGGTGGCCCCTAAAAATTATTACATTCTATATTTTAATCTTTCTGCAAAATCAGATTATAAAATAAAAGTAATAAAAAAAAAACAGAAAAGGGAGCTTTTGAGCAAAATTTGACTTCATTATAACATTTTCTTGATTTCCACACATAGAACTAGACAGGTGCAGTCTGGGGTGGGGACACAATATTTCGATTTTTACATTTTGTACTTCACATAAAGAAAAGACAACAATAACAACAACAACAACAACAAAATTAAACCATTAAAAAAGTAAAACCATTAGATTCATTACTGTGCAATCTCCAAGTCTCATGGCCGTATTTAACCCCTGAAAAACTTCAAGGTGGTACAGTACATACTGCATTTATATTTTATAAATAACAAATGTTCACATATATAAGGCCCAGTTACTTCCATTTTATCCCACATGATGTATCCTATTTAAGTGTCCATCTCCTCTAATAATAAAAAAAAAAAAGGTTTTACATTCTTTTACATGGAGATAGTGACAAAAATATGACCATTAGAAAGGATATTCACTAGCAGCTGAATGGGTTACAGGGAATGGCTCTATTATTATTATAAAACATGGGAGCCTGAACAGCGGAGAGAGGGATTCATAAAAAATAAAAACTTAAAAAAACACAGCAAAGAAAAAAAAAGTTAAACATACCTCCTGATGTCTCTACAACATAAAATATTCAAGTAGAAAATTACAACACATAGCAGCATTCATTAGTGTAAGACGGCACACTTAACATTCATAATATCTGCCTACATCATGTTTCTTTGTTTGTTCTTTTCATTTTTTTTTTTTTTTTTTTTGTCAGAACAATCTCCTTTCTTATTGGTTACAAATGCAAAACAGCTGGAATGTGACAGATAACCTGAAGAAAATAAAAACAGTGCAGAAATACACCAACACAACACAGACTCACAAACACCTGACAGTACCCCATGATGTTCAGATCTAAATTAATTTAAAAAAAAATAGAAAAACTCCTTACATCCTGAAAGGTTTGAAATCTCAGCTGGTTCGGTTTGAATCCAGAACTTATCTTGTAGTTGTAAGAACCAACTTTCAAGGCTTGCTACTATTCACATGAGGGACACAAAAACTGCCTCCACAAGCACGGAAGTGTCCAGGATCACACACAACACACTGATGTTATTTAAACCTCAAGCAGGAGGTGACATAACTAAATAAACCAAGTCACAAAAGCAATATGTGGATTGAAAACACGTCACCTCTTGTATGTTGTGTTTGTGTGGACAGAACACAATCAAATCTAGTCTGTATGAGGGGTGCTAGAAAAACTTATCGCTAATTGGGCCACCAACATACACAAAATCATACAACTGAACATACAGATTAACCCGATCAGTACCAAAAAAAAGATATCACAAGCATCTTCAAATTCATGCTCTGAGCAAACTAAGCAAAAAGAAATCGCTGATGTATGTTTCAAATGTGAACAAAAAAATGTGTTTAGGGTTCACTAGTTTGGATCCATGTCAAGCCACGCTGGAGATCAGAAAGTGTAACTCGACAGAGCAGATGTTTGCACCATTCAACCATCTTCACTGCGTTAATATGCAGCCTTACCTCTCAATTTGTGCATACCAACTTCATTTACCAAGACAGAAAAGTATGCAGTTATTCAGATTTGTTTTCCTTTATCGTTGCATCACCGCTGATCCAAAACAAATGGCAAAGATCAAAACCATTTCACTATCAATGATATGAAAGGACTTGCATTTCTAGAGTTACATTGTGTTACCTTATCTTCGTCTCATTGTTTTTTGTTTTTTTTACCACTGGATGTCCCGTTACATTAAGTGCCCTAGTGAATGAATGTTAACAATGTATTTTGTTTTTGCCATCATGGCTGATTGTTATAACATGATGAAAAAGCTTTCCTCCCTATTTTGGTTTGGCTTGGCAAGGTGTCGTTGACTAGTTCCCTTAGCTAACACTTCACTCCAACCCTGTCTACAGGGGTCCGGTGGGCTGTATGGCTCCTACCCCTGCTAGACCACCCTTCCCCCCAGGAAAAGGGCAACATTATGCCCTGGGTATCAGAGGTTCCCATCCTCTCCCATAGTGAATAAGCTGCAGAACAAGAGAGAAAGAGATCAGATTAGTATCATTAGTAAATAAATAGCAGTAACATATCACAATAACGATCAGTCAAGATTCATTTATGAATCTAGGTTAATGTTAATTTATAAATTGTTCAATAGGCAATGCATTATTAACTCTTTCCCCACCAGCATTTTTGAAAAAGGTTGCCAGCCACCCCGCACCACCAGCGATTTAGATGATTTTTACTAAAATTTGACGGCTTCCAGTAGATTTTGCTGTATGAATATTTGAATATGCAATACGCCCAAATGAATATCATAGCCTTTACTTTTAAACAAAAAGTCAGTTTTATTCTAGCTTAAAGGATTCTTTTTTTAATCAGCACTTGAATATAAGTAGGTTTCATAAAAATGTATAGTTTTGAGAAAAAGTATTCACTACGATTATCAAAGCATATACAGTAAATTGCTTCCATCAACACCTCCAAAGATTGCACAGACATATACCACTCCTAGATCAACATTTTACTCTGTAACTTTATTCAGCTTTCATTTATATGCCATCTATTGCTGATGATCACATTATTTTTAATATGCATCTGTTTACATAAGAGATTGCTCGTTTCTCCATCCTGTTCACGTGTGTTTTTGTTCGGGAGGTTTGGTACTCATTCAGAAGATGTGTAACAGCGCCCCCGAGTTTATAACAGTGAAAACACGGAAAAACACGTCTTTGGCAGGAAGCGTTGTCTTCTAAAAGACAAGATATCTTGTCAATAGCGGGGAAAGAGTTAATGAACATGAACGAACAAATTAGCAATGTTAATTTGTACAATTTATTTATACAACTAATTGAAACAAGAAAAAAATGATTACTACCGTATTTTCCGGACTATAAGTCGCACTTTTTTTCATAGTTAGGCTGGTCCTGCGACTTATAGTCAGGTGCGACTTATTTATCAAAATTACTTTGACATGAACCGAGAGAAATTAACCAAGAGAAAACATTACCGTCTACAGCCGCAAGAGGGCGCTCTTAGCATAGAGCGCCCTCTCGCGGCCCTAGATGGTAATGTTTTCTCTTGGTTCTTGTTTCTAAATAAATACGACTTATAGTCCAGTGCAACTTATATATGTTTTTTTCCTCGTCATGACGTAGTTTTGGACTGATGTGTCTTATACTTAGGTGCGACTTATAGTCCGAAAAATACGGTACTGTTACTATTATAACATTAGCCAACTGTTAACCAATACTGTAAAAGTTTGTTCATATTAATTAGTAATTACAGTCCAAAAACCTCTGAATAATAGTGTTTATATATATTTAGCAATATACACTCAAATTTAGCAAGTCTAAATATATGCAAAGAAACTGTAACACAGTTAAATAGATTGGCTATCTTAGAGAATCTCATGGAAATGTACCTCTTCAATCAGATAACATCTACACCCCATAGAAGGCTGCTAGTCTTTCTTTGAGTGGAAGGGGAAACTGGTCAGAAAAGCGTCTCCAATTCTCATCTCCAACCTGGTTCTTAAACCCATGCAAGATCTAACAGGGAACACACACTTGAGTATGAGGCATGCATTCATAATCATCTTGAAAGTTTTCCCAACTCACAGCGCTCTACCTTATAGAACATTTCTCGAAGATCATCTTTTGGGTTCATCCAGGATGCAACAGCATCACAGAAAAATATAAAGTCCTACAAAGTGGTAAAGAAAACAAAGGATCAATCTGACTGATCAAAGCACTCAGAGAGACATCAGTGGGGACAATGTGTTGTACCTGCACCACACCACCAGGGTTGACCGTGATCATGGTGCAGATTCCTCTGAACGCAGAGTCTTTCTCTTCATTGTCTCTTATATTGCGTAGAGAGGTGCACCTAGTGAAGGGAAGAACCAGTTTTCAAATAACATGCCTGTGCGGTTAGTTTGCATGTGGTTTAGAACTTAATCAACACAATATCATGATTACCACCTCAGAGCACCTTGGGACTAGCAAATGTTTTAAAATCACAGACACTGGTCAATCGAGAAAACCAAATTTTGTTTTATCTTCTTTATAAATAAAACATACTCTTGTTGAAACCAAGTTTAGTTTGCTGCAATATTTCCTGACAATCCCATACGAATATATTATATACTAATATTATTGGTTCTTAATCATATGGACATACATCCTTTTGTAATTATGAATTTTAAAAAAAACTTCAGCTGCTTTTTGCAATAAAACAAACTACTTAGATGTATTCTTTATAAGACAAATACAATGTCCATATAGCACCATGTATCTGTCAGCTGCAAGTTTATAGAATTAAACTAGTGCAAATTTTGTGGCAAGCATTCTGGGATAGAATCATGCAGCTAAAAGACTCTGTATCTAATGGGGAGGAGAAATGCTTTTTAAAGATGCTTTTCTATTTCTCTTATTTTTATCCATTTAACCATCACTTCCATTACCTAAAACCAGCAAGCATTTGATATTACCCCATGCACTCAATTAGTAGTTAGATAGCGACAGTAAAAGACGAAAACAGAAGTGAAAACTGAAATAAATCAATTGAGAACACATGAAGGTGCTACTGAGGCAAATTAAACGACAAGACCTAGAGGGACAGGGTTAGTCACATGGTTGGCAATGATTTCGACTGAATCATACAGAACAGAGAGAAAGATAGGGGTACCTTCCCTCAAATGTCTTGAATAGGCCTCCTACCATGTCTTCTTGCTCAGTCTCTTTCACAAGAAAAGATTTCACCAGCATAACGTTTATACGCTTTATTTTTTACAAAATCCTGGTTGTTTCTATACTAGCGCAAAGCTTGAAGCAATGCAGGAGCCTTTTCAAAAACACTGGGACAAGGTTTGTAGAGAGATTGAGCGAGTGAGAGAAAGAAAGAGAGAGAACAGTGGAGAGAAAAGCCAGAAGATAGACAGAAAGAGGAAATGAATGAAATAAAAGATTGAATAATACACACCAGGGTCTTATAAACTGCTGTAGCATGGGTGCCACCTCTTGAGGACAAACGTAACCAAGACGACCAATTGTTATTGCTAAGGTAACGCAATCACGGTTATACAGCACCAAACGCCAACCAAGACATGAGCGAATGAAGGGGGAGGAGAAAACAAAAACAAACAAACAAACAAACAGACAACTCAGAAACAGAACTCAACAGAATCTGTGTATGAGAGTAAACACAAGATTTCACTAGTACTCTTCAAAGTCCCAGACTACAGGGTCTAATGTAAAATATGACACTAAGAAAACATAGACCTCGTTTAAGGGAGGAGTCTTAGAAAACACGGCTTCAGTACAGCTCAGAGTTACAGAGAAACATTCATGTTTTGGCTGAAGTGTCTGCCAAATTCATTTAACGTCTCTATGTGATTCTTTTCCCCCAAATCCATGGATTACAGATTGAAGACTAGAGAAATCAAACTTGTTTTCAAAGATTTTCTCCCTTAAACTCACAAAAAATTCTTCAGTAGAACAGAAAAGTCTTTCTTTCTGTCTCTTTTGTTGTTTAAGAAATGCATATTACACCAAGCGAACTACATGGAGCGGACTAGATTCCACCAGGATCTTAAGAGGCACAGAGGAAGGAGACCTAAGTTTAAGAGACACAAAACTATGCAACATTCTCATTAAAGACAGGCATTTATGAACAGTCCAATGAGACATGCAGAAAGCAGATGATTGGCTCATTAGAGAACGCAGTTCAGTGCAGGATGGGCTGATTCAAAGAATCTGAAACTCAGTTAAGCACTGTTTAGTAATTAGTAATTAAATAGATGAATCAAATACTCAAAAATTAAACAAACTCAATAATTATGACATTGATGTAAAACCTGCACCATAAAGAAGAGGTACACCAACGTTCAAATGTTTGGGGTCTGTAAGGTATTTTTATGTTTTTGAAAGAAGTCTCTCATGCTCTTATTCATCAAAAATACAGTTAAAAAAAATAAAAGTTAGATTGTTAAATATTATTAGAATGTAAATAGATGCAATACAAATGTAATGCATTTCTGCAATGTCAAAGCTTAATTTTCAGCAGCCATTACTCCAGTCTTCAGTGCTGATCAATATGTTGATTTGGTCAATGTTGAAAACTGTTTTGGTGCTTAATATTTTTGTGGAAATGTGATACATTTTTACATTCTTAGGTTTAAAAGATAGAAAAAAGTCTTTACTGCTATTTTGATGAATTTAATACATTCTTGCTGAAAATTATTTTTTATTTATTTATTAAAAATCCAATCTTTTGAACAGTAGTGTATTAATGGGCTGACTAAAAATGATCAGTTTGGATTTGGCTATGCCACATGATTGCTTCTAATTTTTAAAAGGACTTAGACTTTGCAACGTGTATTATCAAGATATCAGCAATCCTGCATCAAACTTTAGCCGTCCTAAACTAAACAACATTCAACATCTATTGGCAGATATGCATTCACATTGAAAAATAAAAGGAATTAAAACAACAGAAATAAATCGACAGACAGGAACACATCTACAAGTACCCTTGTTTCTTTGGTAGTATGTTAGGAGTGTTACATTTCACCCTCATTAAAAAAAAAAAAAAAGAAACATCAATGTCGGCAGCCATTACGGCTCAGGCTAGAGCTTCAAATCTAGCAGTCCAATCAGAGTGGAGTGTAACTGGAAAACAATTTGCGAGGTACAGGTGCTAAACATTAATCTAAACACCACAAAACAGATTTAGATCAGAGTTTATACGTTTTCTCTGAATTAAATAGGGGGAAATACTATTTGAGGTTAAAATCTTCAAGTAAAAATGTTCAAATCAAAAAAACACTCCTCTTAAGTTTGGTTTACATTCGTCATTGTAATATCTCACTGATGCTGATGCTTGTAACCTCATTACGGTGATCTACTCGCTAACATGGAACTCACTGTTCTATTGATCCACTTCAGTCAGTACCACAGCTGGACTGTTACAAGGTCTGCTCTATTTATTTTTGAAGACAGGATATGCTGAGAGAACTCAGCCGAGTTTGTATATAGAAAATAAATTCCCCAAAAACTGCTCCTATTCTTTTTCACTAGCCCGTTAACCACAATACTGTGCACTGGTAGAGATTTTCACATCCAGTATCATAAAACCTTTATCAAACCTTGTAAGGTCCACTTCCTGGAGTTTGAATGGAGATTAATAAGCACTGTGGAATGGGTACTAGGAGAGTTTGGGAAAAGCAGAGGGTGGAAACCTCTTGTGAGGGGTCAGCCTGGTCTAGCGCCCCTCAGATGGTACCTGTATTCTCCAGCAGTGTCTTGGGTGTGCTGGGTCTATTTATGATCTCCATAAGCTGCTGTAAAACCACCGGGACATACGGCTGCATCTCAGAACCTGAGCAGAGAGAAAACTAGCATGTTAACCTTGAAGGTGTGATGAAAGGAGTGAAATTAATAAGAGAAGATGATGAGGAAACTCTCACCCATCTGAATGGATATTTCTCCAATGGCCCATGTTGCATTGTTGCAGACTGATATCAATTCTGGGTTCAGGTCCGTGCCCAAGATAGGCATGAAGTTCGCTAGAGAGGAGAGATTTACACAAACAAATCAATGTTTAAGTGCCTGAAGGCAAACAGAGACGGATCAAACTGAGAAAGTGTCAGTGAATAATAACTCCACACCAATGCAAGGTTTGACATGCTGGAAGCAGGCTTTGGTCAGATCTCCCAAAAGAGCAAAAGAACTCTGTCGGACCTCTGGCATTTTATCCTGAGAAAATACAACCATCAAAAGATTAGCATTGTCACATTACATTTCTCATAGCTGCTCGTCCACGAATAAATAGTTTTTGGAGTTTGGATCTCGTGCAATTTATCTGCAGGAGACAAATGCAAATGTCCTTCTGTGTATGTAAAGATTAGCTGGTAAATTCAGAGAGACAAATACATTATACAGAGATGATGCAGTCTTCTCCATCTCAGTCGTTACCTAGATACAGTGGCATCATGTTGGCACAAACGTAAAATGGTTTAGATCCAAAAGTGTTTTCAACACTGATAATAATAATAAATGTTACTTGAGCAGCAATTTTAGAATGATTTCTGAAGGATCTCGTGACACTGAAGACTGGAGTAATGGCTGCTGAAAATTCAGTTTTCATCACAGAAATTTACTCAATTTTAAAATATATTAAAATCAAAGGTAATAAGTATATTAAATCAAATATATTAGGTTGAACATACCATGCCTCAGTGCTACAATGTCTTGCTATGCTTTATAGTTACCTGCATGCACTGGTACATGAGAGTGAGGATGCTGCTGCGGGCAACTAGCTGTTCTATGTTCCCTCCAAGACCCTCTGCTAATCCGCTGAGCAGATCCAGGGCCACAATCATGAAATCTTTATCAGGAGCTTCATACAACTCAGGCTGACTCTGGTGGAGCTGTGAGACAGAAGAAGACATCAAGTGATATTCACACTGATTCTAAATTATGAGCATTTCTTATTTTGCAACCTTTTCTACACTAGTAGTTTTTTCAGCTGACAGTATTACCGAGAGATGAGTGGGTCTGTGTGTATTTGTGTGGCTTCTCACCACAGCCTGGGCGAGTGTTTTCTGGACCAGGCTGACACAGCGCTGGTAGACAGGTTCACAGTATGGCAGGAAGCCGCTCTGCAGGGCGGTGGCCACAGACGAGAGACACTGAAAGAGGAATCAACATAGAAACAAGATCTTGTTTTGAGTCATAATCAGGTACATGCATCAAAATGCTGGATTCTGAACAATACTAAGATTTCCTGTCACTTCTGCTGAAATGATTTTTCTCTGCTGGTTTTTCAAATTGTTTATTTGTGCATACATACATATTGTTCAAAAGTTTGGGTTCAGCAAGCGTTTTTTTTTTTTCTTTCAGTAAGTTTGTTTTTGACGGTGGATACATTTTTTAATACATGCACTTTTTAATGAATGAAAAGTTGAATTGAACAGCATTTATTTGAAATATGTTTTGTAACATTATACAATTTCTTTATTGTCACTTTTGAATGATTTAAAAAGTCTTTGCTGACTTAAAGTATTAATTTCCTTCAAAAAAAATTTAATGAAATCAATTCTTACTGATCCCAAATTTCTGAACAGTAGTTTATATAAATCAAGCGTTAGACAACTACCTCCAGTAAGGGAAAGAGATCTTTATCCTCATCTTTTAGCTGGTTCCATTTTTGAATCAATGGAGGCATCAGCATCTGAATATATTCCTGCACACAGAGCAAACATGTACAGTAGTCAAACATGTGTTCAGGGCCGTCGCTAGAGGGAAGAAAGGTCTAGGAGTGCCGCAATATACCGGTACTGACAATAATCGTGAAATTTAATTAATTGCTATCGTGTTATTTAGGGGTGTTGCAATATGCTGGTATTGGCCATACTTAAAAATGAATAATACACATAATAACCCAGTGCCATTAATTAACTCTAACTCTCACATGTAGTTTGTTTCATTCATACTCGACGCCGGAGGGCGCCCTCTCACAGAAAGTCCACAAGCAAGACTCATAGGAGTAATAGAACTTATGATGTTCCAGGAAATCCCTGTAGGCTTCCAGCTATCGCTGTAGATGAGTAAAATGCAGAAGAAATGTTTTATCTGATTAAACATGAAGACAGTCAACACAGGATTGCAACAGTATGTGGTTTGTCTTGTTTTTCAAGGCATCTTATTTTCATATACAAGGTTAAGTATTTATAAGGTATTGCTAATTGACATAGCATTTATCACTGTATAGAATACTATTAAACAGGGGTCGGCAACCTTTAGGGAATTAAGTGCCATTTAAAAAATTCTGGTTAACCACTTTTTGTGGCCACTTTAATAGTGTAATGAAAATTCTGATATCCGTGACAGCCCAACAATTAAATGGGCTCACAGCTGTGGCCAGCTATTTCTACTGACTGCCTGAGTCAGCATGAAAGGTTCTCAGGACAGTTGACGGGCCACTGCTGCACGTTGTCATGAAAGCTTATCAATTACACATCTTTTTAAGCCTTGCCAATTTAAACATTTAAGAGATTTTAAAGAATTCAAACACAAGAAGACACAAAATAACTCAACTGAGTACTTGCCCTCTGTGTTCAGTGTGTACACAAAAAGCTGCAAACACACAAAAAAAAACGTCTCTTTTGTATCTTCCTGTGCATGAACGAACAAATACACCCAGCCATATTAAATATTCAAGCATAAAAAGATGTGAAAGTGCTTAATTCAGCAACTACAAACCGTGTTCTGTGCGCACAGCACACACAAAGAGCTGCATCTCACAGCCCGTGAACTATGAATTGAGTTGTGTGTCTTCTTGTGCTTGAACATACATCCATGAAATACATGCAAAATTAAGCTGAAATATCCATCTTGGTGAGTATCCTCGAAAAACGCTCGGTTATGTCTAAAGTCAACGTAAACAGTTTAGAAAGTAATCAGACATGTATCAATATACTGGATCCATGTATTGTCTCTTAAAGTGATCGCACCTTGTTTACTAGCTGCTGTCGGTGTCCTTAATGTTAATCCAAGAAAAAACAGCGAGAAAAAAACACTCACTGCTCTTGACTGAATTAATTTTGTAGTTTTATCCAGAATTAATCTATATTTAATTTATACAGTGAAGACTATGCAGTGCTATTTACATTTAATTATTTTGTTTCTGTACCTGAACTTTATTTATCGGTGCTATTTACAAACAGGGCCAATGGATACAACCTGTCCTGGAGCCCCGCAAACCCCAGCTTTGACTCTGCAGGGATTTATTAGACAAGTACAGTCTGTTTCTAAAAGAAATTTGTAAAAAATTATCCAACATGTAGAGCTGAAACAACGAATCGATTTAATCGATTAAAATCGATTATTAAAATAGTTGTCAACTAATTTAGTAATCGATTCGTCGCTAAATAAATTTTATTTGCCATAAGCGGCTCATTTCGTGCATATTTCAAATCTGCGGTGACCAAAGTGTGGCAGTAATGAGCCACCGGAGGTTTTACTCAGCCAGTACAGCAGGTGAAGTAGCGAATAGCCAATAGCTGGCCTCGTTTTATGTCACGTGCTTCCCGAACAGCGTCTCTGCAGCATTCAGCGGGAAGTGGGAGTACTTTACTTTGAGCCTTCAAAATGAAGAGTAACCTGTAAACTCTGCACTACTGAACTGTTTAAGGGGCCGTTCACATATCTTGTCTTTTGCGTGCTCAAGTTCGTTATTTCCTATGTAGGCGCGCAGTATGCACTCTCATAATAGAAGCGACGCGGTCGCGACACGCACGCGGTGCGATGCGCCCGTTTTTCCAGGCGCGTCCACACCGCATCAATTTATCCTTTGCTGAAATTTCCGGGTCTTCATGGAGAGGGCACGTCATGGAGAGAGCACGTCATGGTTGCTTAGCAAAGGCAGACGCCTCAGGGGCGCTTCTGCCCGAGCGCTTTGGAAAGAAGGAGAAAGCGGCGCGACTAGCGTTCCCTCTCGAGGCGGTAACTCAACATTACGTCAGCTAAGACGTATATGGGAACTCTTCCCTTCTCCACTTTCACTGAAATCTTATTGGCTAACGCCAGCTGGGGACAGCTGGCCAATTGACGCGAAGCATGCAAATACTGGCGGGTAAGCGTGCAGTATAAAATGCATGGGCGCGAAAATTACGTCAGAATCTCTTTCTTCACGCTAGAAGTCTTATCTAAGTCATCGTGGAAGTTGCAATAGAGGACTACTCACCCTGTTTTTCCTCTCCGCATCCGATGGCTGCTAATGCTAGATTCGGACCATCCCCAGTTCTGTGTGACCTGCTTGGGATTCTCACACGGACAACACTTGCGCCCACTGTACCGAGCTGCCAGTGCGCGCCCTCAGAGCCAGAGTGGCTCGGAGGACGGCGGGAATGAGGCCCACTGCCGCCAGCGAGCCGCTGGTGGGCCCTCCCCCGCCCGAAGACGAGTTTGACGTCGGCGTGGTGGACTATAGCTTCCGCGAACTTCGTCCTCTTCGGAGCTGGCGAGGAAAACGACTCCATGTCGCTTCGACGTCGAAAAAGGTTTGGGCCTCTCAGTGGGACCGCCCCGACCAAGAGGGCCCTGAGACCTCCAGGAGAAGCTCGTCAGGGTCTTCGGAAAGGTCGTCACGGAGCTGAGTCTCGCTCGCAACGCACATGACGAGCCTGTGATAGGTAACTAGACTCGTGGCTCCTCCAGTCGAGCTGCTACCAGATGGCATTTAGGCATGCAAGAGCTCGTGGTGAAATCGCGCACCCACTCTGCTACGAAGGCCATATCACGCACGTGGACGGGACGGAAACCCTCCCCCCCCGTCTAGGAGACTGTTACCACACACCTGTGCTCGTCTCCCTCTGCTTTTGGTCCGGACCACAGTCTAGAAAGAGCGAGTGCAGCTTCTGCTCTTTGCCAGGGCAATACTCAAGGTGTTTCAGGCAAACGGCGGCACAGTAGCGCTGACGTCATCAGGATCTGCACGCGGCAACTGATCTCGCGCTGATTGCTATTAAGCGCTCTGCTCAGCTGTTTCACGGAGCTCATGGTCATCTTTACAGGCACCTATGGCTTCACTAGCTGTCCTGAAAGACGCGGACCGTAGGCCGCTCCTAAACGTTCCAGTTGCTCCCTCCGGCCTCTTTGGTGACGTCATGGAGCTATTCTCAGAGACGCAGAAAGCGCGCCAAAGTATGAGCCATGTGATACCCCGTCGCTCACCCCAGTCTTCTTCTGTGAGATTCTTATGCACCGGGCCAGGCTCTGAAACCAGCTAAAATAACCCGCAGTGGCACCCCGCTCTGAACCGGACGCTCGTTTCTGCCGAAACCAGCAGTGGTAAGAGCCTGGAAGGTAACGTCAGGGTCAGTTGAGGACCCCGCGCCGCGAGAGAGCCAGCGCGCCATACGAGCCGTCTCCCTGACGGTGAAAGAGTGAGTGAGCGGGAGGCCCCGCCCCCAAGCGCCTTGTTCATATGCATCATGTCCCCCATTTCCTTCGGGCGACGATTGCTATGTCTGTTTGAATGCTGTTTGTGTGAGTTCCACAATAAAAGCAGGTATACAATCAGCGAAAGAGCTTTACTGCCTCTTACACTCATCTCTGTGTCACTCGCCCTGTCTCAGATCAGTGCAGAGCCACAACCCATGATTATACTGGCCTCGCGAGAGTGCCAACACCACATAAACACGGTGTCACCCTCAATGTTCAGATGCATCATGTCCCCCATGTTTCTTCGGGCGACGATTGCTATGTCTGTTTGAATGCTGTTTGTGTGAGTTCCACAATAAAAGCATGTTACAATCAACTAAAGAGCTTTACTTCCTCTTACACTCATCTCTGTGTCACTCGCCCTGTCTCAGAACAGTGCAGAGCCACAACCCATGATTACTGGCCTCGCGAGAGTGCCAACACCACATAAACACGGTGTCACCCTCAATGTTCAAATGCATCATGTCCCCCATGTTTCTTCGGGCGACGATTGCTATGTCTGTTTGAATGCTGTTTGTGTGAGTTCCACAATAAAAACAGGTATACAATCAGCGAAAGAACTTTACTGCCTCTTACACTCATCACTGTGTCACTCGCCCTGTCTCAGAACAGTGCAGAGCCACAACCTATTATTATAATGGCCTCGCGAAGGAGCGAGAGTGCCAACACCACAAAGACACATGCATCATGTCCCCCACATCACTATGGGTGACGATTGCTATATGTGTTTAAATGATGTTTTTGTGAGTAAAAATTGTACTAAAGAAGCATATATACAAATTCTTGCACTCAACGTTGTGTCACTCGCCCTGTCTCAAACAGCGCTGAGCCACAGTCCATGATTATAATGGCCTCATGATGGCGCAAGAGTGTCACACCATTTCGCGACGCGCCCGCCCTCCCGCCAGTGCTTCCAGCCTCGCGGGGGCGGGGCCCTAATTAAAATAAGCCATCAGTGGCTGTAGACGTAACGCGTCCGCCGTGTCATCTCATGGACGGTAAGAGGGCTATCCCGGGCGTTTCACCGTGGATACTGGGAATAATTCACGACGGATATTCTCTCCAATTCAAACGCAGACCTCCCCGCTTCAATGGCGTGGTCCCGTCACTGACTTTGCCCCAAAACCGTCCTGTTCTGCGACAGGAAGTTCTCAGTCTGCTCGAGAGAGAGCGATAGAGCGAAATTTCCCCTCAGATCGAGCGGAATGCGCATGTTGAATTATCTGGACGATTGGCTGATTTTAGCCCACTCAAGAGATGTGCTATCAGTCACGTGGAAACAATGCTTCGCCGTTTGGATACGCTGGGACTGCGTGTGAATATGCAGAAGAGCGTGTTTTTACGAGTCGGACTGTAACATATCTGGGAATATGTTTGGACTCGATGGCGATGCGAGCCCATCTCTCTCTAGAGCATTTCATCGACTCTGCGCTGTTTCTGACTGGGCAGGTCGTTTGCACTGAGGGAATTTCAGAGGCTTCTGGGACTGATGGCGGCGGCTTCTTCAGTGTGCCATCTGGGTCTGCTACATTGCGGCCGCTACAGTTTTGGCTGTAACTCGAGTTCCGCCGAGGGCGTGGTCTTCGGTCCACAAGCACTTACGGTCATTCACAGTTGCGTCAGCACTCTGAGACCGTGGAACAGCCCGGATATGTTCAGCCCAGGAGTTCTTTTCTCTGCGAACGCGATCTAGGCCGGGGAGCAGTGCGTCTGGGCCTGTGGTCGGAGTCACAGAGAAGGTGACACAAAACCGTTTGGAATAATGGAAGCGGTGTCCTAATATCCCTGCAAGCCTTTCGGTCGAAATTGGAGCGGAAACATGTACTGATTCAAACCGACAACACGTCTGTGGTCTCGTACATAAATCGCCAGGGCGGCGTGCGCTCCAGAGCTCTATTCAAACAGGCAGCGAGTTTCCTGTTGTGGGCGGACCGACACTTAATCTCCATAGGAGCGTCGCGCATCCCCGGTACTTTGAACCGTGGAGTGAGCATGCTTTTGAGGAACGGGATTCCTTAAGGAGATGTTGGCTTCACCCAAGATCAGATCTAATGATTTGGGAGGGAGGAAGTGGATTGTTTGCCACGAGCGAGAACACGTTTGCTATCTCACTCCCCCCTGCTGGGAGATGCTCTTACATTGCGCTGGCTGGAAGCCAGGCTTACACATTCCCTCCTGTGAAGATTCTGCCTGTGTTGTGCAAAATCAGGGAGGAGAAAGCATCAGTTATACTCGTGGCCCCGAACTGGCCGAATCAGCCCTGGTTCGCGGACCTGAGAGAGTTACTGAGGGCTCCCCCATGGCGAATCCCCCTCAAGCAGGACCTGCTGTCTCAGGCGAATGGCACAATATAGCACCCCAGCCCCGAGCTGTGGAACCTTCATGTGTGGCCGCTGCGGGGACCCTAATGAGCGGGACACTCTGCACTGACGAGTGCTAAACACACTTACTGAGACGCGAGCATCATCAAACATTCGCTGCTACGCGCAGAAGTGGTGAGTTTTCACAAAATGGTGCGAGAACATTTATATTGACCCGGGGACCTGTTCCGTGTCGGATGTTTTGCGCTTTCTACAGCACAGTTGGATAGCGGGAGTTTGAAACCATCCACGCTGAAGGTGTATGTGACCGCTATTGCCGCTTTCGTTCCCCGGTTACGGGTAAACGATCGGTAAGCACGCTCTGGTATTCAGTTTTCTCAGGGGAGCAAGTAGATTGTGTACTTCATGGCCGCCCTCCGTGCCGCCGTGGGATTTCGCTCTAGTTTTGAGGGCTCTATCTCTTATTACCGTTCGAGCCATTAGCTTCGATTGCGGTTAAGGAGCTTCCCTGAAGACTGCCTTGCCTCTTGCTCTCGCCTCAGCGAAGTGCCTTGGAGAATTTCGTGAGTGTTTGGTGAACGATATTGCATTGGTTTCGGGCCTGGCGACTGTAATGTCACTCTCCGGCCGAGACCGGGTTTCGTTTCGAAGTCACTCAATACACCGTTTTGTTTCCCTGCCCGCCTTATCTGTTGAGCCGTCAGCCTCGCGCGACGCTGATACTCAGAGCGCCGGGACCCTGTTAGGGTTTTACGGATGTATATGAATTGCTCGGCCGCCTTTCGTCAGTCGGACCAGCTGTTCGTGTGCTTGGTGGATGTAATAAGGGACGTGCTGTTTCTAAACAGAGACTTTCTCACTGGATCGTGGACGCTATCAAATGCCAGGGGAAGGATTACCCCCTCAACATCAGAGCTCATTCTGCGAGGACATTATAAATGCTTCCTGATGGGCCTGGTCTAGAGGTATGTCTGTCCAGTATTTATGTTTTGCTGCTGGCTGGTCTTCCCAGAACACAATCGCCAGGTTTTACAAGCTGGATGTACCCTCTGTAGCGTCACATGTTTTTCGGTGAGTTAAGTTTTATTCATTAAAGCTGTTATAACCAGCTATACAGTAGTTACCATGGCTGCTAACTAGAGCCCGACCGATATGGATTTTTGGGGGCCGATGCCGATGCCGATATTAACTCGAAAATAGCCGATTTATAAGCCGATATTTTGATTTTGAAAGTAAACTGGATATTAGACCCATTTCCTATAAACTGCACTTACACAACATTCAATAGCAAAATATCTACCTGTTCTATGTATGTGGGCTGTATAAACCATTTTCCAGAAGGGATTTATGTAAAAAAAAAAAAAAGCCTTAGATTACGGTCTCAATGACTAAACAATTGCACATCAAAAGTATATATTTTTTAATGATCAAAAAACAGTCTGGTTTTAAACATTTAACACTTTTACTTTCTTCCAGTTGAAGCTGGTTTTAACAGTCTGTGTGTGTACTGTAAATAAATTATAATACTAAAGTTAAAGTATTTGCAGAAGTAGTCCCACACTTTGCTGCTACAGCATTCACCTTTTTCAGGTATCTGTAGGCAGAAAGAGAGACAGAGAAAGAATAAGCATGTGTATTAATAATATCACCATGTATCATTACTCATGTCATCATTAGAATTATAATAATAATAAACAGGGATCTCCTACATAGGCAAAAATGAGAAATTTATATATTTTTTTTATTTGTCAAGCAATAGGTATTACCTACTTATATTTAACTATATTATTTCAACATTTTCCTGTTATGTCTGTAAAGCTGCTTTGAAACAATATGTAAAAATAAAAAATAAAAAAAGAAAAAAGCGCGTGTTCAGCTCACATTTATTTACATGTCCCCTCTGGTTTAATCATTTCTTACGCACCTACTGTAGTTACTGTAATTACACTATATTTGCTCTCACAGACACATTCACAACGGACCCGTATATCTTCTCCTCTTCTCTTTGTGCAGTCTGAATCAAAACATCGTCATGCGCTGGCGAACGTAAAGTTAGCCTACTGTTACCGGAAGATTACGGAATCAATTCGAAGTTGAATGGTTAACGTTAGTGTCATGAACACACCGCTGTCAATTCTGAGAAGCACCACCTTCAAACAAGTTAATAGCAAGCATTTAAGGGGCCTGCTAAAAAGGAAGCTATATTAGCGTTAGAGTAACACAACCAGCCTGAATTCACCAAATTGTGCTCTGGACCTGAGGGTAGCCTTCTCTTCCTTGCTTCTCTCTTAATTATCATCAGCTGGACTAGCGCTATCGCTCGCTTCTTACAACGGGACAGATACATGTTTGCTGCTGACCGAAAGGAGGAACAACAGACTATTAAAACTCCGCCAACGCCATAGCGCTGAAGGGCAACGCTGAACCCAGCATACCGCGTCCTGTGTGAAAGGACCATTACGCGGTCATTATGTGGGAAACACACCGCAATAGAATAAGAATAATTTAAATGCTAACGTTATAGTTTGACCTCTTATTAACGTTCGCGCTCTTCCACTAATAAACATGGTATTAGCTTTGTGGCTAATCTAATATAGCAATGCATGAGCGGCTGTAAGTGATGTTGCAGAATATTTAGAAGTGATAATGATAGGACCGTTAGCTAGAACTACCACACCGTTTTTATATACAGTGTATGAACTAAATCTACAATCATTTCACATGACGAACGACAGACTCACCTGGGTGGCTTGGCTGTCCTTCTGTAGTGAATTTCTGGCGCTGTTGTCAACTCTGGAGTTGCAGACCGCCCTCTGGTGGGCAAAGTATGCAACACTCATAACATGAGTGAAGCATGAGACTCTGTTTTTTCATGTTTCATCGGCCGTTATAAACGCCGATGCCGATTTAAATGCAATTAGCTCATATCAGCCGATAATATCGGCCGGCCGATATATCGGTCGGGCTCTACTGCTAACTCTGTGTTATGGTTTAAATGGTTTATGCAGCAGTCACCGCGAACGCCGTCGACTCTGTTTAACTCTCATGCTTGAGTGCTTATTGCTTTGTGTCTGCCCTGGTTAGTGCAGATTTCGTTATATTGCTTGAAGTTATGCATATTTTGTTAGGGTCGGAGCAGATGTCTCATTGGCCTAGTTCCGCCTATCAGATGCAAGCACTCTTAGCGACACGGCCATTGGCTAGAACTGTACTGCTTGTGTGAGGGTGATTGACTCCGTTCAGGGCTTATCTTCACTGCTCTCACGGCGGGATTTTATACAGTTCCCATATACGTCTTAGCTGACGTAATGTTGAGTTACCGCCTCGAGAGGGAACGTCTCCGGTTACTATCGTAACCTCGGTTCCCTGAGAGGCGGGAACGAGACATTACGTTAGCCGCCGTGGTCGCTGTTTGATCAGCTGTGCTAGCGTTCAGTCGTGATTCTGACGTAATTTTCGCGCCCATGCATTTTATACTGCACGCTTACCCGCCAGTATTTGCATGCTTCGCGTCAATTGGCCAGCTGTCCCCAGCTGGCGTTAGCCAATAAGATTTCAGTGAAAGTGGAGAAGGGAAGAGTTCCCATATACGTCTTAGCTGACGTAATGTCTCGTTCCCGCCTCTCAGGGAACCGAGGTTACGATAGTAACCGGAGACGTTTTCCACGCGTTTTTAGGTGCGATATGTGAACGGCCCCTAAGAATTTTATTTGTGCAGATTCTCCAGTACAAGGTTGTTTGCAAATGTTTAGTCGTAAAAGCTGATAACATTGTTTTTTAACAGTTAACATTTAAAGCTTTACAAACATGTTATGTGATCAGTTTGTCGTTTACCAGTTCATAATTCAGACTTGCAGCCTAATTATGACTGAATGAGAGAGGTAAATGTTTGAGTATATTTAAAATGCACTTCTTTTCTAAGTATTCACTGCTCTTTTTCACACAGAAGGTTTTTTGTGTGTCCCAATTTTTTTTTTCTGGACAACCTTCTGATGGATTTTACTTTAAATTGTGAGTTCCATTCAGGTTTCATGCCATTGGCACTTTTTTTCGAAGGATTGTTTACAATTTCACAGCATAAGCTATAAAGCTTTTTCCCAGTAAATAATAAAATACAATGCAATGAAATTTTATTCTGTTTTATCCTTATACTTCGTGAAAATATGTTCTCAAAGATTCCTTAAGCTTTGTTTGGGATGTTAAACTACTTTAGGAGCTCTAAGGACTGCCATGGTGAAAACAATATTTGAAATCTCCTTGTGAATTTTGCTAGAGTATGGGTCAGTGTTTTGATTGCAGAAGAGTTCGACAAAGGATTACTAACATAATAAAACAACTCCAGGTATATTTTTGATGAGGATATGACAATGCAAAATGGTTAAAATCTCTTAAAAATCTATGCTGAATGATAAAGACCCTTTATTAATAATTTACTTGGGGAAAAAATGGAAAAAACTAAAATATAAGTACATAAACCGATTAATCGATTAATCGTAAAAATAATCGACAGATTAATCGATTATCAAAATAATCATTAGTTGCAGCCCTACCAACATGGCAGACAAAGTCCAAGTCTCATGGAGAAGACCCGTGAGTGGGTCAGGTATTGCTCATTTCCAAATTGTTCCCACCGCTCTCGGCCCCGCCCCACTCGTCACAGAGAGTTTTTTATCTTTACGGTAAACATTACGATATTTCATGAGGTTTAATAAAGGTGATTGCATGTAACATCCAATCTCTACGGTATGGTATATGTGCATGAATCACAAAGTGTTTCTGTGTATTTGATTGTGCAATTACTGGTTTGTTGAGATGATGGCCCACAGAGTCAGCCAGAGTCCCAATGGCATCATAGAGGATGAGAAGGTTCTTGTGCTGGTATTTACTGAAAGCAAAGACCAACGTGTCCAAAATAAAAGCAAGGTACGGCACCAGCTCAGTGCAAGCCTCCTCTTCAAGGGTAGCAAAGGCACTGTAGGAGGAAAATTGAGAGTCAGAGATTAAAAGTTGAAGGAAAGCTAAAAAGACACCTCAGGTAACAAGATGGTCCTTAAACAAGAAGCCATGCATTCACGTATGCTTCAAGCAGCACAACACTGCGATGCATGCTAACCTGCAGGCGGTCTCTTGGACACGCTTGTTGCTGTCTAGTATCCGTTTGAGTAGTTCAGTCATGAGTGGTTTGAGGTAGATGTCGGGGGGCTGGCTAACAACCCAGTGTGCGTAGCGGCTCAGAGTCCAGCAAGTGATGGATCGAACCAGTGCCTTCTTATGAGACAGACACTGTACCAGATGAGGAATCAACTCTGGCAAGTAAGGGATCATCCCCTGCATACAGCCTAAAGCAAATAAAGAAAATACTCAGCTTCAAAAAATTATAATTTAAAAAAGACAGACAGAAATTAAGGTCACACCATATTCATTCATATGATAATTAACCAAAACTTGGGGTCGTTATTTTTTTAAACTACTTGTAATTACAGTTTTTTTTTATGTAATATACCGTATTTTTCGGACTTTAAGTCGCACCTGAGTATAAGTCGCATCAATCCAAAAATACGTCATGACGAGGAAAAAAACATATATAGGTCGCACTGGACTATAAGTCCAAGAGAAAACATTACCATCTACGGCCGCAAGAGGGCGCTCTATGCTGCTCAGGGGTAGGCTACAGGAGAACAGAGCAGCATAGAGCGCCCTCTGGTGGCTGTAGACGGTAATGTTTTCTCTTGGTTCATTTCTCTCGGTTCATGTCAAATTAATTTTGATAAATAAGTCGCACCTGACTATAAGTCGCAGGACCAGCCAAACTATGAAAAAAAGTGTGACTTATAGTCCGTAAAATACGGTAGTAATATGTATTACACAAACACTGTAAACTAAAGTGTTAACCGGTAAGATTGTTGTATTTTTAAACAAATTAATGCACTAGTGGATTAAACATGACAGTAAAGGCAATGAATGCATAGGAAATGTTTGAAAACCTTCAGCAATGGCTCCCAGTACAAGTATGCCCGACTCTTTAATAAGCCACTCTGGATGGAACAGCAGTTCTTTCAGTAAAGGAAGAATATGCAACAGCAAATCATCTCTGAAAACATTCGCCAGGACATCTAGTGCAGCTGCAGAACATTTCCCTACACACAAAAAATAATGAGGAAGACGATGCAAACGTCTCAATGTAAATCCATTTTAAGAAGGCGAGGACTTGTCTGAGTCGGTGTCCTTTTAAAAATAAACTGTTTCTTACTCAAGTTCCAATCTGAAATGGTTTCATCATCATCCAGGTCATCTTCATCGTCCTCCTCTTCCTCAATGGATTCTCCCCCATCGTGTTGTTGGGCCACAGTGCGTGAACGATGGAACCTCGGGCGAATGTCCTGCTCATTGTCTGGGATTGCTTCGTCCTCCTCGACATCACCCTGGAAAGCATTTATATATTAAGAGATATGCATAATGTGTGTTTATTTTTTTGACAAGCTGTTTTCGCAAAAATTGTTTGGCCTAAACCTATAATTTTTTTTTTTTTTAAAGCACTAATAGGTGAATTAGTGAATTACATGCTTTCAAAATAAATATACAATCCAAGTATTTGTTGATTAAATGCTTTCTGTATTTATTTTGCTAAATATGTACTTTATAACTCAGTTTCTAAAAGACAGGCTAAGATATGGAAAATAAAATGCTATTAGTTTGTATGTGACAAATGTAAACAAATCACATGTAAACAAACTGGTAATGTGTTTTTTTTTATGTGGCTGAGCATCATTACCAAATCACATGTTTGCTGTGTGTATGAACTCAGAGGCAAATCACGGGTGTTTTACTCTTTTAGGTTTTATGTTTATAACGGCATATAAAAAAAAGTGTCAAAGATAACTTAAAAAAGAAGCTTTAGAACCAGAGAGAGAAACTGACCTTCAACAGGATTATGTCAATCTCAGAGTATTTCATTCCACTCACAAGAACTGGTATCAATCTGTTGCAAAAAAAGAAAAAACTCTGCTGACTGATCCTGATCATTTATATCAAATAAGCAGCTTTGCCCTGTCTCAGAACTGTATTGTAACTGAATGCATCTACGTGAGTTGATGGGGTTTTTTAATCAAAAGGACACTTGTGCTCGTGCATGCTCACTTGGGGAGGTGTCCACACAGGACCTCTTTACACACAGGCAGCTCAGCGAGTGTGAGCCAGAATTCACAGGCCTCCAGAGCGACATTTTCATCCTGATCTTGTGTCCTCTGCAACATGTACTGCAAAACAGTACAGTACATAAACACATTGGGCCTTATTCATGGAACATGAACAGAGCATATTTTTGAATAAACTGTTCAAAAAGTAATTTTTACCAAGAAAAAAAAAATAATCAACTGAATGTACCTTAACACTTTTACAGAAAAACTATGTAGAAATTAATTTTTACTTGCGTTTCATGAAGAAAGCTCACTGATTCTACTTTTACCAAACTAGTCAAATAAAGTCCACAAGAGGCTGCTGTTCACTCTGCCTCTGTGTGATTTTCTGACCAAATTTACCCCTCCCCCCAAAAAATAAATAAATAAATATATATATATATATAAAAATATATATATTTTACGAAGTTATATAAGACAGTAGATAATTCAAGGTCAAGGTTCTCACTTTCAGCATTCATGTAACAGAGTTTAGTTACCGGTATATTAGGTTTTAATGAGGGGTTGAAGAAGGTGTGCTCTAACCTCAATGATGTTGTGCATGTGAGGAAGGAGACGGTCTAATCTGACTTCCAAAAGCATGACTAAAGCTCTGCACACATTCTTCCTCACTTCGGGCTCCTCGTCACCTGCCAGTGCAAACAGGTTCTGTGCCACAAAGACACACACATACATACATATACAAATATTGTAATTTCTTAGAACTAAACAATGACAACTTACTCAAAACTGGCATTACATTTCCGGGATCTGGAATAAGTACATAAATCTTAACAGAATGATCATTTTTGGGTGAACATGTTCTGTTAAGGTGGCTGGTTTTTAAGTGGTACCTCAATGAAAGGATCTATGTGCAGCATCAGGGCCTGTGTTCTGCTGATGATGAACTGGTTGACACAGGCAATGGCATGAGACCTACAACAGACAACAAGCATAGTACATATATCAAACAAGTCTGAACAACTGCACAGCAAGTAGTAGTTTCAATTAGAATGACTGGTATTTATGGTAATTACATTTCGCTATAATGTTACTACACATACAATAATATTGTAAATAGTCTAGCGCTAGTAACTGGATAGATGGATGGATGGATGGATGGATGGATGGATCTGGTTGGCAGTAGCTGTGTGCAGCTACTACTGCAACACAAAATCATGTTGGAGGAGATAACAGATGAAAACAAGATGCAGAGTTAAACACTCCAGTCTGATCAGTTCTTTTTGAACTGTTGTGTAGTTATAGCGAACTCACTAAACTCTTTCTACACTTCCCTACACTTGAATTTTTTCAGTGTGATTCATTGGCCAAAAACAGGTAAAATGCAGGTAAAATCTGATATCGCGAGAGTCCCTGTCTATATGAATTAATTACAAGTGACATCTCCTTGCAGATTCAAACATTGTGCTCCATTAGGGAACACAGGCTCATCTTACCTGATTTTGGGGCTATTGTGCTTGAAGAACTGCAGGAACTTGGGGATCATCACGTTAAGAGGGCGGTCCAGCATGTCACTGTCCAGGATCTCAGCAGAGTCCTCACAGATCTTTTGCAGGGCTCCAAAAGCCCCCTGAGAAGACAAACACAAAGAAAAACCTGATGTGCTAGTTTTGGCCTCATTGCCAGCTGCAGTCATGTCGTCATCTCACAGCTGTGATTCACAACTACTTGCTAAGGAACTCTTATTATGTAAAGCAGTTTGGGTAAGGACAAAATGCACTATTTCTAGTGCCCTGTAGTTGACGATATCACTTCTTTTCTAGTGGAATAAGCTAGGTATGTAGTGAAGTAGAAAGTAAAAGTTGCTAATATCTTTGATACTCAGTAAAACTAGAAAGTATCCAAAAATATATTCAAGTACAGTAATTAATTACATTTACTGAAATACTTTATACCTCTGTAAAAATATATACATATATATATATAAAATATATACAAATATATACATAACAAAATAATAAAAATAATAGTATTTAACATCAATAAAATGTTCACCTTATTTCAACTGATTTCAGGACCATCACAAGTCAGTCCCTTAACAAATCAATGAAGTAAATAAAATCTACTTTAATATATTGTGCCAGCCAGCTAACTTTTTTAATAACTTGTTTTAATTAACAGGCTATCTAGACTGCCAAGAAATCTCTTCCATGAGCACTTGCATCCTGCTAAAAACAAAACAAAATCAAACTTTTGGACAATGTTAAACTCAGTTTTGCTAGTGCCTCCTTAAAATGACCTGCTTACTCCATTTCTCATGTATAAGTCACTTAATGTAATAATAATAGCATCTACAGAATAAATACACGTAAATGTAATGTAAATATAGAACTCACTGCAAAAAATAAATAACAAAATCACAAACGAAATTGTGATGTAGAACAATACCAAAACCAGACCCTGCAGCCGAGGGACCCAGCCAACACATCAAGCTTCCTCCTGATCTCACAGACTTTCCACCTGTGAGGAATCTAATCAGGTCACGAGCACAAATGGCTCGGCTATCGCTATGGCAACCGTCTCCACTGTCAGCTTCCATTTGGTTGGAGATGGCATATTCTGAACTAGAGAGCTTAGAGAAAACAACAGAAGAAGCCACCAGTCTCTCAAGGTCAAAACACCAAATCTTTATATCTATATACATATACAAAGACATTGTCTGGGATGTCATTAAATATTGCAATTAATTGCATGATTGAAAATTTATTTACAAGCAACCATTTAGGAAAAGTAAATCTTTAACAACAAACAATGGCTTTTGGCATATTACTAATATCACCTTCATATGCATTTCCGCATCAGTTTGCTCATATATTGACCAGGGTGTGCTATGGCCACTTCCAACCAACAAACTATGATTCAAAGGTCAGGAATATCTTAACCATAAACATTAAGCAAGATAACATATGTCATCCCTGTACATTAAACCCATTACAGAAAGCAAAACACTCTATGCTCAAGCTAAATAAAGTCATCCCTAACATGACATTAAGTCTCTCAACGGCTTTAGACTTCATATAGCAATATGAGGACCCACATGCCACAACCAAACCAGGGGATCACAGCAGTGGACGGATGCTTTCTCCATTTTACACCCACACATCGACCAAGAGCTAGGCTGTCTGCTGCTTAAGTTAGCACTTATGTGTCTTCGCAATTAAACTCATGACCTTGTTCCAAGTTTCTTCAAGCTTAGTCAGTTCAGTCTTGGTAATGCTCCTAAGCATGTATTTTCTTTGTTGGTAAGAGGCATGCAAGCACATCTACTAGAACAAAGTAGATAAAGACTAAAATAACCAAAATGTTGACTAAATTATACCAATAACATATTTCAAAAAAGCAACACAATTTTACAACAGTGGCAACACGTTTTCTTAGTAACACTAAAATAATGTCATTTTCTGATATATGCAGTTAATGCACATTCTAGAGTAAATTAACTACGAAGGCAGACAGTGACCATAGTACTAAACCTTCATTTTTCTCCTATTCATTTATCAACGAGTGATCCCTCTCCTTCCCCTTATAACAGAGACTTATAGCGACAGCCACTGATGGAACGGCAACGGCATTTTGATGTTGTATTGCACATGCTTCTTGACGGTGTACTGTAACCGTCTACTACGGAAGAACATCTGGTTTGCCGTAACCGTTACAATGTGACAGATTAGGTAAATAAATGTTACATTTTATGATACATAACACTGTTATTGCAGTACGTGATTCTACCATTCTATCGTCTTTTATTTAATTGGTGTTGATATATTTTAAAATGAAATGTTTGGTTTAACCGAAAAGGAATATGTGTCTATCTTCTACTCACCCTCGAAGCATCCTATGTGTATGTGACTTCTTCTTTTAAAATAATCCAATCGGAGATATATTAAAAATTGTGCTTGCTCTTCAAAGCATTTCAGTGGGAGTAAGTGGGTGTTTGTTGTCAGCAGTTCAGAAGACGTGAAATAAAACCCTCACACAGCTCCGGGGGAATGAATAAAGGCCCCCTGTAGTGAAAAGATAAATATCCAGATTTCAAACACAATAAAGACTTTTTTCCTCACTTCTGCTGACTGTTGGGAACCGGAAGGCTTTGTAGAGCAAGGACAATTTTAAATACAACTTCGAGGGTGAGTAGAAGATGGACGAACTTTCATTCTCAAGTGAACTAACCCTTTAAGCTTATTTTTAAAAAAATTAAATTTGTACTAAGATAAGTCTGCTGTTAGTAACAACTCAGGTAGCACTGAGACTGAGTTGTGAAGCAACGCAAGTACTGCCAAAACATTCTACTCATAAAACTTCACAATACTACAGTAAACTACTGAATGCCACACTGTGCCATCTTACTTGCGCTTGCTTAGTGAATTTTATGTTCTCGGCTACTGCGACGTAACATCTTAATTCCGGTCACCATAGCGTTCCATTCGCAGCTGTTGCTTAAACTCCATAATGTCTCTGGCCTGGCATTCGGCATGCTTCAAACGGTTGAGCCAGAGGTGAACATTCACTGCAGTAGAGGACTGGCTCACAGTTCTCTTACTCAGCATGCCATTTGAAGAGAGTGTGGGTGTGTGAGAGTTTCCTCATAAGTAACTTTGATGTAACTGCATTTTTCAGTCGCATACACGCTACTAATTATAGACATATATTCTACGTAGTGAAGAACACTTGCTGTGTGAGGACTGCTAATTATTCCAGGCTGAGGGTCTGACATTCCACACACATCCCAAGAAATGTAGCGTACATGTAATTTGACAGATCAAAAACAAGAAAACATATCTGTAATACAGCAATGAGGTCAAATATAGATAAAACAGCCCAACCAAAAATGGGGAAAAACTAATTTAGAAAAGAAAAATGCTTTTTTGTTGTTGTTATTGAAAGAGGTTTTTTATGTTCACCAAGACTGCATTTATTTAATAAGAGAATACTGTAAAAACAGTAATATCATGAAATGGTGTTACAAATATATATATATTATAATATAATATAATATAATATATATATATATATATATATATATATATATATATACATACAAATAGCGCAGAATTTTACATCGCTATTCCTCTTTTTATGTCATGACACTTCAAAATAAAAACTTTATTTGCAGGTTTAAGCTGGACATATTCAGTCAGATATTCAATGGGTGACTCCTGAACAGCTCTGTGTACGTAAGAGGACGTGACAGTCTGAAAGTCTCCAGACATGTCTACGGTCAGTTGTGATCAGATCTGATCTCCACTGTAGAAAATAACTGACCTCAATCTGTGCTGCTAACAAGCCTCCTCAGCAAGAGTCTCGCAGCCACACAGGGCAGAGCTTTGTTCATGTGTGTGGGTGTATGAAACAGAATTTACTCAGTTACAGCACGCAGGAACATAAAAGTAGCATCTCAAGATGACAGGAGTGTGTTAATCAGAGGTCAGTCTCTAGGTCTCCAGTGACTATAAAGAACTCTGGAATTGAATGGCTATTTTAAGGACTTGTTGCCTTTGTCTACATTACTAGACAGAATGATGCATATATTGTTATGCCAAATTTAGAAATCTTATCAGTTTTGAAAGCAGTTGTGCTGCTAAATATTTTTGCAAAAACCTTGATGGAGTTTTCAGGATTCTTTGATGAATAAAAAGTTAAAAAAAGAGCAGCATTTATTTGAAATATTTATTTTACTATATGAAAAATATATTTACTGTCACTTTTTTTCAATTAGTCCTTGCTGAATAAAATCATTTTATTTAAAAAATTTAAAAAATAAAAAAGTATTTTACTAGTAACTGCTTTATGGGGCTGTGCTGTATTGTGAATATTGATGCGTCAGCTGTGACTTTCTTCCACTGTGGTGAAAATACAAGTTTTATAAAAAAGAAAGTCCAATTTTGATCCATGATTTGTAGTTACTTTACAAACCAAAACATTGTTGAGTATAAAATCATCTGAATTAACCCTTAAAGACCTAGAACATTTTTGGGGCACCTGATAGGCCTGCACTTTTCTTTGTTTTTTAAGAGCTGTTCTAGCAGTCAGGATCAAGGGTTATATATCATTATAAACAGGAGAACTTGAAGTTTCAGTCTAGATAATTTAATGTCCCAATTTTCCTTTAGTTTTCTCTAAGAATTTTAAGAAAAATGCAAGCAATAATTCAATTCCTGAAGTTTGGATTTTTTTCTTCAATATGTTGTAAAAAAAATTGTCTACATATAACATTCCCCAAGCAAGTAATAGCCATTTATTACAATATTGTTATAGCCGCTTTTCAGTGAAAAACAGGTCTATTTAGTTCACTGACAATATAGATGTGTCCACAGCACATTTAGGGAGTAAAAAATAGAATCAGTTTTATATAATAACAAAAAGCAGTAAGAAATAAAAATAAAATGACTTTTATGACTTTTATTTCAGTATGAACAACAAACAAACAAACCGTGCAGCTATTTAGTGAGAACAATTGCACAAATTTTCTTCTGCTACAAAAATACAAAAACAGTGCAAATGATTCACAATCTACCCGCAAAGTGGTAAGAAATATACAGAGTGCAACAAAAAAATAGTGAAAATAGTTCTCTCATGCAAATGTGTTATTTTGCGTTTGTTTTCAGGCACACAGATTTTACTTTCACTTTGTATTTGTTCTCATTTCCAATGAAAAATCCAAAATGGTGGTTTTAAAAGACCAAAACCTAGGTTAATTAGTTGAATAAGGGACCGTTTGAACCAATCTGGTCATGGGGGTGGGAAACATCACAAAGTGTGTGTTTGTGTATCTTACTTCACAAGTGTTATAGTCCTCTGAGTCCAGCAGTAAACAGAGTTTAGGTAGAAGCTCCGGCCAGTTCTGTAACTCTCCTTTAGAGGCTATAGTCGTGATCAGAATACCTGAGGAACACAAACATATGCACAATAAGACCAGCCTATACTGCAGTTCACATAACCAACTGCCAGAAGCAAACAACTACACAAAAATCAAGCTGATATGCAAATCTGATAACAAAACATTATAATACGTGGACAAATTATACTCAGTTTTTTACTATATGAATCACTGAATGGGAAAATACTCATAAAAGACTACAAAAAAATAAAAAAGTGTTTAAACCAAATACACAAAAAGAGGAGGAATGATATTTTATGCTGTTGATGCTGGGTAACAATAGAAACACAGCACTGCATTCCTCACAATAATCGAATCAGAATCACAGAAGGCTAATTTAGCCATTCTTATAAGAGGCAATAAATGATCTTACATTGAAAGCAACAACACAAAGCCAGACACAGCCCCCAAAGGCATAATACTGTTGGTCAAGATGGCAATAACTGAGTGCTCAGAGGCAGACAGTAAATGCTCTGTCGCTCTATACTCACCCACTGTGGCTCTAATGAGCAGTCTCCAATGTTCTGCAGACACTCATTTTTGATGAAGTCAGACACGCCGTTTGGGAAGTTCTGGTAATGGGCCTTAACGTTGTTTTTCAAAATGAGACCACTGAGAGACCGAGTGGGCTCGTCTGTGAGAAAGAAAGGATGAAAAGCTTTACTTTCAGATGGAGTACAAAATACAGCCCTGGGCACATGACACAGCATTAAAGGAAAAATGAAAGAATCAAACAACCACAGGGATAAACAGAAATAGCTGTTCATACTACAAGAATACAAATACAACTAGATTACAAAAACAAAACAATTTAAAACTTAAATCTGATCAAATAATGCCATATAACAATTTTGTCAATTACAATAAAAAACATGTTGCTTTAGAAAGTGCTTGAAAATAAAACCAAAATTACATACATATTTTTATTTATTTATATATAAAATAATAAATAAATAAAACTACAGCCCACCCTTTTACTTTAAACCATTTACTTTAGAGCCTTGGTTAGTAGATGCTAAATAAAGAACCTTCTGTTTTTAAATGGACCTCAGGCTAATTAAGGTAAAAAGAGAGAGAAACACTGGCAGATGAACTTGTGTTGTTTCTAAACCGGTTCTGTGACCTGGGGCTTGACAGAGGACACAGACTCAAAAGGTCAGTGTAGCTACGCTCCCAGCACACTTGACGGATCGCCACTGATCTGAAGTCACAGCAGCTATACAGACACGGCTTCAGAAAACACTACTGAGACTAAACATCTTCTGCTTGACTCTACTCCCTCTCAGTTCCTTCATATCTGAGACATTCCATCTAGTAATTGGAATATAAGATTAACTGTTAATATACTGCACAAACTGTCATGGCAAACCTCAAACTGCAACAAACCACAATGCAGACCGCCTACAGGTAATTTCCTGCACCGCCTCCCAACACACAGTATGTCTACATTCAAATGAATAGGATTATAAGCACTGACGCGATCACACACACTTAAGGTTTTCAAATGAACAAATCACATATTCATAATAAATCATCATTATGAAAAACATCTTACCTTCTGACTTTAGCTTTGTGAGCACAAATATTAGGTAGTTGTTGAAGTCCGGGTATTGATTGAGCTGCTCAAGTTTCTGTGGTGCACATTAAGGAAAAGGCATACAGACCACAGAGATAACCACTGCTCCAATACTTAGCCTAATCGACAAACTGATTGATGTTTATTTGGATGATTACATCAATGAACCCATGGATATATGAGCTATTAAGCTATATATATAATAGATTACACCTTATACTTTTGTTCTGACATTCATTTCATTGGGAATTTAGAAAATGTACTATAACATGTAAAAGCTTGTCGTAAAAGTTTTTAACAATGAATAGCATTTTCTCAACTGCTCCTTCAGTCACATGCATCTGTATATGATGGACAAAAACTATGCATAATTTGTTAGTTTAAGGGGGCGTCACAGTTCACCCACTGACAAATCTTTTAGTCTCCCCTACGTGGAATAAAGACTGAAACACCACGAATGTCAGATGTCTTTGTCTGAGCTGCATCTGTTTATGTGACAGAAACCTTGCGATAACAATACTCGCACCACTGCAGCTGGAGGTCCGACTATGAACTGCAAGCGTCTCCCTACACAGCATTTCAATTTGAAGTGGTCTAAACGTAACTACGATGCGAAGAAATGCTGTCTAATCTAGGTTTTGCACACAACCATAACGTTCATTTGATCAGATGATGGTTTATAAATAGGCTAATTTCAGAGATGTGTATGTGCTGCAGCTTGACCCGCTCAGATCTAAGTCTTAGAGGGATAGTTTTCAAAACAACAACTTAAAAAAAATAAAAATACAATTCTGTCATTATTTACCCTCCCTCGTGTCGTTCCAAACCTGTATGACGTTCTTTCTCGTGTGAATATTTTGAAGAATTGTGTTAACCAAACAGAATTGACACCAGTGACATCCATTGCACGGACTGAGAATGAGACGTTTCTCAAAATATCTTTATTTATGTCCCACACAACAAAGACCTTAGCGCTACAGGTTTGGTATAACGTGAGGCTGAGTAAATAATGACAGATTGTTGATTTTGAGGTGTACTATCCCTTTAAATTGAACACTCCCCGAATGACAGACAGCGATTACTGACCCCATACAGACACCACCCTAATTTACAGCTGAAATATAAACAAACAACATAAAAACCCGTATGTTTTACAAGTCAAGTAACGTTACATACTAAGGTTTGAGTTAATCACAGGCTATATCCCCTTCAGCTCTCTCTGTTTAAACACTGAGGTAAAGGATACTTGTTGGACGGATCGTTGCGTGGATGTGTCGGGGGACTGTGATTCCTTGAGCAGCTGTAAGATCTGCTGAAGTCCCTGTTCGTCTGGTTTCCATTTGCACTCCATCTTGTATGGCTGGAGCCTCTCTCTCTCTGTAGGCGTACAGATCTAATGCCTCCACCTTGTCTTTCAGCTTCAAAGCCGGCTGTTATCTAGTGAAAGATGGGGAAAACGCTTTTGCGAGAGTTTGCTGAGGGCCGTGAGAAAACGAGCGTGTTTCGAGGGCGTTGTGTTGTTGGTGACGCTAGACCAGCTGACATACATGGACTCGATCGGTCTGATCTCGGATCACCGCACATCGACAGCGATAAGCCTCTTCTGCACCGGCCGGGTCCTAGCGCCTGTCGAGTCGCCGGATGGCGGGGAAACCCTACATGTGACCCCAATTAATGCTTGGTACAAATCTGGCAAGCTTAGTTAGCATGAGACTCTTAAAGGGGTCATATGATGCTGCTGAAAGAACACTACTTTGTGTATTTGGTGTATTGCGTTGTGATTGGCCAAATGCCTCAAGTGTGGGGTGGAAATGTTACGCCCTTTACTATGATGCATCCCAGTCTGAACACCTGAGCTACAAGACAAAAACTATAAATCCCATTACAAACGAGCCATCTGTTGCATCCAGTGGGGACATATTACGGATTATAATGACTCATGCTGTGTTTTTACACTTTGCATTGCATGGAACCGCATAAACATATAACCATGCCTGCATTTGTGATCAGAGAAATGACAAACAACAACTGCTCAGAAATTGTGTCCTCTTTTGGAAGGCCAAACAAAGTATTTTCGCCTTCACAACGAAACACAGCATCTACACGACATGGCGCCAATGGCAACAGCAAATCAAAGTTACTCTTTTGCATGAACATTGGGGCTGCGTTATACAAATCTTCCCAAATCAATACGTAGACATGTGGGGGCGTGTTTAAAATAGGCGTTTTAAGAGGGCGTGGAGGAGCTTTAACATTTATAAAGAATATCTCTTTTGGGTGTCAGACTTGCAACCTTACTGATCTTTATGAACCAAGAGCATGTAACACTCCAAAGAGAAAGGAAAATTTGAAATCACATCATATGAATCCTTTATTAAAGGTGGGGTAAGTGATTTCTGGTAGCCAATGTTAATATTTCAAATCACCAAAACAAACACGCCCATACCCCAAAGGGTCCCTAGTATAGGGTCCTGCGCCCGTTTTGACAGCTCCGCCCCACACATAGCCTACGTAATGTTACATAATGTTATTTAACCCAGGCAACGATTATGGCGGAATCTGCTGTATTAAACATTTTATCTTACTTTTCAGACACAATTTGGGAGCTGACGCTTGAAACAGACAGTGGAGATTTAGGCCTTGTCCACACGGATTTGGCATTTTGGGAGAGTTAAACCGATATTTTTTTAAAAACGGGTCACCGAGTGAATAATCTGAAATTGCCGACCTTCCGTTTCATGTAGACTGCAAATCTGTATATTTGATATATAACAATGACATCATCAGCCTACGTCTCGCCTCTAGTCAGACACAGCTACGTCAAGTTACAGCCACAAAAACATGAACAAACACTGAACGATTGTCTTTTTATGAACTAATATAAACACAGATTAATAAACGTATTATTCCATGTTCGTTTGCATGCAAGCTTTATGTGGATAGTCCAAGTCTTCTTCTGTTTTTATTGTGGCAGAATTACAGTGCCACAAACTGGTCTGGCATGTATATTACATTGTTTTGTGTGGATGCAGATATTTCTTGAGACAAAGAAAATAAATTTATAAAAAAAAAAAAAAAAAAAGATTTGTGTCCTACTTCTTGCCTTATCGTAAGCCTTCTTTTGTTCCGCAGACATTTTCCTGTTTTGTTTATTATCCGCCCTCTCTCGCTCAACTGATGTCCATCCTGAGCACTGAGCGCTCTCTCTTCCACGAGTAGACACACCCCTTACTGCTGATTGGCTACAAATTTGTTTTAGTACTTGGCCCGACTCAGTTTTCTGATGTGTTTAAAAAAACAAAATACATACTCACTTTAAATCTTTAACCCACCTTGGGGCAACTGTGGCCTAATGGTTAGCATGTTAGACTAGGTACATGAAGGTCGCTGGTTTGAGTCTCGGTGCTGGCAGAAATTGTAGGTGGGGGGGAAGTGAATGAACAGCATGGGATACTTGGCAAATGTTCAATTTCCAATCTCAGGATCATGGACTCGAGCCCTACATTGGGTGAATACTTTATTGCAGACTAGTTTTGCAGTATTGCTTTGGTACAGTAATTACCATACATACAGACAAAACAACATAAGATGGTGCAACTATGTGAAATATGTAAGGGATGGTTTACCCAAAATGAATATTCTGTCATTATTTACTCATCCTCACATTGTTGTGAAACTGTATATTCTTCTATTGAAAATAAATATATTTTTTTGTTTTCCACACAAGAGTATGTCGTACCGGTTTGGAAGGACATGAGGATGAATAAATGACAGAATTTAATTTCTGAGACTTGATTTAACTGAAAAAGCTGATTGTCAAGATCTGAATGAAAACGCAAATAAAATGTTCAGATTTTAATTAACTTAAATATACAGTTTTAAATACATAATTTTAATTTGTCCATTTTTGTATTTTATTCAAATGACAACTGAATAAACATGTCCCAGGCAGGCGTACCATGTAAGCATTTTGATAACAACTCAAAGTTCTGAACAGTCAACATGTTTAAATGCTCAATCAATACTAAAACAGTATTTATTAAAAATAAAATGTTTTTATACATATCATGCATGCATGGCATTTTAACCACCTACAAAACAACCACCAATTTACCTTCCAGAAGAACATATTGTGTCTCTATTTTGTTTAGAAGACAAACAGCAAGTTTTATTTTAGTGTGTCTGTTCAATACATTTTTTTAAGTATTGTATGTTGCTAATTAACAGGGTTGACAAGTCAGTGCTTATGGAAATTAAGAGAGTTCACAGCCATCACCTGATTGCTGCTCTATTCACATTTCTTACATTTCCACAAAAAGGAATACAAACTGCACAAGATCCCAAATTAGAAGAATACCACTTTATTAAAGTGATTTAATTCCTAACTTGATTTCAACAACTGAAGGTAACAAAAGCTGGCGTAAAACAGGAGGTAGATGATGCCAAAGCCTGAGCTTGAATTGGCAGTGTCTTCAGAGTGTGCAGGTCAAGGATATATCTTTGCTCCTGTAACATAGAACACTAAAGATGAGAGTCTTGAACTCTCTATGGGTTTACTCTAACAGTAGTGTGGACTGCAGAGTTCTGCGAGTTCTTCGGCTGGTCTTTCTTTCCTGCTCCAATATTCCCAGAGGCCTCCTCCTCCTAGAGGGAGAGTGACACAGCAAATCATCAATGGTCAACTTGGTGATCTGGCCGGCCTCCTCTAATGGTCTCACCACCTGCTCCACCTTCCCCTCCCACAGTCCACCAGCACTCTTGCTCCTCAATACATTAATCTAAGAGGGGAGAAAGAAAAAGAAGACAGGGAAAGTCTAATTATAGCATTTCCTACAATATGTGTTTGGCTTCATTTTAAAAGCTGAGGAACCGATATTCCATATTTATGTTTTTATCTAAATTACCTGTCAAGCTTTTGGACACCCTTGAATAAATTTAAAGGTTTCTCATAATCTTAAAACAAGTTTTCTCATATGCTTGAATTTAGCTTAGTATAGACAAATATAAAGTACACTACTGATCAAAAGTTTGGATTCGTAAGTATTTTGAAAAGGATCTCGTATGCTCACCATAGCTGCATTTATTATGCAAAAATACAGTTAAAACAGTAATATTGTGAAATAATATTACAATTTAAAATGACTCTACTTTTAAAATGTAATATATTTCTTAGGGGTGCTCCGATCACGATCGGCCGATCTTTAATGCGCATCTCATCATTAAAGCCGGTTTTCTAATCAGTGGTTAATTCCATCAGGTGCGTGATTTCACATAGAGCAGCTGTTACTACACAGAGCCGTTGTTAACTGAGAAAATGCGCCAAAAAACGCTGAAAATGAAGTGGATTTGCGCATCTTCTCTTTTAACAACGGCTCTGTGTAGTAACAGCTGCTCTATGTGAAATCAAGCACCTGATGGAATTAACCGCTGATTAGAAAACCGGCTTTAATGATGAGATGCGCATTAAAGATCGGCCGATCGTGATCGGAGCACCCCTAATATTTCTGTAATAGCAAAGCTGAATTTTCAGCAGTCAGCAATAATTGTGAGGTGTAGACTGTAGGTGTGTCCATATTTGACTGGTGTATCTGATATCTCACCACTTCCTGAGAAAACTCTGGTTTCTTCACAAACACTGGAGTCTTTGACACTAGGGCTGTCGTGAGGGCAGAGACTGCTTCTTTCATGGACCCTTTCAAAGCCAATATGACAACCTAGAAACAGAGCAGTTAAACATATGCAAGTTCTCTTTCAAAGACTGATTTAGATATAAACACATACTTACCCTCAGGTTCTGGCATAGCCGACTGTCCGTGCTCATGATCTGAGAGTAGAATGCCTGGGCTCTCTCTATATCATTCTACAAAATACATCAGGTAAAATGATAAGTGATTTATGGTTAATTTATCAAAATATATTATACTTAATATATTAAAAGATGTATGTAACATTGTCTGTGATTTATTGACAATTCCTCAATATCCAAACTCCATATTTCTTCAAAATTCTGATGTTACACCCACCTAGTTGGTTTATAAGGCAGTACATGGCCTAAATTAATCCTTTCATTTTAAATTAGGTATTGATATTACAGGCAGCTTACCTGTTTGAGAGCAAGAGCGGTTGCAAAGCAATAAGCATGTCGAGGGATGAGGTTGCCTTTTGTCTGACCTTCTTCCAACAGGGTCAGACAGATATGATATGACTTTGGGGTGTTCTGCCAACCCCAAGATACAGAAACAGATGGGTTCAGTTTATACAGTACATGATAATAATCCAGATCTGTTGAACTTGACATCACTTAAAATTACAGTGAGAAACTACTGCCCAAAAAACAAGCCAAAATATTGTTCCTATTTAGAAAGATTGTACACATTGTACAAAGATTACAAGACTGTAACAGTAATAACTGACATTATGCTGAAATTAGTTGGTCTTTTCTGATTGAAGAAAGCCAGTTAATTATAACTGCCTTTAATACAAAGCATACAATACTTGCTTCTACATTGCCTTTACCAGTTTATAACAAGTAGCAAAGGCTAGCATGAAGGTGTCTTTGTTGAACTGCACTCCTTGTTTTTTCATTTCTCCCACCACCTCCAGGCCACCTGTGAGAAGACCACCAGTGTCGTCACATAGACTGAAACCACAATCTCATCCAACAGCAAAGGCAACCGGAGCACAATAAAAATCTTAGTGATCGTTTCATACACCAGCATAATGGAGAGATAAGCTGAGGAAACTTACTTTTGTAACACTCTTTAATGAAAAGCATGTCGATAGCAATATTAAAGGAGGTGGAGTCTGAAAAGAATCCTTTGAGAGCCTAAGCAAAAAAAGAAAGAATGAAAGAAAAATGTCAAATCTCAATATAATGTATGTACATAGTCATTATTTATACAGCAATGCTTTTGTACAATGCATGTTTGGTTTCACGTACTGGATCTGTCAGAGTTCTGGCTCCCAGCTCCTCTAAACCCAGCTCATAGCATAACCTCATGAAAAGAGGGCCAAATTTGAATTCCCCAAATGCCATGTTACGATTCTCTTCATGGTACCTGGAAATGACAGAACAGGGTTATCATATATACAAAAACATATCTATATGCAGACATTACACATATCTAAATAATCTCAAATACAAGCAACATAATATTTAAAATTGTTAAAAAATTAAGTTGAACATTATGCTTAATGCAATTAAATCACTTTAACATTGCTCTTTGCGTAAACATAACGTCTTTATAAGAAAAATAGGGTTAATTTTACTACTTGACAAATTATTGAGGCAGTTTTACCTGTAAATAGCATTTCTCGCCACAAAAACATCTTCAGCAGACTGGCATAAATACAGAAGTATTTTTAATTCATCCTTCAAAATGAGCTGTTTTTTCTCCATTTTCTGATTTACTGTATCAAAGTAATAACCTGTATAAATGTAAAAAAATAAAAAATAAATAATAATAATAAAAGATACATTCAGTGCAAATGAGAAAATGACAATTAAAGGTGCACTCATTGTATTTTGTTTAGGTTGCACTGACAAACAGGACATCTGCGGATATGTGAGGCATGAATATTCCAATAGAATCATGCATCACCGCCAGCCATGATTCCACTGCAAGTCCACAAGCCACATTGTCTGATTACAGAGAAAATGAGATGAATAAAATAGTACTTAGCTGGTCATGTGATCTTAGCATGTCGGACCCTATGAGGCAATCCACTTTCATATCAAATAAAGCAGCTTTTGTTACCCGACTAATATGACTGCAGTCCGATGAGGGTGTTGATGTTTTTAAACATTTTTGAGAAGTTCTATTAATTTCTTTTAACTAGACAAATATGAATGAGTGCAGCTTTAAAGTATCGAGGCCGAGAGACCAGAAAGAGGTAAGTTACAAAGTGATTTAAATCATGCCAAATGATGCCTGCCTTTTGATCCTGACACTTGGTGGGCAATGGCAAGTTTCCTCTGCTGGAAATCCTGCAGCTTCACAACATCTTCAGACAAGAGATAGCGTTTAGCTGAAAAGCATTTGTAAACAAGTCAGTTTCTCATCAGCTGTTGGAAAAACCTTAACCACGTAAAGCTGTGTCGGGGGGTCTCTCATTTGTTTGACCACTTTCATCCCATTTAAAAAAAATGAAAGAGCTAATTTGGATTTTAGCAGGTTTTGAACACTTTTCACATGCTCAGGCTAGGAAGCAAATCCTTCAGTGACAAATTCTTCAGTTCTCTACAAATTCCTCTACATTTTCATCTGCGAGGACAACGGCGTCACGTCGATATGTGTTCTCTACCCTGCGGTCTGTTTATATGTGTGTGTGTGTTTATGCTCGAATAGTTTAACTAGTTTACTCCTTCGTGACATTGGCTCTGACTCTTATAGCCACTTTCTATAGTATGTTCTCGGTACACTGGCCAAAGTCAGCTTAAAGAGACACCACCGTTGTGTGCATATTACCTCCATGTCGACATTTGAAACAGTCTGATTGTATGGCTCCTCGAAACACTGCTGCTCTGGACGGATCGGTCAGCAAAACACGGGCGCAGACCTTCAGTCCTCGCAGCGCCATGTCTGTCTGGTCTGAACCAGCAGTCACTGGTGTGCGCTTTCTATCAGACCTGAGTATGCGAATCAATATTTTCGCAGTTATAATTATTTAGATATATTCGTTGAACAATAAATATTCTTATTTTTAAAGCAAATTTAAAAAAGTGTACATATTATTAGCGATACAGACGATTAAAAAGTATTTTACTAACACCGGCACCCCCTCTGTAGGTAAAAATTGAACATTCCAATATGTCGCTCTCCTTTCAACCGGTATGTTTACAGTGTATTACATTTTTTCTCTCTCTTACAATAGGGAAACATATATTAATTCAGACTATTGTGGATGTATAGGGACTTTTTCAAAAAGAGGATAAAACGCTTTAAACTATTTTTTAACTTGTAATTTACACCCTTCATTTAATTAAGCACTACAGGCTATATGTAACGTTATGGCAATTACACAATCTGAATCAGCAGATGGCGCTATTGACCACGGCCTTCACACTCCTTTGACACAATTAACTGTTGGATTTAAATTGAGCACTGCTAGTTGGAAGCCAAGACATTGATACATTGATTTGACACGTAGATTCCCTTTGTATTACAATGAAAGGAAGAGCTACTAGTGGAGCAATAAAAAGCTAAATGTGTGTCTTTGTTTCTCTTACTCATCTGTTCAAACCACACAGCAGGAGATAATCAATTATCAGCTGGAAAATTGCCTAGAATCTTTTCTCTGCATTGAAAGGTCATCATTAATGGCTGCTAGAGAGATTTGTTCTAATGCATATCACAACAGTACATCATGTGTGACAAATGTTTCAGTAGGTAATTTTTGTCAAGGCAGGTTTGATCTTAATTATTGCATGTCTAGATTGTGTTGAGAGTATAATATAATGCAAAGAGTCATGCGTTGAGTTATTAACACAGTTATTAGCTTGATTTAAATGCAACGTATAAGATAAAAAGCCACAGAATGCTTGGTGTGACCCTGTAGATTTGGATGTTTGTACTGTAGATAGACCCTTAGATGGGCATTATTTTTTAAAGCGCTGTAAGTCATTGACGTTGGTTCTGTGATTGATGACTGTACAGGATTGTCAGGGATTGAATTTGTGACTGTAGCCAAGGGTATCTTCTCTGTTAAGCTGGACATAGTGTTCTTGCATGGTAACTCGCTGTGATGGGTGGATATTTCCATGCTTTCTGGTATACGAAGGTACATGCAAAGAGTAGTATATGTAAAGCATCTAAAGCTGACAGGATGACATGGACATACATTTAAATTAGGTTTAGATAGTTATTTTATAGAATGATTGTTCAAAAGACTCAAAAGATTGCACAGTTCACATAACTGTGTGATCAATTATAAAAAGAGCTGACAGTGCAAACACAGTGGGGAATCTGCTTATTTATGTATTTATTTATTTTTTCAAGATGGCTGGAAAGATCTACAAGTAAATATGTTAGTATATAGATAGTTTTGTATTTAGACACGAGCAAAATCTAACCAAACCTTGCTGTGGGGAAATTCGCCTAACCTGATTTTACCAAGTGAGACATGTTCCTGGGACAACATCGTTGTTGACCCTGGAACAACATTGTGATTAACCAATCAGATTTGAAGAACCAGTTTATAGATTTTGTGAAGTTTATGCTTAAAATCAGTGTTTGGTGCTTGTACATCAGTGTCATTCATCTATCATTTCCTCTGATTTTAGGGATTACTCATGGTTAAGGTTAGGTTTAGGTGTAGGGATATGGTTAAGAATATATTTTTGGAGTAAAATGTTGTTCCAGGGTCAACAAAATATGTTGACCTAGGAACACATCGGACTTGGCAAAATCAGGACGTGCGGGGAAATTCAGAGTCGTCCTTAATTGGAAAGTGACTCAGAGTAGGCTACTAAAATTGGTAAACGTTTCTGTTTAGGGATTAGTATTTTGTAATATTTTTGTAAAGAGGTTTATATAAAACTGTAGAAGCCTATATACTTGTATATAAATGTGTGTATGTTTGTGTGTGTGTGATATAAGATGTTAAAGATAGACAGTAACAGAACACTGATTGTGTTATACTTAGAGTTGTTGCGTGGTCCTGGTGGGACTCTGCTGAGCGTTTCCTTAGCAACAGCACCTCACCCCACTCCGCTGAGACCGTCGTTTGCCCAAATGGAGGTTGACTCTCAAGTGCGCTGGATTATTGATGAGATCCAAGATGGAGGTGTTCAAATGATGCTATGAGAATAACATGGCTAATCATGTAAATTCAGGACAACATTGATTTTTCCTGCCATAGATCATGTGTACTTGTTTTAACTTATATTAGATAAATTACAACACCACTGAAGCAAAGCTTTGCAGATCTACCAGTGTATTTCTTGCTCACAGCCCAATGAATCAAACTTGTTGTTTAGCAACTGTACATTCATAACTGTCAATAGTACAGTTTATACATACTGTAGATTGGTTGTGTGCATCTCGATAACTATAATTCGCATTTTGAAAAGCCTTTAATTATGTGAATATTTTTTATTTTCCTTGTTATAAAATGCATTCAACAACCATTTCTTTCAAATCTCTTGAAATCTTTTGTCACTCAGTCAACCGGAACTTTAATAAAAGACAGTTTTGCTCACTTTTACATTTTAAATATAGAAACAAAACCTGTTCAGTGTCACAGGGAACTACAGTATTCATTTTTCCATATCCCTCTGTCTCTTATGTTTATGTTTTTGAGATTGAAAGATACTAAAATAGAAAATGTGTGATTTACACTTGACCTCAGTGCTTGAAAAAAATCAGATATACTTAAAGATCTGTTGTTATCCAGTTATGTTACCATATTCAGTCTTTTCAAAGGAATTATGAGTGAGAGTTTTTATCGGTGAGATTGTTTGCTACATGAAATGTTCATGTGGTTTTAGTGAATTTTGGAAGAGATAACATTTGCTGTATCAAGCATCATGTCAAAAAAAGAGAACACCCTCTATCTCTCTCTCTCTCTCTCTCTCTCTCTTTCTCTGTAATGCTTTAATGTTCACCCTCTACAGCACAGCATTGCTCTCAGGCAACAAGTTTTCCTCATGCCACATGTTCAGTGCATGTTTTTTTTTTTTTAAATGATTGCAGCTAATTAAAATGTTTGAAAAATATCAAAGAACAGTCCAATAAGGTGTAGGAGTCACTATCAAGCACCATTTGAAGACAGGACTTCCTTTACTGATACACTGTCACTTAGCACATGGTGTGAAAAGAAGGCAAGATGATTTGCTTTAGTAATCTTATTTAAAATGACATGAACTGTACGTAAAAAAATATGTGTATAGGTGTAGAGAAGACTTTTGTCAGGTTTTATGAAAGTTTTTATTTTATTTTGCATGTTCAAAAATTAAGTTTTTCGTTGCCCTGTTGTGCGATAAGGGATTAGGAAGCAGGGGTCCACGGCTCTCATCCCTAACCAGGATTTCCCATTGACAATACATACGTGGAATTAATGTGTGACAAAAAAGGAAGATGCAAGGTTCCTGCATGCACTGCAACACCCAAAGTGATGTGTAAAAATTGTAACGTGCTCCTCTGTTTCACAGCAGATAAGAAGTGGTTTTTGAAGTTTCACACAGAGAGTAAAATCTCATTCCATTATGTATGATATGACACACTACATCAGGGCTGGGAAACTATGTTCCTGGTGGGCCACTGTCCTACAGAGTTAGCTCCAACCCCAATCAAAACAGCTAATTAATGTTTTTTTAGGATCACTAGGTGTGTTTAATTAGGGTTGGAGCTAAACTCTGAAGGACAGTGTTTCCGAAGTTTCCCAGCCCTGCACTATGACACAAACCTATGTCTGTATCAAATACAATATAGCAATGTGTTTCAAGTGATTTTCCCTTTTCACTTAATGATTTTTTTTACATTTTTTGACAGATTTGTGTTTCATCAATAAAATGTTCCCAAATAAACCAAACAATTATGTGGAATAATCATGTACCATCAAAATGTGTGCAGAAGAGGGTTAGTTGTTTCAACCTAAGTTTGTGTCAAACCTGACTAACCTAACTTTTTATAGAGCTTAAAATATGACAAAACGATTTAAACTTGAATTGTGTAAATTTAAGTTATAGACAAGTGTAATTTAACAAAATTGAATACTATGTGGTATTTAAACATAGTTTAGATTTTTTTTTTTTCTCTTGAATATCGAACATTTGAAATTTAATGTCACATGGTCATGACATAAGGATATTGTTACCTTGACAAAATGATCTCATGTTCCCATGAGTTAGTGGCCATGACAAAACTAAATGAATGTCCCCTCCCAGTCACCGTAGTAATTGGCCAAAATGCTTCATTTGACATTTCTGAGAACATCAACTCTTCCCTGTGGATGACCTCTGACCTTCTTTCTGTGTGATCTGATATTCGCGGTCTAAAACATACTTTTTTTCAATATTCAGTGTTGTTAAATGACACTTGTCAATATTTCAGAATTATAGAATTCAAATAGTTTTGTCATATTTTAATATCCATAACTTTTGGGTTAAAAAATGTATTTAAAAATGTAACATTATAGTTGGGTTAGATCATATTTGACCCAAAGTTGGGTTGAAACAACCCAAACAAAACAAGAGTGTATATATGTATATGTGTGTGTGTGTGTGTGTACATATGTATGAATGTATGTATATTTTACATTATACTTTCTTTACTCCTTTAACATTAAATCCCACAGTTGTTCTAAAGTCACTTTAGGTTCTATGACCCGTCTGACTTGCATTGATCTGCTGTCATCATGCTCAGATGCATGAAAGTAATAGCATGCTGTGACCCAGACTTCTCACTTTGAACTTCAGCCAATGTTATTTCTCTGGTACTTTTGCCGCTAGACATTTCCATTTTGATTTACCGCTACGGTTCTGTCTGGGTTTGAAAAATGCCTGCAGTGCACAAGTCATCATTAGTTAATGTCCTCCGTGGCATAAGGGCAGTGATGGCATGGTAGACTGCCAGGCCAGTGACCAGTCTGTGTTCCCTCAATCAAACAGATATTAATGCAAACCAGTCTTGATTTACCATAATAGCAATGCATCTTATTTGCAAGAGTACATTTTAAGTGTGTTTTCTGCTGTTGTATAAAAGCATGCAATATTGTATATTATATATTATATTATTGTTTATTGTATATTATGGTCAATGTTTTACTTTTTTGTTTCAAGGTCAAAGATGGAATGCTCAAATCCTTGCCTAAATCCTGTTTATTCTGAGTACATTTGGTCAGAGCCAGACCTCTAACCAGAATCAGACATGATCCTTAAGGCTCAGGCCTGTTTTGTAGCCAATTAAACTCTGGGAAATGCCTGTGAGCGACCACAAGCACACAAATCTCCTCCACATACAACACAACCACTTTTTATGGAGTGCATACTCAAACATACTCAAACACTATGTATTTTCCACAGAATTGTTTATTGTGGGTGGATTTACCTTCTTTTTAAGTGTAGTTCCCTTTACATCTAACACCCCATAATTGGAAAGAGTTATCGCACACAAACAACAGAAAAAGCACTGGATAATACTTTCACTTGAGACTATCCTCTAGATATGGGATTAGGAATAAATAGAGGAAAGATGCAAGTTCACAAGGAATATATATATATATATATATATATATATATATATATATATATATATATATATATATATATATATATTTCATACACAACTGCAGACATATTCTTACTAGCACCCCAAGGTGAGCGAGAAGAACGAGAGGGATTGTGAAGATTTGAGAGAAAGTGAAGTGTTACAGAGGATCAGAGCAAAGAGGGGAGTGATAGACTGGATGTGTGTGTTGTATTTAGTAATAGATGTCTTGCAGATAAACAACAGTGCACTTTTCAGAAGCATGTGGCTAGAAGAATCTGTTAACCATTGCTGCTGTTAGTATGTAATTTAGATGCGTCCAGTTCTGAGTTATTAAATGTATCAAGTTTACTATTACACTGAGCTGTTGAAAAGAGTTGGGCCACAATGGCACCAAGTTCCTCAGTAGTTTGTTTTGTTGACATGTTGTTGGTTATAATGTTGTAACTAAAATATTTCAAGCAGTAGCAGCATAATCCTGTATTGTCAAGTAGATTCTGGTAAACTGTAAAATCTGTATCCTGTGGTAGCGTCATAGGAATCAAATATATTTCAGTGAGATGGTATTTTCATGACTGTATGGTTATTGATTAAAAAAAGTGACATTAAGATACATGAAACCAGATCCAAGTTCACGATTTTCCAATCATGAATTGTCATATCCTTGCAGTGATGTGTTGGCACTAAAGAGTGAGTTTCCCCTCTTAGTGAAAGAAAGCACAGAGAAATGTCAAGGATAATACATTACACATGCACATATCATCCCACCACTTACTCCGTCACTAAGCTATTTATAATTATAGTACAGTGAAATTTTATTAAATACTCCTAAGGAAAGGAAAGTTTTCAGTTGCTCAACTTTCAATGTACCACAATCTGGATGGCTCTTCTTGGCAACATTGACAAGCTAAGAAAATACAGTTCTTAGACGGATAAGATTTGGATGAACAGTGCATACAGAAGAGCTCTCAACATTGAGTGAAATGTTCAGTTAAAAAGGATAATTAACCCCATTTGGAGTTAGAGAAGAAAACACAAATGTTGAACTTTGACAACTGAGTCGACAAGAGTTTTGCATTTTAGAGATCTCTTTTCATGATTAACTTAATAGGAATGCCAAGAATGCAAATGTTTCTGTTATAAATAATTTAGGCATTAAGTAAAGCAAATAAATATAACAAGTGCATTGCTCAGATAAAAACATTTACATAAATAAATGCTAATATTAACTAGTACAAATTGATGAATAACATTTTTTTAAAGAGTTCAAACATTTAATATTTTACTCTATTAAAAAGGCTGGTGTAAAATTCATGAAATTTCAAACTAATAATGGGCATATAATTAATTAATTTTTTTTCTTAAGAGAGTCTTTTAAATATTCTATTTTGCATTTAATTGCAAAGGTAGCAAGCTTCACATTCATGTTTTATGCAACTCAGTGCAGCTGGAATATGATCTTTAATGTAGCTTTTGCATCCTATTATATATTTATTTAGCCGTGGATCATACATACCATTTAATTGTTCTCATATTAAGTGCATTATATTTGTTGTACATTCAGTTTAATTTAATAAGGCATTAAAACAATCCCTCAAACTTTGGTGTAAACATTAAAATAAGGAGTTATTTTTCAGTGATCCATTTATGTGTTTGTAAATAAATACATTTGTAGTTTGTTCAGTTTTATTGGAGCTGCTCAGTACAGTGTTCATCCACCGACTCCTGTGTGCATTTAGTCAGTTGTTTAGTTTAGTTTAGCTTCTGCTGGTTGTTTGTGTGGTTAAGGAGGTCTGATTCAAACAAAAATTGGTCTTTGTGTGGTCAACAGTGTCTATCCAACCTTTTTTCACAACCTGAGACCTCAAAAAGTATTAGACAATTTTACTGAGAAACATTTTCACTGATTCCTCTATTGAGTATGTGGAAAGTGATCCAAAACATTTTCTTTTGTGAATGTGTGCACTAAGATTTTCATTTGTTAGCTGTCTAACATCCAACCTCTACCACATCTAGATCATGATAATCACAGCTCTATCTTACATGCAGGGAAAGACTCATCTTGCATGACCACAGTGCTGCTGCTTGCCAAAACCATGATGTTCAAATCTTGCTGCTTCTCATGGGTTTCCTGGTACCACTCCCTCATAACTTCTGTATCATGGGTTGGAATCAGTGTAACCTATCAATATGATATATAAAGTCATAAAGTCAGAAAACATTAATTTATATAAATATAAATAAATAAATAAATAGGGATTATGAAGTAGGCCACTGTAGGAATAATGGTACCTGCATATTATTTCCCCATTGGCTCTTTCCTTCCAGCAGAGCATCCAGAACTGCCTTACTAGGCTCCTGTGCTGTTGGATCATTACCACTGACTACATAGTAGGAGGATCGGATCCGTTTAAAGAACTCAGCATCCACGTTCTTGGCATTGCAGTGATTTGGTATGTAAACTAGGTCCATATACATTGGAGGACAGTTGGGTACTGATGTTCCACTGCTGGACTTAGTGCTTCCTTAACAACAATAAAAATATAATTTAAATACATAAAAAACATACAGTAATCTCTGATATTATAAGCAAAGGTAAACAACTATTTAAAAGCTATAGACTACAGACATATAACAATGTAATTTTTAAGGCGTTATAGTACACATGTATTTTTAAACTCTGAGTATTAAATTAAAGTTACCTGAAGTACTGCTTTTCACTCCCCTTGATGCGGATGTATTAGTAGCATTTTTGGCATCTTTATCTTCTGTAGTCTTTTTTGGAGAGGACACTTTAGACTCTTTCATTGCACTTGTTTTTGACAAGCTCTTTGTTGCAGATGACTTAGTCTTGCTGCTGATGTTCTTTTTTGGCTTCCCTCTTTCATCTTTTTGGGATGCCTCTTCAGCCTTAAGGACCTCAGGATCCACCATGCAGACATCAGGATGTGGAGCGGCAGGAGCGGGGTCTCTGGGCATGACTGGAGGTGGGTCTGCATGACGATAAGTGACAGTCCTATCTGTTGGTAGTGTTTCTGAGTCATCCTCAGAGTCAATATTTGCATCTGCAGTTATTGATGGGCACTCCTCTGTGCCAGGAGGAACATCTGAGTCTGTTTGAGAAGGCGCTGATTCACTTACAGAAGTTGGAGGAGTTTCCTCACATTGCTTGCTTTGCTGTTTCCCTCCAGGTGGCGGTGGTCCTCCTCCAGACCTAGCAAGTGGCTTTTCCTCCTCCAAAGGATGTTCCTCATTCATGAAGTACTCAAGAGGACTGGGGTTTATAAAGGATGGAGAAAGCTCTGTCTTTGGATGTCTGTATTCACAGGAGGTCACCAAACACAAATCCACATCTGATCGTGACTCAGGTGGGCTTTGTTTTGAGGTATCTGGCCCTATGGACCCGCCATCACAATTTTTTGTAGATTCTCCATATTGACAGCTATAGGAATATGACGTGGAGCTGCTGGAAAACTTCTCTTGAGTGTCTATCTGATTGGAAGTATGATCATGTTGAGCTGGAGATGAAATTTTGGGACTGGTGGGGGATTTTGAGGCTGTGAAGGGATTTGTCCCTAAGCCAGGTGTAAGCTCTTCTGTCTTTGGAGAAAAACAAGATGGCACTATAGGAGATGAGGGTGACCTGGCCTTTGGAAGAGTCTTCTCCAGATTTAGTCTATCCTCTATTTTATCCATACGAGTTTCTTCATAATATGAGCTGGAACTAGGTTTATCTTTATCTGTTCCTTCATGTGAGGTGCTTGGTACGCCTAGAACAAGCAATGAGTCAGGAGATAAAGGAGAGTGATTGTGGGGTGACTGTTTTGGAGTAACAGACTCTGAGAAATGTCCTACAATTGAAGAAACTTCTCTTGGCTCTGTAATTTGGCAGGGTGTTGTAACTGATGGGGTGGACAGAGAGGCATCTGATGGGGAAACAGAAGCAACCTGGGTACTATCGGACTCTCTGAAAAGCACTGCCTTGTCCCCATCTTCCCTAGGTCTGCATTGTTCTCCCATGAGATTGGTTCCATCCAAGGGGATGTAATCAACTTCTGTTGGACCATTTTCAGTGGCTGTATGCTGCATTCCTCTTACAAATGGATGATCTGGTGACTGCTTGCTGAAATCCAATACAAATGAGTGTTCTGGGGATTCTTGTCTACACTCAACTGACAATGACTGCTCAGGGGATTTTGTTTCCTGTTGTGGCATTCTCAATTTTGCTGTTTTAGGGGAAACATCAGGGGAGATTGACATAGGTCGGGTACTGTCCTCCTTAGATGGGGAAACTTCTGCTTCTTGCATTGTGGTCGGAGTCTGAACAACAGAGACAGAGAGAGAGTCTTCCACTTCTGTGGAATGTGGGGAGCTAACTTCAGCATGGAGATCTGTTGTAGGTTCTGGTAAAGAACTTGTTGCAAATAACGCTGTTGAGGCAGAGGCAATCTGAAAAAATTTGTCCTCTGCAACAACTTCATCAACTGGAGTGCCAGATGTGGTCCCCTCAGATATGGACATTTTGCTGTCCTCTTTAAATGTTGTGAAAGGATTTGTATCAGAAAGGCTTTCTACTTTAGCTGGTGGCAAAGATGTAACTGAAGAGCTGTCATCAGTTGCTAACTTTTTATCATTATTGTCAGTTTGGCTTGGGGTCTTGTGGTTAACCTCAAGAGTGGTTGATAAATGTGCTTCATAACTTGGTGATTGCTTCTTTCCCATTTGTGACACAGGTACTGCTTCATCAATAGGACTAGCTTCTCTGGGAGAATATTCCTTGTCACTTGTGATGTCAACAATAATAGGACCCTGGGGCTCAGGTGTTTTGTCTGATGGTAGAGTGCCAGCTTTCTCCTCCACTGGGGATTGGTAGTAAGGTGTGTGACCTGAGGACTGAGGAGATAAAGGGCCCTCTAAGGTTTTCTCATCTGGACTGTATGATTCCATTCCTTTTGACATCCCAGCTAATGTGGTTCCCAGTTCAATTGGTGAAGATACACCTGCATGAACATGGTCAACATTCACATTTTGGTCAACAGAAGGTGACCTGACAAAAGGCAAAGTTGTAGTGGAAGCACTGAACTGGTTTAAATCAAAAGAGAATTTGTCTTTTGCTAAAAACTCCTTGGCAGATTTGTCTTCCTCCAGTGAAGATGGTGGTGAAATGGTCGAAGCTGATGCATGATAGTCATGACCCTCAGTGGCATCGCTCTTGGAGTGATCTAATTCAGGTAGGTCTTGGAGAGGTGAAAGGTTCTTTCTCTCATAATCTGTAGTCATACCGTACTTAACTAAATCTTGGGAGGGAGAATCACTTTCATCATTAATTGTCTCATCACTCATTACATCTCTTGGAGTAGACATTTCATCCATAGGTGTTGGGACACTTGAGATCTCAATTGTAGATTGAGTGTGTCCAGATGTTGTGTATTCTTCTGGTGGCTCATCTCGATTTTCATCATCAGAGACAACCTCACTTTCTGAACCCATTGGTAGGGTTTCATCATGAATAGAAACAGCAGGAGATACTGGTTCAGAGACCTTTGGTGGTGTGGTTACAACAAAACTCTGCAACTCTATTTCTTTGTCATGTCTATATTGTGGTTCTTCTGCACCATAATCTGATCCTTCCTTGGTTTCCTGCTCTTCTTGCTCTCTGTCATCTTTTAACTTAGATATTACTCTATCTTGCTCATCCACTTCCTCTGTATCTCCCTTTTCCTCATAGTCTCCAATCTCAGATGACTCTTCCAACCCTGTTCCTTCATCTTCAAATTTTTCACTGGTACCATTGCTTTTTTGATTTGGTTCAAGATCTCCTGGAGTACCAGCACATTCCTCCTCAGCTTCTGTGGTTGCTATTCCTTCATCCAGGGACTCTGCTGCTTCTGGAGACTCTTTGCAAGGAGTTATTTCTTCATGCTTAATCAACTCTCCTTGATCAGAATCATCTATTTTGGTCTGTGATAGGATTTCATCATCTTCAACAATCTCCTCTGCTTTCAGAGCCTCAAAGTCTTTAGTGAGGTCTTCTGGAGAAGACATCAGTGACCTCTCTTCCTCAACAACTGCAACTGCATCTGTTACACTGGTTTCAACAGCAGGTTCTTTACCAGTAGCACTTGAGACAGAAGGTGCTTCCATTGATTCGCCAGCATCTTTTTTGGTGGGTTTGGGCTTAGACTTTTCTTTGGATTTTACGAGACTACCAGGGCCCTTGCCACGTGCTGCAACCATTGGTTTAGGTGCCGGTTTTTTCACCTCAGGTGTGCTAGGGGCATTCTTTTTCAAGCTACCGGCTTTCCTCAAATCTTTCTTAGGTTCTTTTTCATCTTTTTGAGTTTCTTTCTTTTCATCCTTTCTGCTCTCCTTTAATAAGGAATCTTTCTTAATGTCTCGTCTTTTAATTTCCTTCTTGACCTCCTCTTTCTTCACCACCTCTTTCTTCACCATCTCTTCTTTTTTGGCCTTTTCTTCTTTCTTGGGTGTGGGTTTTTCAGCCTTTTTACTAACTTCACTTTTTTCCACTGATTTCTTTGTTTCTTTCTTTATTGTTTTTGGTTTAATGTCAACTTTCTTTTTCTCTGGAGTGTCGATTTTGGGTGGTTGCTCAGTCTTGATTTTAATGTCCTTATCCCCTGTTTTCACTTTTTTTACAAGTGTTTTTTCTTTCTTCTCTGTTTTTTGTGTTGGCTCTTGAGCTTCCACAGTGTCAGTTTTACTTAAGGTTTTTAGTTTTTCAAGAGATTCTTCTTTGGACTCTTTGTGGAGATTTTTGCTTGGGGATGGTTTTGATGTGGACTTCAGGCTCTCTTTACTATCTGTCTTGTGTTTCATCTTAGCTTGTTTCAGTGATGGTGCTAAATTTGAATTAAGCTCCTTCTGTGTGATCAAGGGATGTTTGAGGAAGTCTAAGTGTTTAAGTTTTTCTAGGCCTTCCAGAATATTATTCTGAGTGGAATTGCCTGAAAAGAGAACACGGATTATTTTTTCTGATGGGTTAGCAGGATGCCACACAATCAGTGATGAGATGGAAGACAAATATGAGATTGGAAGCTCTGATTCTTTTCCATTAGGTAACAAGATGGCGGCTTTGTCTTTATCACTACCAGTCCATTCTTTCAGGAAGTACTGCAACTCCTTGCTATTCTCAGCTGGGTTAAGAACATACATTTCAAGCTTTCCGACCCCCATTTTCTGGAAAAGTATAATTGGTTCTGCTGTATTTCCAGTATTCCTATGCAGAGGTTCAGGCTTTAAAGACAGCTTGTTTAGGTACTGCAGCGTGAGAGATGCCTCCTCAGCATTTCTCCTAACCCTGTAGTTTGGCTCAAGGTTTTCTAGGTTCTGGGGCATGTTGACAAACATAACCCCAATATCAGGTGAGATCATATTCTTTGTCCAGTCACTGTTAGCTGTGGATCCCTGTGACTGTTCCTCCTCAAGTTCAGCTATTTTGCGCTGCAGCATGCTATTGATACCAGGAAGGTTGTCATCTCCAATGTGTGTAAGGAGAACAGAATCCACTCTGTCCAGATGTCGTACCAGCTTCCAAAAACATGATTTTCTATCAGATCCACCGTTAATCAGCATGTTGAAGCCGTTAACTGCAAACAGTGCTGAATCACCACGTCCACCAGGGAAAATATAACAGCATGGTTTGGATAATTTTAGGAACCCACCTGAAGTTGGGGGTTCAAGCATATCAAATGAGGATGGGATTTCTACAGATTCTGACAAGTACTCTGTGAATTCAGAAAGACCTTCCATTTCTGGAAGGATGGTTGGGTTGTTTAGCTTCATGTGGATGAAGTCCTGCAAGTTGTGTTTATCCAGGTTTGAATTTTTCCAGTCACCATGCTCGGGACAGAAAAGAGTTAAACTGGCTTTGTTGGCTGGATGTATGGTGCTTAGAAGCTCTCCAATCTGTGAATCAAATGAATTGAAACATTTCACTAAACTTTTTACTTTTTTTGAGAATCTCTTCTCTAAATCACTCACCTCTTGATCTGTAAAAATGTCAATGAAATTGGAGAGAGAAAAGGAGCCTGACTGGAGAATCAGCTCGCCTGTATTTTCAAAACACTGTCCTGCTAGGAGAAGCAGCTTATGGTGGGCTTTGTCTGAGACCATAACACGTACCTGAGTGTAGACAGAAAGTTTATAAAATATTATAATCTTCATTAAACACTGACTTGATCTGAATAAATCATGGCTTGCATTTGTTGTAACAAACCAGCACAGCATGTGAAAGCTATTCTAAATGATTTAAATACCATATCTGAAGTATTCAGCTAACAGAAGTATACTTCTTTCTATAAGCTCTTCTATAAGGTTTAGTTTTACTGAATTGTATTACTTTAGCTCTGTGAATCTTTTCCTCTTTCTTGTTCTCTGTCAGGGCCAGCGTTTTCCAGTTTTTTGCCATTGACTGTACCAAGCAGTCTGCCAGGGTCAGACCTGCAGTGCTCTCCCATATTATTAATGCAGAGTCAAACTGCAGTCACAGTTTGCAAGCAAAGCTTGTGTGTTTGAGCGTGTTGTGCATTTGTTAGTTTATCTGCAACTGTGACACACCCAATACATACTTTTTGAACTCTTTGAAATACTGCCATATTAGTGAATTAAAATATTTAACAGGTTTTATCTTTGTAGATATATAATTTTTTTTGTGTGTTTTTTTTTTATACTAGGCGAATCAACATATGTTCTGTTCATACAGTTTCCAATACTATAATCATAATGTTCTTGTCTTGTCTAGGATACTAGCTGTTCTGCATTTATTCTTATCCCCAATAAGGTATTTGTTTCTCTGACAAGCAGACATCTACAACAGTTTTAAAATATGTTTTAGCAGCAGACATTGAAATATATTTCTAAAAATACAAAGAGACAGCAAGAGGGTGTTTACCTCAGTGCTAACAGCTTCATCTGAAGGGTTGATGAGCACTACTGTCTCCAAAACATTACTTTTGTGATGCAGACTCTTTTGTCCTGCAAATAAAATAGCATGTTACTCATATAATGCTCAGAGTGATGTACTGTACACAAAATGGACATGGGAATCTTCATATGCTTTGTTTTGTGTTGTACACTGAGTTATAAAGACAAATGTTATGAATATGCCAACATATTTTAAGAATTGTCTTCACTGAACACAAAACACCAATGCTGCAGCTTAAGGAACCATAAAGACAGGAGACATCTGTATGCTCTATTGACACAGATAACTAATTAACCTCTGTCCTCCTCCAGTAACTTCCTTTCATCCTGTCATCCTTTCTCTTTCAATCGCCTCATGATTAAAAAAGCACACGAAAAAGCTTCTACGGAGTTTTCCCTTTTCTCTGAGAAATTTCTCTGTACATCCTGTCCATACATTTCCTTTGACACCATGACTGACATACAAACCCGATTCCAAAAAAGTTTGGACACTGTACAAATTGTGAGTTAAAAAGGAATGGAATAATTTACAAATCTCATAGACATATATTTTGTGGCAGAGGATCACCAATTCCCCCAATGCTGCGGCGAAAAATAGTGGAGCACTATGAGAAAGGAGTTTCTCAGAGAAAAATTGCAAAGAGTTTGAAGTTATCATCATCTACAGTGCATAATATCATCCAAAGATTCAGAGAATCTGGAACAATCTCTGTGAGTAAGGGTGAAGGCCAGAAAACCATACTGGATGCCTGATCTTCGGAGCCTTAGATGGAATACTTCCAGAAAACATTGTCGGTGAACACAATCCACTGTGCCTTTCACCGTTGCCGGCTAAAACTCTATAGGTCAATGTTGCATTTTCCAACATGACAATGCCAGACCACATGCTGCATCAATTACAACATCATGGCTGCGTAGAAGAAGGATCCGGGTACTGAAATGGCCAGCCTGCAGTCTAGATCTTTCACCCATACAAAACATTTGGTGCATCATAAAGACGAAGATAGAAAGCAACTAGAAGCCTGTATTAGACAAGAATTCCTATTCCTAAACTTGAACAGCTTGTGTCCTCAGTCCCCAGATGTTTGCAGACTGTTATAAAAGAAGAGAGGATGCAACACAGTGGTAAACATGGCCTTGTCCCAACTTTTTTAGATGTGATGATGCCATGAAATTTAAAATCCACTCATTTTCCCCTTAAATTATACATTTTCTCAATTTAAACATTTGATATGTCATCTATGTTGTATTCTGAATAAAGTATTGAAATTTGAAAATTCCACATCATTGCATTCTGTTTTTATTCACAATTTGTACAGTGTCCCAACTTTTTTGGAATCAGGTTTGTATATCACAATCTAATTCTGCCTTTGATTTTTCAATATCTGATATTTCCCACCCCCCTGCCCAAATTTCTCACAATAAATTCAACCTTCCGATCTCTGTCTTTGTGAGTTGATCCTATTATAAATTCATCAAGCTGTCCAGAAGCAGTGAGGCTATAAGCTTGCAGGAATCCGTCTGTCACTGTCAGTACTAGAGTGTTGGCTATTACTGCAGAGGTGTGTGAGCCCCTTCTGTAACATCAGCCTCACTCATTCAACAATTGTTGTTCATTGCCTCATAATCCCCCCTCTGAGGTTGTTTGTAAAGGTTCAGTGCCTGGGCACTCAAAAAGTGCTGAAAATTGCCTGAAGAATAAGGCCTTCGATATCTACAATTTCAAGATCTAAATCTAAAACACAAGAGGACACACACAATTTTTCCATTTGCACAAACGTTTACATGACTGGTCACACCACAGCCAACATTTTTTGTAAAAAAAGCAACATGCTTTGGTGCACCAAGGAATTTACAATGCAGATATTGGGTCTCATTCACTAAAGTATGTTAACCTGCATGCAAACACACTCACACAGATTGCATGATTCATAAATAAGTTTGAACTACAAACTTTAAAAACGTAATCCATACATATCCTAAACTCACTGTTCTGGATTTGGTATGATGCATTATGGTATTACTAACTGCAGGCACAAGATCCCTTAATTTAGAATAGTCCAGATACACTGACATTGAGAAGAAATGTATATGCATTTGGAAACTTTGCATAAGAACCTTTTCTGTGTTGGAAAAAACTATATTAGCAGTTATAGTGAATGTGACCCAATGTCTTACCTAAACCTCAGAGGGGTCTACAAAAAATATATTGATTGTTTTTCTCTCATCAACCTGTTTGATATATCTGTAGGTTCTGTGTGGGTATTAAGGACTGTTCTCATTAGGACGGAGTATGTTTGTGGGAGTCTGTATATGTGTGTGTGCATAAATCCAGGTGGCTCTCTCGTGCAGTGTAGGTAATTACAGTGTGTTTCCCACCTGCAGAGTCATCATTAACGCTCTGAACTGATTCCTTTGCACATTCCCTCATCATTATTTCCCCTGCATTGTTAGATTTTTCTTACAGCTCTCCACAAAATATATCTGTACACAGACAAAACATTTTAAAGATTACATAGACTGACTCAGTCAGCTCATGTTTAGTAGTATTTCAGAGAAATAATGTGGACAGACGAGGGCAACAACAATGGAATGTGTGAGGCTTTTCCAAAGGGTAGTGATTAATTAGTTTTAAAAAGTGTTTCATATTACATTTTACATGCATCTGCTCCCAATAATTTTTTTTTTTTAAGTAGGTATGCAGCATATCTGAGACTCCACATCCCAGTACATGCCAATCTCTTTTTGATCATTAGCAGTGGGATATACACTCTAAAAAACGCTGGGTTGTTTTTTCAACCCAACTGTTGGGTTGAGGCCGTTGGATAGGACTTTGGGATGTTTTAACCCAAGTTTGGGTTGAAAATAAGTCTCTTTTTTTAACCCAGCGAGGCTGGGTTGAGGACGCGGACGTGAAGGAGAGCACGCACGTCACGTCAAAATCGTACGTCTCCAGTGCGAGCAGCCGCCATTTTCTCAGCGTGATAGAAGCGAGAAGCGAGTGAAAGACTATGGTAAGTAAATATTAAAAATGTAAAGTTATCTTTTATTGTTTACCCGGTTGTATGAAAGGCGGAAACAAAGGAGCTTAACGTTATATATATATATATATTTTAAAAAAAAAACGGACGCGGTTTTCGCCTCAGACACGGAGGTCTTAACTGCCTCATGTAACGTTACTGAACGGAGGATGTACTTTTAATATAACGTCTGTGAATGTATTTTGTCATATTTACATAAGATTTTACATTATCTGTACTTTTTGAGGCGTTAACAGACGGTTATGGTCACCGTTACGCTCATGTGAATGTGTCTTTTTTTTCGCGGTTAAACTGAATGTATGTTTGTCTCCTAAAGGAAACGGCATTGTGTAGTAAAGACTAGCATAATTATTTTGAGGCTGTTGAAGTGGTTACTGTTAAAAGTATGTTTTACATGTAATATTTCTTGTCGAGCTCCAGTCTTCATTGTCCTCGCGCTGAGAGTTAAAGACACAGAAGCTGTTTGTGTGAGGAGTCACAGACCTGTGTGAGGATGAGGAGGAGGTGTTCTTCTGAAGAGAGGGACAGACGGTTTAAGGAGAGTAAACTTCAGAATAACATCAAGTTATCTTTATTTTTACTAAGACTAAAATAATGTTTGTTTTTTTTTTTAGATGTTGAAATCCAGAGACAAGATAACTTCATTCTTTTGAGACTGATGTAAGTTATTATTATTATTTTTTTTTTTAGAAAATTAATGTTTCTGTTGTGTCCTGCCTGTTAACTTCACATTTCTGTCTGTGTGTGTGTATATATATATATATATGTTAATATTTTATTGAAACCATTGATGTCCCTCTTTGCAGAACTCTAACTGGAGTTAAGGACACACAAGTCTGCTTGTGTGAGGAGGTGGTTTTCTCAGCTTCTTCTGAAGAGAGGGAAAGATCGTTTAAGGCAAGTAAACTTCATAATTTCATGTTATCAGTTGTTGTTGTGTTTTACTAAGAGTAAAATAATGTTTGTTTTTTGTTTTTGTAGATGTTAAAAGCCAGAGACATGGGAGAGCATCATTCCTTTGAGATTTTATGTAAGTTATTTTTAGAAAATACATTTTTCTGTTGTCTCCTGCCAGTTTACTTCACATTTTGATGCAACAAAAGTGTGATTACGTGCTCATTTCATTAAGACCATTGATGTCTGTGTTTTTTATTGCAGAACTCAAACCAACTTTGGAGTTGTCTGATTTGGAGAGTCATTATTCTTGGTCTTCGCTCTTAGAGGTAAAGTTCACACAAAAAATAATTTACTTGCCCTCATGTCATTCCAAATCTAAGACTTTTGTCTGTCTTTACAACATAAATTAATATATTTTCAGTTTTCTCATAATATTTGTTAATCCAATTATAGTTTAGACAATCAGTATTTTCAAGCTTCATAAATATAGAGTTATTGTAGAAGTAAATTCTGATATTTATATATGAATACATCTTAAATTATATGATAGCAAACATGTATGTTCAAAATAAAATACTGGTCTCCCAGACCAGCAATGGAGGACACAAAAAGAGAATATTAAATATATTCATATGTTTTCCAAAAAATGAGCAGAGTTTGTATGAGTCTGGAAAAACATGGGGAGAGTATATTATGAACATTTTAATTATTTGGTGAACTAACGGTTTGAAGAGCAGCCCTCCATGTACGTGAATATTGTGAGGTATGTGAATGTCATGTCTGTTTTAATGTTTCAGTAAAGAAGCTTTCTGAAAGCAATATTTATTCAAACAATATCACCTGCCCTCACAGTAGTGCTGCCATTATAGCATTCTGGAGCGCTGTGGTGAACTGAGACACTAAACAACCTCACAAAATGTTGAAACTTTAAAACCGATTATTTACCTATCCTTACGGATGTGAATACACCTCTACCTGAAAATGGATAGTTTAATTAAATGTTAAATTTTTTCAAATGTCTTTCTCTTAGGCCACTGATGAAGAACAGGCGGTGACTGGGATGAATGCTGGTCAGAGAGGAGAATCTTCTTTCCCCTAAACTGATGCAGCGGTGGTTTTAAAGAGGGATGCTGCCCTGGATGATGTAGAAGATGTCACATGCTGTGCTGATGGGGTTTCTTCATGACTACATCAGTTATGCTAAAGAGATCATGAAAATTGACCGTGATGCATGATCTGTATACATGGACTATGAAACAAACTGTAAGTGTATAATTTGTTAAACACTTTTTCTGTGTTGTTTAGTAGAAGGGTTTACACTCTGTCATTCATACACCTGCTCACATTCTTTCACACACACAAACACATGCGTCTGTTAAATGTTATAATATCAAAGTTAATGTTGTGATTTATTTGTGTACTGTCATGCCAGAATAGTTGGAAAAAAACTAATTGTAATTGTAAATTTATTGTATGTGTTTTCGTATATTTTAATACAATATATACAATTGAACAAAGTCCAATTTGATCTTAAGTTATATTCATCAAATGTTCGATGCTTTGTTTATGAACTCTGTAGCTGTTAATGCCATCCTTTTCTGCATTTCTTCTAACATGATACTTTTTGACTTTTCTCGTTTTTAATAAATATTTTCCTTTTGATAATTATTATTTGTGTGTAAAAGTGATATTTAAAATGAACAACATTTGTAGGTTTAATGCCTAGCTCAATTTGGGTTAATTTTAACGTAGAAATGCATTGTTTCCCCACATGGCTGCACTCTGCGAGTTTATTTTCTGCCAGCAGGAGGCGCTAAGAGCGGGAGAGGTAGTTCCCTCTCGAGGCGGTAACTCAACATTACGTCAGCTAAGACGTATATGGGAACTCTTCCCTTCTCCACTTTCACTGAAATCTTATTGGCTAACGCCAGCTGGGGACAGCTGGCCAATTGACGCGAAGCATGCAAATACTGGCGGGTAAGCGTGCAGTATAAAATGCATGGGCGCGAAAATTACGTCAGAATCTCTTTCTTCACGCTAGAAGTCTTATCTAAGTCATCGTGGAAGTTGCAATAGAGGACTACTCACCCTGTTTTTCCTCTCCGCATCCGATGGCTGCTAATGCTAGATTCGGACCTTCCCCAGTTCTGTGTGACCTGCTTGGGATTCTCACACGGACAACACTTGCGCCCACTGTACCGAGCTGCCAGTGCGCGCCCTCAGAGCCAGAGTGGCTCGGAGGACGGCGGGAATGAGGCCCACTGCCGCCAGCGAGCCGCTGGTGGGCCCTCCCCCGCCCGAAGACGAGTTTGACGTCGGCGTGGTGGACTATAGCTTCCGCGAACTTCGTCCTCTTCGGAGCTGGCGAGGAAAACGACTCCATGTCGCTTCGACGTCGAAAAAGGTTTGGGCCTCTCAGTGGGACCGCCCCGACCAAGAGGGCCCTGAGACCTCCAGGAGAAGCTCGTCAGGGTCTTCGGAAAGGTCGTCACGGAGCTGAGTCTCGCTTGCAACGCACATGACGAGCCTGTGATAGGTAACTAGACTCGTGGCTCCTCCAGTCGAGCTGCTACCAGATGGCATTTAGGCATGCAAGAGCTCGTGGTGAAATCGTGGGCTGCACCCCAATCGGCGCGCACCCACTCTGCTACGAAGACCATATCACGCACGTGGACGGGACGGGAAAACCCTCCCCCCCCCCCGTCTAGGAGACACCTGTGCTCGTCTCCCTCTGCTTTTGGTCCGGACCACAGTCTAGAAAGAGCGAGTGCAGCTTCTGCTCTTTGCCAGGGCAATACTCAAGGTGTTTCAGGCAAACGGCGGCACAGTAGCGCTGACGTCATCAGGATCTGCACGCGGCAACTGATCTCGCGCTGATTGCTATTAAGCGCTCTGCTCAGCTGTTTCACGGAGCTCATGGTCATCTTTACAGGCACCTATGGCTTCCCTAGCTGTCCTGAAAGACGCGGACCGTAGGCCGCTCCTAAACGTTCCAGTTGCTCCCTCCGGCCTCTTTGGTGACGTCATGGAGCTATTCTCAGAGACGCAGAAAGCGCGCCAAAGTATGAGCCATGTGATACCCCGTCGCTCACCTCAGTCTTCTTCTGCGAGATTCTTATGCACCGGGCCAGGCTCTGAAACCAGCTAAAATAACCCGCAGTGGCACCCCGCTCTGAACCGGACGCTCGTTTCTGCCGAAACCAGCAGTGGTAAGAGCCTGGAAGGTAACGTCAGGGTCAGTTGAGGACCCCGCGCCGCGAGAGAGCCAGCGCGCCATACGAGCCGTCTCCCTGACGGTGAAAGAGTGAGTGAGTGGGAGGCCCCGCCCCCAAGCGCCATGTTCATATGCATCATGTCCCCCATTTCCTTCGGGCGACGATTGCTATGTCTGTTTGAATGCTGTTTGTGTGAGTTCCACAATAAAAGCAGGTATACAATCAGCGAAAGAGCTTTACTGCCTCTTACACTCATCTCTGTGTCACTCGCCCTGTCTCAGATCAGTGCAGAGCCACAACCCATGATTATACTGGCCTCGCGAGAGTGCCAACACCACATAAACACGGTGTCACCCTCAATGTTCAGATGCATCATGTCCCCCATGTTTCTTCGGGCGACGAATGCTATGTCTGTTTGAATGCTGTTTGTGTGAGTTCCACAATAAAAACAGGTATACAATCAGCGAAAGAACTTTACTGCCTCTTACACTCATCACTGTGTCACTCGCCCTGTCTCAGAACAGTGCAGAGCCACAACCCATGATTATACTGGCCTCGCGAGAGTGCCAACACCACATGAACACGGTGTCACCCTCTATGTTCAGATGCATCATGTCCCCCATGTTTCTTCGGGCGACGATTGCTATGTCTGTTTGAATGCTGTTTGTGTGAGTTCCACAATAAAAGCATGTTACAATCAACTAAAGAGCTTTACTTCCTCTTACACTCATCTCTGTGTCACTCGCCCTGTCTCAGTGCAGAGCCACAACCTATTATTATAATGGCCTCGCGAAGGAGCGAGAGTGCCAACACCACAAAGACACATGCATCATGTCCCCCACATCACTATGGGTGACGATTGCTATATGTGTTTAAATGATGTTTTTGTGAGTAGAAATTGTACTAAAGAAGCATATATACAAATTCTTGCACCCAACGTTGTGTCACTCGCCCTGTCTCAAACAGTGCAGAGCCACAGTCCATGATTATAATGGCCTCATGATGGCGCAAGAGTGTCACACCATTTCGCGACGCGCCCGCCCTCCCGCCAGTGCTTCCAGCCTCGCGGGGGCGGGGCCTTAATCAAAATAAGCCATCAGTGGCTGTAGACGTAACGCGTCCGCCGTGTCATCTCATGGACGGTAAGAGGGCTATCCCGGGCGTTTCACCGTGGATACTGGGAATAATTCACGACGGATATTCTCTCCAATTCAAACGCAGACCTCCCCGCTTCAATGGCGTGGTCCCGTCACTGACTTTGCCCCAAAACCGTCCTGTTCTGCGACAGGAAGTTCTCAGTCTGCTCGAGAGAGAGCGATAGAGCGAAATTTCCCCTCAGATCGAGCGGAATGCGCATGTTGAATTATCTGGACGATTGGCTGATTTTAGCCCACTCAAGAGATGTGCTATCAGTCACGTGGAAACAATGCTTCGCCGTTTGGATACGCTGGGACTGCGTGTGAATATGCAGAAGAGCGTGTTTTTACGAGTCGGACTGTAACATATCTGGGAATATGTTTGGACTCGATGGCGATGCGAGCCCATCTCTCTCTAGAGCATTTCATCGACTCTGCGCTGTTTCTGACTGGGCAGGTCGTTTGCACTGAGGGAATTTCAGAGGCTTCTGGGACTGATGGCGGCGGCTTCTTCAGTGTGCCATCTGGGTCTGCTACATTGCGGCCGCTACAGTTTTAGCTGTAACTCGAGTTCCGCCGAGGGCGTGGTCTTCGGTCCACAAGCACTTACGGTCATTCACAGTTGCGTCAGCACTCTGAGACCGTGGAACAGCCCGGATATGTTCAGCCCAGGAGTTCTTTTCTCTGCGAACGCGATCTAGGCCGGGGAGCAGTGCGTCTGGGCCTGTGGTCGGAGTCACAGAGAAGGTGACACAAAACCGTTTGGAATAATGGAAGCGGTGTCCTAATATCCCTGCAAGCCTTTCGGTCGAAATTGGAGCGGAAACATGTACTGATTCAAACCGACAACACGTCTGTGGTCTCGTACATAAATCGCCAGGGCGGCGTGCGCTCCAGAGCTCTATTCAAACAGGCAGCGAGTTTCCTGTTGTGGGCGGACCGACACTTAATCTCCATAGGAGCGTCGCACATCCCCGGTACTTTGAACCGTGGAGTGAGCATGCTTTTGAGGAACGGGATTCCTTAAGGAGATGTTGGCTTCACCCAAGATCAGATCTAATGATTTGGGAGGGAGGAAGTGGATTGTTTGCCACGAGCGAGAACACGTTTGCTATCTCACTCCCCCCTGCTGGGAGATGCTCTGACATCGCGCTGGCCGGAAGCCAGGCTTACACATTCCCTCCTGTGAAGATTCCGCCTGTGTTGTGCAAAATCAGGGAGGAGAAAGCATCAGTTATACTCGTGGCCCCGAACTGGCCGAATCAGCCCTGGTTCGCGGACCTGAGAGAGTTACTGAGGGCTCCCCCATGGCGAATCCCCCTCAAGCAGGACCTGCTGTCTCAGGCGAATGGCACAATATAGCACCCCAGCCCCGAGCTGTGGAACCTTCATGTGTGGCCGCTGCGGGGACCCTAATGAGCGGGACGCTCTGCACTGACGAGTGCTAAACACACTTACTGAGACGCGAGCATCATCAAACATTCGCTGCTACGCGCAGAAGGGGTGAGTTTTCACAAAATGGTGCGAGAACATTTATATTGACCCGGGGACCTGTTCCGTGTCGGATGTTTTGCGCTTTCTACAGCACAGTTGGATAGCGGGAGTTTGAAACCATCCACGCTGAAGGTGTATGTGACCGCTATTGCCGCTTTCGTTCCCCGGTTACGGGTAAACGATCGGTAAGCACGCTCTGGTATTCAGTTTTCTCAGGGGAGCAAGTAGATTGTGTACTTCATGGCCGCCCTCCGTGCCGCCGTGGGATTTCGCTCTAGTTTTGAGGGCTCTATCTCTTATTACCGTTCGAGCCATTAGCTTCGATTGCGGTTAAGGAGCTTCCCTGAAGACTGCCTTGCCTCTTGCTCTCGCCTCAGCGAAGTGCCTTGGAGAATTTCGTGAGTGTTTGGTGAACGATATTGCATTGGTTTCGGGCCTGGCGACTGTAATGTCACTCTCCGGCCGAGACCGGGTTTCGTTTCGAAGTCACTCAATACACCGTTTTGTTTCCCTGCCCGCCTTATCTGTTGAGCCGTCAGCCTCGCGCGACGCTGATACTCAGAGCGCCGGGACCCTGTTAGGGTTTTACGGATGTATATGAATTGCTCGGCCGCCTTTCGTCAGTCGGACCAGCTGTTCGTGTGCTTGGTGGATGTAATAAGGGACGTGCTGTTTCTAAACAGAGACTTTCTCACTGGATCGTGGACGCTATCAAATGCCAGGGGAAGGATTACTCCCTCAACATCAGAGCTCATTCTGCGAGGACATTATAAATGCTTCCTGATGGGCCTGGTCTAGAGGTATGTCTGTCCAGTATTTATGTTTTGCTGCTGGCTGGTCTTCCCAGAACACAATCGCCAGGTTTTACAAGCTGGATGTACCCTCTGTAGCGTCACATGTTTCTCGGTGAGTTAAGTTTTATTCATTAAAGCTGTTATAACCAGCTATACAGTAGTTACCATGGCTGCTAACTCTGTGTTATGGTTTAAATGGTTTATGCAGCAGTCACCGCAAACGCCGTCGACTCTGTTTAACTCTCATGCTTGAGTGCTTATTGCTTTGTGTCTGCCCTGGTTAGTGCAGATTTCGATATATTGCTTGAAGTTATGCATATTTTGTTAGGGTCGGAGCAGATGTCTCATTGGCCTAGTTCCGCCTATCAGATGCAAGCACTCTTAGCGACACGGCCATTGGCTAGAACTGTACTGCTTGTGTGAGGGTGATTGACTCCGTTCAGGGCTTATCTTCACTGCTCTCACGGCGGGATTTTATACAGTTCCCATATACGTCTTAGCTGACGTAATGTTGAGTTACCGCCTCGAGAGGGAACGTCTCCGGTTACTATCGTAACCTCGGTTCCCTGAGAGGCGGGAACGAGACATTACGTTAGCCGCCGTGGTCGCTGTTTGATCAGCTGTGCTAGCGTTCAGTCGTGATTCTGACGTAATTTTCGCGCCCATGCATTTTATACTGCACGCTTACCCGCCAGTATTTGCATGCTTCGCGTCAATTGGCCAGCTGTCCCCAGCTGGCGTTAGCCAATAAGATTTCAGTGAAAGTGGAGAAGGGAAGAGTTCCCATATACGTCTTAGCTGACGTAATGTCTCGTTCCCGCCTCTCAGGGAACCGAGGTTACGATAGTAACCGGAGACGGTTTCTCCGGTAACGGCTGCAGAGCGGTGCTGAGCTCACAAACGCTGCCTTATCAAGCACATGCGAAATGATATCGAACATTTTCTTAATACAGTAGTTTTCCTTCTGAAATACAGTGATAAAAAACACCCGCTCTGGTTTTTGAAACCCTGCAATATAGTCATTTTAAACCATAAAAAAGGCAACCCAGCAGGCTGGGTTAAATATGATAACCCAACTGGTTGGGTTAAAATAACCCAGCGCTGGGTTCGTCCCTTTTTGACCCAGCGCTGGGTTGTCAAAATAACCCAAATTGGGTTGTTTTCAACCCAGCAGTTTTTAGAGTGTAGAGTTCCTTTAGGAGAATCTGCTTTATCGCGGTCAGTATGTAGATGGGAGGGAGGAGCTATGGGATGGAAGAATGAATTAAACAAGGGAAATACAATGCATCTGACTCGGCTGAAATTGACATCTGCATAGCAAGTGGAGCTAATTGATGCACTTCTTCTCTACAGGGGTGTTTTGAGGTGTTGCAGTCATTTCACTGCAGTACTCTCTGCTCTAGTTTAGCTGCAGACATTCTTCAGAACATAGACATCTGTGTATTGGTAATGAATGAATCTCTTCTAACCTAATTTATTTTCTCTTTACTCCTCTAATTACGGGCAGGTCTCCTAAAATGGCTGAGATGGCAGTAACCTGTCATGAATGCTATTCCAACTGCACAGCACACACCCAGACTCACGCAAGCAGAAAAGCGGCAACATTACAGGGCCAGCCTCACACCAGGGGGGAAGTCCATTTATGTGACAAAAACAGCTGCTGTCAGGAACTCCAAAGAGATGAAGATACATTTTTTTTATTAGAATCAGTGATGCGAACTACAGTTCGAACAAATTACGGCACGGTCAATAGTTTTCCTCTGCCCTTGGATAATGTAGGTGCTGCCACCAACTATTATTCACATGGATGAGTAAAATGGAGCTTTTAGGATGAAATGATTCCCCACCATATCTTGATTTTCCAAATCTGACATTGAAACGTTTTCCTCTTTTTCTCCGCCCTCTCACTGTTGTTTTGGACCCTATCGACTTCAATTTTATAGACTAATACAGTTTAAACATTTTTTTAAATATCTCCTTTTGTGTTCAACAGCAAAAAAAATGGCATACAGGTATGGAACAATATCAGTGTGTGTAAATGTTTTAATTTTAAATGTATTTTTTTATTTAATTTATCCCTCTCACAGTGATGGGCAGTATTTAATATACATGCAATTAAATTTTGTATTTGAAATACAAAATACTATTTAGAAATTTAAAGCCTTTGTATAAAAATAAATAAATAAATTAATTAATTAAAAACATGAAAAATAAAATAAAATGTATTTTTTTAAAAAATACATTTAAGATTAATATTTAAGATGAATAATAAAAACTTTATCGAGGTGCTGATTTTTTGCATCAACTAGTTCAAACACAACTCAGCATTCATGCATGTGAGCTGCAGCTGTACAACTCCATTCAGCATTGGGTGAGCGACTTTTCTGGAATAAAGTGCTTTCACGACACATCGTCAATCCAGAAGTCAGCTATACAGTATTAGTGCCATTGAACTGAACAGATCTCCCATATTTTGCAGATTATTGCTGCTGAAAATGTTCAGTTATTGTCTGGAAAAAGAAATGGGGTATTAGACTGCCAAAATTGATAACGAATCAAGCAGAAAAGTGTAAAACTGTCTGAGTAAGGATGTGAAAGTGAATGTCATAACATTTTGATATTTGGTAACTCATACTCAGAATTTGCGCCAATCAGTTTTGATAGTTAATCGGTTGTTGTTATTTTTATTAACAAGCTTGTCAAATGTGTTTCAAAAGCATTAGTGCATGTTAGGGCTGGGGATTGTGACAAATTGTGGCAATGATATAAAGTGTGAATAGTTCAATCAAGTTCATAGAAAGCCTATATGGCTAAGTAAATATATCTGTTAAACTTTTAGTGGGAAAACAGAGTGGAGTGGAAAAAGAAGCATGGATGAATGGTTAATAATAGTGATATAGTGTGATGTACTCAGTGCAATGGCACTTATTAAATGCATTATACTTAATGGGAAACAATCAACATAAAAATCAAAGACATTTTCCCTAATTCCCCCTCCCCAAAACATAACCACTTAGGACAATCCAGTCGGAAGAAGATTCCCGCATGAGCAGGGAACATTAAGCATTTACGAACCGCCACCAGCATTTTGACCCTTTGTATTGTTTAACTTACACTAGTTTTGTGTTGCCACACTCACCCAAACCAGTCCTGCACCCCTCTTGTCCTGATCTCAACTCTCACTGTCTCTGATACTAATACAGACTGAACACCCTTTGGGCAGGCAGCCTCATCCAATGACACTCAACACAACGCACAAACAAAGCATCCACACAAACACAATGCCATGAACATGAACTTAACTTTCTACCTCACTTTGTCTCTCTCCAACTCTGTCCTGTCCTTTCGATGCCAAAATAGGACTTTGAATAGGGCATAGCAGAGCCCTTTCGAACACACATATGAATAGTTAGAAATATCAATACCACTTAGGGAGAGACAGAGTATGGCTGTAACAGTTTTTCTTTCTGCATCTGTAACTCGCTGAATTTTTGAGTTTGTTTACAAAAGGCCTCTTCAAGAATATCACAGCCCAAGGTATTACAAGAAAATCCCCATTTTTCAAAACGCTTATGAATCATACATAATGAGGTTTTTTTGAGAAAGTAAAAATGCACATCATTCATATAGGATCTGGGAGGAAGTGGGTAAATAATGAAATTGTCATAGGACTTCTAGTTTATCCCTAATCAACAGTGAACTGACTTAAACTGATAAAACTGATTGTTTTATATTGTCCTCTTGCATTATCAGCACACATTTTTACTGTTTTAAAACTGTGAAGCTGCTTTGACACAATCTGTATTGTATAAAGCGCTATATAAATAAAGGTGACTTGACTTGACTTATTGGTAGAATTGGTGTTGTTACAACTCTCCCAAAGTTACAATCATACCCGGTCTCCCCCATCACAGTTCCTCTTAAAAACATTAACTCCCATAGTCTCATGAACTAAAATACAACACTGACACTAAAAACTACCACAGCAGAATCCTCTTTGAACAAATGGCATGTTGCACAAAAAGCTTCATGCAATACATACCTGTATTACTCTATTCTAATCATAAAATGCTCTTTATCTGTTATTTGTATGAATTATAGCTAGTAAGTTCTTTTACTCACAATATGTTTAGAATTGCATGGTTGCTGTCTGTAGGACCATGTCTGTGAATTCAATTTGATAAAAGCATCTCCCAAAGGCCTCAAATATAAAAATAGAAGTAGAATCAAAACTAATCAAGTTACTTTTATTTTTACAGTGCTTTATGTTATATCAATTAAATTTTTTTTTAAATCAAAGTTATTATGACAAAAATCTATAACTTGCAAACACGCATATCACAGCAGGACTTTACTATAAAACTGTGGTGAAATTTACTGGATATTCATTATATTTCATAAATGTTTGGAACAACATGTGGGTAAGTAAATGACTAAATATTTGGATGAACTATTCCTTTAGATTGTCAAGTTGTTGAAGGAAACCTTTTTAAACAAAGTAGTATACTGTATATTATGATATAATAATGTATAATATAGCCAGTATATATTGTTCATATTAATAATACTGCATAATTCCAGATGAAAAGACTGCATGGGAATATACATTAGACAGTGCAGTCATTTGTTAAGTGCTTATTGATTACATTACAGAAGCAGATTCATTATTATTGATTACATACTGCACTGTCTAATGCTGTGCGAATCTGCTGGAATATGATATCTGATCTAATTTTGAACCTCCAGGCAAAATGTAAGCCTTAGTCTCGACTCAAAGCAATGGAAAAGTCAAAGTTCAGCTACCATATGTTTATCCTCTAAAGGCCCTGAAGTACTTCAGAAGCAAAGGGATCCTCCATGTTCCTTTTATCTCCTGAGCCTCACAGTTATTACCTCTCTCATAATTCTTCCTCAAGCATCCTTTCAAGTGCTTTCTCATCTTTTTTTATTTTATTTTTTATTGTAATCTCTTTTCAGAGTTTCGCACTGTGACTCATCTTCTGTTAGCGATTCTGATGGGGATTCTGAGCATTTCAAAGGCATTGGGGTGGTGTTTTGTATAAACCTTGTATAAATTTTGTCTGACCTTTATCCTTGTGAATTATGTGAATAACCATGTGCTTGCATTCTTATTTCTCAAAAAATATTTTTTTTTTCTTAGTTTGATCTTAATGTTTTTTTCTCATTTGTGCACTGCTTTGAATAGAAACATCTACTAAATTAATAAATGTAAATATATGTGTGTATGTGAGTCTCCCTGTACTCTTCACAGGCTTGTTAAATGATTTATATTTTGCCCCACACCCTGCTAGCTAGTAATAACTCAAACCTCTCCCTGGCCCCTTTTATCTGTCTAATCTGTCTAACCCTACAAGAAAAATCCTGTAATAAACTATTAAAGACTAAATTAAATGAAAATCCTTTGAAAGTAGTAGTGGACAGTTTATGGCTTTGCACTCAGAAGGCTTAGTGGTCAAAGTGGCACAATGCAAATTCCTCTGATTATGGAAATGAACCAACACCTACATGTGTCATATTTGTCCAAAAGGGGGGAAGCCAATGATATATTCATGTTTTGTCCTCCTCCAACAGCCATTCAGATGAGTAAATAAGAACATCAAAGTAATGAGCTTTGCTGCCCAATGGATATACCGGAAGACTCCCAAGTGCTTCTTGCATTAACATATATAATCAAGGAGACAGTCATGGTGAGTGTAAGTTATTGTGCTATTAAGCTACAGTGCTGTGTGTGTGTGTGTGTGTGTTCAAGCACAGATTACATTTCAGTCATTAAAGGTCAGTGTTGGCTCATCATTTGCTTACTTTAGCAGACTGAGTGTCTCTCTGGAAGATATTTCCATTATGGTTAAACTCCCACAATTTACTGCTGTTTTGTGAAAAAATTACATTTTATTTTACTGTACATGTCTGACTGCATTTGAAACCCTATGTGTGAAGCCTTGAGTTCAAAGGGAGACAAACCCATTGTCATTCATTTTTCAGCTAATTATCTTATATCTAGCTTTTTATCCCTTGCAGCAATTCAGCACGAGAGAGGAAAAAGGAGAAATTAGAGGAAACAAAGATCCAGAGGCAGACAGACAGAGCGAGTGTGCAGGGAGTGGACACCAGGGACAAGGTTTGATCCAGACAGAGCTTCAGGCAGACCGTCTATCCCCCCTCTTTTATCTCCATCAAAATAATGAATCAAGAACTCACAAAAACATCATAACTTTATTTATATACAGGAATATTTTTATATTTATAGACAGGAAAAGTCTAGCTGCTTTTTAAGATGTTTTAATGACCTTGTAACAAATGCGAAATTTTGCTACATCATGACAATGCTCATTTTTATATTGGGAAAATAAACAGTACAAAATTACTCTTTAATGTACCACTATTGAACTTTGGGCTTGCTAGTGTTTAAAATATTTAATATTAGGTTATCATAAATTGCTATGTAAGAGTTTTGAGCTGGCTAAGGGATAAGAAGTGAGCAGATCATGTTCAGCCTACCTCTCACGTCGGCTGAAAACCTGGCAGAGTGTCGTGAAACAAAAAGCTTCAGCTCCTGGTCTAGGTTACAGTCAATCAGGTTTGTGTCCCATGAACGAATTCCTGCAAATCAGAGGGCAAAGTGTGAAAACACAAAATATGTTGCACTTTTTACAGATCATCGCTAGGGTCTAGGGAGAGATCTGAAACTCAATTGGGCATGTTGAAATAACATAATTGACTGTACTATGGATTAGTCTAAAAGGGAAGGTATTCAAAAAATCAAATTGAGGTTTAGATCTTTCTATATATTGTATTGAAGCCCAGTATCATCACTAAATTCACATTAACTAAATGCCATGCTCCGCTGATTCACACACAAACGTCAATCAATGTATGGAAATATCTATGAAATGTTCTGAGACCAGATATCTGTGCTAATTCTCTTTTTGATCAATGGTTAACCAGAAGAGAAATTGTTTGCTGATTTTACAGTATCTGCCTGTGAATTGCCCAATCTCATTTACTCATAAAGTTCCACAAAACAATTGCATAAATATTTCCCAATTCAATTCAGTAGCCTTTTGCTTATCACAATAAACAGCAGTGAAGCTTCCAATAAGGTGAACCTGGTAACAAGCAATTCTGAACAATCGTACATTGTTCAGTATGGAAGCAGAGACATCATCAAAGTGATACTAATGCCTCCTGATAGAGCAGATGAAAGTCTTATTCTTATTCTTGCGCATTGTCACACTCAAAAGGGATTATGATTCCCTGATAATCCAAAAAAGTAACTACCACTATCTGATTCATTCAACTCGATCTTCTGAGTCGGATCTTTTTAATGAATCAGTTGAACCAAATCGCTCTGAATGATTCACCGGAGTGAATCCTGAACTCATTGAACCGAGCTATCTAGTGCTAGTCAACCTGATTGGGGTTCAAATTTAATATCCAAATCGCAGAAATGTTAAATCTTATGCCTACTGGAAATACGTTTATGACAGTTTTATCAACACATAGCCTACACAAAAGGTTTAACTAATAGGCCTTTGTTGCAACAAGATCAATGGACACACACAGCCTACATGTTACTAGTAATAAAAATGTAACATTTGGATGCAGGACCAAGTATAGACGAAGCCTAATTACGCCTAAACTTTTTTTTTTACGTCTATACTTGACTTGAATTTGCTGTTGTTAGCGGAAACGACTCGAACGTCCCATCACTAAACTGAAACACCCTTTTTGGCAGGAACACGGGTCCTTCTGACTTTCCGTAGGGACTGCAGTGCGGCCCGAGCCACGCCCACAAACCGGTGTCGGACCAGAAAGGAGTGAGTAGAATGTAGGATGGAAATAAATCAGGATGAGCAGCAACAATGTCTCTCGGTCTGATGAAGTGCCATACTTGCTAGCTATACAATACAGCTAGTTATTTAATATATGATTAATTCACTCAGTGATTCGATTAAACTGAATTAATTATTTACTGAAAATTGTTATTTAGGGTGATTCCCACAAGAATCGCAAAAACAAGACAGGGATATAGGCTAGTGAGAAAAACACGAGCTTGGGAAACAAAGAAACATCAAATCCACGCAGACCCAAGGTGATGGTGCACTCCTGACTGCAGAGCAGATCGATGCTCCATAACGACCCTCCAACCCGCAAAACGAGCGATGAGCCTCATTGATCGACGCATTATAAATATGCGTGCTGAATCATCCTAGCCCACAACACAAGTAAGACAGTTCGTCTGGCCAAAAACAACAGCTGGATCATCGGACAGAGCAGCACGCCCTGCGAAAACAGTGATGGTGCTGATGGTGGTGATGCTGATGGTGTCTTTGGGAAGCGGGGTGGCGCGATGCGACCGCTTTGATGGCACTCGCCAGCTACTAACAGGGAGGGGTTGCGCTACAGTTTCCATCTACATATTCACACAACAAAGAAATCCAATAACACGATGCATGGAAAGTTTCTTGCAGTCAGCAGAATTTTGTGGCTAGATTCCTCCATTCAAATCACCTTTTCAACCCCAAAGTGACTTCAAGGTTAGATTATTTAACTTGAAACTGCAGAATGCATACGCATCCAAAAATCATTTAAAATAGATTAATGGGGTAAATGGCACTAAAGTATTGCACGTTATTCGTGTCAGCTGCGCTACCTTTCTCAATGTCCGCAATGGCACACTTCAGATGCTCGTCGGTGACCAGCTCCCCAATGACCACGAGCAGGTAATATTTGCTCTCGTCGAAGTGATGTGTCGAGGCCGTGGGTGATGCCATGTTCTTGATGCAACTGACACCTCCGAAGGGTGCAGGAGTTTCTACTGGACCAACTAGCGTCGCCATTCTCTCAGACACTCACTCACTCACTCACTCACTCACACACACTCGCTCACTCTGTCTGTCTGAAGTGAGCTGCTGTCTGAAGCCGTGCAGCGGGCGCAGAAGGAGTGGCCCAGGCTTTTATATCCTCAGACTGTGATGAGGAACCGCTGCTGCCTCTCCTCTCATCCAGCTGATGTCATGCAGCAAATCAGAAAACAGCACGAGCCCAAGCGGAACCTATTGGTCTAACTTGTTGATGTGGATTGTATCACAATATCCTGACAATATTCTATAAAACAATTATACCAATTAATTTATTTGATACTGAACAGAAAGCATGTCAGAAACAGTGACTGCTAAAGTATCTCAATAATACAACATAAAATATTTAATTTTCTTTTGAATAAATATTGCAGGACTGTAAAAAAAAAAAAAAAAAAAAAAAAAAAATATATATACATATACATATATATATATATATATATATATATATATACATATATATATATATATATATATATACACATATATATATATATATATATATATATATATATATATATATATATACATATATATATATATATATATATATATACATATATATATATATATGTATATATATTTTTTTTTTTTATATATATAAAAACATAAACCTTTTTGTTTAGTACAAAGAAAAGATTATTTTATTTTGCCTGGTGACGATTTAATAACAATAAGACCCCTTAATTCTCACTAATTTGAAAAGAATTACATGTGATTTAAATTGAAAATTATTTACTCATCAATTGTATTTGTTAATTTTCAACACTTTAACAGCAACGCTAGATACATAAAATAAAAATATATTTCCAGCAACATATTTTCTGCATTTTTGTATTTTAACGTACTTCTAAAAGACAAAATGTAATTTATACTTTGTTGTGCTATTTTTAATGTAGAGGCCTTTGTACTGATGCAAAAGAGGGTGTTCATCCTCGCCCTGTCTTGATGATGTCATTTTAGGCAGAGTCATTGCACATATTCTACTTTCCCTTTATAAAGGTGGGTGCGCTGTAATACAGCTGTGTCAGATTCTGAACATTAAGCACTCTACTATTACAACATATGACTGATAACACACCAACTTAAGTATTTCGTATAAAGGTATTTAATGTTTAGTTTGGGTTTATTCAGTGTTATTTTAATTTTTGATTATTAATGAAGAATTTGTTTTATCAAGGCACAAGTCTAGTTTTGACTCATTTTTGTTTTGCATTTCCTTCAGCTCTTTCAAATGAACCTGTTATCTATGTGCATGTCTAAATATTTCAGTAAGATAAATCAGTGTGTCAGTCACTGCAATTTTGAGCACTGGAAGTGGTGCATGATTCAGCACATCAAACATTCAGCATATTACATCTGGAAAAGTAGGAAGCCTGTTATAAATAAATTATAAGACAACATTTGAGCCAATCAGAGGCATTTTTGTTAAATGTAGTGTGATAATAAAGTGTGAAAGGATGTATGATGTAAAGTGACAGAATGGAATATGTCAGAAGAAATGAAATGTTGATATTGTTAGTTGAGGTGTTAATATAGAAAGTGTAAACACATAATTGTGTATTTCTGTAAATGGCTATTTAAGAGAGAGTCTTTAGATTTAAAACAGAATTAGGAGATTACATTTCCCTTAGGCAATAAAGAGGAATGGAATCCAAATAGATTAAAGGAAGAGAATGAAATTATTTCAGCAACAATTATGTTAAGCGGTGTCTGTCTTGAGAACAACATTTGTTGCCATGGTAGCTGTGCCATGGGACCATAATCAGCCCATCGCTGCATGGGGCACCAGAATAAACCATCATCATTGCTATGGAAATGCCCAGACTGGCATATGAGTGACCATTGACAAGATCTGATAAAGTCATGCTTGATCAGTTTTTCCAACATTTTATTTAACTAACAATTACACAGATGCGCTTACAAATATACTGTCTTATACTTTTATTCCATTTAAAATATTTCTTTACAGCATAGTTTCACTTCTTCTACACTAATAGTTACAATAAACTAAAGACAACACACACACACACACACACACAGAAATTAATTTAGCTAAAAACATTTACATTTACTGCACATACACACTGAGGATTTAAAACACATTTTAGTTAACAATTAACAAAGGAATAAAGAGCAGGACTAGTCTTAATCTGGCAAATCCTTCTCTGTACTAGACACTAAATCACCGGGGGGCACTCTGAGTGTATAAGCACATACTGTAATGCCCACATGCTCCTTGGAAGACACACACACAGCAACTTATCTAAGCAGTCATGTGGCAGCATTGTGGTCAAATGCACCTGAAAATAAAATGACCTCAGTGTAATTATTGTGATAGACATGAAATTATGTCAGCCTGTGAAAACCAGCAAATTACATGAAAGTCTGTTTTCCTCTGCAGGGCAAGTGGTAAACAGTATAGCAGCATGACGGTTTTTGGACTGAATATGTGTTCAGTGTTTTGATGAGTCAGAAGGACCTCCCACTGATCTGTCTCTACAGTGTGCCTTGCTCTGTCTGAGTCTGCCATCTACACAGTGGTACACACTGTCTGCTGGTCACTTTAAGCACTAAATGGGTCAAATAAGGTAAAAGAAGGCAAAAACAAGACACACAATTATAGAGGTGTTAGATAATTCATATAAAATAATATTTGGAATCATTGTCATTTTATCCAATATATTACACATTTTTTAAAGATGGAAAGAGGTTTGGTTTCGAAAATGCAAATCCAGTTGTTTATTTACACTGTGAAAAGTGGACACATGTGGGTTATTATATCTGAGCAGAAAAAAAATAAAACCAGAAAAACCATATTTGTTACTTGAAATAAATTAAACATTAAAATAAAATATTAAAACCTTTATATTTCAGTTAGTTGCCAAGGCAACAATTCTCATTAGTTCAAACTGAACTAACTAAATATCTAAAAGTATATATTTATAAAAACTATACAGACATGTATAAATGTGTGTGTGTGTGTGTGTGTGTGTGTGTGTGTGTGTGTGTGTGTGTGTGTGCATACATATAGGTATAATCAAATGTTGTCAGGCAGATTCTGTCATATGAAACCATAATTTTGTTTAAAAAAGTAATATATATATATATATATATATATATATATATATATATATATATATATATATATTTAATCTTCATGATACATTACAAACCTTTTATTTACTGTGCATACATTGTAAAAAAAAAAAAAAAAAAAAGGATTAGGCAGTTTCAAAACAGTAATTCTCATCAGTTTGGTTCAGGATCTGAATGTTATCAGTATTGCGCTTCCCCCTAGTGTTCTAGTGAGGTATCACATAATGTCTCAATGTATATATTTGTTTGTCAAGCTGCTAGTACTTTTAACAGTATCTACAAAATTAACAATCTGGCACTTAGACATATTAAAATATTTATTAGTCTGTTCAAAACAAGCAAAAGACAATGTGTTTGATCATTCAGGGTGCACATATTTGTCTTAAATATTATAATTTTTTATTAGTTGCTTATAGCTGTACATTTTGTGCATGATCAATACTTAGTTGTCTAATTCGAAGAAGCCTTGGATTATTATTTACTGAAGATGATACAATAGCCTGTAAAATATCGCCTGGCTTAACTGTACAGGGGATACAGACCATTACGGACTACAAGCCCCCACCACGGACCTGCGGCAACAACATCTCTCTGCTAAATGAGCTGAACACCTTCTTCCCTCACTTTGAGCAACAAAAGAGCACCATTGCACAGAAGACTCCACCTCCTCCCGGCGACCAGATGATGACGCTGACCCCAGACAGCGTGAGGAGATCCTTCAATAGGATCAATGCCCGCAAAGCTCCGGGTCTTGACAACATCCCTGGGCGTGTACTGAAAGTCTGTGTAGCAGAACTGTGCAGCAGAATGTCTTCACAGACATTTTTAACATCTCACTGAGTCAGGCTGTTGTTCCCACATGCTTTAAAACTACCACCATCATCCCAGTCCCGAAGAAGCCATCTCCATCCTGCTTCAATGACTACCGTCCTGTTGCACTTACCCCCATCCTCATGAAGTTCTTTGAATGGCTAGTCATGCACAACATCAAGTCTGCCTTTCCCCCCTCCCTGGACTCCTTCCAGTTTGCATATCGGTCCAACCGGTCGACCGATGATGCCATCTCCAATGCCGTCCACTCAGCACTCACCCATCTGGATAAAAAGACTCATATGTCAGAATGCTGTTCATAGACTTTCAACTTTCAACACAGTTCAGCATTCAACACAATCATCCCTCAACAGCTCATTTACAAGCTGAGTCAGCTGTGGCTCAACTCTTCGCTGTACAACTGGCTGTTGGACTTTCTGACTGGAAGAGCTCAGGCAGTACGGGTCAGCAGCAACACATCCAGCACCATCACACTGAACACTGGGGCCCCCCAAGGATGTGTGCTGAGCCCCCTCCTCTTCACTCTGCTGACACATGACTGCACACCATCACACAGCTCCAACCTCTTTATTAAGTTTGCAGATGACACGACTGTGGTGGGTCTCATTAGCAACAAAGATGAGACAAACTACAGGAGTGAGGCGAGCCGCCTGGCCAAGTGGTGCAGTGACAACAATCTGTCTCTGAACGTGGAGAAGACAAAGGAGATTGTTGTAGACTTCAGGAGAGCACATACTCAGCACATTCCTCTGACCATCAACGGTGCGACTGTGGAGATAGTGAGCAGCACCAAGTTCCTGGGTGTGCACATCACAGAGGACCTCTCCTGGACTGAAAACACCGCAGCACTGGCCAAGAAATCACAACAGCGTCTCTATTTCCTCCGCAAACTGAGAAGAGCCAGAGCCCCATCCCCCATCATGTACACCTTCTACAGAGGCACCATCGAGAGCATTCTGTCGAGCTGCATCACTGTGTGGTTTGGCGCCTGCAACGCGTCCTGCCGAAAGACTCTGCAACGTATAGTGAGAGCAGCTGAGAAGATCATTGGTGTCTCTCTCCCCTCCCTCCAGGACATTTATGGAACATGTCTCACCCGCAAAGCCCTCTGCATCGCAGGTGATCCCACCCACCCATCACACAGCTTTTTCAGCCTGCTACCATCAGGGAGGAGACTGCGGAGTCTCCAGGCCAGGACCAGCAGACTGAAGGACAGCTTCATCCACCAGGCTGTCAGGAAGCTGAACTCCCAAACCCGTCTTCTTCCCCAGGAACCACTGAACTATGAACCCAACCCCCCCCCCCCCCACTAATTATATGATGGCATGCACTAGTCACTTGTGCAGCATTGGTCTGCTCACTCACCGCTCACTACCTCATTCGGCATGGAACTGACGTCATTCCACTACCTCATCAGTCAGTTAAATAACTGCTCTTGGTCACTTGTCACTTGTCACTTTAATCAGATATTTAATAAGATATTTTTAATAAGTGATTTTTTTGCACTAAAAAATCTTTTAACTGCACTGTTGTTCACTTCATTGATTTGCACTATATCTGTTATTTGCCTTGCGCTGCTTTATTTAACTTTATTTTTAACTTTATTTTTAATTTTATTATATGTCCTTTTTTATCCTTTCCTTATTGTATATTTGTATCTACATTTTATATTTGATCTAGTTATTTTTAAGGCATTAATGTTAATGTTTTCTGTATGCACCGGGGTCTGAGACTAACGCAATTTCGATTCTACTGTATGTATGTACTGTACATGTGGAAATTGACAATAAAGCAGACTTGAACTTGAAATTGTAATATCTTGAAACATTTTATTAATACTCCACTAGGTGTCGCTATCATTCTATTTTACACATTCTCCTCTTCATGAGTGCTTAAACATACTGATTCGGAAAATAAATAAAACACAACCATGCAAATAGTAGTAATCTATGGTGAGGCTTTGTCAACCCAGACTCAGTTTCTTGTTGCAAGCCCAGTAGACAATGTCTTTAACTAGGCTACATGTCTGAACAGCCTGTGTTTGTATAAAGGGGGTGTGTCATGAGTCATGTTTTATCCACTCATAGTTTATGGCTCTTTTAAAAAGAGCTTTTCACTAAGGATAAGAATGCACCTCTTAAGTTGGTATTTTAGATTTACAGAAGAGAATAAACCACCAATATGTGCGGTTTAAAATGAGCCGTGAAGTTAAATCTTTTGTCAAATGCTATCTTCATCACCCTTAAAATAGCGCCAGACTCTTTGAATAATGTCTGTTGTAGCCTAATAATTAAGCTCCAAACTTTAAGAACGTTTTTTCCTATTAATATTTTTTTATTATTATTCATTTTTAATTGCACTGTACAAACCAGATTCCAAAAAAGTTGGGAAACAAATTTCATAAACGTATTTTTATTCACAATAGAATAGTGCAAGATGTTTGCTCATTTTGGATTTCATTAGCGCTATACATTCCAAAAAAGTTGGGACGGGTAGCAATAAGACGTCGGAAAAGTTAAATGTATATATAAGGAACAGCTGGATCATTTAGCAACTTATTAGATCAATTATCAATATGATTGGGTACAAAAAGAGCCTCTAAGAGTGGCAGTGTCTCTCACAAGCCAAGATGTGCAAAGGATCATCAATTCCCCCAATGCTGTGGCGAAAAATAGTGGAGCAATATCAGAAAGGAGATTCTCAGAAAAAAATTGCAAAGAGTTTGAAGTTATCATCATCTACAGTATCACACATCACAAATCAGTGTCAAATCTTGTGAAGAGGAAGATGCGATATACCAGACCCAAGAATGCAGAAGAGCTGAAGGCAACTATCAGAGCAACCTGGTCTCTCATAACACCTGAGCAGTGCCACAGACTGATCGACTCCATGCCACGCCGCATTGCTGCAGTAATTCAGGCAAAAGGAGCCCCAACTAAGTATCGAGTGCTGTACATGCTCATACTTTTCATGTTCATACTTTTCAGTTTGCCAAGATTTCTAAAAATCCTTTCTTTGTATTGATCTTAAGTAATATTCAAATTTTCTGAGATACTGAATTTGGATTTTCCTTAGTTGTCGGTTATAACCATCAAAATTTAAAGAAATAAACATTTGAAATGTATCAGTCTGTGTGTAATGAATGAATATAATATACAAGTTTCACTTTTTGAATGGAATTATCAAAATAATTCAACTTTTTGATGATATTCTAATTATGACTAGCACCTGTATTTTGTCACTGTAGGAATGTGGATACTACTGACTGCCTCACTACATCATACAAGAACTATGGTAATACTGCAATTCACATTTATATCCGTCCATCTAACCAAATGTCATGGTGGCAGTGACACATCCAGGTTGATCACCATCAATTGCAAGTCCACAACATGTTATGATAATAATTATGATTGTGATAAAGTATCCCCTCATAATACATAGAAAAGAATATCCATAAGAGTTATTAGTAAAAACAAACAACATGACTTTACAAAGGGCTGTGCATCTTATCACTGGTTTGTCAAGTAAAATAATGCAAGCTGTCTATGACATGAGAGCCCATACAAAACATTTTTGTTTATTTTCTGGAATATTACTCATCCAAATTGAACATGAAAAGCTTTTCAACATGCCAAGGTAATACTGCAGTTTGTAAGAACATTGAGGATCAAAGCGCTGCTGCATTAGCAATGGGTTACAAGTACATTTGTTACTAATAGGCAGAGAATCAGCAGGTCTGACTATGGACACAGCACACACACACACACACACACACATAAGGAGACTTCACTGTTCCCAAACTATAGTTAGTCTGAGATTAAAAGCAGCTGTTTTTTAAGTCTGTATTTATGCAAAATCAAAACAACAGTTACAATTTGTATTTGCCATTCCTCTAAAATCTCACAACAATACTTTCTAAATGATCATTTTGTTTTGTATTATATAGCTTGTGCAGAACATATGGAAAACCTAACTAGAGGCTTCATGTGCTGATGAGAGAAACACATCGGCAAGCTCAGTTTAAGAAGGATTTGCAACACATTTTCAGTCTAATCTACTATAAACAACCCTTCAACTCGCTAAAGATTATCTTTTCATCAGCTATTATTTATTATTGGCTGCCATAAAGAGCTAGAATTACAATCTAGAGTTACAGTCTACTGCCACTTTACAAATGCAGCAAACCACTTTTCCAGTAATGCACCTTTTCGGAGAAAAAACAAACCAAACAAAAAACAGTTACCAGTAAATGACACACAATACCTGCTATTCATTTTCATCATCATAATCTAGGACTTCCTGATCACCACATACCTTGCCATTTATTTAACTGCCTAGAATTAAGCTCTTAACAGATGATTGATTTAATGGTCGTCACAGTGCTAAATTAATAGCACCATGTCAGCTTCTGTTAACACTGGCACAATGCTTTGTGCTGAGCATAAATATGCTCTGTTTTGGACAGAGTACATTGGCTGGCAATGTGTCTCCCACTATGGCATCTAAGAACATTCGACCTGCTTAAATGAACAAACCATGTGTGCACAGATGCACCCAACTGCACATTCAGCTCACATTTCAGTCAAAGGCATTAGATCAGGAAATCTGGCAAGACTGATTGGTCCCAACAGCTGAGAACATTTGCCATTTGCAAAAGCCCACATTCCTTAAAAGTTATCTGTGAACTGAGACATTACATGCAGATTTGATTGTGGGTGGCCTAATATAAGTGGATGAGTGGGAATCGTTCAAAATTACAGCACAATTGTACATAGATCTTGGACACCTATTGATGACAGCACATTGAAAATGACATGCCTTTGTTCGGGGGAAAGCCATTTAAGTTTACATTTTTCAGAAACACTCTAGGTGTATACATGTATACCTAATTTCTTTAGTACTTTTTGTTGCTGGTATGATGTTTCTCAACCCAACATTTTTCATTCTTATTTGAACCAGCACATTGAATCAATTGAAATGTTCTGATAATCAGTAAATCATGATTTAGCATGTCTTTCCCCAAAATATGTTAAACCTGTCTATGACCCACAAACTAAACTAGCAACTATCTTAGAATCTGGTAAACAATTGCAACAGTTTTCAAGATGCCCATCTGTTTGCCAAGGGAAATGCCAAGACAGATCAGTTTCACTGGTGCACTCAATAAAACCACAGCATTTTTGGACAGTATTTGTTCAACAAGAAGGCCAACATGGGACAGCTACCCAGCCAGAAAAGCTTGGGAACACTCCCGGGGATCTCAGAGGTCAAAAAAACACACTGTAGGATTCCTAAATCTTTCTTTTTTTGAGCAGTCTGCACTTATTTCTTGCCAGACACGCATATGTAATCTCTTGTATTACTTCCAGAAATACCCATTTTTTATCCTTTTTTGCTCTGTTCTCATTGCATGGTCCATCTCACTACACTTGCCTCTGTTTTCTCCTGTGTAAACACTTTCATACATACATCTCAGATTGGATTTTCTTCTTCACTCAACTAAGGTGCTATAAGCCATTCTTGAAGTCCAGAGCAGTGCAGGTTAAGGAAAAGATTGAACTTTAAACTTGACAGGCATTTTAGAAATGTGATGCTCATGCTCGAGACACTGACGTGGTGTAGTGGTCAGAAACATCAGTCTGATGTGTATTTACAGGTGGAACAAAGAAACACACTGTGCCTGAATTCCACCTACAATCCAGACACAGATTCTTTCTACAGCTTCGTTGCTCGGTGAAACCATTATGTAGCAACATACTGACCTGAAAAATGGTCCTAAAAGTTCCTCTTATTGGTCATATGTACCCCATTTTATTTGACATTGTTAACATAGAGGGTTTTGATATGGAGAGTCTGCGTAAACAGACACAAATATCAACATGAACTAAACTGTTTGTTTCAATATAGAGTGTTTTGATTGGAGTGAGATAAGTCAGTCAAAGCTTTCCTCCTCAGTAAAACCATCATCCGTAACCTGTAATCAATGTTAAACTCACTAACAACAATGAAAAGTCTCAGAACTGCACAAAATTATGCATAATGAAAAAGTTGATATGTAAAAAAGAAAAAAAAGAGAAAAAAACATAAGTGTAAGGTCAGCTTAAATTTTTTCCTCATGAAACATGAATGAAATAGAAACTTAAAAGACTTCCTTTCCTGTTATCTTCACTAAGAAATTGTTTCTTTATCTAAATCACACATTTAAGTTGACGTATGACAGCTTTGCGGCAGAAAACTTAACTCCACTCCATCATCTGTTTCCCTAAATATGCCTCTGACCAGTAGCCATGTATTTGGGTTTGGACATTTTGGACATGTCCTTAACAAATTTAAGAGACTATTTCATAAGCAAGGACCACACAACATTGGGAATGTAAGAATAATCTTTAATGTATAAATGTAGGGATGAACAGGGAAGGAAAGGAGTAGAAAAAGGGGAATGGATGATGACAGGTTGATCTCGGCGTCTGATGTCTGATTTTCTAAACAAGAACTGATTAGTTCTAAAAGGCAGTTTTACAGTGGAGTTGGTATATATGGTTTGATTGGTTTTTAATGGCCCTGCCAATGTTTAAACACAAGGAACACCTTTTCTCTAACCAATTCATCATTCTCTTTAGCTTAAATCTGCAGACACTAGCCAAATACCTTTAATCATCCCTCATTCCCTGCTTTCTCAAATTATTTATTACTGCATCTTTTTCAGTGAGTTTTGCTTAAAATTTGTTGTGTTTCAACTACTAATTATCACAAAAAATTATAAACTACAGAATGTTTATCCAAATGACTCTGCACCAAGCTTAAATGAGGTTTTAATAGCAACTACCATAGGAATACACAATGGACTGTTGCATTTCCACCCACTGAATTGATGTGTAATGATGAGAAATATCTCAAGGAATTCATGTTTGAAAACTGTGGAGGTTTTTCACAGAAAAGCATCATTTAGCACAGCAGGATCACATTATAACAAATTTGGCATCTTAAATACAACCATGATAAGATTGGATAACTCTAAGATTTTATTCATATTTATGAGCGCAAACATCCTGCCACTGTTAAAGCAACATTTGATAGTGTTTGTGTATTCAGATAATATTTATTGAGGATAAAGAGCAGATCAGGAAATGGAGGAGCTTTGTTATGCGCAATGATTTAAAAAAAATTGTTTTTTTGAGATATTAAGATAAGCACTTAGCGATTGTGTAAGCACATCAGTTTTGGCCGTTCATTGGACAACTTTTAAATGCAACGAACACCTATGTTCTTTGAGATGCATGCGTAAAATAAAAAAATAACTAAAAATAAAAAACCTGCCAACATAATAAAAGTACATGTACACATATAGATCACAGATACACATACAGTACATTTCAAATATCTGCAATTTTTAGAGTTGTTATTGTATAGCTGTAACCTATAGCCATTACCTAGAGTTCACAATCTAAAGTAACATTTACACATTATAATACAGTTAAGAGAAAACTATAAAAACCTATTCAAAAGCAGAAAATAATCTTAACTAATCAATAGCAGCAAGCATGATAACGAGGCCTCTCTAAAATATGGAGCCTAATAACATCCAGGAGAGAAATCTCTTTAAGGTAGAAAAGTGTGTGTGTGTGTGTGGGGGGGGGGGGGGGGGGGGGGGGTTGGGTGTGGTCTCACAGTTAAGAGGTTAAAATATTTCAAAAGGTCATTCCTTCCTGATGACTGATTGTTCTGAGGTCTGCAGTTCAGGTCATCAGTCAGTTGTTTTCCATGTTATCTGTTCCCTGGGCCAAATGTCAGTGGTTGATAAAGTGCTTTAGAAGAATAGCAGCATTCCCGGATGGCATGATATCTGGCAAAGGCCGGCAGGTCATCCCCAATGCACTGGACTGCTATCAAAGTTGCCATTTAATACAAACAAAGTTCTGAAATAGTTGAATGTTTGAGTGTGTAAATGCGCTACCTCTCCATTCCCATTACTTTTTTCCTTGAGTCTCTGAGTTTGTATTTTCCTGACTTAACACAGCTGTATTTCTAAAATAAGGGACTAAAATACATAATTCTCTCTCATGGCATTTTTGCCACAGAATAAAAGCATTTAACAGTGTCCCTTTATTCTTTCGTAGTGCACATTTTGAGTTAAGCTAGCCTGTTAGAAGACTTTTATATACCTGACGAGCCATCAACTACCTGTTTTTTTTTTTTTTTTTTTTTTTGAACACAGGAACTTTTAACCACTAATGGATAAGATGACCTGTGAATAAAAATTAACAAGTCAGAATTTAATGACATTTCTGTTTTTCTTTCTCTCTCACACACACTTGGTTAAAATGTAACTGATGGTCTGAAAGAATGTCATAATTTGTTTTGAGTATGTTTCCAATGGAAAATTATTTACAAACAATATTATGCAAAACACAATACAAAGAAATCTGTTATTCACCTCATATACAGAAAAACTGCATCAAAGAAAGTTCTGAATTAGATAAAGATCCATTTCAGCAGTAGCCTTCTGTTTTCTTTGTCTTTTCAGTCCATCATTATATTGTGTAAATTATTATTTAAATGTAATCATTGTCTAGCTGAGCCATTGTGTTCTCAAATAACAGCTATTGTTCTCTTTGTATTTAAAAAATATTTAAATAAAGAAATAATTAATCACAGAAAAAGTAGTAACATTTACTGTAACATATTGTACTCGCATGCGAGTGCTTAAAATGCAGTGCCAGTCAAGAACTTGAGTCATTGAGTAAAGTACTTGCCTGTTCCAAACAAATCATTATTTTAAGCTTATTTAAGGCTTTAAACAAGTACTAAGCTACACAAAGAAAGACCACACTCACAGAATGATGTAATCTGGGACCCATGGCATCTCCCACACTGTGGATCAAAGACCTCTAGGGTATCTGCAGTGTGAAACACAGCTTCCAGGCACATGATAAGTAAATTCTCAAAACCCCTTAGTCCGGGGCACATACCAACAAAGTCCCACAAGAACACAGGTACATACTGTATACATACACAGGCCATTCCATGCAGGGAATCTAACCTCCCAACATGCTGTTTGTTGTCCTACCAATTTTGTTAGGTTCATTGTTTGTTGTATTTTCCATGAACACACAACACACTTTATGCAGCGAGCGAAATTAATCTTACATGCCAATTAAATGGATTCCCAAGTCATTTTAATCAGGCACCTTTGCTTGCAAATATGTTCAGAACTAGACTGTACAGATATTTTGCCTAAGAGACAAAGAGGAAGAAAAATCTGAGATATTACTAATTTATCTGTCTAACAATAAATATATTCTTTAGTGCTGTTGTATAGTGATGACTATGGCGATGAAGGATATGGCTTCCACTGACCATGCGTTCATAATTTTATTTTTAGCACAGTTCAAATATAATTTTAAATCTTGAATGAATCCACATTGTTCTGTCAATTAGAAAAAACAACAACAATATTGTTGTGCATCTTGAGACAAATCGATGGCAATAACATTTTAAGATGTGTCAGTGTAAGTTTCTTTTAGTTAAAACAGCTCAGACATGGATTTTAGTCTAGGACTATGCTTAAGCCTCGTCTATGAAATGGGGGAAGGAGAGGATTTTTTTTTTAAGTATCTATTTGATATTTTATACATAGCATCAAGGAAACAGAATGTTAAATTAATGAATTTTATAATAATACATCAGGGGCAATTTATTATTTATTTAAGTTGTATATATATGAGTTCTCTCAGTGGATTGGACACATTGCAGGTTTAATATTTAACCAACAAGATATTTCCTGCATGTGCGCCCATTAATGGCCTGCACACCCTTGTTAATATTCATGCAGCTGAGAGAGGCTTTTAAGTGTGCATGTTTGTCCCCATGTGCTGTGCCTCAGAAAGAAACAGAAACTCACTAATAGACCATATCTTTGATTACCTCTCATTAAAAGGACATAAAAGCATATTTCATCTGTAGCTCTGAATGCATACAGATTTAGCCTGCTGCTGAAACATTTCCATTTCCGACATTTCCATGAAACATTACTACAAAGAATCACTGTCCTTATGTAAAACATTAGTTAATCAGTTCACCCTTAAAAACATGGTACGACTGACTCACACTGTAAGTCAGAGCCACTGTTGTACAGTGTGTTTTTATTATTCAGTAAACATGACTGGAAAATCATTTACTTTTACAGGAATTGAATATAGGGAAATGTACTAATCCCTACTTTACATATTCATAGTCTTAGGTGAATATTAGGTATTAAATGTGTATACTGTATATGAAACAAGACCCATCTCTGTTTAAATAAATCATAGAGGGAAAGGTTATTGGCACTTGCTACCAAATGTGTCATGTGATCGCTAAAAGAGATGTTAATGCTGAAAAGTAGATTTGAAAGATATGTCTGTCAAACACTGAGCTGAATGTGGTGTGGAGGCTGTTTTGTACATCAATTTCTTTGCATTGATCAGATATGGTCTTTGATATATGAATTCAGTCAACAGAAATAATTCAGGTAATGAATCATAGATGATATAAAATAGGTGGATAATATCAATACAATTCAAATCTTTTAAGTTTATTCTCAGTGAACTATACCTTTAACTACTGTAAATTTAGTTATAGTTCACTCAAAATGGAAAAAAGTGGCTCCAAAATGTAAAACAGTAAAAGTAGAGATGATGTGGCTGATGCATTTGTCTTCCAAGTGTTCTGGAGCTTTGTGTGTGTATTTTAAATGACATTTTAAATGGTATAAAAAAAAATTGAGAACCATGGCAGCTTACTTTTTTTTTTGTTCCTCATAAAGAACATGGCATCGCATGGCTTTAGAAGACCTGGGATTTATATAATCATATGCATCACTGTTACTGCACTTTTATGGATTTTTGGTTGCTTGACAGACAATAGCCATCATTCAGAAATCTTTGCAACAACATGAGGGTGTGAATTGTCAAGTTGGGCGAACTATACTTTTTAAATAAAAAAAAATAGGAATCAAGCTGACAATCAACTTTAAACAGATCTTTTGTGTGAGAGGATCTGTATGTCTTTGAGATAACAAAATGTGAATTGTTGTGTGTCGGTGAGTAATGTAATGGATAACAGACTAGCTAATTCTGACCTTTAACCTTGCTGTGAAAAACACAAGCTTTCTCAGGGGTGCAGGTACTGATCACACAAACTCAAACTCTGCAACAGTTGTTGGAATGAAGCGTGTAAACTGACATAAACACTATCTGGGTTTTTATTTGTCACTGTTGACTTCTTCCACTAGGCCATTCAAAATAGGATGTGTGTATTCTAAATGAGATATATTTGAGAACAAAAAAAGTAAAATTATGGATTCACTTTATGTGACACTCCGATTCACTGCAGGATTATGAGCTGAACAGGGAGAAAGCATAAAAATGCCAATCCCTGATGCAAAAACTTATTTATATCCTTTCTGGAGATAAAATAAATCCTTTTGCGTAAAAGTATAGTTAACATTTTGAATAGGCCTACATAATTAAGTATTAGATATCAAACTTAATTTAGCATAACTATAATGTTTCTGCCACAACGTACTTTGTTCCTTAACTTATTTACGCCATCTTTATGACTTTCGTTCTTTTCTCATGCCCTCAGACACTGAAATATAGCCTCAAGCTTGCTTGTTGATACACAAGTTTAGCAGCATTAATAGAGCCTTCATGAACTAGAATAGATGTTGTTTCTTTTTTCCAATTGGCTAAATATATTTTCCTGTCTTGCACATAGGAAGTGGGCTGTGTTAGCAGGAAGTGCTTTGTCTCATTCAGCAAAAAGCTGACTCCTATGCAGGCGAGACAAATCCTTTTAAATAAAAGCTTATTAAATGAACAAATAGAAAACATTTAGCATTTTTTAGAAAAAAATACCCTCTAGGGAGAATTATATTATATTATATTAATTCCCAAACATTTTTCGAGTTTTAAGAGGTCAAAAGTTAAGAAAAACAAACTGAATCACTGCACTATGTGACTGAGTCCTGAAAGTGACAGATGTGAGTTTACATGTGAACTATGTAACCGCATTATTAAGCAGATGCTGTGTGCATGTGGACAGACAGACCTTTGAAGCTTCATAGTAAGAACCTCTCCTTGATGTAATGGTTTTCATCAAGTGTGCTGCACACATACTGAAAAGTGACACAAAAGCATTTTGATTGCCTCATGGTGGCTCATAAACTCCACCCTCTCCATATAAACCGATGGTACGTTAGGCAAAAAAAAAAAGATATATATATAAAATATAAAAGATATTTAAAAATTAAATAAATCAATCAAATTTCACGAAAAAGAAAGCAAAATTATCTAATCACTTATTCAAACTCATGCCATAACAGAGTTTTTATTTTTTATTTTTTAGATTAATAAACCATGTCTGAGTCCACATAATGTCAGTGTAAAGTAACCCAAAAGTTATGCTTCAAAAACTACACAAAGCAATCACAACAGTAACCAATGTGAGCCCAGATCAATCAATAGGTGCATCCCAGTATGCATATGCCCTCTTCTAAGTCATTTTGTATGAGTTTTGTATGTGCACATGGTTTAAATAAGTTCACGGGTATTCAAAGTGTACTGTTTCTTGTGGGAACTTTCTGATTTAGTTTTTCTGCATGTCATGTGAACGTTACCCAACATCAGAGAGCATGCACAAATGTTGTTACATTTTTGAAATATTAACTTCAAATCTCAGGGGGTAATTAAAGAAAATATGTGAGGGATTCGGCTGATAAAAAGTTTGGAAATCCCATGCCTCAAACCCTTATACAATATATTGATGGAACAAGACTTGACCAATTCACTTTTCAGAAGAAAACTGCTTCAAATGTCCTAACAAAGTCAAAAAAAAATTTTGCCCATCACAAGTAAGCCTATGTCTTATTAGAAAAACCTAAACAGAAATATCAACTGATATCTCTCTACAGTAACATAGTTGGCATGGCAACAGTGAAAATGTTAGGTAATTATCACCCTGTGAGTAATATTCTTGCTGTCCAAAGTAAATTTGGCATTATCTTTGTGACAGTTAACTGAAGATAGCGAAAAACAAATGTCTGGTCTCCGAGGAGCCCAATTGTTCTCTTTCTCTAACTCTTCTTGAATAAACAATTACTGTCTCAGAACAAGGCTGATAACTGAGTTGGAAGCCTTTTTCTAACAGAAGGAAGCAATACAATTTGGACCGTTTGGTTGGACTGTCACTTCAGATGTACTGAATTATTATTTTCATTTTTTCACTGTTAATGGTTATTGAAGAGCGCTTCGGTTTTTCTCTTGTTTACTCTTCAGACAAGTTTCCTTATTGAATTGGGAATAGTGACGCAGGTATTCTGAAGAAAATTACAAGTCCAAGCAGGAAACGGGCTTTAGCTCACATAAGGGTAGCGGGAAGCTCACCTGTGCTGGACAGGATGTGAGGTCGTGTTCAGACAGATGGAGGAGAACACAATTTACCTCAGATTCAGTGGTGCTCATTTACCTTTTTTTCCAGACACTTACACACACATATTTCCATGTGCTCACCACCAGGGCCGGATTAAGACAAAATTGGGCCTGATGCTGCAGTGCAAAAAGGGCTTATTTTTTCTTGACATTGGTGCATGTGCATTCGATACTCAACGCACATGCACACTCGGAACAAGAAGTGACGCAAACAGCCAGCCTTTATTGAACATGATAATAATAATGACATATCATCGTAACAACTCGAGATTAACATCAAGCTATGTAACATCAACATTCAATAGCAATTTTCTGAAAAATAAAACTAAATCTAAACCAGATCAACTTAACCTATGCATATTGTCACTCTTACTAGGCTGCTTGCTTATATTGCTGTTTTTCGAACCTTAGCAAGTGCAAATTCTTCGATCGTTTTAGTGAAGTCAAGGCTGTGCAGCAGCTCATGCTCAATGCTCATAAGCACCAGCATGCTTAGCCTTTCCTGCCCCATTGAGGACCCCAGCTCTCCTTTGACTATTCCCAACTTTGAGAAACTCCGCTCACTGGAGGCATTGGACATCATCATGCACAGATAGATATGTCTGAGAAAGATTCAACAATGACAAAAGCTTGTACAAGCTCTGCTGATTCGTTCACAGTCACCAGCTTCTGAGTGCGCATAAATGCAGCAAACTGTATCAGCTAAATTTGACAGATTAATAATCAGTTATACGTTTAAATCAAATGTCAAACAAATAGACATAAATATCATACAGTCAAATAGACATTTTGCTTAGAATAATTGTGTAAAAAAATTTGGAAAGAAAGACTTGGAGAGGGTTTAAGAAACTGATTAGGAAAGAAAAGATGGAGAGTAGAGAGAAGCTGGTGGTATGTAGGATGCTTCTTGCGGTTTGCATTCATCAGCAAAGTTTATGTCTTTGTCATTCACTCCTTTTTCTTCAGTATATTTAAACAAGTGGAGAGCGTGTTGCCACCGGGTGAAGTGCTAACAAGTCCACACGTGCTGTACCGCAAACACATGAAGCACAGCATTCAATTACTTTCAGAAGATTGCACACAGTACATGCAGATTATATAAAGCTTAAAACAAATCGCATTGAATGGATATGAATCTTAATGAGTAAGCTTATAACTTGGAGAGACAGTGTTTATAATGTACAATACTCTTCTGATTTCATCCAGTGAGCATATCATAGCAATATAGACAGTAGCTAGAGAGCAGTTCCTACATACTTTCCTGTTAAAGTCTGTCTCGACTGTTTCGTGTCACTCCTATACTGTATATGACATTCTAATGGAAGAATATTTGAGATAACAGAAAGAGTTTTCAAAAAGTTAGAGAGGGTTCACTGAATGACTATAATCAGCAGTGGAGATGGTAAACAGATCAATAGCAGCTACAAATTGTCACACCTTTTGCGCAGTAGGGAAAGCTGAATTGGTTTTTACATATTTGTTTTTTAGTCACATGGTCAAGGAAGGGCTAAAAGAAGTAGTAATTGTTGCTCTGTTTCTTTTCTTGGCTGGCAATCTCTCTTTCTTTGTTGGGGCCCTTTTCTTGGGTCCCTGCTCTCTCTTCCTCTATCATTCTCTCTGTCTCAAGTAACACTTTGCATACTGTACATGCTGGGTACAGTTGACTGTTTGTTTTATGCATCCTTCATCTATTTTGTAACCACTTCACAAAACTAGTCTAAATTCAACAAACATTAAAGTTCTACCTATTGCAATACAATGTAGTCACATAATAGCAATGCTTGGCTATTTCGGCTATTTTAACTGCACTTATTTCCATGGATGGTATTAAGTAGCATTGGGTGGTTATAGACAAGAAATGTGCAGTTTTATACCATCATGCTGATGATGTTTCTTTAGTCATTCAGTAATCCTACATCCTGAACCACTGTAAGGAACCCACCTTTAAATAAGTATGTGTTAAATGTGCATATATGTTCAACAATGTCTACATGAATGTTAATACTAAACGTTGCTAATGTGCTAATGCAGAATTATTGTGAAGCCTGTGAATTTAACGTTCAAAGACCACTAACGGCTTTTTCTCAACAAAATATTCAGGTATCTCTGGAAAACCCGGAGGCATCGACTTGACATCTTGACAAGCAGCTTCTTTGGAGAGTTACTCATGTATCTTTAAGCTAAATTTAGCCAGCTTTAGAAGACAGTTTGACAGCCTCGTTGTTGTTGATGTCCTGTAAGTCTTTTTCAGTCCCTCAATGACCACCTTTGCTTTGTACTTTCCTCACACATACTTACAGTATGCAGTATAAACATACACAGAATCACAAGCACAGTACACATACATACACACATTCTCTCCTGGGGTTGAGTTGGTGATTACTGTGTTGTTTTTGGTTTGCCCTGGGGAGAATACTTTGCAACTGTCAAGACTTGTTCTACTAAAGCTTGTGTTAAAAACACACACGAAAGTCAGAGATGACAGGAATAATTTAAGACATAATTTATTTTATGAGTGTTTTCTCTGGAAAGCACAAACAATGGAAGCCTGTGATCTTACCAATCTACAAAAATAATGCATTAAACAAAAACAATAGATTTATTTATTATTATTATTATTTTTTTTTTTTTTTTTTGACGGTCTGTTACTATTTGCACCCTACCTTTTTCACTGTTTTTCTCCCACACACATTGGCTAAAAGGAGCAATGAACAGACAGTTAAAGACAGAGGTACTCCTGGGAAATTCCTGAAATGTGACTTAAGATTTAACTAACAGCAACCAACACACACATACACATACACACTAATCATATTTGCACTAACAATACGAGAGAGCTCTGTGTGTCATTTGTTTTGTGTTATCTCTCTCAAACACTATTCTTTATCTGTAAAGTGTCACAGAAGCCCATTCAGTACTTCATATTTATACTTCACTGGCCATTGCGTTAAATTGTATAAAACATTACACATCTCACCACATCAGATATGGTCATGTTTGATTTCCCTCACATTAATTAATTTCCTCTAATTTTTCCAACTGCCATTTAACATACTATTCCTTTCTCCTCCATCTTGCCAACTGATATATTGAACATTGCTGGAAAGCAAATGAAATTACATTGGAATTACAATGGAATAACATTGAAACCAATATTCATTTCTTGCATGTCAAAATGTCTTTTTGTAAACTTTCACAGCAATTCCTTTTTATTCTGCTGTCTGCAATCTGTACCTCCAGATAAACATACTCTTTGTGAGCTCTTGCATAACACACATTCAAACAGACCTGTGTGACGATATGTGAGAAGCCCAGGGTTTTGGTTCAAGAGGTCAAACTAAAAATTCTCCCTATAGAATATTTGCTTTAGCCAACCGCACAAATGCTCTGCAGTCTGCTATATTTTTTAAGCATGTCTGAAATAAATGTGTCCTGCTCACCTGTCAAAATTAGCTATTATGTTGTCAGTAATTGTTTATTGTAAAGAAACATAGCTGTCATGCCAATGACATACTGTAACAATGGTTGCCATAGTGTTGTTTGATATTGGAGTAATTTTGTACATTCTTGTGTGTACCCTGTTGTCTGTTGCTGTCTGTTATGTACTGTATTAAGTGACCTGTTGCAGAATACTGTTTGTTTGCCGTGTTAGACTGCAGATTGGTTCTCTACCTCTTTCTTTAGCCCTGGGGTTACAAATTGCTGACCTAGAGGATTTTTATGGATGACCTATGTACCCTCCTATCCATCTGCCTCCTGCCTCAGATATATATAGATATATGCAGGATGCGATTTGCTTGGGGTGGGGTGGTCCCACATTCTGGTCTATCCTGGGCTCTACAGAATTATTAGTTGGGGATAATATCAAAAAAAAAAAAACATAGAGATGTTTTATCATTAACAGTGGTTACATTTCAAAGATATGTAATCTTATGATATAAAGTTTCTTAATTAAAAAACAAACAAACTCATAATTACTTTATGAATGTTACTTTCACAGCTGCCAGAAATACCATTTATAGGTCCACTGTGGTTTGTGACTTATTTTAATAATAATAATAGTAATATCAATTATAATTAATCACAAATCGAATGGATACGTATGATCTTCATAACCAGGGTCTAGAATCCACATTTTGCCACCAATAAATATTTCTTGACAGACATCAAATTGTAATTTAATTTTTTTAAACAAATATTTCATACATGTAGAGGTACATTTTATGATATTCATCTTACAACTATAACATGCACTGGATTTCAAAACAGTCGTGGTCTTTTGGATAAAATTGATAAATGCCCTCATTCTGAATTCAAATCAGATGAACCAACGAAACAAAGTGAACTGCAATCATTGACAACACCTGTCTCAGATCCTTATCATTTTCATAAAGACGTCACAGTTATGGGAACTTCAACCTCTTGAACCGTAATTGTAGAGACCTGTCAGCTTTTGTGCAACTGAATGTATCGACATAGCAGAAAATGTCCAGCATTAAAGGAATCATATGATGTTATTTTAGAGATCATTCTTTTGTGTATTCGGTGTAGAATATGCTGGCATGCTTTAATGTTCAAAAACACATTATTTTTAAAATACTGTACATTATTGTAGGTCCTCTATGTCCAACCTCTCTGAAACATATTTTTCAACAAAGCCCCTCCTCCAGACAAGCGCAGTCTGCTCTGATTGGCCAGCTGACCCAGTGCATTGTGACTGGCCAAACACCACAAGCATGCATCAAAAATGTAACTCCCCTTACTATAGACGAGAGCTTCAGCTTTCAAAGGAAATATTAAGACGATTAATAATGTCATTAGTTTTATCATCAGTTCAAGCTCAAAAGGGGAACAAAGTCATGTGACAGACACAGTGATGATGCAATACACAAGCCGCGGTTAAGACAACTGACGTTTTATGATTTCTGACAGGCTGTTCATCTGCTGTTATATTACCCTGTTCCCCTCACACACACACACAAGACACGTTACTCTATGCTGTGCAAAACTCTGCATTTGAACAGTCAATAGCAAATACTTACAAACTAATAACAAAATATACTTACAATAGCTGATTAAGAAGCACCAGATTGTCATCACAAATTTGGAACTGACCCATTTTTTTTTTTTTTTTTTTTTTTTTTTAGAAATAGCCTTTGTGCACAGCCAGCCTTGTACTCTCCTAGGTTCACAAAAGTGTCGTCCATAAAATGCGTTGCACAAATTCAAACATTGGGGCTGTGCTGTTCTGTTGTAAACAAATCTAAACAATGATTCCTAATTGTAGCTACTTTGCGAAGGCCAAATAAAGTGCTTTTACTCTTGCACAGAAACACACAGCGTCTCCCTGACATGGCTGCTTCAACACTACTGGGATCCTGAAACCAGGCCTTCTTTCTTTTCATGCACATTAAGCATTAAGCAAATATTTCCACATTGTGACGTAGACATGTGGGTGCGTGTTTGAACGAGGCATTTGTCATGGACAGTTACTGAATAGGAATGAAGTAAATAATCATTAATGGTGTCTAGTTTTTTTATTTTTTATCATCTTTATTAATTATTTAATTCAGTGAAAGAATTAAGCCACAACTTTAACAAAAGTTACTGACTGTTACTGCCTGCAACTGCTGCTTTTTCTAAGTAAATTATTGCTTATTTATAATGATTAAGCTCACAGAGGTAAAATTATCTAAAGAATTCACAATTCCAGTAGTAAACTCAAACAGTTCTGTTCACTTACATTAGCATTATCACTTATCAGTCATAACTTTCTACTGCTGATATTACTGTTTATTTAATATTTTATAATACCTAGAATATCAAAATCAACTGCGGGTGGCAGATCCTTTTCCTATTTACTACCTAAACTCTGGAACAATCTACCTAGTGTTGTTCGGGAGGGAGACACACTCTTTAACCTGGCATACACATAACACACAAACACATTTCTATAATTAAAATGTGTTAAAGAATGGCATCTGCACTAATATAAGTCTATTTCATTCTTATTCCAAGGTCCCTGTAGCCACGATCCAATCTGTATCCAGACCAGATGGTGGATCATCTCCTAGAGACGACCTTTACAGCCCTGAATTTCAGTGGAGACCATGTCAACTAGATGAGCGCCAGAGACGAATCCCTAGCTAAGACCTCCTCACCTCGGCGACCTTCGGCACTAGACCACAGGAACCAGATTCATCCCGTGCACCTGTGCTGCAGCCTGGAATAAAACCATGGCATGCTGGTTTCATCTGGCCAGAGGAGAACTGACCCAGACTGAGCCTGGTTTCTCCCAAGGTTTTTTTTCTCCATTTCTGTCACCGATGGAGTTTTGGTTCCTTGCCACTGTCGGCTCTGGCTGGCTTAGTTGGGGACGGTTGACTGATGGAAGCACGGACACTGTTGGAAGAGAGCTGAACTGGATGATGACATCACTGAATCATCAATGAACCGACTTTAGCTCAAAAAGACTGTTATTGTCTTCTTGCATCATTGACAAACTTTTTTCCTGTTTGACACTGTAAAGCTGCTTTGACCCAGTATAACTGCATAAAGTGTTATACAAATAAAGGTGACTTGACTTGATTATTTGAATAATATCTAAAGAAAGTCTTTGCAATGTTGCACCTTATTCCAGTTATGGAAGGAAGAAAAATATTCCTTCATAAGCACGTTTTACTGAAACATGCGTTACTGATGGAAATCCCCAAGTCATCCCTATGGGACTTTCTTTAAAGCTTGTCTGAGTGAGTAATAACAAACCAGAAGAGCATTGAAGGCTTGATAGCATCAGGTGTTTATTCTATAAACAATATATGCAAGTTCAGAGAATAAAATGCATTTAGGGTTGTTCATATCTTGGTTTCGGTAGATTCCATGCTGAGAACAACAAGAAAAATCTCTTCTCATGCCCCAACAATTACGTACATTTCTGTTCTCTCTTCCTAGGAATTGCTGTCATTTGGTGTCTTTGATCTGGATTTCACAACCCGAGCACAGTATGTAATGCATGTCAGTGAGTCAAGTGTGGGCTCAGTACCACAGTTCCAGCATCCTTCAGCTCTAAATCAGTTCCCTGGTGACTTCCTCCCTCTCCCAAAAGCATGGGAAGCATGTGAAGCAACAAGCTGCACCAAAAGAGAGGTGGAACACTGATAAGAGATAAAAGAAACTCACAGGTGAATTTGATCATATGCGCACTGAGCTGCACACAACATGAGACAGATGAGAAGTGTGTAGTATGCACACATGAACACTCCCTCACACACAAATATGATTAGGTTGCTCTCAGACATGCCTTGATCACAGTATGGCCAATTTGGCTGTGAGTCTAAATGCACCTTTAACCACAAGCCAGGCTGTTGTTTTTCATTAGCAATGGACAATGTGCCAGTACAATGTGTCTCACTGCAGATCTTCTAATCTAAAAGTGAGAGACAAACAATTACTACCAATTTTTTTCTTTTATCAGTTGATTTTATGTACGGTTCTAAGCAGCTGGCTCAGATAAATTTAGAGGCCTAGTGAAACCTGTTGACATGATATTTCTAATAATTTACAATGGTGAGTAAAAAAAAGAAAGAAAACATTTTACAAACAAAATATATAAAGCTGTATTTTTATTGATCAGTAATACAGTAAATAATGTGACATATTACTCACCTAAATCACTTTTTACTCATATTTCGCATATGGTATGTGTTCATTTTGGACCAGGTGTTTAATGTTCAACTGTTCACCATTTTAGCTCTCTCTCTCTCTCTCTCTCTTTCTCTAACAGATACAGTCATGGGATTTTTTTGTGATTTTATTTGGACAATAGAATGATGAGAGACTGATGGCAGATTGAGGCTTGCCCTGTAAACACCTAACCCCAATTTCACAGAGGAAGAACAAAGAGAGCTTTTGTCAGGTCTCACCACAGCAGCAAACTCACCCTGTCAAAGGGAACAACACAACTAAATATGTCACAATAAACCATGACTTTCTAAAAACACAAGCTTGATGGGATGCACCCACATGAAGGCACACTGTCTGCCCACAGCACATGTTTAATGAAAGAAACAAATAAGTCACAATTGTTATGTACGTTATTGTTATGCACAATTATTTATGCCGAATTAGCTTTTTCTTATGAAAATACTAGTCTAGATGGAAATAGGGGTCAATATATAAATAAATTAATAAATAAAAAGAGAGAGCAGTGGGAGATGGTGATCTGCAGGTACCAACCGATGACCACCAACTGCCAACTGCAAAGCCCCAAAAATCTAAAACTTGCAGTTTATGCTCAGTCAACTTTTTGGACCTTTTTGGATTTTTTCTGTAGTTTTTTATTTATTTATTTTATTTATTTATTTAAGCTAATTTGCTTTGTTTTGTTAACTTCAAAAGTACAACTATTTTAAGTATGTTCAGGTTCAGGATAGGTGAAGTAAAAGGTTCAAATAAACCCTATTTCAGGCTGTTAAGTATAATAAAAACGCTGTCAAGTGAACTTTTTTTGCTCTTTTTGACCACAGATGGTCAAGATGTTATAAAACATGACAAATAAAAATTTCTGGGGTCAGAATTGTATTGAAAAATGTGGCCATTTGTCTCTGTGAGTTGTTTACATCAAAAGTTATGCCACTTTAAATCATATTTAGATTTTTCGGGTTTGGTGCAAAGGGTTTAAAAAGAACCCTTTGGGACATTATTTCAGCTATATACCCAATTTAATCTTAAAATAGACACTTGAATGATAAAGAAATAATATGTTGTGGAAAAAAAATCACCCTATGCGCTTGAGAAAACGAACAAATAGTTGATCCTCTACGCATCTTTGGCCATTTTTTTTGCAATTTTTGTCCAGAAATAAGGTCAATATGTTGTCAAATGTCAAAAATAACCATTCCGTTAAATTCCTGGGGTCAGAATTGTATGGGAAAATGTGTTCATTTGTCTCAGTATGTTGTTTACTTCTAATGTTATACCACTTTCTTTTTCACTTTTAGATTTTCCGGGTTCCTGTCGGGTGCAGCAAAGGGTTAAAAAAGAACCCTTTGGGACATTATTTCAGCTTGGCACCTGGATTCTGAAAATAGACACTTAAAAAATCAGGTGGCATAAAAAAAGCCGGGGCGTGCGCGTGGACCCCTATTTCCATCTAGACTATACAACTAGTCTATTAGATAAGGGCGACCATACGTCCTGTTTTTTTTTTTTTTTTTGTCTGGATATGTCCTCCTGATCGGGGAATTCTGAATTGCCTACAATGTCTAGGTTTTGTTTTTGTTTTGCTGAAGGTAATGACTGAACAGTAGTTTGACCAATAGTGTGCAGGCATTACATAAACAGTCAGTGCAGTGACAATATGCATGCATATAATATAAGTGGACTCATGTCGACATTTAAGACCATTTTACTTAAAAAGGAGGACATATCGTCACTCTATTAGATAAAGCTCATTTCATTGCTCATGCAAACTACATCAGATGATTTATGAGATATGTATTCTCACTCTTGTGTCTCTATGGTCTCAATCATAACTCTGTCCATTTCCTCCCTTTTAAACACCATAATTAGATTTTAATAAGTCATATACACTGGCTCTATATCCCATGACACCAAAAAAGTAACCTTTTCCAAACCAAGACGACAATTCCAGTAATCGGATGTTTTATCTGAGCAGTTACTTAGTACACATGCACCCAAGGGTGAATAAGCCATTTGTCTTGGCTTCCTTTCAAAATGTTTTTGACTCTTTCATGAATGCTGGGTGGTCATGTTTCATAAATATCACTTCAGTTTCACTCACTCTCAGTGAGTTGAGAAACATTATTATTCTCTTCACTTCTTTCATTTATTTTATTTTTTTTATTAAGAGAATCCATATTAAAGAAATATTGTGTAATTTACTATATATATATATATATATATATTAATTACAAAAATGACAAGCCATTATGACATAATCCCTTAAAATACATTAAAACAAACAGAACACTCAAGGCAGTACGGCACTGTAATCTGTGACACATCTTGAGAAGGATCATGTCTCACTCTATGGAGGTGATTCCAGTTAAAGCAACATGATAGCAGACTGGGGTTTTTCTTCTGAAGAGGGGTCGGGAGGGGGTGTCCAGAGGGACATCAAACATTTGCTTGCACACAGATATGAACTGAGATGCACACTCAGATCTGCTTTTACTACAAATTCCACTCGTCAGAGTCGTCACTTGACTAGAGCAAAGGTTTCATTCTTATACATGCGCATTCTAGATTTCAATGGATGTTTCTGTGTGTGTGTGTGTGTGTGTGTGCGTGTGTGTGCGTGTGTTTGTGTGTGTGTGTGTGTGTGTTTGTGTGTCAGTTAACGGTTTCTCAGTTCCTTTTTTACCTTTTCACTGCACTGCATCTTTAAAGCAGTGTTTACAAAGATCACTTTTCACATACATGAATACAGACTGTAACTTGTGGAGGAAGTGGTCACATCAGGTCTCACCAGGACGAGAGCAAAACAGGATGTGATCTAAACTGTTCCAGTGATGCGCTTCACAGTGCTTCTATATTTTATCTTTGCATCTAAGGCCATTCTTGTTTTTCTTAGTTGCATCATAGTTACGTCAGATGATTCACACTACATTTTCAAAAATGTGTATTTAATTGGCATTTATTGTATTTATTCAAGACTGAATTAAAGCCATAACCATATATGCACATAATCATGCATAATCCAGTCCAGCAGCATAAAAAGTGCTCTAAAATTTCACTACATATACTTCACTACATACACACACACACACAGTATTACGTACATGTTTCCCCAGTTGCTTCCTTCCTCTTCAGTTCCATGCAAAAAATGTTCTTTCTTCTGAATTTCATCACACACCCAACCCTTTTGTCAAAAATCAACAAGCATACCACATTTCACATGAAAACATTCACATTAGAGAAAATAAGCATTTATTTACTATATTTGAATAGAGATGTGGTTTGGATGAGTAGTTTTGTGGGCTAAGTATAATACTATTGTAAGAAAACAGTAAATCAAAACATGTATCATATTTGATAGTATAATAACGATTACAGTACGTTATTTTCTGTCAATGTGCAAGACTTCATAACATGAAATGTGTAAGAATAAAAATTAAAGTGCAATAAACAGTAAAACTATTTGTGCTCCAAACCAAGCAGCCTAATGGACTGTTAATGACACAAGGGAATGACACTGGAAGCCACACATTCAAGTTACAAATCATGGCACGTGCTCTAAAAAAATAAGTTGGATATTACCATAAGAGATGATCTCAAATATGTGGACCTATTATTATAAACACGTTAAACTAATGCTAGCAGAAAGAGATCTTTCTCTGTCAAAAGTTACTCCTACAGTGACTTTCACTACCTTATTTTAGATGTCTCAGAAATCGGACACACCCAGATTAGGGGCTCTTTTGTAAGAGAGACATGGAAAATGTGCAGTTCTTAGAGATGGACGGAGAAACCCCAGCCCTTCATAAATGGAGACTCATTGAATTACTGAGTGCAAATGACGGAAATCCTTTAATGACTGTTAATGTGACATGGTCATTAAGTCATAAACATTGATGACATCCATGATTTTTAAGACAAAACCCGGGGCCAAGATATCATCACTGATAAGAAAATATACAAAATTTGCTCATATAGAGGCCATTAAATAGGTGATAACCTTGATATATTTTTTTAGAGACTCATGTCTGCTCATTATCTGGGAAAGTAATAAAATACGATCTAAGTGGAGCTTCCCTAGAATAAAGTAAATACCCATCATGCACTCCGCTCTCATTGAATGACTTTTAATTACTGCATATTGACTTTAGTCACAGAAGCACTGTAGTCAACTGCATCACCCTTCCAAACACAGACAGCTCAATCAACAAATGATGTTGTTTAAGAGGTTTTACGTTTCATTAATGGCAGATTAAATATCTATCGTAACAGTGGACTTAGCGGGAATTTACTCTCAGAAAGTTGAAAACATGATGTGTGATGAAGGGTCATCGATCGTCTCAGACAATAATTAATTACAGAATCAATGTTTTTAAAATACTGCTCCATGATTCTGTAAGAATGACGCTTGTGTACCATTTGACGTCATCCATTTGCACTTTCTCAGTTGTGGGGCCGAGGCTGTGCATGGAATAACCTCCCTTTAGAGATTAGACTTGCCCCTTCTCTGTCCACTTTTCAAGTCAAGTCAAGTCACTTTTATTGTCACATCACCACAGCACATGTGCCTTGGTGAGTGAAATTCTTGGGAGCGTGCTCCAGAAATTGCAGAAACAATTAACATATAACCATACAGATTTCAACAGGTGAAGATGTGCAATATGCATAAAGTCAGTACACACAGTGTACTATCAGACATACTTACAGTTAGCACTACAGATGATACACTATACACTATACACAGAATGTACACATTCAAAAATTTTTAAGCATAGATTTGCATAAAAATATGCTAAGGTGCAACAGAGTGTGTGAGAACTGGATACAGAAATGTCATGGATGTGCATCAGATGGTATCCAGTGGTAACAGGTAGGTTATTAAAGGGAACTTTGAAATCATATCTGTTTTCTTTGACTTACAAATAGTTTTATATTATGGTATTTGCTTAGTCTGTTATGGGTTTATATTTCATTTCTCTTGTGCTATTACTTTATTTACTTATTTTATTATAAGGAAGAGACCCTGTTCAATTGTCTAGTCAGCACTTTGGTCAGCCATGTGGCTGTTTTATATCTGCTACTGTATATAAATAAATTGAAACTTGAAACGAAACTAGCACTGTTTTTCCAGTGATATCTAAGGAAAGTGAGAGTACACACACATTTATTATGTAAATACAAACTTTTATTTTGAATGCGATTAATCACGATTATAAATTACTCAGCCCTAGACTCAGAATATAGCTGTCATATATAGCCTAATAAATATGATGCAATAATTTAGTTTAGGCTATGCACTGCCTAGACCTGCCAACAAATGCTTATTGTTAGAAGATAACAAAACAATCCTTTCAGTCTGTATCACGACATTTACCAAACTTCCTTTCACCACTGGCATGTGTATCGGTGTTGCCGACTTCTTTCAATGGAAAGTAGCTAAAGCCCGCCTGAAAAGTCGCTGTCGCTGAATGCCACTAGATGACGTCACGTGCTTATTAGCATATTCATAACGTAAGTGCATCGCATTGTCTTGCCTCCCTATGCTCACATACTGCATTTTAATGCAGCCGAATTCTCAATAAAACTGTTTTTATTACTATGTTTTAATGTTTCTGGTGTCGACGGAATGAATATTACAATGACTGCTCCTAAAAAGAGCGGATGCAGAAAGAGGTGCGCGCGCGCGCGAGAGAGAGCGCTCGTGCAGCAGTACCTCCAGTTACTTCCAGCGCTCTGAAAGCTGCCAGTTCACACAAATGCAACGTGACGGTGAGGTGCATCATCTTAATAACACAACACTTTGTACTTCTGTCCAACTTCCGACTTTTCGGCTATTTTGTGGCTAATCTCACAAATGTGACTTTATTTCTGACAATTGTAACTTTATTTCTCTCAAATGAGACTTTATCCCACAAGTGTGACTGCATATTTCACATTTGTGATTATTTATTTTAATAATGTATATTTCTTATAAATGTAAATTTATATCTCAATTGTGACTTGTCTTATAATTGTAGTTTTACCTTGCAATAATTGCTTAATTCCTCATAATTGCAATTTAACTGTCACAATCGCAACTTTATTTCTTTTAATTGCAACTTAATTTTATCGCAGTTGTTACTTCAGATCTTAATGCACTGTTATATATGTTCATATTGCAAGTGCAGTTTTAAAACGTACAATTGCAGAACTGAAGAGAGATGCTCTTAAAACATTAACCAGTGTGTGTTATTCTGTGTCAGCTTTAGCTCTGTTTACAGAGCTAAAATCTTTAACACTTTACGTTGAGACATTTTGATCTAGGTTTGTAATTGGTAATCACTAATTTCTTGTGCATTTCTACAAGCTAACTGGTATGTGACATTCCTGTCAACTTTGTTAAACACCTTGTGGCCTCACACTTCCTTTGTATTGGTACATAGCAATGACTACAAAAATAAAAATAAAAATTTCCACAGATGCAAACCTCACAGAAAACCACACTGTTTTCAGTTCTCATACATGCGTGTGGCTTTGAATAACATTGTGTCTGGCGTAGCTTGAGCAGACATCAGACGTCAATAAGCACAAAGTACACCACAAGACGGAAACAAACGAATCCAGAAACAGCTAGTTTAATGACATTTCAAAGGCTGTGCACTGACTGGGTTATTGTCTTCAGAAAACATTGACCTGTCCAGGTCAAAAATAAAATAAAATAAATAAATAAATAAAAAAGGGTGCAAGTGTTTAAAAAAACTAATACAGTAAAATATATTTAGTCTAGGGCCCATATATTTGTATAATAATTAAAAAGCTATTTTAAATTGTCCAAAGGAGATCTAAATGTAATACTAACTCCTTCCAGTCATACTTGATTTGTTAATTTGAGTTTTTGCTCGTTTTTGCAGGTGAATAAATCGCATTGTCAATGCATAATTTTGGAGAGAGAGCAATGAGTGCGAATCAGGTAGATAAATATTAGCCTAGATATTTTATGCAGAGACATGTACGTGTCAACTTGCGGTGACAGGAGCGTGCTAGGCTGCGCGCTGGGGGCGGAGCTGATAGAAAGCTCTCAAGGAAAAACTCGAATCAGTTTAGTAAGACTGAGGGCAACCGTGGACTACACACCTCTCTCGAGCAAAAACACAGGACTGAACTTTTGTACTTTTGAAAGACTGCAAGAGTATCCGACTCCGGCGAGTCAAAATGTGTCCTAATCCGAGACGCGCTTTTGAGATTTTGGAGACGCGTAACAGCGCGTGAAATGTAGATGTAGAAAGTGTGACCGTGGAATCTTTTCTGACAGCGATTAAGGAAGTCATAATTTCACGCAATGCGTCGTAAGTAACCTGCATGTGAAATTAAAAAAAAAAAAAAACGAGTTGTGAAGATGAACGAAACGAGCACAAGTCATGGCAAGGAAGGCTGGGACCCTACAATCCCAGTCATTATGTTCATATTTGGAGTGGTCGGGAACGTGATTGCTATCGTAGTGCTTCAAAAGTCGCGGAAAGAGCAAAAAGAGACCACTTTTTACACTCTGGTGTGTGGACTTGCCGTGACTGACCTCTTGGGAACACTGCTTGCGAGTCCAGTCACCATTGCCACCTACGTGAAGGGAGAGTGGCCCGGTGGGGTCCCGCTGTGTCAGTATTCCGGCTTCATTTTACTCTTCTTCTCCTTGGCAGGTCTCAGTATTATCTGTGCCATGTCTGTCGAGAGGTACCTCGCCATCAATCACGCGTATTTCTACAACCACTACGTGGACCAACGGGTGGCAGGTTTGACGCTCGTGGTGATCTATGTGTCCAATGCACTCTTCTGCGCCCTTCCAAGCATGGGACTGGGGTCCGTGGTGCGACAGCGTCCAGGAACCTGGTGTTTTATTGACTGGCATAGCAACGACAGCACCAACGCCACTTTCTCCTACATGTACGCCGGCTTCAGCTCCGTCCTCATCCTCGCCACAGTCCTCTGTAACGTGCTGGTGTGCGCGGCTCTCATCATGATGCACAAGCGCTTCGTCCGGAGGACCTCGCTGGGGACGGACCAGGCGCGAGTCGCGGAGTTCAGGCGCAGGCGGAGTTTCGCGCGTCTGGCGGGCGCGGAGATCCAGATGGTCATTGTTCTCACAGCCACGTCCATTGTCGTTCTCATCTGCTCCATCCCTTTAGTGGTAAGTGGGATGTGGTGGTCTTTGGGAAATGACTGACCGAGTTACTTTGATTAAGCACAAAATGTATTAATGTTGGAACTCGGCTGAAAACAACACAGCAAAACTTAAACCAAGATGGTTTGGCAGATGATTTGCTGGTTTTAGCTAGTTAATTAAAGTAAATGATTAATTTAAAGTTTAGATGGCACAGAAGAGTGTTTTTTTGTCACAAAATTTTGTGAAGTATCATAGCCTACCTATAGTTTACAGTAGCTACTGTACGTTGGAATTGAAAATTATGAAATTCATCATACTTTAGGATACTGGGCAATACGGATACAGTTAATAAAATAAAATTTTGTTTTATAAATTAAAAATATGGGATATTTTGCCTGTGCAAACCATCACGTCTTACATTTTATTTAGACAAACTAATTTTATTCTGTGACCAGTTTATTACATCACTTAACTTTAGTAGCTACACTGGTGGTGTTTTGTTTAGGTAACACTGAGATGCGTGGCTCATACCTGTCAACCCTCCCGTTTTTCACGGGATTCTCCCGTATTTTAACATTTTATCCCGCTATCATCCCGTTAAGACATTTTCCGTATTTCTCCAGTAAAATAAATAAATAAATAAATAAATTTTAAAAAATCCCACTGGGCGTGTTTTATATGTTTGTTACATTCGCCTTCGGTAAAACTCCCGTAATTTCTATGGCCGTAATAAAGAAATTCTACTGACTTCTATAAACCAAAACTCATTATGAATAATCACGTCAACAAATTTCAAGGTTGTCCAGTTGCCAGATCTTGTTTTAAAGGCACCCCTCTCACACAATCGTCCCCTTCTAATTTCAACCCATTTGTCCCCTAAACTTTGGCAATCTGGATTCACTGGTAGAAATGGGATGGGAGAGAAGATTCAGCTGGTGCTCCTGTGAAAAAAAAAAAAACTCAAAAAACCCCAACAAAAACAAATATAAATGCGAAATTTGATATAGCTTACACCTTAAAATGCTATTCTATATTAATAAAATATGAGCAATGCAAGTTGTAAAATCAGGTGCTGCGCTGCTTTGTTTAGTGCAGTTACCGGGGAAATGGCTATATTCCTGGTGAAAAGCGAAAAAATGAAGAGAGAATGATTTTTTTCAATAAGCTCATCTGCTTTTTGTTTTAGTCCAAAGCCAAAAACGACCCTTATTTTTACACAGAAAACACGCAGATTGGTATAGGCCTACAGGCAGTTTAGATAATAGTTTGTTATTAGCCTAATTGTTTAATTTAATTAATATAATAATAATACAATAATTGATACTTTTATTCTTATTTACTTTGTTGTAATTAGATGATTCGTGCTGAACACAACACATGACTTAAACAGCTCTGTTTGGCTGTTGTGTACAAGAAATCAACTGTCTGTGATTGGCTACAACATTTGCTCAACACTGCAAAAGATGTTGAAATAGAAACCGATCTCCAAACGTCAAAGTCAAACCATAAAGAACAGTTTATGGTTTGCCAAATCTGCAATGAAATGCCATTATTACAGCATTAACTGGGGGTGCTATTGTTTTTTTGTTCACTGTAAAAGTGGGCATGCAAGTAAACAGATAATGTTTTGTTTTCTGTCTAGGTGCGGGTGTTTGTGAACCAGCTGTATCATTCTCCAGTAGAGATGACAACTGAGCTGAACCTAGACCTTGAGGCCATCCGAACTGCCTCTATCAACCCCATTCTGGACCCCTGGATCTACATCCTGCTGAGAAAGACAGTCGTGCAGAAGATTCTAGAAAAGATCAAGTGCTTCTTCTGCCGTATCTGTGGAAGGAGACACGGGAGGAGCTCTACAGATTTTCACTGTGGGAATGGCATCCACAACTCATCGGTCATGTCTCGTGATTTGCTTTCGCTAGTGCATGTGGTTAACACGTCGCAAACGTGCCTGTATCCCCTGGAGGCGGGACAGGATATGGGCTGCTGCAGTGACTCTATGCAGAGCAGGACGTGTTCAACTTCAACCGAGCAAAGCCTTCTGCGGGACTCTCAGGTGGTAGAGCGCAGCAGTGGAGAAAACAGAACAGAAACAGACACAAACTTTGTGAAATCACATTCATGCACGCACTCCAACACAAATGAGGCACAGTGTTCCAAGCACCAGCCGCTGCAAGTGACCTTTACAGATGAGACTTTGAGCTTGCAAGAAAGAAGCATATGATATATACTGAAAAACTCACTTAATTCAACATTTCATGGGGTGAAATACATTTCAAGAGCTGAGTGTTGAGAATGGAATCAGAACTTCTCAGAGCGAAGAATTCCTAAAAACTCATGAGACTAAAGAGGAAAGTTTTTAAGAGAAAGACCAATCAAAGAACTAAACTTGGTCCACTAAAGTGAAAAAAAAAAGCTTACTAAAGTATGAAAAAGTTATAAAGTATATATATAAAAAAAGTATGCATTTCAAAAGAATGTTTTGTTAAGCAACAGGTTATGCCGACTGCATTTTCTAAACAGTGAGGCACATGACAAAGCTCTTAGAAATGTGTCTTTAATTTATTTTTCATTCTTGTGAATATCTGAAAAAAAAAAAAAAAGGCCTTTATATTAGACAAATAAAATTCCACTGGGCCCTAATTCATTAATTTGTTTGACCTGGGATGTATTTTTGAAACTCCAAATATTGTACTTGCGAGCAATTATCTACTGCCCTGCTTTTAAGCTCCCTTTTTGCAGACATTCTGGTGAGATCGCCATTTGGTCACAAGTTCAAGAAACCAGAGTGCCTTGTTGGCTTTTCTTAAGCTGGAACTCATGGTTTATAATTTCCTTTTCGTTATGTTAAGATTACCAAAACACTTTTCATTTCCATTGGTGCATTAACAACTGTCCACTATTTCAGACTTATGTAAGATGTAGCTGAGTGTACATTCTATGGATTTTCCATAATATGTACAACATTCTGTGAATTAACCAAGCAATTGCATATCCATGTTAACTAACAGTAACACCATCACAAAATATATTGGTACTGAAAACACATTGTACAAATTTAAGAGCACATGATACACAGCACATTGTTAATGGAGTTTTTGTTTCTTTTAAACTATATGTTGATATGAGGTGGAATTGTAAAAGCTATTAAGATGTTGAATGTCTTTTAAGGTCATATGTTTTGCACTTTTAAATCCTTGTAACCACTGCAGAAAAACGTAACTGTCACTAAGGTGTTGATCGGTCAGTGGTTGTCAAGGAAGAGCTATTGAGTTCGTCTGTACATACTTGTGATGTAAAAATGTGAACACTGTCTTGTTATATTTTTATTTATTGTAGTCTTTTTTAGACATCTGTGGACTGTAGTTATCTCTTCTCTGTGAGATAGAGTTTGACATAGTTCTACTCATGTTGAAGCAAGTTATATGGTTTTTGTTTCATTTCACATTTATGTGTAGCAAAACAGTACGAGGCATAATTCAAGCTATTTAGCATCATCATCTGCTGCATGTATCTAAATGATCCAACATTACTGTGTACATTTTCACACTTTCAAACACAAAGACAACCTTGTCTTGCTCTCACCCTCGATGTGACCCTCCAGAATGTGCAATGGTCAGCTATTAAATGCTAAAATAAACTCTTGAATTGATGACAAACAGAAAAACTGAAGAAGAAAAAAACTTATGGTATTTGTTTTCACACTCAAATATTAATAAAAGCATAGCAGCTAGAACATAATTCAAATATAATTTAAATAATTGGGATGAACTGAAAATTCACAGTCCTAACAACATGTATTACAAATCAATTTATTATACAAAATATATAATGCTCACATACAGCATCGGTCATTGAATCTGTATGTGGAAATAGACAGATGACCTATAATGACCAAAAATAAAACTACAAATGTAATGTTTCCAATGTGTCAGCAATCATTGTGTCTACTTTTTTAAAAAGTCAGAGCTCATTATATTTTAAGAAGAATAAATGACTTGTCAGGTCAGGTCATATTCCTGGATAGTCATCCCATTCATCATGTTGTATCCACATCCTAAAAATATATTACTCTGACTGTGTTATATGATCATTGCACAATGACCAATGCACAGCGACAGATCTGGAAACCTTCACCAACTATAGACATCCATTTATTTCATTACTTCATGATGAACAAACTGCTACCTGTCTCGGTACCATACGGATACATAAATAAAAACTGATGAAAATGATCTTTCACTGCAGTCCTACAGCATCACAGTCCATCTGTTTCAGGCTCCTCCCTAAATCATCATTAGTGAAAACGTTAGTGTACTCATTTATTTGAATAAAGCAACAATTAGCAGAGGATTAGCGGGAGGCAGAAGGATGCTGGAAGCCAAATAAAAAACATTAGAGAGGTAAACCTTCCAGTTTGCAGCCCACGCACACAGTTGAACAGTATCAGCACTGATATGAATGCCCATAAATAATGGGGTTGTGGCAGTGACAGCCAAGAACACATATACATACATGTAAGGCTTGTAACAAAGAAACTGAATTTGTGGGATGCTTACTGGGGAAGTCGTGGCCTAATGGTTAGAGGGTTGGACTCCCAATCGAAGGGTTGTGGGTTCTAGTCTCGGGCCGGACGGAATTGTGGGTGGGGGGAGTGCATGTACAGTTCTCTCTCCACCTTCAATACCACGACTTAGGTGCCCTTGAGCAAGGCATCAAACCCCCAACTGCTCCCCGGGCGCCGCAGCATAAATGGCTGCCCACTGCTCCGGGTGTGTGCTCACAGTGTGTGTGTTTGTGTTCACTGCTCTGTGTGTGTGCATTTCGGATGGGTTAAATGCAGAGCACAAATTCTGAGTATGGGTCACCATACTTGGCTGAATGTCACTTCACTTCACACTACAGAATTATAGAGGACAGCACATTTCATTTTGAAAATAATTCAATTTAGGGCAACAAAGTAGTTTTAGGCATTATATTATATTTGGTTTGGGTAAGGAATACTGTGTTTTTATGAAGCTGTAAAGATCATGTATTCTTTTGTGAGAAACCTGCAGCAACCTGTAGCACGTTATTCTACAAAAACTGCCTAGAGGCCATTCACAACAAACTCTTTTTGAGGCAGGGCAGTGAATGAAAAAAAACCTTCCAAGTATAGAAGTACATAAAATAAATAAATACATTGAAAAGCCGTGTTTGCACCGTGGAACACAAAATGTGTTTTGTGGGAATGGTCCCTCCATAGGACACAATTTTGCCAGATACATGGCAGTAAAGTCTAGAGATGTGTTTTTAGAACGCAGCGTCATGTGTGAGTTACTGGAACCATTAAACATGTCCAACTAGCTTGTTTACGCCTTGGTTACTAATGTAACCTTGATTCCATTTGATAACAAGAATGAGCATTGCATGATTTGCTAACGTTTGTGAAGCTGCACAAACAAATGGCATTTCAGCCTGCCAAAACGGGCAGTCAACTGCCTATATAAGATCGATGCCATTTCATCATAATTTTTCTACCCGTGGGTGAGCATAGATGTGCCGCGACAGCCTCTTTGAGAGGGGAGCTTCTCACTTACATTTATCCAAAGGGACTTACAATGCATTCAGGATATTCATTTTTCTAACTAGTATGTGTGTTCCCTGGGAATTGAACCCACAACCTTTTGTGCTGCTAATGCAATGCTCTACCACTGAGCCTTTTTGCTCAATGCCATCAATGGAGGTGAAGGCAGAGGAAGCAGGAGTAGGGCCGAGTAGGAAAATATGTGAGTGGAGCAAGACTCATGCTCTCACAATGAGGGCACTCCATATCTGTGAGCACTCCCTCTGTGCTGGTCAGAGGCATGAAGGGGTGGCCCTGCATGTGCCGCACTCATGCCACGACATGATGAGTCAAATGCCAATGGAAGTTTCTCAATTAGCAGAGAATTTGAAAGTCACCGGACGACCGCAGTAGAGAGGTGCTGAGAAAGAGTAGCAGGCTTCTTTGTTCTTCATTCTTTGGAGTCCAGCGAGAAGATGAACATTGCGCTGAAGGAGAAAGATTGTAATGATTCTCTTATCTTTGAAATATTCAGTTGAACTCAACAGATTTTGCCAAATCCAGAGACTAGTTCACCCTTGTTAACACTTAATGCAGCAGCCTGGTACTGACTAATGAAAACCTGAGAACCCAGAAGTTTTGACTTTCTGAAGTTTTGTAGTACCCAGCCAGTCAGAAAGGAACTGGTGATACCAACTTCACAAAATTCTGGAGCTAAATCTTTTCCAGCGATTTCTCACCAAGGAACCGAGCTGATTAAATGTTGAGAAGTGTAATTTCACCCAAAGAAAATCACATAAAAATCCTTATATACAGTAATCCTATAATAAAGCATAATAACTAAAATATTGCTCCCTGCATCACCTTCTCTTCTGCGTGACATTTTAACCCATGACTGCATTACTACTAGGCCTACTTTATTTCTTTGTATCACTAACTAAACTCAAAAAAATCTGTAGATAGATAATGGAGCAAGTGTGTGTGTATGTGTGTTTTTGTCATGTCCTTCCCACTCAGTCCTGGTACATCATAGGGGTGAGTGTTACTGCAAATTTTGGTATCGATCCGATACCAAGTACATACAAGACCAGTATCGCCAATACAGATACTTTTCTTTTAAAAGCATGTATTTAAATGAACTGATTACACTTTGAAAATGTACAATAACTAACGCTTCTATGACTAAAATGGTCACACTTTATTTTAAGGTCCAATTCACACCATTTAAAAACCATTAACTATGATGTTTGCCTCAATAAACTACTAATTTGCTTCTTATTAACAGTAAAGTAGTTGTTATGTTAAGGTATTGGGTAGGATTAGAGATATAGAATATGGTCATGACGAATAAGTGCTTTATAAGTACTAATACACCGCAAGTATGTTAATAATGGGCATGCTAAGAAGTAAAATAATAGTGAGAATTGGTCTATATACTAAAATGTTACCACTACAATATTACATTCACCATCGCTACATGGATATTCTTTGCCTTTCTGAAAGGACTCTGCCAGTGACTTCTGACTCAGTGGGACATTTAAAAATGCTTAATGTGAAAATACTATTTACAGACAAGCAGAAAAGCCCCAAATATGAGGGCAGTTCGCAAAGTTTCACATTAAGCGTTTTGCTCCCATATAAGGAGGAGCAACATGTGTATACGAGATGGGAAAGGAGCTGCATACTGTATGTACACACAAAGACATGTCTAGTCTTTAATGAAACAGAAACAATGTACTAAGCACAGACCAGAGAAAATTAACCTGAACTATCGATCTCATCAGGATGGGATTGATCTGATACCAATACAAACATTGGTTTCGATACTATTGATATTATGATTGATTCAGCCAGCCCTAGTACATCAGGGAGTCACACTGCTACAGAATAACAGCTCTAGGGTCCCAAGTGAGAGCTCACATCTCACATAAAACAGGACTGAATTAAAATCCAACTAGGAATGGTGAAATTGCTAATCAAGAGTGTACATTGAGAAGGGATTGCTCTGCTATTTTGGAAACTTATAAGGCAATGCTTAACCAGACTAAAACAATGAAATAACCACAGAATGCCTCAGTAAAAAAAAGAAGGAATTTATGCTCTTATTGGAGTGAAAATGCCAAAGCATTTCAAATTCTTCTGGGAATCTGATGCTCACTATATAGATTCACTGGGAATAGTAACATAGTTAAAGGGATAGTTGACCCAAAAATGTAAATTCTGTCATTAATTACTCACCCTCGTGTTGTTCCAAACCCGTAAGACCGTTCATCTTCAGTACACAAATTAAGCTATTTTTTTATATGAAATCCAAGAGCTTTCTGACTCTGCATAGACATCAATCCAACTGAAACGTTTAGTTGTGGCCCAGAAAGTAAGGAAGAACACTTTAAAATGTGACATTATTCGCTCAATTGTACTGTTATGAAGCTACAAGAATACTTTTTGTGCACAAAGAAAACAAAAATTTATTAAACTTTATTCACCAATATCCCCAGCCTCTACTCAGAGTCCTCGTGCCTTGACTAAACAACACTGTGAGGATGAAGTGGATTTGCTTTCATCTTTGACAATCACTTCTTTGGCGACCCCCGCGTGCATCCACAACCACTGTTTTCTTTAAGTCCTCATATTTTTTCTGTCTATCAGCCATGGTTGTGCAAGCCTCAATCACTTCATCGCTTTCAAAATCATAATCGCTCTTCAGCTCAGGAGCTTGCACAAGGAGCCTTTGGGCTTCATCTTCCTGTTTCGCTCTTTCACGGAGAGCATTTTGTTGCTCCCGGAGCTGTAAAGCCCAGCCTAGGTCTTCCTCCCAGAGGGAGCGCTCAGACGGATGCAGGTGCAGTGCCACTTTGAAAGATCGCACAGCCTGGAACGCACAGAAGAAACATAAAACATGTGAAAATGTACATCAAATAGGATTATTAAATGCTTTAAAAGTATTTTTGGTAACACTTTAGTATAGGGTTTGGTCAATAATACAGTAAACATTAATTTTGTGAAATATATAAATTATTATTATTATTTTTTTTTTATGTAATTCAACAGCCATTACTCCAGTCCTCAATCATATTAATATGCTAATTTGCTGCTCAAGAAACATTTATTATTATTCTCAATGTTGAAAACTGTTAATAATACCCTAATAATAGGGCATATAATAGGCTACCCTAATAATAATAAGTTTTAGGCTTCTTCGATAAATAGAAAGTTCAAAAGGACAGCATTTATTTGAGATATAACACTTTTGCAACATTATAAATGTCTTTACTTTCACTTCTGATAAAATGAATCCATCCATGCCGAAAAAAGTATCAATTTATTTCCATTTAAAAAAAGTTCATGCCATAGAGCTCAAAAATAAATAAATAAATCAGTCTCCCCTGACATATCCACCAACATTTTTCACACATGTACAGCTTGAGATGAGTCTTTAAATCTAACTCTTGCCTAACTGCAATCTCAAGTAGAACAATTCAGTTTAATTTAAATAAATATGTCTTTATTTTAATGAAAATGTTTGATATGACCAAAAGCAGTGGCTCACTGAATGCTAGTTCTGCCCTCTGTTGTTTTTTGCTGGAATATAAAATGCATGGACTTTTTAAGAGCACACTCCAAAATGAGCATGAACAGATGTTTAATGTACAGTCAAACCAAATGAGCAGTCATGACTCCTTGCTCTTTTCATGATAAAACAAACCTCTGCAGCTTTCTGGAACTAATGAAAATGTACTAAAACAACTTCACTTACACAAAAGTCAGTTCCCATTTCTTCCCAAAAACCCACTTTAAGAAAGAAGTTAAAAAGAAACAAGAATGTGGTTTCAGCTCAATAAAACTTAATAAGCCTTAACAAGTCACATCGTCCATGCTCACATACAAAAAAAAAAGAAAAGAAAGAAAAAACCACAGCTGCAAAGCACATAATTAAGATTGAAAGATCAACACATCTTTCAATGCACACACTGAACCGCTGCATATGTCAGATCTATTCTACACTCAATATTCAGTATCGACAGTATTAAAATGATTATGAGAAAGCTAAATAATTATTTGTTGAAGATGGCTTTTATGTGCACACAGTGTCACAGCTGCTTGAGTGCTGAAGAGGACATTCAGTCTATACATAACTAACATACATTCATTCTGTATGAAGACTAAAGCCTAGTTCCTGCTGTGAATCAGTCACCCTGCTCCTGTTACTCAGGGGACAAGAGAACGATAGAGAGACAAAGAATGACATTTGCTTTCTTTTCATCCCCTGGGAAAATAATGCATTCATAAATAGGATTTAGTGAGGCATTTTACCTTCATAATTGCCCTATTGACTCGACAATCTACAAAGGAATGGTCACTCCTTCAACAGAAACACTAGATCACATATCAGCCTGAGACAGGAAGAATATCAGAGCCAGTGTGAGCAGGAGCCAAGAATCCTCAGCACTTGTCATGAGGAAAACCTTTAATGAGGAATAAAACCAGCTGAAGGCTTTGGGAGACCTTTTCTCCTGCAGAGATCTGATCGATTTAACAGAGATGATTACAACAGCTGTGCTGAAGTCATGTCATAGACTCACTCAATCTTGCTCCTCCATTAGGAGTGACTAACACACCAAACTGGAAAGTGCTGAATCCTGTAAGATTACTTGTGTGTGTGTGTGTACTGTAGCGGTTGCATAAGTTACCTTATATTTGTTTATAACAATAGCAGTAGGTATAAAATGGAAATTAAAGTTTCCTAAATGCATATTATTGATCCTATTGTGAACAATTATGCATATATTTCTTTTTTTTTTACTTCATTACTTTAAATCAAAATGTCATAACCCCAGACAAAGAAAATTACTATCAGCGATTTCTAAGAAAAACTTGCATACTTTAGAACTGCACTACACCTTTTACGCAAGAATTTATGAAAATATACTAAAATGACAAAATTGTAATTAAAATAAAAAGCTTGACACTTCTTCTCCAGGGTCTTTATCTCAGACTCAAACATTATAGAAATTTCCACAGGGATGCACTGGAGATTTCCCGAAAAATCTGCTCATAATTGATTGGACATTCATTTTTTGTGAGCTGTTTTTCTTTAAAGAATGTTGTGAGAAGAATGGTGGATCAAAACGTTTCCAAATGTTTCAACAATGCATAAACATTGATACTATGAACTCCACTATGATATGTAAATGTTATTAAAAGTAATAATTTTCATTAGAGCAAATGTAGGTAGCTCTTATTGATGTAACACATTTTAGTTTGAGAGTGACACAGTTTGAATAAATCTTAAAAAGTATGTAATTAAAGATTTGTGCAGGAAAATAGTTAATGTCTTGTTTTAGTTAAACAAGAAGTCAATTATCACTGCAGCAGTTCGAAGAAAATGTGTTCTATAATCATGTAAAAAAAAAAAAAAAAAATCACAGAACGTAAACATTACTCCTAACATTTCATTCAAATCCTCCATCCTCAGGTTATTTTTCTTGACTTGACTTGAGTAAATGACTTGACAAGGCATGCTTAGCCCAAAATAGTAAAGTATTTATTCAATCTCTAGCCAAGACGTCAAACTCGCTGTGCGCGATGAGTGTTTGTATTACAATAGACACAGGCAAATACTTACTAGCTGGAGGACTACAGGATCTGCAAGGTTTTCTTTCATTGAGCATGTCTGTCTAATGTGCACAATCAATCACACACAGGTCGGGGCAGGTAAGGTGTGGCAGTGTTCCTCTTAAAGTACTCTTCCATGCTCCTGGGCTTGGACGTACTGAACTACACATTTCATCACAATAACACTCAGTCTGAGTGATTGATAAGTGACAAGAGGTCTCATTCACCTCATACTGACTGCCTCAAAATGATGAATTAACCGTTTGTGTTGACCTCTAAGCTTGGCTGTTCATTTGGGTTATTTAGGTGGTTGCCTAGGGCCCTGATGTTGTGGGATGAGATATAATTAAAGAGAACATTTACACTGTTAATTATAACAAACAAAAAGTCCACCTGTAATCAATGAACAGAACACTGCTTATTTAATCAACTGAAAAAAAAAGGAAAAAAAAAAATCTTTGGACTAAATATCACATTTATACACATACACATTATTATTTTAGTTTGTTTTCTTAAAAAGAAAGAAATTACTCTTTGTTCTGAAGTTCTATGAATGTTTTTATGGTAAGACCTGATGGGGCAGATTTAACTGTATAGTTTTGGCATAAACTGGAATGACTAGATAATTGAAGCTCATTACATAAAATGTACTTACTAGCTCTACTTCGCCAAGACTTAGTTGGGTGCGGCCCAGAGTTTGCCACGCCTCCCACCAGAGGGGGCGGAGTCTGGTGGCCATCTCTGCAGACTGCACAGCCAGGAACACCTCTTGAAGGGCGATCAACACCTAAGGGTTACACATCACAAGGTTAGAAGTTGACGGACTCAATTCCTGAAATATTTTCTCAACACTAATTTTAAAATCTAAACAGATTTTAGAAGACTTTGCAGACTTTGTAAATGGTTACAGAGAAAAACTAGAAATCATACATCAACTGAATGATGATCACACACTACCAGCATTAGTTGTTTCCAACACAAAGTCACAGAGAACGCGCCTCAGAAGCCGCATGACAAATGAAAACAGTATGAGCTCTAAAACTGACTCCCTCAACTGAATGGAATCACAGTCGGGAACTATGAAGATAAACAGAGTCTGTGCCCATCAGACACTACAGGAGTTTCTGTGAAATCAGTCTCCTCAACTGGACAAAATCTTCAGACTGGCTCTTTTGGCAACAGGCAATGACTCCTACAAAACTGCAAATGTTGTGTAGGGTTTTCCAACCAAAACATTTTCAAAAATTTGATTTATTCAACTTAAAACAGCTACACTAGCACGATGTGAGCAAATTATTATTATTATTATTTTTTGAATTTGATGTATGACTATAAGTATAAGTATAATTTATATGAGAAGAGTAATTTTAAAAGTAATTTTCACCTCAAACTTAATTTCAGTCTGATTTCCAAACATGATCAGTTTTCCTGAAGTAACAATTTAATTAGCCTTAAAGTTTGGTCTACAAGTTGTGAAGAATGAGCAACTCTATTCATATTTACAACAAATATCAAGCTGATATAAATTACAGTTTATGATTTTAAACATCAAAAAAGTGTTATCACGATGCAAAACCTTGCCATCCTGCCACTTCAATGCGATCAGATTACAAATGAGGTACACACTCATTCCCCACCTTCTCACTCTTTTCAGGTGACGCACCACTTATGAATATGATCATGTGATCAGTCAGGAAAAGGTCACTACAAGAAGGGAAAAATAAGGCTAGCCAGATCTTGTAATTGCAACCAGTGCTGAAAACGAATCCCTGACCTGTGCAGCGCTCAAGTGCTTCTGGGAAATTCCCACTTATGAGTTTAGAAGTCATAATGACATGATGTGAGTTCAAGTGATTTTGTTCAGAATAAAATGGACTGAAATGACTGGACAGTTTTATATAAGCAGGATATAAAAAATGCACATTGGGAGCAACAAATAAAAGAGTAAAGTCAACATTCACAGTAATGATCAATAGCGATTTGAAACAAAGCAGTTGTTCATGTGCACTCAGCTCAATAAATCATGATTATTCTGGCATACTCTTTACAGCATGTAGAAAAACAACTTAAGTTTTCCAGATGAAGTTATTTTTTTAGAAAGAAACATGTTTATATGCATGCATTTATTTTTATTGTAAAACCTGTTGTTTCATTGTTACATTCACAGTTTCACATAGACTATTCGATTTCAGCTTTATCTGGTTTCTGAAGTTTACACCCACATATGAGAATATGACAGTTGTTGGTTTGATAGAAAATTTAATCAGAAAATCAATCCGTTGAAAGGTGTTTTAAAGTCCAACTGTCATTACACCTACGCTCATCTGTGCAATGAAAAACAACTTTCCCAGACATCAAAGCCTAGACACGTATGCCAAAGATAAGATGAAGAGCGATGAAAGAAGAGTTTAAAAGGGAGCAATAATAGAGGATGGAAAATGTAGAAAAAGTGAAAGTGAAGGGATGAAAATGACAAAACAGGGTTACAAGTAGACAGAACAGACTAAGTGACTGGATGCAATGACTGCTGCTGGTTGTAATCTGTCCTATGTTAAGTAAAATGAGTGAGCAAACAAGTGTGTTTGTTTGTGTGTGTGTGTGTGTGTGTGTGTGTGTGTGTGTGTGCATTCACCTCAGTAAACAGCTCAGTCTCTGAACATGTATTTGTACATCTACAGCACATACATTTGTGTATGATTGAGTAAGCTATGTCAAGATTTAGGGCCAATCAGCAAATTCTGTAAAGACTAGTGGAGTAAAATAAAAGAGAAATCCAAATCATGCAATCCAAGACCATTTCCGAGAAGAGCTTTCATTGCAGATATGTTGAAATCATGAAAGTCTAAAGCTTAAATTGGTCTTGGTTCTATTTTGTCACAGAACTTTGTCATCATTTTGAACGTCTGTCAAAATAAGAAAACATATAGTAACTACGATCCTGATGAACAGGTTAAGGAGAGAAACTAAAACGAATTACATAACATTTAGATCTATCAATGCTCTCAGTTTAGTAGAAAATTGTATTTAATTAAGTTGTCAAAGAGATCAAAATGCTTAATAAAAACTGATATTTTCAGCCGATCTGTCTTTGCCAGATCCAAGATACTGTGATGTCCTGAAGCATACTCTCAGACTCTCAGAGCTAAAGCTGAGATCATAAGAGTGAAAACTGACAGGAGAGAGTGAAAGACAGGATATTAAAGGTAAGATGAGTGAATGAGTTGACAAATGAAGGAACAAATAAAAAGGCAGACCAGGTCATCAGTTGTTTTCTGTGAGCATTATGCAAATGTTTTACAAACATATCCTGTTACCATTTGATTTGTACAAAAGCAGGTGCTTGCAAACATTTTGAAGGAGCAGCCCGCCTGGAGGGTCGTCAGACTGCTTTTTTTTCCTTTATGTTGTCATTCATTACTGTAAAACAGGTTTACTATTAATTACGAGCTGCTAACATATAAATGTGACCTACTGTATAAACTTTTTTCATAAACAGCCCCCCATCAGCTGAAGCAAACTCCTCCATGATCCTGTTCATGACATTATTTCAACCGACATTCAGTGAATAACAAAAATACAATAAATAAAGTAGAGATCCATTTGGATAAACTTACATTTTAAATTTGGATAAACTTTCATTTAAAATAAAAATCACAAGTAAATGTGTCTAGTGAATTAATGACAGTGTCATAGTGACCACTGCATCTGATCACCACTGCGCTCTTGAGCAAGACACTCAAACCCAGCAGGGCTTTCCCTACATTAAGAAACAAGTGTGTGTATATATATATATTTATGATAATGTGTGTTGCATTTTCAGGACCACTATCTAAAATCGTCTGCATCCTCAAAGAATAATAATTCCATCCAGAGTGAAGGACAGGTACAGTATGTCCATCATGCTCTCTATCTAAGATACAGTTTGCCTGTGAGAGTAGAGAAGGGAAAATACGAGAAAAAACCCCTAGATGTCAAAACGTTTTGTCATAAAGCCACAGACAGGGAGTGGGTTTGGAGAATGAAACTTAGGGAGGAAGAAATGAAAACAACAGCCTACATAACAGCTGTACATTTACGGTAAATTCCACTATTGCAGACTCCCAATTCACATTTAAATCATATTTTGTAGTGTGTATGAACTGAACTGATTTTCTTTTTTACCTGTGATTTCATCTCATGGAGCACAGCATTGTCTGGTGTGAGCTGAATCGCCTCGTTCCACCTCTTCAATGCCTCCCAGTTTCTACAGCAAACACAAAAACAGAAAATACTCCGGTAAATTATTTGAAAAATTGTAACACTTTCTTTAGAGCTTTCTGGTTTGCAAAATATACAATATGATGTATGTATGCACACACACACACACACACACACACACAGACCTTCACAACAACTGAGGTAGACTGAGCAACGTAAGGTATGTATGGGGCAAATTAGGTTATCTGATGATGTTTAACAAATGCAAGTCTTCTCTTATTTTCCTTCTCTCCTGAAAAAGCTATCTCATGGTATGGTGTTTAAAATAAATCACCTTCTGACAATGACTATAATCATTACCCAAAAGAAAACGTCCTCCTACAACTGTAGTACAATTCAGAGCTATATTACAGATGCTTACATCATAAAATGTAACTTTTTAGGAAATTTTCTTGGGGAAAATAGAAAATGAGGAGTCAGATTTCACGACGAAAAACAACAACAACAACAATAACAAAACTTAAGGACTAAAAAGGAGCCAAACTGAATGTTATGAATGTAACCCTCATACTGGGCTGTGTTTAAATTTCTTGGCATACTACGAATCTTGTGTAGACAATTTGGCAGTAAATGATCAGGTCATATTGTTTGAGGAAGCAAACGCTTAATCACTATCGTCTACTTATCTTTCCCAAAAAGTATTGCTCACTCAATTAATTCACTGGGCACACTGGTTAGCAGTGTAAACAGTGTGCCAGTGGTGCCTGAACAGGCAAAACATCTACAACATCACTGTACAATGTGCTGGTACAGTAGGTGGGTCTTTATAGCCATGTTGAGGCAGAAGTCATGTGAAACTGCAATGTTATGCACTATTATGGTCATCCTTACTGTAAGTGACACTATAGTACTATAGTAAGTACTATTTGTCTTTCACCTCGTAAATGTGCCTTAGACATCAATGTTTCATGAGCCCCCTGCAAACTTAATCGTTATTTAATATAAAAAGACAAGTAAAAAAATATATAATAAAATTAGATTACTGGGGAATTTAATAATATTCAAGCATTAAGTCTTAATATCACAGATTATGCTAGTCAAAATAATAATAATAATAATAATAATAATAACTAATTTATCAGCAAGACATGGATGGAATATGCTGACTGAAGTCACCAGCTATTTCTGTTGTTTGGTAGCAAAATCTGTCTCTGTTGAACTGTTAGCACTTTCAAAACTTACATTACAGATATTTATAATCAGTCCTGCGATTGAAACTTACAAATGGTCTCATTTTATCCCACTTAATGAAGTGTGGAAGGACAGTTTAACTTTAAATGAATGTCAACCAGGAAATAGTTCCAGTAATAGAAGAAAATCTCCCACATGCCAACAATACTGACAGGAGACACATACCATCTGTCCGGTCACTTTTTTAATGTGACATACTGTAACTTACTGAACATCTATGAGACAAGGATTGTGGGGTGTTCACATGATTCACACACTGATCAAAACAGGCAACTCTGCCAAACTGAACTGCATATGGTAATATGACTAATGTCTTGTTTAATGTAAAATTAAATAATAATAAAAAAAAACAGATAGGTGCTGTATGTTGGATCTGTGCGCTCATCTTTCTTCAATGCAGCTAACGTCCAGCCGCTTCATGTCATCTAAAAAAAACTACTAGAAACACTTCCAGTCTGGCGAGACTTCCGTGTTCAGGAAAAAAGTGGATACAACAGTTCTTCAACAGTTCTTTCTGTTCCTCGATTCTGATTGGCTGAGAGGTCTTTCCAACATAGATATTTATAGGTAGGTAGATAAATTAGCAGCTTCTATTCTGACCTTTGGATGTTTATCCAATTTCTTCAGAATTTAAGTGCCAGTGGATGTTTAGAACAAGAGGCTGCGCTGTGTTGTGGCATCTTGAAACGGATTCATTTTTATTGTGAGTGACGACATATTGACCGTTTCACTGACATATCTGGAGAGATCGAAAGTGGCATTTACCTATACGTATCAATGTTTTCCACCCATGAGATATTCACCCAATAGGGGTTATGTGCAACAGACTTCTGTATTCTGTTAACCTGGTTTCGTTGCTTCTGGTTCAAGCATATGCTTCGTTAAATATGAAGCAGTTTTACTCAAGATGCCTTCAAAGTAGATAACAAAGATTATCATAACCAATGTCCATCAAATATGCAGAATGATATCTAAAAGTTTTTTTTATTATTATTATTATTATTTTCATTTACTATACATATACTAACATTTATATGTTTTATATATATAATGTCAACAATAAAAACAGATAGTTAGTGATTATTTTAAAAGTCCATAGATATCGCAGTTATTTATTACGGCTGTTAGCACATTCTCTGACAAGAGGAAGTGATGAGACCTATTTTCCAGATTTAGTCAGGTGACATTCGACATATACTCTATATCACCCATTAATCTTTTCTCCGCGCTGGCCTGTACTCACAATGTACTTAATGTTCCAGGGCTTGAGCATACTTGCGTCATTATGATGCAACTTTTTGATTTGAGAAAGCGCTTTCGCTAATAGACTGTTTAATAGATTTATCCCTTACGTAGTGCAGTGGTTTTCATTGTTTTAATGGTGCTGCAAGTATCAGAACATTATTACAGAAGACAAATGACACTGATGGAGGAACTTCCTGCTTTTCTCACAAATTAAAACTAAAGTTTATCAATAAGATGAGAACCACATCCGTTATAATCTATGTTTGTTGTCGTAATCATCACAGTAGCGCACACAAAAGTAGAAGCTGCTCAGCAAAACGTGCTCAGGCACATTATGGATTGAAGCAATCACAGTAGTCAAATGAGTACTCTCTCATAATACCCAACTCTACATGAAACAGTGAGCTTTCAATGAAGCAACTCAACGCTCCTTTGTTACTAGTTCTAAGTGAGGTTTCCAAATTAATAACAGAGGCTTGGGCTCAGCTGTTAAACCAGAGGACCTACACTCTGGCCCTCACGATCCTCACGAGTTTAGCTCTAACCTTGATCAAAATGATCTGCCTGTAACTTTGTAGCAGTCCTGAAGAACCTGATCAGCTTGTTCAGGTGTGTTTAGGGTTGGAGCTAAACTCTGCAGAAAAGTGAACCTCGAGGGCCAGAGTTGAGAAGCCCTGTGTTAAACGGTCAACTTTGAGATTTGAATCCGTGGCAGATGCCAACATAATGTTTTTTAAGACATTTAGTTACACTTTTATGTATTTACAGTGCCATTGAACTGTTGTATAAATGCAATATCACACTCGTACCCAAGTGATATCGATCTGTATTGTGAGAAACACATGATGAGGACATATTTATTCAACTGTGTGATACTTCATCTTGTGCATAAATTATGATTTAAAAAATTCACACTAAGAGAAAAACCAATTGGGTAACTAAAATACATTTTGAGCGACATAAAATTATTTTTTTCTTTCCCCCAATCTCACAGTTTTTTTTTTTTTCAATTTGATTGAAGTCACATGAGTCTTCAAGACGAATATGTTTCCAGATTTTTTTCACATATAAAAATGGTTAAAGTGTTAATAACCACGCAATAGTTTATATTCTGTAACTCTGGCTGTAAACCTTGAGCTAAATGAGTGGAAGTTTATTAAAAAGAAAAACCCCACCAAGTAAAAGAGTGATAGTCATGTAAATATGGGATAACTAATTGGTTTCAGGGAAAAATGGCAAAGTAAGTAAACTGCTAAGAAAATCCAGCTTTCTAAACTAGAACTAACTTGTTATATTGGGTTAGAAATAAATATACTGCATCTTGCATGGCACTACTGTTGGATAACTATACCACATTTATATGTAGTGGATTTAGTATGGGGGCACATTTATCTACCAATTATTTTATTTTTTAAAAATGTCAAGGATTATTCTAAGCAATTTTGCTAGGTCAAATTAATGTATTTGTTTGACAAGTAATCTTGATGACAACACACTTTCAACATCTAGGCACTTTGCTACTTGTGTGAACTTGACATGCTAAATAATACAAAACAACTAAAAATTGTAAAGAAAAAAAAATCTGCTGCATCATTTTACAAATAATATTTGTAACATTATACAAATAACATTATCATTCATAGTCAATTTACATCTCTGCAGAAAATGCCAAATGTTAATTTTAATAAAAGAGATAAGTTATTTAGTACTGCCCCGAATAAAAAAAAAAATCACATGACAGATGTTTATAGTCCACAAGAATAAATTATAGCTGAATTAAAAGATAAATTAAAAAGCTGCCTCAAAGGTTTACATATGCTTGAAACTTAGAGTAAAACTGCGTGTCATTACCTGGATGTTTTTTGTTTTTCAATAGTTCAATTTTTCAATTTCAAAAAATGTTTATCTTGAGCAGTTAACACACAAAGGAGCAAAGTGAGCTTCAAATGCAGCCTCCTATAAGTGCATTGTGTTGACCTGCCTGTTCCCACTGTTCTGCAGCTCCATGTAATTTCCTCATCACAATTCACTTATTCTCCAAAAAACTTGATTATAAGAGTCGCCAAGGGCAACACGCCTCTTCAGGGGCTGCATAAAGCATTAGCCAGCACCATTGTTTAAGGGAGTATCATCACTGACCCCAGCTATAATGGCTACCAAGCATGTGAAATTTAAAGGTGATTTAAAGTAATAAAGACGTTTGAGTCTTTTGTAAGATTGTGAATGAGACCGTCACCTCAAGTTACCTGCTGTTGGCTCTTATGATACATAGCTTGCATGGTTTCTCATTTAGGGAAATTGTACAGATTGTACAATATATAAATTGATTATGAGCAGTTCCACAAACTGGGTATTTTATGCATCCTTCAATCATTTCAATTCGTTCCAGATCTCCAATACATTCAAATATATTCAGATCTACTGAAGTCTAGATTCACTTCATATTTTTATTAGATGACAATGAATGGATGTACCGAGGTCTGATGAGCAGAAACCCTCTCTGGGACTCCTATTTAAGCCTTCCCTGGTAACACAGGGCTATTTTTGCCCTCCACATTTAAATAGGCCACTTAACGAAAATGGGTTTTTTTTCTTTCTTTTTTGAAGATCATCCTGTGCATGATAAAACAGTCGAAAGCTCCAGTAGCAATAAAAATGCATGAACAGTTTGTACAGAAAGCAGGAGGACATTTTCCAACAGTTATCTTTAATTGTGATGATTCAAAAGTAAAAAAAAATAGATTGCTCAGCAGTCGATAAATACAGTTGAACAGTTCTTATTCAAAACAAACTGTCCATTAGCAAGAGATTATACAGAAATCCTAAAACCTGTGGCCCTGTCATCTACTTGACTTGACCTTGCAATAAATAATAATCTGGGGAACGCTACCTGGCCTTCCTTAAATTTCTCTGAAAAAGCAGGTGCAACAAATATTGGCATAGTGCTACGGTAATCACATCACGAGCAGCAGTAGCTTACAGTCCACTAATTCGCGGTTAGAGCCAAAGTGCTGCTTAATTATACCATTAAAAACATTTCAGACTACAGCTTTTAAATGAATCAAGACATGGATGGAGACCGAGAGTTGTGGAGAAGAAAAGAAGATAAAAGGCTGTAAAATTGACGGGGGACACCTTACCCTGACCTCTCATGGACTTGTTAAGGCTTTACAGGATAAAGCCGCAATAACGACAGCTTCGGTTTAATCCGTACCTTTAAACCATCTTCCAGTAAGTTCAAGCTTTTTCTTTTATCCCCTTCAGGTGCTTGCTGGCTGTGACGTTTATTCCTTTTTTTTATTTGGATAGTGAGAATACAAGCAGCCTAATTTGACTTATTGTTCCGGTTAAGTGGTTAAAAGATGAGAAACTTGAGAAAGAAGACCTTTTTCCTCTCCATCTCACATTTCGTAACACCCTCTCAACTCAAAGAGATGAAGATCATCCTAAGTGTATGTGGACACACCTGCTTCAGAGATTCATATAAGAAATGCTGCCTCCAAGAGAAGAGAGTGCATATTAAACAATGACATAATTACTTATGATCATAGAAAATAAATAGTGAGAGAAAAACGCACCCATTAGTGTATTGCCTTTCAGCTCAGTCCTGCTTCATGACCGTTGGTTGAGCTTTTCACAGACATGCTAAAACTGAAAGTCTCATTTGAGTGCTAAAATGTTCAGCTTCTACATGCTGTACTGAACTCCTGCCTAGGCCTCTCCGACCGGTGTCGGGTTTATCCAGTCATTGAAGGAATAAATGTCAATAAAAGTAATAGATGTAATCCTTTTTCTACTTCATATAAACAAAGCACAAGGTTTGCTTTGAAAAGTGATATAATAAACAGTTTTGTCCTTGCTTATATGAGCTCAGTCAGTGTTTTTCATTCAGGGTGCATAATGTAAATAGTGGGTTGTAAGTCGATGTTCTTCAAAGAATAGTAAACCCAGAAATATAAAAAGAAAATGTCTACATAATTAATTTGCATGGGGGTCTGGGCAGTCAAGTTCCAAAACGACAAAAGGATAAAAACCATCATCATACTCCATACTTATTATAATTTAAGTCCTCCGTAGCTATATAATAGTTGTGTATGAGCCAGCATATTTTGTGAACCAGTTCAAACAAGTGGTCCACATCCACATGCAGAGAGTCTGTAGCAAACCCACAGCCCCATCTGCTGGATTAATGTGGCACTGTTATAATTGACAGGGTAAAAGACCCGCTGTTTATCATCTTTGTTGATGACTCCAAGAACCCTGTTTCTATCATTGACAACAACTGCTTTGTCATTTGCTGGCCAATGCACTGACCTGATTAAATAACAACTATCAGTTGAGTAACTGTAAAGACAAAACATCTGTCAGGTTTTCAAGGAAGGATTTTGGCTGCCACATGCCTTACTGAAAATCGGGTAAGGATGAGAGAGGTTTTCCATGGGTCAACAAGTATCTTATTTTGTGAATCACTTTTTCGAATCAAGCAGAAAGCTCACTGTCAAAACCAGGATATCTGTATCCTACCAACGTGTTTATGTGTGTGTGTGTGTGTGTGTGTGTGTGTATGTTTGTGTGTGTGTGTGTGTGTGTATGTTTGTGTGTGCCTATGCTACTGTTTAAATGTTTGGGGTTGGTAAGATATAAATTGCATGTTGTTCACCAAAGCTACATTTATTAAGTCAAAAATACAGTAAAAATAGTAATTGTGAATTGAAAAAAAAAAAAAAAAACGTAAAATATTTTGAAATATTATAACTGTTTTCTAATTTAACACATTTTTAAATAGTAATGTATTCCTATGATGGGAAAGCTGAATTTTCAGCATCATTACTCCAGTCTTCAGTGTCACGTGTCATTGCTGAATGAAAAATTTCATTCAAAAAATTAAAATCTTGATTTCAAGTATACATAAAGGAATTTTGGACCAGAACACAGAATAGATTACAATGGTGCACCCAACACAGCGCTGGGACTCATACCATACATCATGCTTCAGACTGTAACTAAGAAATTAAAACAGTGGAAGCAATGTTGTTTGAGACTCGGTTTTTTTCTGTACACACTTCTTGCTATTCCCATATTGGCTTTCTAATAGCTCATCCAAACTTACAATATTTATCACAAGACTGCTGGATTTAACAAGCACACAAACCTTCCCTGCTCGGCGAGCAGCATTCCTTCATCCTTTAGTCTCTTGCTCTTAGCAGCACAATCCTCCAGCAGCAGCTCTTGTCTCTGTTTGATGACATGCAGCCAATCAGCTCTTTCCTTCTCCACGTCCTCGTCATCCACCTGCTCGGAGTCCTTCTCAAACTGCTGCGCTGTCATCTTGGAAACTCTCTCCCCCACCTTACGTTTCCAGCCAAAATAGGCCATCCTGAAAAAACTAAAACAGCTCCTGTAAGACTAGCAATTGTGAATAATGCATTAAAATGTAACAATTAAAAGGACAGTTACACGCTTTCAAGAAAAAAAAAATTACAAGACAGACTGAAAAACAGTCTGAGGCTAAACTTTGAAGGCATTGGTATTTTCTACAATGCATGTATTGTATACAATGCATTCTAATAGATTTAGACCTATTTGTTTGTTAGACCACTACATATTCACCATTTAAATACTGCTCAATATTTATTTAATACTAAAAGGTTTTTTTTTTTTTTTTTTTTTTTTTGCAAAAGTACTGTCAAAACAATAGAAATTGTATTACTAAAATTGCACAACTCTATATTATATCACTATATTTGCCATTGGAATCTAAGAAGACAAAAGTTGTTTTTTTTTTCGTTTTTTTTTTATTTTTTTTTTATGTGGTTTGAATGACCAGGGTAACTGTCCAAGAAGAAGAAACGCTAAAACTTCTTGGTTCAGTCATCGCATATTGAACCTGCAACTGCAAGAAGGTCAAGTGCACTTGTAATCCAGCCAACTTTAGGTCAGTAACAGGTACTGAAGTCTGTTTTACAGTCCTATGTGATTTACTACACAGGTCACATTCATATTATTGGAAATAATATGAACTGAAGGCTGTAACGTTAGTTACGTTAGTTAAGTACTTTCTGCATTGGCATTTTCTAAAGAATCTTTACGTTTGCAAGCGCGGCTGAACACGTAAATACTAACAGAAAAAAACTGAATTATAAATAGAAATGCCCCAACATCAATGACATATAGCGTTTTCATCCATGAGTTACTCACAGATGTTTTGGACTTATCCACTCAGCCCTCTAACCCGGAAGTACTGTTAAAGTCTCTTAAAGGTACAGGGCCAGCTTTAAATGAGTCCTATTAAGCTCCTATACAAAGTTTGTTTTGGAGGTGTAATAGATCAGGCTCTTGTACTAGGTTGTGCGTAAAACCTTTACTTTTAACAAATTTTACAATATTTTAACACCTCTCTCCCCAGTCTGTCATGAACAGCTGGAATAGCTCCTATATCAAATGATTGAATAGCTGGGACAGTGTGATTGTGAGTGGCTCCACTTGGCGCCTGGTCTGAAAATGTCATGCCCCATACCATAGCCGCCTGCTAGCATAAGTTTAAATATTGAAAATCAAATCAATTTGAGACTGATTTAAACCGAAGAAGTTTGTCTGCTTTGGGAAAGATAGCTTGTCTCCGACATAGTGTTAACACTTGTTGCCTTATCTAGTGCAGCTCAATCAGGTCTCGTCCCATTCGTCAATATTTGTTATATCACAAATCCCCGAGAATATGTGTTGTAAAATGCATACAATTTTTTTTTATTTTTGGGTGAACTAACCTTTCAATGATTTTAACAGCTCTGCTTTTGCAGTGTTTGAGGTAGATCTCCAGCAGCGAGAGAAGAGTCGACACTGAGATGCGCTCAGCTAAGTGCACAACTCTCTGCATGGCTTTACAGTCTTGTGTGAAGTCCAGGTCAGGTCCTCGGTGATGTTTACATCAAGGTACTTGAAGCTGCTCACCCTCTCCACAGGGGTCCCACTGATCATAAGAGGAGTATAGGGCTGCTGCTGTCTCTTCCTGGCTCTTTAGTTTTACTCACATTCATAGAGAAACAATTGTCCTGGCACCATGATGTGAGTTTCTCTACCTCATCCAAGTATGTGGCTTCATTACTGCTGGAAATGAGGCCCAGAACCATCATCATTGTAATCAATATTGAGTGCATTATTGTATGGTATTACCATCATTTTAGCCCTGGGTTCAAACTGACATATATAACTGTGGAAACAAAACTGGCAAAAATCAACACTGAAACATTAAGAAACCGGAACAGTTATTTAGTGCATGGTTGTTATAATATTGTGTAAGAATCCCACTGCCAATGCATTCTTTTGCGGTCACTAACCTTTGAACTGCATGTTGATCACGGACATCCCGTGCACATGAACAGATTCTGTTGACAGTTCTGCAATGCCAATCAATCATTAGTCACTACAACTATGTGGATCTTTAGGTAAACAGATGATTTAATGAATGAATGAATGAATGAATGTTGTAATTCTGTAAAAAAGAAGCTATAGTCCGTTGTTTTTATCATCCATTCACTTTATTACTTTTTTTGTAAGCACAGATCTTAAAACTAGACACAAGTTGTTGCATAAAGTAGATTTACATTGCAAAATGTCAATCAATCCATCACAAATCAAATAAGCCAAAATGATACAATCAGCTCCATTGTTTTAAATCAACTGTCCCCCTATACTCAGTCTGAAATCTGTGATAAACTCTATGGACTTCAGCCAGGCCCTCACCTGCATTAACTACATGTGCAAGAAGCCACCCCTCCTTTCTAACTCTATCTGCAATTGGCTAAACTGCCATCACTCCCCCTTTAAACACAGTATTTTATCTACACTTAGTTCTAATAAATCTGTTCTGACAGGAATCCAAGCAGGAACTCCAAAGAGGTTTCACACTTTAGCAGTCAGTCATCATGTCAGACAGAGGTGCATTTGATACCAACGTGGTGACCCTCACCAGGTTTGTTTTGGAAGAGGGCAGAAAAGCCAAAGGAACGGGAGAGCTTACAACCCTTCTCAACTCCATGTGCACGGCCATCAAAGCCATTTCCACTGCTGTCAGAAAAGCCGGCATTGCCAATCTGTGAGTATCTGCCAATGCATTTACAGCACCAAACAATTCAATATTAACAATATTATGGTTTTCAGACTGTTTCTGTCATCTTTGCATCTTATAGTAAAAAAAAAAAAATTCTCTATATTTTGGTATTCAATATGCAGCCCCTATCACTTCACAGACTATACAATGTGCTTTAGTTTACTATTGATTAGAACCTTTTCAACAGTTAAAACTTTCATTTCCACTTGCAAAAAACTTTTCCCGATGCATAGTTTTTGCACATTTTGCACATTTGAATAGTTATACATTTACAGTATATCAGTGAACTGTCGCAGTGGCTGGTCAATTAAGCTATTTTGCAAAGAAACACTGCAGACTGAAGCAATGATTAGACCTCATCTCTTGCTGAAATAGGGGACAAATGTCGAAGTTATCGGCACTGTGAGGAAAGCATAAAGACTACGTACATAATTCTTCATGAATCAGTCTCTGTTAAAAATATTTTTTTCTTTTAATCAGCTATGGAATTGCTGGGAGCACAAATGTTACAGGTGACCAGGTTAAAAAGTTGGACGTCCTGTCCAATGATCTTGTTATAAACATGATTAAAGCCTCCTTCACATCCTGTGTTCTGGTGTCTGAAGAAAATGAACGTGCCATCATTGTAGAACCAGAGAAAAGGGTAAGTGTGTGCATCAGTATGTTTGTTGTTGTGGTGTAATCTGAAAAAAAAAAAAAAAAAAAAAAGTAAAGATAAAATGTCAAAGTAAAACCTTCAAACACTTTAATATTTTGGCCAATTTTAAAAAACTGATTTACATACGAAAATCTTGTGTTAATATAATTTAAGTTTAAATTTTTTAATAAATTGAAATGATCTGACTTGTTTGTTTTGGTCTGTAAAATAATTTTCTTTATGTATTAACTAACATCTTTGATGTATTTGTGTATAAGCCAATAAACTACCTGACTTTGTGTATATTTATTTTGCTCAGGGCAAATACGTGGTTTGCTTTGACCCTCTGGATGGCTCTTCAAACATTGACTGCTTAGCTTCTATTGGAACCATTTTTGCAATCTACAGAAATGTACAGTACAGGCTTTCAGATCTAAATTAATTACAAACAAATATTTCTTCATAGTCATTTAAAAATGAATGAAATGCTTTTGTTTGTTTGTGTGCACATGATCTCCAGGAAACTGATGATGAACCCTCAGAGAAGGATGCCTTGCGGAGCGGCAGAAACATTGTGGCAGCAGGGTATGCTCTTTATGGCAGTGCCACCATGCTGGTTCTCTCCACAGGCCAAGGAGTCAACTGCTTCATGCTTGATCCTGTAAGTCAGAATTATGTTACATTCTTCATATTCTGTTTAACTTTAAATAGTTGCTTTACTTCTTAATCTTTCTACACCTTTTCTTCATCCATCATTAGGCCATTGGTGAGTTTATACTTGTAGACCAGGATGTGAAGATTAAGAAGAAGGGGAAGATCTACAGTCTGAATGAAGGCTATGCAGCACATTTTTACCCAGATGTTACAGAATATCTGCAAAAGAAGAAATTCCCAGAGGTATGAGCCTCCAGATTTTGATTAGATTTCTCTGAAGGGTTCGTGTTAGACAAACATCCTTCTATTATCTGTTTAGCGACCATTATGGTTACTATCATGGCAGAGTCAGATCTTTACTTAAGACTTAAGATATTCCATTGTTCAAAGTTTGGGCTCATTAATGTTTTTGAAGTCTTAGGCCATTTTTTTTTTTAAAGAAAGAAAGAAAAGAAAACAGTAGAAACAATAACATTGTGACATACAGTAGTATTACAATGTTAAAATAGCTGTTTCTATTTTAATATAATTTAAATGTCAATTATTCCTGTGATAGCAAAGCTGTATTTCAAGCAACCATTGCTTTGGTCTTCAGTGTCACACGTTCCTGCAGAAATTCTTATAATAAGCTGATTTGCTGCTAAAGAAACATATTTATCATTATCAAATTTTGTAACCAACATATTAAGCTTCTTCCACTAACAGTAAAGATAACATTCCCACTCTGACCTGCAGGATGGAAGTTCACCCTATGGAGGGCGCTATGTGGGCTCCATGGTAGCTGATGTGCACAGGACTCTGGTCTATGGTGGAATTTTCCTGTATCCTGCTAATATCAAGAGCCCCAAGGGCAAGGTGAGGAGAAACAGGGTTTAAAAGTGAATGCATTGCATTGATAACAACACCATGAGCTATTTGAGTTTTAAAAGGATGCATTTTAAAGTGTATTTAAGGCAACAATCTCACATGGTTTTATTTTTTTTTTTTCTGGGCTCCAGCTGAGGCTGTTGTATGAGTGCAACCCCATGGCCTTCATAATGGAGCAGGCTGGCGGTATGGCAACAACAGGAGCCATGAATGTCCTAGACATCAAACCTGACTCAATCCACCAGAGGGTTCCTGTAGTGCTGGGCTCCCCTGATGATGTACAGGAGTATATCTCCATCTTTAAGAAACACTCTAAATGAGATGCAACCAGATGAGCATCTTAACCATCTACTATAACCACAAACCATCCCACTGAACCTCAAAAAAAAAAAAAAAAAATTAGCGATAAGGGCAAGGACGAGACAAGAAGCATCCATTATCTTTATAGGATAAAAGAAGTTTCCACGTTAAGTTTCATTTTTACAAATGTTTTTTGTACTCTTGTAACGCAATTCATAATATAAAGATATTATAAATATATAATCCACTGTCATAAACCTTACAGTTTCTAATATTAAGCCCCATAAACACGTCTGTTCACAATGAAAATAAAAACATTGCATGTAAGAATGGTGTTTTGGTTGTTTTGCTTTAATGCAAAGCACTGTGGGTAACCCTCAGGGTTCTTTTAGTAGTGCTATATAAATAAATAAACCATCCCAAACCATTTTTTTGTTTCCATTTTATTATATGATGATCAAGAAAAAATAAAGTACTCTGCACTCAACTTTAGTCTAGGGGGCGTACATCAATCAGCACATCATTTTCTAGTCACGGATCCACACTCGCTTAATATTCATCAATTTTATTTTTTTATTTTTTTTATTTTGCAGCATGGAACAATCAAACTTTTGGCAGTAAGCCTTCTTCATTGACATTCCCTACAAGAGTCCTTAAAGAAATGAAGTCCAAAGTTCACCCGGTGAAAAAAAATCACATAACAGGTTTTTACTGATCACAAATTCAATTGACCAATCAATCAAGCAATTTCAGGACAAACAACCAAAGATAATTCCAAAACATTCAACAAAGTATTTGCTGATCAGAAATTGTTGGAACACATGGGTATGGCAAGTTAACCAACTACAGATCCAATTCTGCTTCCCACCAAGATGATTCTTGGACCAGCAGCACTTTAAAAGGAAATAAATAAAAATTATATTATATATATATATATATATATGTATGTGTGTGTGTGTGTGTGTGTGTATTATTATTATTATTATTTGTTTTTGTTGCCCAAGGCCTGTTGTAGCCTTTTTTAGTGGCTTCATAGTATTGTAATTTCAAGTATAATGTACATGTTAGTTTCCAAAATTAATGTAAAAGCTTTAACAATTCAAGCAAATCAGCGTTTATTTATTTATTTTTAACTAAAACTATTAAATATATATTTTAGAATAACTAAAATATTAAAAAATGAAAAGGCATAAATAAATATAAAATGTAAATATTATATGAAACAATACATTTAAACATTTAAATAATATAAACATTTAAGCTGAAATAATACAATTAATACAACTAAAGTTTAAATAAAAATTATTGAAATTAACCCAAAATTAAAATGAAAACAGAAGCTTTTATTAGGACAATCTAATGTAATACTACTACAAATGTTTTTAATTTATTATAAAAACAATGAGGCAAATAAATCGGGAAATTAATGGGATAGTTCACCCAATAATGAAAATTCTGTCATCATTTACTCCCCCTCAACTCCTTAATCAAACAGTAGGTGTTTCGCATTGACTTCCATTGTATTTATTTTCCTACTATGGAAGTCAATGGGAACCACCAACTTTTTGATTACCAGCAATCTTCAAAATATCTTCTTTTAAGTTCCACATAAGAAAGCAACTCATAAAGGTTTGTGGGGTGAGTAAATGATGACAGAATTTTCATTTTCGGGTGAACTATCCCTTTAAAGAGTCTCTCATTCCCCTCAGCCCCAGTCCTGCTTTTATAGGAAGATATTTGTCCCCATCTACTGGTGTGGTGCTCGAACAACAGCGGAAATGTGCGTTAAACTGTGGTGACGTCAGACGCAAAGGAGCGTCGCTTGTAGGTTCCTCATCGATCGCAGGTGTCTCTTCCGGCCATTACGAAGGAGTTACAGTAACCTACTTAGGTAACATCTCTTTTAGTTCGCATTCATCCACAAAGTAATTTTCCGTGTTGTAGTCTCGCATTGTCTGGTATTTCGTCTGTGTATAAATATAGCTAGTCATGTTTTCTGTTGGTTATATTGCATCTTGTCAGCAGGAGTATGTTTAATTTATAGGACTCTATCTGTTAGTTTGTGTGATGCAAAGAGAAAAGCCACATCCGGCGGCAACTTCTGGACACTCATGCGTTTAACGAGCAATGGTGGCTGAATCCAGAGTTCCTGCTTCTTATCCTGTCTAAAACCCGGGCTTTGCACCCTTCAGTGCTGGCTTACTAAACTGATGTTTCGTTTGTGATGTTATAACACGGACAGCAGGTCTTTGTGCTAGGTTTTCTGATCCTCTTAGCCACAGAGTCACATCAGTGTCAGTGCTCCACATGCTCTCTCAATCTGTCAACAACTCTAACGACTGCTTGTGCGTGGGTTTCACACTAGTCATGTTTAGCTGTTAGCGATAGCATTTATATATACACACACACACAACACTAAAACTAGTCGTTCTTATCATTGTTACACAAGAGATTATTGACCAGGCTGGAGAAATCAGCTAAGACTAGCAAACCACTTTAGGTTGTTTGGATCAGTATAGTAGGCTACAATAAAACATTATCCCCCAGTTTCACAGACAAGGTTTAAACCTAATCCCAGACTAAAATCTAAATCTGAGCTGTTTCAACTGAAAGAAACTTGCTTTGACTGATTGGAAAATATAGCAGTGCCTTTATTTTGTCTCAGAATGCACACCAGTAATGTTTTTGTGTGTGTGTGTGTTTTTTTTTTTTTTTTCTAAGGCACATTTATAAAAATCATTAAATGTCATAATTGAACTATGGCCTAAACCTGGTTTAATTTAAGCCCTGTCTGTGAAACCAGGCCTATATGTATTAAGAATTTTTAATCATTGCTATTAAGTTGTTTTTTTTTTGGATGACGTCTGTTGTCTTACTGCTAAGATGAAAAAATTTTCATTGGGTTTCCCACGTGAAGATGATATAGGAAATAACCTAACAACAATAAATCAGTAACTTAATAGGCGAACATATTTTGGTTAACGTATATCTTTTGTGTTAAGAATGACATTGGCTGCTGTTGCCGCCATTATCCTCGCCATAGGAGGCGCTGGGATGTTTTCTGCTCTTCATAAGATTGAAGAAGGACATGTGGGTGTCTACTACAGGTCAGTTGCTCAAGATTTTGCATTAATCTTCTTGCAGAACATGCCACATTTTACTTTGTACTGTAGATTGTATAACTGTGTGCTTCTCTTCTCTCAGAGGTGGAGCTCTGCTGACCACCACCAGTGGCCCTGGATTTCATCTAATGCTGCCGTTCATTACTACATTTAAGTCTGTACAGGTAACAGACTGACATTATACAGTATGTATGGTTTAACTTAATAGATTTCTTTTTCTTATTGCATCCTCTCTCTTTTCATAAAGACAACCCTACAAACAGATGAAGTAAAGAATGTTCCATGTGGCACAAGGTGAGATACATTTTTAACATTCATCAGATCTTCTATGAGGTGCAGTCACCATAGAATTTGTGTTTTATTCATATGCATGCAAAATGAGAGTGAGAGCAGCATTACAGTAGGCATTTGGTTTCCCCTATTGCGTGATACCAAATTCAAATTTGGTAAACTCTTACCTGCAATTCTGTATAGCCAATATCATAATGGAGTCATTTTGCAGGTTTTAAAGCCTGTACACACAGCAGATCATTAGTTCAGGAGAATCCTAGACTGACGGTTGAAAGTTTAACTTTGTGGATGAACATCATTTGTGAGCATAACTTGTGAAATAACACTGGAAAAAGTACAGAAAAACTGGTTAAAATTAAATCAATCCCAGAGATTATATTGATTGTTGCTGTAACCCGTTGATAATAATGTAATCATCATTTGATGATTATGTGTACTTTTTGTGGGTAAATGTATCATTTATTATAAGTGTATATACTGTACACCGCTGTTTAAAAGTTTGGGTTCAGTAAGTTTTTTGTTTATTCAACCAAATAGTATTTTATTGTACAAATAGTAATATTGTGAAATATTACGATTTAAATAACTTTTTGTTGCTCAGGAATTTTTTTTTCTTATCCAAGCTGGAAATAGTGTGGAAACTACAAAACATTTATACATTCTGGTCATAAAACAGTCGGTCAGTGTTACAGTATTACAGATTATCACAGACACATGCTGCTTTTAGGGAGACCCCGTATGATATTTCCTTTATTGCTTGTGCTTTTTGGAATACATTTTCACACTCATTCATGTGTGTGTATATATGTTTTTTTGCTTTGCAGTGGAGGTGTAATGATCTACTTTGATCGCATTGAGGTGGTGAACTATCTTGCTCCCTCAGCAGGTATAATGACTTGTTTGCTGTTTATAATGTAGAACCACTAACAATTCTGTTGTTAAGGGTGGACAGCATTTCCCTTGGGCCCTGTAATGGGAGGGCCACTAAGAGCCTCTTTGGCACAGCCTACTCGCCAATAAATGATTTGTCCCACTCTCTATGAATTTAAGTGATAACCCAAACTTTGACTGTCATTCATTTTATGTGCCCTATTCATCTCTCTCTTAACATCATTGTCTGCTCTGCTGCAGTGTACGACATTGTGAGAAACTTCACTGCCGACTACGACAAAGCTCTGATTTTCAACAAAGTTCACCATGAGCTGAATCAGTTCTGTAGTGTGCACGCACTTCAGGAGGTCTACATAGGTCTATTCGGTAAGTGATGTGCTTTAATGTCCTAATCAGGTATTGAAGCTCGGTATGATTTTGGCGCTTTAAAATCTTTACTTCAATGCATCTGCTTTGCATAGACTCCCATTTGAAGTGCAATATATAATTTCTAGGAAGGTTTAGGAATCAAAAAATGACTCTTTCAGTTACAGTAACTCCTTACAGTAATTCATTTAAATTTGTAAAATATATATTAATAACATAATAGCATTAGATTTCATCCGTGTACGACCTTCTAGTGGTAATGTGGAGACGTTTGACATGTTGTTAATGCCATAAGCTTCTCAAGTGATTTTTATTTGCACTTGTGTGTGATGATAAAACAAAAAGTTAGGGGTATAAATTCTGTGTACACCTGTCTTTCTTTAAGTAGCCTGTTGTTTCTTAGATCAAATAGACGAGAATCTAAAGCTCACGCTGCAGCAGGATCTCACCAACATGGCACCTGGACTCATCATTCAGGTGGGATTCGACTTGGATTGGTTTGGCAGTTCAATCTTTTTTCTGTTCCATTCCACTGAGTCACGTTTTTGGCTGCATTCCATTTTCTGCACCAGTTATACACTAACAATTCTTTTGAAATCAGGAAAGATAAACATGGGCTTTCGTAACATTCAAGACTTATTTTTTGTGACGTTTTGTTAGACCTACTGAAAGACAAGATGCTACATATTAGCTTTGTGTATTTGCACATGGGTTTGTCTTTATTTATTTAGCTTTGGTTTGGCAAGATTCAGATTTCCTTCATCAAATCCCTTTGGTGCTGACCTTTCCATTGTGATTTCCATTGTTCTTGTTTCTCAGCTGGTAGCACTCAAAATATGCCAGTCATCAGCTCGTTAAGCTGATACTGAGATCAACAGTAAACTGATTCACAATTCCTTGTAATACTTCCAGAATTCTCTAATGGAGCTTTTGAAAGTAATGTGTCATTTACGATGCACACTGAGCTGTGATTCACTTGAGAAGTATTTGACCATATCCATTCAAGTTTGTTTTGTATATTTATGCGTCCTATTGTTACCCAAGGCCCTTCCAGTAAAAAAAAAAAAAAAAAAAAAAAAAGTATAAATTGTTGCATAACAAGGTCTCTTTGTGAGAACAGTGTTCTGTCAAATAATTAGTTTAATTTTATTAACAAAAAGCATGTCTGTCTGTCTTTTTTCTCTTACTCTCTCCTCGCTTTGCTTTCTCTTTCTTCGGTTCCTCTTCCTCCTAAGCAGGCGGTCCGTGTCACCAAACCAAACATTCCAGAAAGCATCCGCAGGAACTATGAACTGATGTGAGTTTATGAGATCTTCTTACATGTTGAGTGTAATAGCTGTTAATGATCTGATTGTGTTACAACGGCCCAACATTAACATCTCCAAACAGTACATGTACAGGTAATAAATGTTTCTTACTGGCCATTTATTTATACATTTTGTCTCTGAATCACATTTTTTTAAATATAATTACTGGACTTGCATATTAGTATACTACAGAATAAGTTACTAAAAGTATCTACAGAAAAAAATTAATTACTTACAATATTATACATAAATATACTGTAGAACGTGATTTTGGTTCCTTAATTTAGTTTTGGTGATTAAGTTTGAGGAATATTACACATATGTCCAAATAATTGGTTAACAATGAGGGTAAGATCAGTTAACATAATAATAGAATCATTTTCGTTTATAATTTTCATTAGTGAGACTAAATGTATTATGTTGCAGACAATTCCTAATAAAGTAACCAGCCGACTGGCAAATAGCATTGTTCTCACACATGGTGCACGGTGAGTCTTAAGCTGTGACCAGGGTCCAAAATTAACTTCGTCCTGTATCTGAACTGCAAAAATGTATTTTGATCTTATATAAGAAATCTCTGTCAATCCTTATCGGCTGAACTTTATTGAAACTGAATCTGTTCCCTGTTCCTCTCTTTGTGTGTGTGTGTGTGTCTCTTAGGGAGGGTGAGAGGACGAAGTTACTGATTGCGGCTCAGACTCAGAAGGTGGTAGAGAAGGAGGCAGAGACGGAGAGGAAAAAGGCTGTCATCGGTGAACAAAGATGTTTTTCCTAGTTTTCAGCCTGATGAGCAGGTTTGGTCATATGGGTTGGATTTAGATGAAGTTGTAGTTCATGTAAAGTGAAAATCTCGCTCTGTTTTTTTTTATGTGTGTGCGCAGAGGCAGAGAAGGTGGCTCAGGTGTCTGAAATAAAATTTGGACAGAAAGTTATGGAAAAAGAAATAGAGAAAAGGATCTCAGAAATTGAAGGTAGGTGAATGTGTTGTCATGTTCCCTCCGAGGTCTTAAACTTCAGTGTTTGAGAATGAAAATATCCCTCATTAATCATATGGGGTATTTGGGCCCTGGTCATATCAAAATATAAAGTTAATGTCAAAATTAACTGTCAGTTTTTGTAAGAAATTACCTCATAGGATTTCAGTATATACCTGGTTCATTAATAAAACATAACATCATACAAAAGAAAAACATATAAACTGCCATTCAAAAGTTTGGGGCAAGTATATTTTTTAAAGAAATAAATATTGTTTTTCAGCAAATTAAATTGATTATTATGCATTACATTGATCAAAAGTAACAGCAAAGACATTCATGAAGTAACAAAAAGATTCTATTCAAATAAATGCTGCTCTTTTAAAGCGGTCATATGATGCGATTTCAAGTTTTCCTTTCTCTTTGAAGAGTTACAAGCTGTTCATGAATGTATGAGATCCCTATAGTTGCAAAGACTAAAGTCTCAAACTCAAAGAGATATTCTTTATGAAAGTGAAGACACATCTACTGAAACAGGTGGTTTAAACATGCCCCCACGTCTAAAGCCCAATTTATACTTCTGCGTCGAACCTACGCCGTAGTCTATGTGTAGTACGCCTTAGCCTCACGTGCGCTTCTCCAAAAATCTTAACAGCACGTCAATTCTTACGCACACTGCAAACGCTGTGATTGGTCTGCTGGAACCCCTCCCTCCATGTACTTGAGTTTTGTGTGTTCATGTGCGCTGTAATATATTTTAATGTTGATATTTATCTGCCGCTGTCACGGCAATAATGGGAATTGGTCCTAAGTCAAGGTGTGGGAAGATTTGCATAATGCCGCCCGAATGTTTTCACAAAGAAAGAAGGCGTAACTTTTATTCTTGCTGTTACTGCTTGCTGTGTGGTGGAGACGCTGTTTCATGATAGCAAAACTACTTTGTTTTGTCTTACAAAAGAGGACACAACTAGAAAAATGTGGTTAAGTTGTTTTTACCACTCTGTTCCGAAAACAGTTCAACCCAAATATTTAGATGTGTGCAGCGCAATTTACTTAGGATGAGGACTGTTTCCTGAACCAGTAGCCTACAAATGCCAGTGTTCTGACAAAAAATGCTGACGCGCAGTCTTTAAGTACGTTTACATATTTAAAGGATTTGCCTCTGATGATTCAATTTCAAGTTTTGAGCAGTGTAGAGTAGAGCTTGTTGTTTGTCTCTTTTTCCAATCACAAATGCAGACATGGTATTACGTTTACACGGCACATTGCAATACAATGCGTAAAAAGACAGTATAAATCAGTATGTCCCTACTCTATGCTACAAAAACTGAATTGTGTGTACTAAATGCCACAGTGTAATAGTTTAATGCGAACATTAGTTTAGAAATTATGGACATTCCATGAGTATTTCTGAACTACTGTGATTATAATCAACACAGAGTAGAATGACAAATAGCATCTTTTCTCAGTCTGTGTGTGCAAGATGATTTTGAAGAGGCAGATGCTAGGACTTTTTCCTTCTGATCACGCTTTGGAAGTTTTGTGTAAAGGTTTATTGTACTGTCTCATACTGTATCTGCTCTTTTCTGTACAATGGATGCTGAAGCTGATTTTTTTATTTATTTTATTATTCTTTTTATATTATTCTTTCTCAGTTTTTGCTGCTTGTAAAAGTAATGACAAATCTACATTAACATGATCACTGTCATTTCAGTAACCTGAGAAAATCAATTTTATTTTACATGGAAGCTGGTTGCCTCATGAGGGCCGACATGTTGAGATACTAAGGTGTTCACACGGTCATCATTTTTCAGAGTCAAAATTCAAACCAGTGGTGTTTGCATTCACGTCTTTCTAGAACAATTAAAGCAGCTCTGTCAGCTCTGAATTTTCTGATTACTTTTGTAACTGTTTGGTGCAACATAGCATTGAAACACTCAAAATGGCAGCAGACAAATGTAGTTAGGCAGTTATTTGTAACTTTCTGTCTAATAATTCCTATAAACAACTATTGTTGATATTTTAATAATAACATGATAAAAATAAATGAAAGACCTGCAGTATATATTGTAGCTAGAAAAAAGTCACTGACAGAAAAATCAGTGTCCAGTGCTAAATGTTTATTAATAATGCATTTCCATAACAACTGGTTTGTGTTATGGTTTTAATTAATTAATTAGATTAATTTTGGCAGTGAAAGTGTTGGCATAGACACTCGTAATTCCAAATTTGAGGATGTGAACAATTTCAACTATAAAGGGCCAGGTTGTCATTGCAGTAATTATGACGGTGTAAATGCAGCACTACTCCATTTATCAGATCACATGACTAGCTGAATACTACTGCCCTAAATCTGCACCATTATTGGAAACTTTCACTTGTGGAATAAATTCATTATAAATTGAAATATAAATAAAAAAACATTTCAGAATGATAATATCATTAGAATGACAGATTGTTGAGGGGAGACACTGAGGTTTTGGTGAGCTGTCGGAACATATTCATAATCATAAGTGTGAAATGGGATGCTTAGGATGAATTTCAATGCTGTTGACAATCCCTCACCACACAGCTCTGAATATTTCTGTGGTTTCTGTTGTCTTGATTTTGATTTCTCATATGTCTCGCTGATTTTATAGACGGCGCTCTCATTGCTCGGATGAAAGCAAAAGCAGATGCAGACTTTTACACTGCACAGAGAGCAGCTGAGGCCAATAAGGTAAACTCCTAAAACTGCCCCCCGTCATTATTGTGCTCATTGTTTTATGAAAGTTTTTGATTTACTTCTCTCCTCTCCTCTTAGCTGAAGCTGACTCCTGAATATCTTCAGCTGATGAAATTTAAGGCAATTGCAGCTAATAGTAAGATTTACTTTGGAAGTGAGATCCCTCGCATGTTCATTGATTCAGGACCAAGAAGCTCCTCCTCAGCTGCCTCCAAAGCTATAGATGCTCTCTCAGAGGGCATACTGGACTTGGAATGACGAGAGAAGTTCTGTTTTAGCACTGAGGATAAATGAACAGGTAATGAAAGCGAATAATGGCAAGTCATTAGACTGCACTGTTGCAACCAGTGCAGCTGGAACCACTTTAGTGAAATAACACAGCTGTATCAGTGGGACCAAAACACTACCTGCGTCTATACCCTGGTGAGTTGATCACAAACCAGTGGTGGTTAACCAGAATATTATACTTAAAACAGAGTGTGGGAATGTGAAGCTGAATGTGATATTAGAACCCAGCAGAATGCATGTATGAAATTTGTAAATGTTTAAAGATACAATAAGTTTATAAAATTAAAGAGACATATTTTTTTTTTTTATGCTGAGGGATTGGATTATGTACTTGATGGATATTTTAGTGTCTTGAAGGCTTTTATAGCTCAGGGATTATTTTAGTGTGTTTACAGAAATAAACACAGATTATGCTCTAGATTAGGATAGTGTTCTACATTTTGTTGTCGGTTGAATTTTCACTGATCATATGACTGCCCTTGTTTTTCCCCCCAATGATGAAGTTAAAATATAATTATTTAATTTGTATTAATTTATAGTGTCATGAACGGGGGAAAACAAGGACAGTCTGCTGAGTCTGTAAAGGTTCAAATCAAATGGTAACCAAATTTAGAACAATATCTAAATCTAGCACTCCAAGTACTGAGAAAATCTTTCAAGAGGTTACTATATATAGTGAGAAGATGGTTGTGTAAACCTGCAAAATAGTAATGTCATCTGAAAACAATGTAGCATAAAGCTGTTATTGTTAAATATAAAAGTACAGCATCATAAATTACATATAGCAGTTGTGTGCGGAGTTTTATTTTGAATATAGCAAGAAACTTTTCATCCTAAGCAGTGTACAGTGCACTTAAAAATCATTTCCCCCTTTAAATCGCCAGGTGTTTTGTGCCTTTTCCAGCATAGCACTCATAAACCAAGAGTAGGACTGTAATTGCATAAACTGTCCAGTCATTGGCACATTTCTGTGGATTTGAGTGTTGAAATGTGTTGCAGTCTCAACACTGACCTTTAGAAATCAGCACGTCTGTGGGATGTTTCTCACCCATGGAATGCTGATTCAACTTGACGTTGTTAGCAAGTCATGTTTGAAATATGTTCTGTAAATGATTTCAATTTCCCTTAAACTGAGGTTCTATTACAAAATATACAGCTTTTTTTCATTGTTAAATGTTGTTATAATATGCTTTTTTGCAGATGGCAGCATGAATATCATGTACAGTAGCTCATTCTTGTACTTCCAGAATAACTCATGTTGATCAATAACTCACTTTCATGTGCATTTAAACGGTCTTTGGAAATTTTGGTTTGGCTTTAATTTAGAAAGACGTTTTACAAGGGAATTTTTATTTGAACAGTGAAAACTGACAGCATTGTAGCAGATTGTGTAATACACTGCGTTTATGGACTCTTCACATCAGTGCACGAACCCATAAGCTGCACGATTGGGCAGTTTCCGTGTATGTGCTCTGGCGTTTCTTGGTTTCTTGACAAAGACAGAAACAGACCTCTTTTGAGCACAACAGTTTTTCAGGCCACTCAATAACGCAATAAACCCCCAGACACAGATTAAAAAATTTACTCAATTACCGGCTAATGAAAAGTCTCTACAAAATCCAGGGTGCAAGCAGTTAAATCTCCGTAAATGGCCAATCATCATGCTATGGGCCTTCTACACACAAATTCATTTTATGCGCTTATTAAAACCGTCAACAAAGCATCAACAAAACTCAGTTTTATTTATCAGCAAATGCAGGACAGCCTTTTACAGGACTGCAATTGTTATTTAACAAACATTTAACTAATCATTTTCACTAAGAAAAGAATCCCCCAAGTCCCGCAAATTCTTTGGTAACCCAGCATCTTCTGCATATTTTTTTTTTTAGATCCATCTTTTCATCCTGAGGAAAACTGAAGGACTCACAAATATGATAAAGGAGAAAACAAGATGCTCCAGAAGGAAACAAAATGCATTAAGAGCTCAGGGCGTAAACCTTTGAACAGGACAATGATGAAGAGTACATTATTCTTGTTTCAGATTTGTTTTAGTACTTCCCTTCAGAAGCTACATAATTTTGTTTCACAGAAGCCAATATAAGTACAGCTTTCTCTGATTTTCCAATTCAAATCGTTTACACCCTGCTGCTCTTAATGGATTGTGTGGCTTTATTGGGTATCAGGAAATGTGTTTACCTTTTGTAATAGTTGCGTATGAGTCCCTCAGTTGTCCTCCATGTGAAAAGATGGATAACAGCCTGCAGTTAAACTGCACGTGACAAAGGAATCATTAAACACTATCACAAAACAAACTTGAACCACTACTGCATCCTTATTATTTTAATAAGCTATAATTTTGACTTGCAGCCTAAACGTAATTTTTTTTTTTGTTCAGTAACCATAAAACACATTCTGTAACACAACCGTATGTATGTCTGAAACAGTGAATACTGCATGCTAACTTCAGTGAAATATCAATACCTCTATCATCCTCTGATATGTCCTTTCTATTTATCTTGTGGAAACGGTCACTAGTGGTTCAAAATGGTCACATTTTCACAGTCCTTCAGTTGAGGATCCTGTGAAAAAAAAAAGTGTGTGTGTGTGTATATTCTCTACATTGCAGTTTTCATTGTTTAAGCAAAAGTTAGAATAATGATGTTACATGATTAAACAAATGTAATGATAACAGGTAGCTCTTTTTTTAGCTGAATTGTACAGCAATTCACAAGTTCACATTTGTACAGTATATAGAAAAGTATTCCTTTCCTTTTAAAATAACCACATTTTATTGCTTTGCAGCCTGAAATAAAGATGGATACAGTTTTTGTTCTATGCTGCTGCATTTACTCTGTGTAAGTTATAACATCCAAGTGAAAGATATAACACCAACATGTCAGAAAAAATGAATATGACTCAATCAGGTGTAGCTAATCACCTTCTCAATGTCATCTGACTTTCAACTGTGAACCGCTGTGGTCATTTTGATTAGCTCAGCATGAAAATAACTTTTCTGGAGAATTCAGTCCTTGGTAGTGCAACTCAAGCACTACCAAGTGCACTTTTTTTTCTTTTTTTCTTTTTTTGTGACATGTTGGTGTTATATCTTTCACTTGGATTTAATATGTTGCACAGAGTTAATAAAGCTGGATAAAACAAAAAACGTCTAAATTTCAGGCAGCAAAACAAAATGTGATTATTTTTAAGGGGATGATTGTTTTCTATACCCACTGTATACATAACAGTGAGAATAAGTATGTTTGGCCTGCCGTCCTCTGAGAATGGAGGTGAGAAAAGCGAAATCTGAAAATGTTTCTCCCAAACTTTAATAAATGCATTTCTAAAAGAACAGAAAAAATCTAAGCTTGTCAAAGGGCTGTCTTGCAAATTTTGTAACTGATTAAAGTATTTGATAACTTGGGTAACTGAATTGTATTCCGAAACTCTTTCTGTGTTCAGGTTACCTGATTGATGGCTGGTCTTTGAAGATCAGCAGTTTTCAGAAGAATGGCAGCATTTGCTATGTGACCTAAAACAATGTGTATATATATTAGATTATTATATATACAATAAATCACATCATAATACACACAGATTTCTACCCTTAAACTAGAACATAGCATGAACAAAAGGAGTGAACCATAAACTGCACTGAAAATTATGATATTAATAAATTGTCACTTAGACAATATTTTTTCTCCTGAATCAGAAGTCAGCTGATCAGTAACATTACAAAACGTATATTTTACTTACAGCTAGCTTTTTTATTAATCGCGCAGAATCACACAATCGCAAATTGTGTGATTCTTTTAATCAAAAGACTCATTTAAATTAAATTTGGAGCTAGTCTACAAATTTAAAAGGACTGGTTGATTCATTTTTAACCGATAAACACCCCCAAAAACATGGCCCATGCTCTCTTATAACACTTAAAGGGATAGTTCACCCAAAAATGAAAATTCTGTCATTTATTCACCCTCATGCTGTTCCAAAACTGTATGAGTTGGTTTCTTATGTTAAACATATTGAAGATTGCTGGTAATCAAAAAAAAGTTGGTGGTTGCCATTGACCATGATAGAAGGAAAAATCAATACTATGGAAGTCAATGGCAAACACCAATTGTTTGATTGCCAGCAATTTTCAAAATATCTTCTTTTATGTTCAACATAAGAGAGGAACTCATACAGGTTTGGAACAACTTGAGGGTGAGTAAATAATGACAGCATTTTCATTGGGTGAACTATCCCTGTAATCATGGTACATAACAAAAAATACATGGTTATTGTAGTTAAACTATGATAACCATAAATCAACCATGGTATGTGTAGTAAAACTGTCGTTATACATTTGGCAATCAGTCTGGCAAAAAAACATGGTAACTACACTTTTAGTAAAGTATAAAACCATGGGCTTGTATACTGGAGACTTTTAAACACATCTTCAAAAAGACCCTGTATCCAAACTCTGTGCATCTCAATTGTATGGACGTGTACAAGACCATAGTCTCTTTTCATATTTGCAGTGCCTCCGGGCAGCTCAACCATGACAAAGTCCTATATAAATGAATGGGGGAATCCTGAAATTGCAAAACTGTTTCAATCAAATTATATATTTTAAATCCGAAACAAAATCTGAAGTGACCGGTCTCATTACTTTGTTGCTTAAGCTCTAAAAACATGTTTTTTCCCAGTATATTTCAGCAGTTGTGCAATAGAAAAGTCAATTATTTCATGACATCAGTCTCCATTATGGCTGTTTCAATGAGGATGTGGTTACAAACACTGGAAGAACAGAGACAGAACTGGATCAAAGACCAGAGGACGACACTGAAAGGACTCGAGATGTGATGTGATGTGGATGTTCTTTGCATTATGATTGATAATAAACAGGTCATGTCATGCACAATATTCAATAAAACTGCTGAACTTTTTTTTCTGTTTATTTTGTTCCTCAATAAAAATGTAAATACATTTATTATTACAAGTCATTTTTACAAATACTAAGCAAAGACCAACTTTGTTTTTAACTCACCATGGACCTTACATGCAGTTAAACCAGGGGTGTCAAGCTCAACTCCGGAGCCCTACAGAGTTTAGATTCAACCCTGATCAAACACACCTGATCCAACTATTCAAGTCTTTCAGGCTTATTTGAAAGCTACATGGTATGTGTGTTGAGGCAGGGTTGGAACAAAACTCTAAGAATTAGAGTAGTAAGAATTGAGTTAAACACACCAAAACAATGCAACATTTTGTGCATACCTTTAAATTAATGTTGTTGTGGTATTTCTCCTTTCAAAAGCAGCACAGGCACACAGACGTCATCAAACGACAGGGACTGGCGTAAACAACAACCAAATCTGTAGATGGCCCCTCTCCCAAAGAACTGCCAGTCTGTAAAGATTGACGATTGGCTTTTTTTTACTAGAAGGTGGGACTTTTTCGTTGGACTTTTCCTCATTCATGTGATTATTCCCAGAAATCATGGCTTTTTAATGAATGTAATGATTTTGATAAACTCTTAATGAGCGCTGAGCAGTCCCTCTAAACCAGAGTGAACCACGGGTGGGAGGTCTGATAGAGTAGAATAATACAAGCATGATTGTTTGTGGTTGGGAGGTTCTAATTAGGGATGTTAATTACGCTTATTTTTACAACCGAGGCTCGTTAACCAATTATTAACCATTAACCGACAAGATTATTTTAAATAAGAATTTAATTAAATTTGAAAGGATAAGTGTCTGTGACCCATTAAAAATACAAAAATGTGTTTCCCGGAAATTAACTGCATGCACAAAAAGCTGCAAACAACAGAACATGAGGATTCACATGGTCTTCATATAACATCACACACATGCAGCATTTCTGCAAGCAGAGAAAAACATAATTAAGCTAGACTATAAATAAATACGCCTATATGAAAAACATGTTTTTACTTAAATAATAAGTTAAGTAAATTAAAGAAAATCTAAAACAAGTATAGCCTAGTATGCAGAGTTTTGGTTAATTTTTGTACTGCACATAGGAATCCAGATGGCAGAAAGCGGCGTCTTATTTTTCTTTAGGATTACAGTATATTACAAAAGCATAAAGATTTGTTTTTATCGTGAATGTACACAAATAAAGGCAAACTTTTTGCAATTCTGATTATCTTCATGACTAAAAGGAGTAGGTCTAGTTGCTTCCATTGTAAGGAGGAAAGAATTCAAGTGATTGCGCTGGTGCTGCATGCGCACACACAGTTAATCTTTGCTACTTTGACAATGCAGCATGTTCATTATCATAAAAAACACACTGCTCAATTTAAATATGTAGTAAAATCTGTGCCATTAAGTGTTATCACCGCACCGCCATGATTGTATGCTAATTTTTAAATGTTGATATTGCAACACAAATTTAATACATAATAAATAATAATTTTTCATTCAACATATATCCTAAAATTTTTATATTAGTGCTACCAGCATTACAACATTAATTTTGTAACTTATTTATTTTATTAACATTTGAACTTTTCATTCAGTGCAATATTTTGTAATTGCAACATTGCAAATGGATTTATATTGCATACCTAAGTTGACGGTTATCCCACTCATCACTTTTGTGACCATAAAGATGTTCGTTCTATGACCACACTCAACAAAACTAAATATTTGTGAATTAATATATTAATACTATACACCTCAAAGATAATGTGTTCCAAAATTCTTTGTGATATCTTTATGCTTACATACTCGCAGCAATCATCTTCTCAAGGTGCAAATGGGGAAATACAGTATACTGCTTATGACAATTTGCGCTAATCATGTGAAACTGCACATATTTAGTTGAAACCCCCGTTTTTTCATATTTGGATGAAGTGCACAAAAACATCAGTCATTAAGGTTTTTAGAGCTTTATAAATTAAAAACTTTTTAGTGACCCATGGGTTAACATTCAATACACCTTAATTGTAATTTATTAGGTCATATTTTTGTTTATACATGGTTCAATTGTGGTTTTTGTTTACACATGATTCAAATCTACAAATGCTTGTATCGAATCAGCTCAAAGGGGAAATATGAATCATTAATCAAAACTAGTTATGATTAATTATAAATATTTAGATCTGCTGTAAATATTTGACCACTAAGTGTAAACTGTCTGTTAATTCTTAGAACGTTAATTTCCTGGTTAAGGAAAATAACTTTCTTACTGTTCATTTATTCCATATTGAAATTTCAGGCTTGTCACACACTGCACCATAACACTGTATGACAGATGGATAGCTTTTATTTAGTTTTTCCTTTTTGTTTAAAATATTCACAAACTTGCATACCATGCCATGAACAATCTGATATTCTGATTCACAAATATGTGTAAATGGGTGTGATTTGTTGTTTTAAAACCTTTCTAAATGATCTTGATCATGATCTGTAATGTGAGATGGGTGCTGCCATGTTCGTTTGCGCTGCAGTTCAGGGAGTCCTGACAGTCAGATTTACAGCATGTTAATTCATCAGTTTCTCCAGAAATACAAGTGATAAGTGACCATTGATCTGGGTGAAGAATAGAGTGAACTTTATAGTTACTTAATACTATGTGTATCTGATATGAATAAAACACATCTGCAAATTACATTTGAATGGATTGTTATTGTTGCTTCCAAAGACGTGTGTATTTTTTAAAACTCTAAATGTATTTTTTTACAAGTACTTTTGTGTATTTAAATGGCGCGGTGGATAAGACACGTCTTTGGTGTGACCCGGGTTCGAATCCACTGTGAGACACCAATGTGTCCCTGAGCAAGACACTTAACCCCTAGTTGCTCCAGAGGCTTGCTACCTCTGACATATATAGCAGTTGAATAATGTAATAAAATGTGCATGTCTCTCTCTGGCTAAAGCACAATTTGAATTTGACAGTTATGCGACATCACCGAACGCTCTAAATCTATGTGGGACTGTATTCCCAGGGGCATGGAAATAAAAATCCTATATGCGGAACTATACCGCTCAAAGGGTTAATCTAATGTTCAGACCTCAGAATGTTGTTCGACATCTATAATTTTTGAAAAGCAAATTATCACTGTTGGAAGCAGTTTTTATCTTAGGGGCTATCACTAAATTGAAATTGTTTTTGTCCTGGAATGACATGGAAATAATGATTCCATGCCCTTAGTAGATCAAGACTTGTCTACTGTAAAATGTCAGTTTACCACAATAGTCTCTCAGCCAGCCAGTGCAGAATGCTATTCCTAACAAGGATCTGCCTGTGGTCTGCCTCTTATCACTGGTTGCCTGTGAAGTTTTTAAGTTTCTGTTGTTTGTATTAAAGGTCTTGGTTGGGCTTGCTCCTCAATATTTTAGCAATCTTTGGACCTTTTACTCCCCATCAAGACAGCTGAGATCTTTCATCAAGCTTGGTTTTGGAACAGTATGTGAAACAGTCTCTCATTTCATGTTCAGGCTCCCCTTTCTTTGTCTAGTTTTAAATTCCCTCTCAAAATGGTATTATTCTCTAGCATTTAATATTGTCTGGGATTTAGAATTTTATCATTGATCGATGCTTTGTTGTTTATATATCTGTATTTTTAAACTCTACAGTACTTTAAAACAACATAGTTTGTATTTAAATGTGAAATGTACATTTAACTGAATTAAATAGTTAAAGAACCAACTTCATAATACATTCATTAAAATGTGCCTCTGAGATCCAAACTCCATAACAGATAAAACAGGAATAGAATATTAAAACATATCAAATATTATATATATATATATATATATATATATATATAAAGTAATCCATTCTTCCTGTTATTTTCACACGTATAATTAGATAAACAAATGACTGCTCAAGCGAACTTTGACTGCACTACCTGACCATATCCAAAACCAAGTCAAACTGAAGGGCCCTATTGTTTTTCTTAGGATTATAAGGGCCCAAGCGTGAAGGGGCGAAGGGCCCTATTGTTATTTTTAGGATTATTCTTATTAGGGACCAAGCCAGTAAGGTACAGGGCCCTATTGATCCCCTAAAGATTATTATTAGGGCCCAAGCCAGTAAGGCGCAGGGTCATATTGATTTCCTTAGGATTACTATTATTAGGGCCCAAGGCAGAACGGGCGAAGGACCCTATTGTTTTTCTTAGGATTATTCTTCTCATTTAGTGCCCAAGCCCATAGGGGTGAAGGTCCCTATTGTTTTATTTAGGATTATTTATTTATTTAGAGTATCTGGGTTTTTTGGGGGGCATTAACATGCTCAAAAACTCTAAAATTGGCACAAACATTGGAATCTGCAGCCTTTAGAATGCTGCAGAGGCTGGGACCTGGGCTTAGCACAGGGACTCTACAGCGCCCCCTGGAACACGGTCAGAAAACTTTATGTATATCTCACACATGCTTGCACATATTCATATGAAACTCGGTACACATTTAGATATGATTGAGCCGGACAACTTTCACCATGGAAGTGTGCTATTTAAGCTATTTAGTACAGTTTAAAAAGCGCATATTCTGGAATTTGAAGATTTTTGATATCTCAAATGATTCGCACGTGACAAGGTGATTAAATTATGGGGAGAAATGAGAAACAGGAGCTGTCTAATATCATCCACATTCATTGGCCGATTATGATCAAACTTCAGAGGTTTGTTCATCATATGATGCTGATCACATAGATGTGAATGTCATTTTCAAAATGCTTTGAATTCAGCATCTTATTTTTACTCGATTAGCTTCAAACTTCATCAGAAGAATGACAAAACACGGCCGATGTAAAACTATTGAGGGTACATTGATATTTAATATCAATTACACTCTATAGCACCATCTCTTGTAAAAATTTAGTTTTAGGTTAGTTTTAGCTACAGTCACCAAACTTGGTACATATATTGTAATCATCAAGCTGGACAACTTTCTAATTTACAGTCATTAGCTCCGACCAACAGAAAGTCAGCTATTTTGATTTGAATATGGATTTTTGGAAAAATATACCTGTGAATTAAAGGTGCAGTAGGGAACTTTTGTAAAAAAAAAAAATTTTTTTACATATTTATTAAACCTGTCATTATATCCTGACAGTAGAATATGAGACAGATAATCTGTGAAAAAAATCAAGCTCCTCTGGCTCCTCCCAGTGGTCCTATTGCCATTTGCAGTTAGCTCCCGGTAAGAAATCAACCAATCAGAGCTCCGTAACTTTGTTTGTGTTCAAAATGTAGAAAAATTTATATAATAAGCGAGTACACCATGAATCCATTTTCCAAACCGTGTTTTTGGCTTGTCCTGAATCACTATGGTGCACCTCAGTGGCGTAGCCACGGGTGTGCCAGGGTGTGCCTGTGCACCTAAAAATAGATTATAGTCTCAATAAAAAATGTTTACTAAACTTGGGCCATTGTTGTTTAGTTAGAAAATATATATATATATTTTTTAAATCAACCATTTCACGCGTAAATTACAAATATTTTAACTGACCCCTTGTTTCCATGGTGACACGTCATGATTGTCACGTGACACACCGCAGCCACTAACAGATGTATAGGGATTTGTTTTATTTAGTTTAAAAACCTTTATAAATTATCTTGATCTATAACGAGATGAGCGCTGCAGTTCAGAGTCCTGTCAGCTGGATTTAACGTAACTTACAGCACTTGAATTCCACAGTTTCTCCCAAAATACATGAAAGTAAGTGGCTGTTGAACTGGACGAAGAATAGAGTAAACTTTATTGTTCTGCTATGTGTGTCTGATATATGAATAAAACACGTCGGCAAATTACATTTGATTAGATAGTTTTTGCTGCTTCCATAGACATCAGTGTGTGTTTTACAAACTGCCAATGTATTGTTTTACTAGTGATTATGTATATTTAAATGTATGAAACCTAAAATAAACATTATGTGGTTGAAAACACTGCATATTAATTATGACAAGTGCTGAGCGTGTCCGTCTCTGGCTCAGTGCCAGTCAACGCACGAAAGCTGTTTGAATCTGGCAGTTCTGTGACGTCACTGAACATTCTAAATCGTACTCTCAGGGGCACAGAAATAAGAATCCAATATATGGTGCAATAATGCTAAAATGTTCAAATGTAATTTACATTTTAAATTATTTTTGTTAAAAATATATCTGCCGACATTTGGACTGCCAACCAATCAGCAAACAGCAGCTGACTGTGACCCCAGCAGTCTATGATATAAACAGATAATTTTTGATTGCACATTGCTAGCTAGCAATATGTCGAAGAGCTCCTTTCTTAATTTTTTTTTAGCAAAAAACCTTGGCTTGATGGACAGCCGGACACAAGGCCTTAACGTTACACCTGATGATGATGTTTTTCACTTCCCGGGCCCAACATCAACAGACACTGTTGCCAGATTGGAAATGTCCAAGTATCGTACCAGAAGTTCAAAATGATCATATTTGGAAGAAAATGATTACATTTAACAATTAACTACATTTTGACACGACCTGCAAATTACCACTAGGAGTATGGTTGGACGGAAGCAGTGCTACAAAAATTCTATCCCATAATTTTGCACAGAAATCTGACAATAAATGTGGCACACCCAGATTTTCATATGCACACACAGAGTCTCTTTTCTGGCTACGCTACCGGTGCACCTATAATAAGTGTTTATATTCAGACTATTTTAGATTGCTACGGGGGTACCGCGGCGGAGTAACCCAGTACCTTTGTGATTCTTCATAGACATAAACAGAGAGAAGTAGTTCCGGCTACTATGTTCTTCCGCAAGACGCAAGCAGTTCTGTTTATTAACCGCTAGAGCGTCAAAAGTTCCCTACCGCAGCTTTAATGCATACTTCTCAAAGGACAACAATTATATTATACACACCAAACTTTGCCAACATGATTCCAAAACATTTTGTGAACTTATATTGCAGGTGGATTTTGGATATCTTGAATGGTGTTGCAATGGTGATTTATTAAAGACAGCAGTATTTTTTTTAAGTGCAGCTTCCAAAAACTTCAAAACATTTTTACATACAGTGTCATAGTCATTCTGAGGAAATATGCAGTTTCATGACTTAAACGGATACAGAAATGGAACAGAAAACGAAAAAAACTATCAGACATCTGATGTCACTCTGCCACTCTGCCTGGGGGGTGGATGAGTGTGTGTGTGTGTGTTGAGCAAGGGGTGGGTGAGAGAGAGAGAGAGAGAGACTTTGAAACATCTATTTAATCACCAGTAAAAGAAAAAAAATGGTGGTGTTCTTCCATAATATCATGGGATAGGTTGGCCCTAGCTGTCCTCAGGCCCACCTCATCTCCAGCTCTGAAGGCATGCTTTCTGAGCCTTCAGGAGCCTGTTTACCTCCCCTGTCATCCACGGATTCTGGTTAGCCTGGACAGTGATGTTCTTTGTGACTGTTACATCATCAATACGCTTGGTGATGTAGGCAGTGACAGTCTCGGAGTCCTCAGAGTTGGAATGTCTATGTGTTGGCATCTAGGTGGGCTGTCTGCTACTCACTGATGTGCTGATAAAGTTCATTTAGTGCCTCACTTCTGTTACGGTTGATTAAGCTGGGAGGGATGTATACAGCAACAAGTAGTACAATCTCAGTACAATCAGTACTGATTGTACAAAATCAGTACAATCAGTAAAATCACTCAGTTCAGAGCAGTACAATCTCGTGGATGTAAAAGTAAAACAGCTCAACTCTCAGATGAGGACTAAATTGTAAAGCAGGCAAAACTATTTCATAAAAGAGTATAGGTCAGTAAAATCATTTAAAAAAATGCTTATAAATCATTAAAGATTTTGGTAACACTTTAAAATATTGTGACATTTGTTAACATTAGTAAATGCATTGGTAATACTCTATAATAACTGCACTATATGAATCATTAGGTAAGCATTAATTTAGAAATAGCCAGTCCTTTATGAAGCCTTGTCTCAACATTAATAAGTAATAATCAGTTTATAAATATAGCTATAAATGCCTTGCTCTTGATTTATAAGCACATATATTACAAAGGAGATTACAGACTCAGATATCTTCCTAACAAAATAAAAATAAAAAAAATTAACAAACACAACACAGAGCAATATGGAACTTTTTAAATATTTTTTAAGATGAAATAAAATGAAACCGTTCAACTGTACACTAAAAAATTTTTCTATGAATTATTTTTTTCAAGTGTACAGCTGTATAGTTTCATTATTTGCATCTTGAAAAAAATATTTCTGTGTTCTGTATCCCTCTGTGTTGTGTTTAATTTTCTGTTTTGAAGATAAATTATCCTTTAAATCTCCTTCAAGGTATACAGTATAAATACTACTTTAGATGAGCTCACAAAAATAGATGGCTGCAACTACTTAACGTTTTATAACAACTGACTTAATCATGAATTACAGCAGGAATATAAATCAATATAAGTCAATAAAGCAGTTATTAACACACTGAGCAACTGTTAATCACGTGCATAAAAATAAGATTTATATATGTACATTTAAATAGTTTACTTATTATTTACTTATGCTTTCTTAATGATCTTTTGAACCACTGACAAGTCCTTAATAACTGAAACTTGATGAAACTCCAAACTTGTTTGATTTAACCCTTTAATTGCAGAATCCCTTAAAACCAACCTGCCAGAGGGTTACTTTAATGCATGTGCCCACTGTGCACCATTCTCTTCATGCCAGCAGAGTGGCGTTTCCACTGAAAGATTTTGCTCGCCATCGGTTATTGCATCTATATTTAGGGCCCACGCCTAAAGGGTCGGAGGGCCCTATTGTTTTCTTAAGGTTATTCTTATTATTAGGGCCCAAGTCAGTAAGGCACAGGACCCTTTGGTTTCCTTAGGATTATTAGGGCCCAAGCCCAAAGGGGCTACGGGCCCTATTGTTTTTGTTAGAGTTATTAGTGCCCAAGCCAGGATGATGCAGGGCCCTATTGATTTCCTTAGGATTCTTCTTCTTCTTTATTATTATTATTATTGTCAAGATCTCTAGCTGGAGTGCCTGTGAACCACTCAGGTCTCACTCAGGACTCATTCTAACTCAGTTTCCCATTCTGCCTAATTCCTGGGACTGACTGCACACAGACACCTGCATCTGATTTCACACACACCCATATAAGCAGCACACTCACGCCAACTCACTGCGATGTCTTGTTTAACCCCGTCTAGCATTTCCGAGCGTTTTTCCCTGTTTTTGTTATTCCATTGTCTGACCTTTTGATTGTGTATTCTGACTCTGATTCTCTGCTGCCTGCCCCGATCTCTGCTTGTTTCTGATTTTGATTCTGGTTACCCCTGACACACCTGATACCATTCCTGATGTCTGCCTGTCCGACCATTCTCTAAATAAATACTGCAATTGGATCTGAATGTCTCTGACTCTCCATCGTAACAGAAGACTTCGACAAACCAGGATCCAGCAGCTTTAATGAGTACATCCAGGCCAACCGTGAACCCAGTACATCAGCTATATGTTGATAAGTTCTGTAAGTTTATATATCAAGTTCCTCTAAATGATGAAGCTTTGTTTAAGGACCTGTTTCGCTTTGGACTCAATGAACCAACTAAATCATGGTTAGCTGGAAGGGAATTTAATGGCTGTCTAATGGACATCATAGAATATGCTCTTTTGTTTTTGTGGCTCTTCATTCACTGTGGGTGAGGCAGAGAACAGTGTTGAAACCCCAGAGTGACTGCCCAAGATGGCCGCCAGCCCAGCGCCGCTACACAAGATGGCCGCCCGCCCAGCACCACTACACAAGATGGCAGCCGCAGTTGATCTTCCAGAGTCAAGTCAGGTCCCTGTCAACTTTCCAGAGTCAGGTCAGGTCCTCGTCGACTTTCCAGAGTCAGGTCAGGTCCCCGTTGATCAGGTCCCTGTTGATTTCCCAGAGTCTAGTCAGGTCACCGTTGACCATCCAGAGTTAGGTCAAGTCACAGCTGACCGTCCAGAGTCAGGTCAAGTCACCACTAACACCCAAGAGTCAAGTAAAAAAACAGTTAAACTTCATTAATCAAGTCAGATCCCCGTAGACTTCCCAGAGTCAAGTCTGGTCCTCGTTGATCAGGTCCCTGTTGATTTCCCAGAGTCTAGTCAAATCACCGTTGACCATCCAGAGTCAGGTCAAGTCACCGGTGACTGTCCAGAGTCAGGTCAATTCACCATTAACACCCATGAGTCAAGTAAAACAATAGTTAAACTTCATGAGCAAAGTCAAGTCACCGATGAACTTTGTGAGCAAAGTCAAGTCACCAATGATCTTCCTGAACAAATTCAAGTCTCAGTTGATCTTCCTGAACCCAGTCAAATCACCATGGATCTACCAGAGCCTCGTCACGTCTAAGCTGAACTTCCAGAGCCTTGTCACATCTCAGCTGAACTTCCAGAACTCTCGTCCTATCCGGTCATGGCCATGGAGGCCATCCACCAACTCAGTCTGTCCTGTCACGGCCACGGAGGTCATCCATGAACTCACCGTCCAACCTGTCATGGCCATGGAGACCAGCTTATTAGATCTGATTACACACACACCCATATAAGCAGCACACTCACGCCAACTCACTGCAAAGTCTTGTTTAGCCTCGTCCACCATTTCCGAGCATTTTCCCCTGTGTTTGTTATTACCATGTCTGACCTTTGGATTGTGTATTCTGACTCTGATTCTCTGCTGCCTGCCCCGATCTCTGCTTGTTTCTGATTTTGATTCTGGTTACCCCTGACATACCTGACGCCATTCCTGATTTCTGCCTGTCCGACCATTCTCTTAATAAATACTGCAATTGGATCTGAACATCTCTGACTCTCAATCGTAACAATTATTATTTGGGGGTACTAGATAGAGTCTCACAAAAATGGTTGCAGGAATCAAATTTTTCATGGTATCTTTTTTAGATTTTAAAAATAAATTCATGAGACGTGATTTTCAACCCATGACTGGATTGCTCCAGGATTTATTTAATTATTTTTATATGAAAAAAAAATGCATTTTGCCACAATGTTTTTCAAGGCACTTCAGTGTCTAAAATTTATCTTTTTGAGCATTATCAACTCTGATGGATAGTAAAGCCCGAAGGATCTTCTTTCCAAAGATACCAAAATTTTAGCACACTGAAGTCCGGAACTATTTCAATTTTAAATTAGGTAAGGTATTTTCAGCTGTTAGTCCTATAATGGTGGTGCAGGTTAACAGGATAATCACTAGAAGAAAAAAAAAGTCAGTATTTATTTATTTATTTGCATTACACCTTAAGAAGTCTCTTATGCCTCATGCTTTTCTGTCAGTTTTAGGCGAAAAAAATCTTAGAGCCAGTTGATTTGTAGGGCATTGAAAACATCATTTTATGTAATTAGGTTAATAATTATGTTAATTACAACATAAAAAGATCAAAATATACATAAACGTGGTGCACATAATAATTTTAAACTCATTTGATACTGACCTATGACATCCCGTGACATGACAATTATCTGAGCTTAGATAAGTCAAGTCAACTCTACAGCACATACATACAGATAATTAAAACTGAGTTACTCTCAAACCCTTGGTGCATACAAATGACACTAACAGTAGAGCATAAAGATACAGTTTAAATATAAAATACAACTACACAAATAAGGGCATGTAAGTAGGACAAGGCACATGGCTGAAAGAGTGCAAACCAGTGAAGTAAACAGATACAATTATTGTAGTACAAAATATCTTATTCAGTCTGATTAATGTGACAAAAAGCTCAGAGAGCAGATCATTATTTAAACTTACTGAAGAGGTAGTTGAATGAGGTAGTGAGCTGACCAATACTGCAAGTGTCTGGTGCAGGTCACAGTTTGTAAGTGTGTGTGTGGGGGGGGGGGGGGGGGGTGGTGTTGGATGGAGTTCAGCTTCCTGACAACCTGATGTATGTATGCTTTGTGACGGGTGTGTTGGATCACCTGTAATGCAGAGGGCTTTGCAGGTATGATGGGTTCCGGGTTCCATAATTGTCCTGCAGGGAGGGGAGAGAGACAACAGCAATCTTCTCAGCTGTTCTCACTATGCATTGAAGGGTCTTCCGGAAGGACACGTTGCAGGCTCCATGATACCACACAGTGATGCAGCTAGTCAGAATGCTCCCGCTCCTCTGTAGAAGGTGCACATGATGGTGGCTGGGGTTCTGGCTCTTCTCATTTTGCGGAGAAAGAAGAGACGCTGCTGTGCTTTCTTGGCCAGTGCTGCGGTGTTGTCAATTCAGGAGAGGTCCTCTGTGGTGTGCATACCCAGTAACTTGGTGCTGCTCACTCTCTCCACAGTCAAACCGTTGATGGTCAGAGGAACATGTTCAGTTTGCACTCTCCTGAAGTCAACAACTATCTCCTGCATATTCTCCATGTTCATGTTGTTGTCACTGCACCACCTGGCCAGGCGGATCACCTCGCTCCTGTAGTTAGTCTCATCTCTGTTGCTAATGAGACCCACTACAGTTGTGTCATCTGCATACCTAATAAACAGACTGGAACTGTGTGACGGTGTGCAGTCATGTGTCAGCAGAGTGAAGAAGAGGGGGCTCAGCACACATCCTTGGGGGGCCCCAGTGTTCAGTGTGATGGTGCTGGATGTGTTACTGCCGACCTGTACTGCCTGAGGTCTTCCAGTCAGAAAGTCCAACAGCCGGTTGTACAGCGAAGTGTTGAGCCACAACTGGACCAGTTTGTGAATGAGTTGTTGAGGGATGATTGTGTTGAATGCTGAACTGAAGTCTATGAACAGCATTCTGACGTATGAGTCTTTTTGTCTAGATGTTGTGAGGCAGTGGATTGGATGGCAGTGGCGATGGCGTCATCTGTTGAGCAGTTGGACCAATATGCAAACTGGAAGGGGTCCAGGGAGGGGGACAGGGCAGACTTGATATGATGCATGACTAGCCGTTCAAAGCACAACAACAGCCTAACTTAGTGAGAAAATGTCTGTGAAGACATCAGTGAGTTTCACTGCACAGTCTCTTAGTACACACCCAGGAATGTTGTCAGGACCAAGAGTTTTGCCTGCGTTGATCCTGCTTAGGAATCTCCTCACGCTGTCCTTGGATAGCGTCATAACTCTTCTCTGGGTTGTGTAAACAAATTCCAGACTGTTGTTACCCCCGTTTTGGAAAGTCTATGTGTTGGTGTATTTTTGGGAACTCACTCTTAAAATCTGTGTGGTTGAAGTCCCCAGCTAAAATGAGAAAAGCATCTGGGTCGGCTGTCTGCTGCTCACTGATATGCTGATACAGTTCATTTAATGCCTCACTCCTGTAACTGTTGTTGGAGCTGGTAGGGATGTATACATGTATATAGCAATTAGCTTTACAATCTCAGTACAATCTCTCAGTTTAGAGCAGTACAATCTCATGGATGTAACAGTAAAACAGCTTAACTCACAGGTGTAGACTAAATTGTAATGCAGGCAAAACTATTTCACAAATGCTTATAGGTCAATAAAATCATTAAAAAACATGTATACATCATTTAAGGTTTTGATAACACTTTAAAATAATGTTTCATTTGTTAACATTAGTAATTGCATTGGTAACACTTTATAATAACTGCACTCTATGAATCATTGTGTAAACATTAAGAAATAGTTAGTACATTCTTTATGATCCCTTGTTCCAACATTAATAGTCATTAGTAAGCAGTTTATAAATATAACAATAAATGCATTTCTCTTGAGTTATAAGTACATATATTACAAAGGAGAGTTAAAGGCCCAGTTATCTTTCTAACAAACAAAATAAATAAATAATTAAAATAAAAAATGAACAAACACGACACATACAAACATGATATGAAATATGTATTTCAGGATGCAAAAAAATTAAACGCTATAACTGTACACTTAGATTTATATATATATATACAGTATTGTTCAAAATAATAGCAGTACAATGTGACTAACCAGAATAATCAAGGTTTTTCGTATATTTTTTTATTGCTACGTGGCAAACAAGTTACCAGTAGGTTCAGTAGATTCTCAGAAAACAAATGAGACCCAGCATTCATGATATGCACGCTCTTAAGGCTGTGCAATTGGGCAATTAGTTGAATTAGTTGAAAGGGGTGTGTTCAAAAAAATAGCAGTGTGGCATTCAATCACTGAGGTCATCAATTTTGTGAAGAAACAGGTGTGAATCAGGTGGCCCCTATTTAAGGATGAAGCCAACACTTGTTGAACATGCATTTGAAAGCTGAGGAAAATGGGTCGTTCAAGACATTGTTCAGAAGAACAGCGTACTTTGATTAAAAAGTTGATTAGAAAGGGGAAAACCTATAAAGAGGTGCAAAAAATGATAGGCTGTTCAGCTAAAATGATCTCCAATGCCTTAAAATCGAGAGCAAAACCAGAGAGACGTGGAAGAAAACGGAAGACAACCATCAAAATGGATAGAAGAATAACCAGAATGGCAAAGGCTCAGCCAATGATCACCTCCAGGATGATCAAAGACAGTCTGGAGTTACCTGTAAGTACTGTGACAGTTAGAAGACGTCTGTGTGAAGCTAATCTATTTTCAAGAATCCCCCGCAAAGTCCCTCTGTTAAAAAAAAGGCATGTGCAGAAGAGGTTACAATTTGCCAAAGAACACATCAATTGGCCTAAAGAGAAATGGAGGAACATTTTGTGGACTGATGAGAGTAAAATTGTTCTTTTTGGGTCCAAGGGCCACAGGCAGTTTGTGAGACGACCCCCAAACTCTGAATTCAAGCCACAGTACACAGTGAAGACAGTGAAGCATGGAGGTGCAAGCATCATGATATGGGCATGTTTCTCCTACTATGGTGTTGGGCCTATTTATCGCATACCAGGGATCATGGATCAGTTTGCATATGTTAAAATACTTGAAGAGGTCATGTTGCCCTATGCTGAAGAGGACATGCCCTTGAAATGGTTGTTTCAACAAGACAATGACCCAAAACACACTAGTAAACGGGCAAAGTCTTGGTTCTAAACCAACAAAATTAATGTTATGGAGTGGCCAGCCCAATCTCCAGACCTTAATCCAATTGAGAACTTGTGGGGTGATATCAAAAATGCTGTTTCTGAAGCAAAACCAAGAAATGTGAATGAATTGTGCAATGTTGTTAAAGAATCATGGAGTGGAATAACAGCTGAGAGGTGCCACAAGTTGGTTGACTCCATGCCACACAGATGTCAAGCAGTTTTAAAAAACTGTGGTCATACAACTAAATATTAGTTTAGTGATTCACAGGATTGCTAAATGTTTGTACAAAATAGTTTTGAGTTTGTACAGTCAAAGGTAGACACTGCTATTTTTTTTAACACACCCCTTTCAACTAATTGCCCAATTGCACAGCCTTAAGAGCGTGCATATCATGAATGCTGGGTCTTGTTTGTTTTCTGACAATCTACTGAACCTACTGGTAACTTGTTTGCCACGTAGCAATAAAAAATATACTAAAAACCTTGATTATTCTGGTTAGTCACATTGTACTGCTATTATTTTGAACAATACTGTATATATATATATATATATATATATATATATATATATATATATATATATATATATATATATATATATATATATGAAATTGCAGTGGTTTATTTTTTATTTTTTTAATCAAGTGTACAGCTTTACAGTTTCATTATTTGCATCTTGAAAAAATATTTCTGTGTTCTGTATCCCTCTGTGTTGTTTTACTTTTCAGTTTTGGAAGATAAATTATCCTTTAAATCTCCTTTGTAAATGCTCTGTGTTGGGGATGAAGGGTATTGTGAGGGGATTTTTAATATCTCAAACAGTTTGGCCATGGCGATGTGTTGAATTTATGGCGAGAAATGAGCAACAGGAAGTGTCTAATAACTTTTGCATACTTTGTCTGATTTTGCTCAAACTTCAGCAGTTTATTCGTTCAAAGAGTATGATCACATAGATGTGATTATAACGAGTCAAAGTTATAGCTCCGCTAACTGGCAGCAGGAAGTGTCTTACTTTTTTAAATGCTTTGAATGCATCCTTCTATATTTAACCATTTGTTTCAAACTTTTACAGATTAATGTATGATAAGGCCAGAAGAACTATGAAGGCATTATTGATACCTAAAATAATGTCAAACTTTAATATTATTTTCTGTTTTTTCTGTCCAAACTAACATTAAACAACATGTTTTTACAGGATTTATTGAACAATTTAAATGTTAGTTAATCAAAATGTTGATGTTAATTCACAGTGCATTAAGTAATGTTAACATATGCATCTTTACATTTTTTATAATGTTTAAGTTTTGAATATTAAATAAGATTATTAAATTCTGTATAATTATTGTTCATTTTAATGAATATAGTTAATGTTAATAACTGAAACCTAAGTGTAAAGTGTTACTAAAGTTGTATATATTGTTCTTTGTGTTTCACAGTCTTGACGGGTTGGATTAACCCTTTAATTGCTTTAACCCTTCAAACCAGACTGCCAGTGGGTTATTGTAAATGAATGTGCCCACTGTGCAATATCAGTGCCAGGGGAGTGGAGATTACACTAATGGCTTGGGGCCCATCATATTATATTTAAATTTGGCATCTGATATCTGCTGCTATAACCTAATGAAAAAAATTTAAAAGGGGGACCGAGAGAGAGTATTCTGTTTCCATGGCCGCCAGGTCTCAGCTGCAAAACATACACACAAAACATACACACGTGCTGTTGTTAAGGAAATTGTCTGGTTTTAAATCTGCTCATAGTACTGAAACTGAGTATTAAACGATATCATTTTAGCAACTGACTCTGGTGATTCTGTGGTCCTGGTTTTCTTAAATTTATCAGCAGCATTTCACACTGTGGACCACTCTATTTTGACATCTAGATTAGAGTCAGACGCTGACCTAAGATGGCCTTGTTTCAGTCATTTTTATTTTTTTTGTCAAACTAGGTGACTTCTCTTTCTGTGTTGCTCCTCTCACCTGTGGTCTCCCTAAAGGCTCAATATTTGCACCCTCCCTTTTGTCCCTGTACATGCTTCCTCTGGGTTCCATTCTAAGAAGGCATGGGATGTTTTTTTTCATTTCTACACTGACCATACCCAGATTTATTTACCTATTAAGAGAAATGATCCTTCAGCACTTAGTACCTTACCAAGGTGCTTAGACAAGGTCAAACTCTGGCTAGCTCAAAAACTTTAAATTAAGATAAAACAGAGGTGATTGTTTTTAGTCCTACTGATCCTTCTCAAGCTACCAGCCTAGATCTGGGCAGCTTATTTTTATTGTTTTATTTTATTCTTATCTTTTCTTCTCGTGTGCGAAATATGGGTGTCCTTCTTGATGACTTCTTGTTCCTGTTTTTAAATGCTATGACATTAGAAATGGCTGTCCACGCTTTTATTACTTCACAATTAGATTACTACAATTCACTATATTGCGGTATCTCAAAGTCACAAACTACATGCCTACAATTGGTCCAAAATGCTGCTGCTAGATTTCTTCAAAATAGTTCTCTTAAGGGTGTAGAAACCTATACATAACCAAGCCCCTAGTTATCTCTGAGAGCTGCTGCACTTGCTCACTCTAGAAAACTAAGATCCAGTGGCCAGAATCTCCTTTTAGTTCCTCAGTCCAGACTAAACATAGAGGGGATCGAACTTTTTCTGTGGTTGGGCCTTGGTAATGGAAAATCTGCCGCTTGAGATTGGAGAGGCACCTTCCATATTCATTTTTAAGTCTCTTTTAAAAACACACTTGTTCGATCTGGCCTATTAATTTCCCATTCTTATTACTTTATATTATGGTCTTGTTTATGCGTCATTCCTTAGGTTTTTAAATTCATATATTTTATTCTTTCTGTTTATGTTTATTGTTGGCTTTTAATGTTCAGCACTTTGGTCAGTGCTGTGGTTGTTTTTAAATGTGCTTTATTAATAAATGAACTTGATTAATGAAATGTTTTAATTATTTATCGGATTTAGGCTACATATTTGAAAAAGGTATGAAACACAATGTTTCATTTTTGGGGTCTCCAGCTACAACAGTAATTAAATGTAATGAATACAGTCTAAAAAAAGAGAGAGTTGAAAAGTGAAAAATAAATAAATAGTACAAAAAAAGTGTGAACAAACATTAAAACAATGCATATTCTGTCAGTGTTCTCTAAAACCCCAAACAGAAACAGGACAGTTTGCTCAAAAGTATAAAATGCTTTCATCATTTACGTATCATTCTTCCGTGGAACACAAAAAGAGCTGTCCTCGACTTCCATTGTATGAACAAAAAACAACAGACATTAATCAAAATATACAATTTCTCAAAAGCTGTAATATTCAGAAGAAAAAAATTCAGTAACACTTTATAATAACTTTCATTAATAAGTCATTAACAAACATTGTATAATGTTTAACTAATCATTATTTATATATTCACATCTAGAAATATGAGATAATGTGCTTGTTAATGTTAACTGATGAACTTATTAAAAATTACCAAATGATTAACAGATCCTTGTTTATTGTAAATTGAAATGCTTACAAATATCATTAAACTTTCGTTTCATATGATCATGGATTTATTTTTTATTTTTTTTTTACTTCCAATTATTTTAACAAATGGTTTACAATGATTTAAAGCTTTGTTAATAAATTTTTTAACAAACATTAGATAATCCTTAATGGATCATTAGTTAATCTTTACAAATGTCATTAAACTTTCAATGCGTTTTAAAAATCTACAAATTATTTTTACAGAAATTACACAATATTTACAAGCTTCTTTGTTAATGTACTTTTGAATGCTTACAAATGAAATTAAACTCCAGTTCACATATTAGCTAATGCTCATTTTTACATTTACAAATGTTGTGAAAATATGACTTTCATTTCATTTCACAATGTTAATATATTCATTAGCTCATAATCACAGTCTGTAAAGCTCATATATTTGGCCTTTGTTTGTTTTATTGACTTCTACTATTTGCACATCTTAAATCATTTATTAATAATTTGTTCATCTTTTTGCTGTACAAGTGGAGCCTATTAAATCAATTGTAAATGTTTAAAAAACATTTACTAATCATTAGTCCCTTTACCATTCATTTTGATGGCAAAAAGTGTCCCAAATGACCAGGATTTTTAAGATGTGCATTATCATATGAATCAGAAGTTTAATGACATTTGTAAGTATTTTAATTTACATGAAATGTTTATTTTTAAGTAATGTTAAATACATTTAATAGTAAACATTAACAAGCACATTATTTCACACACACACACACACACACACATATCCGTTAAGCATTACATAATGTTTGTTAATTATTTATTGATGAAAGTTATTATAAAGTGTTACCAACTTTTGGAAAATTAATGTTCAGTTTTCAATTGAGCTATAAAGTGGCATCCTTGATGTTGCAACAAAGGAGGAGAGCAGCATTTTTCTCTCCGTGGATCGCGTTCACATTACGCCGCCTGTATAAAACTGTGCCAGAATGAAAGTGATCTTCAGACTGTACGGTCAAAACGGTTCCCATCAAAAGTCAGCCCATCTTGAGCATATCATCGCTGTTGTTGCACCATCTGCGGTTGAAACAACAGTAGTTTATCAGGATGATTGTCTTCTTACTGTTTTTCGGAGGCGATAGATTTCTTCAGTGGATTTGGGACCTCATATATGCGGAACGTCGTTTGCTCCTCATGTCACCCCACTTTAGCGTGTGTGCGGCTTTCGGCATTCACCTCATCCTCTCTGCTCCTTTCATGCTTCTGGATGTCTTCAGTCCACATGTGGGATGGCTCCAAAAGTACAGGTTACACCGTGAAGTCGTTGGCTTGCATCAGTGGTTTCGATGTGCTATCCGAATTTTCTGGAAATACATCATTGGCATTTTACCATTTACTGCGCTGGTTCTGTCGTTACGGAGCACGCATTTGCCAGAGAGAGCGCCGTCCTCTTTCCATGCTTTCAAGGAATGCGTCTCATGCATGCTCGTCTTCGATACGCTCTTCTTCATCTGTCATTACTCCATTCACAAGTAAGCATATGGAGCTTCCAACACAGCACCATTTTAAATTACAGACTTTTAAATCTTATATCGATGTATTGTCATTTTAACCGCTTTTTCAAGCAAGACGCTATAAATATTACATTTATTTATTTATTTATTGTATTGTATTGAAACCGGCTTACATCCATGTTGTGCAGCTTTTGTATATTAATCAAATTTAGAGTTTTTATTATTATTATTATTATTATTATTATTTAAAAAAAGAAAACAACAACAAAAAAGTCTCCTAAACCGTTTAAGGCACAAACACACACATTTGCCCTGCTGACCTCTAACAGTCATTCTAGACATTTTACTTGGATAATTCTTTAATGTTTTCATAGACTGACTGGGTTTTCTCCGTCTCACTCTCTGTCTTATGAATTATTAACTTCATATGTCTTTGATAAGGCAGGAATTTTAGGTTTTGGGCCTTTTCTTATTTTTAGGCACAATAGCCTATAGTCAGTGTAGTCCTTATTTTTTCTCCCCAGAATGAAGTGCTACAGTTTATGAGAAGAAGAAAAAAGGACGTGTTTCAAGCTCAGTTGATTATTTTCATTTGAGTTTTAATGTGTTCTTAGCTTAGTGGATTTGTGAGGAACAACATTAATTCCTTAGGGTTAGGGTTAGGGTCCCAAATAAGCCCTACAGCCCTATTTGAAGAAAAAATTGTGGATAATTATGGATATTTCTAGATTATAATTACATGGCATTATTAAATATGATTTATTTAATATTTTAATAATTTTTATTATTTCAAAAGAATAATAATTCTTCTGTATGGATTATATTTATATTGTCATAAAATAATATAGATATTATGAAATGCCAAAAGTGATTTAAATTAACCAGAAGAATAGAATCTTTGGTGAAAATTTTCTCAAAGTTTTAATGTTTCTTTATAGTAAAATTATGTTACACCATCAATATTCAATCATTTTAATATTTATTATGGGGGGGGGGGGGTCCAATTAAAATATACTTTTTTGTAATCTTCAGTCCTTACAATCTTTGGGTGCAGATTTTATAACAACAGAGCAGGGGTGTCAAACTCAATTCCTGGAGCGAAGGAGCACTGCATACAGTAGTTTAGATTAAACTCTAATTAAACACACCTGATCCAATTTATCCAGTGTTTCAGGCTTAATTTGAAAGCTACATGGTATGCGTGTTGTTGAAGCAGGGTTGGAACAAAGCTCTGCAGGGCTCCGGTCCTCCAGGAACTGAGTTTGACACCCCTGCAATATAGGGATTAGCACAAAAACTGACCCGAAAATGAGATTATCTACTCACCTGCTAAGTGTACTTCAGTGATCTACCAGCAGAGGCTGCCAAGATCACGCTAACCAGCCGAACCTTAAACAGTTAGTTCACCCAAAAATCTAAATTCTGTCATTAATTAATTCTATCATTAATTAATCACCTTCATGTTGTTCCAATCCCCTTAGACTTTTGTTCGTCCTCGGAACACAGTTAAAGTTATTTTAAATGAAATCCAAGAGGTTTCTGTCTCTCTATTGACAGCCTTAGCATTTTTTTTTTATTTTAAGGCCCAGAAAGGTAGTAAAAACATCACGGAATTAGTCCAGAACAATTGTACAATTTAGAATAATTTTTTCAACTGTAATTTTTTTGAAGTGACAGGAATGCTTTTTGTGTGAATTTTTTTTTTTATAATAATAATAAAAACAACTATATTCAACTTTTTTTGACACAAGAGCACATCTGTCACGATACAAACTGTGCTGTACTAGAGTTTAGGAGTATTATTACAGTATGCTCCTCTTCTTCTGCTTGCAAATAGTACAGCATGTCAGCACAACACGCATGAATGTTAAAGCAACTCCCATGAATGCACGTTGGGATTAAAGGGGAAGTGAAGAAAATGTTGAATATAGTTTTTTTTTTTGACACACGAAAAGCATTCCCATCACTTCAGAAAATTACAGTTGAACCACTGGTGTAACACGGACTACTTCCAAGTTGTTTTTACTACCTCTCTGAGCCTTCAAATTGAAAGTTGCTAAGCCTGTCAAAGGAGTGACAGAAACTGCTCAGATTTTATTTGAAATATCTTCAGCTGTGTTCAGAGGATCTACAAAAGTCTTAGGGAATTGGAACAACATGAGGGTAATTAATGACAGTATTTTAAATTTTTTTTGACAAACTATCCCTTTAACCCTTGGGTATTTATAATGTAGGGAAAAGGGGACATTTCCATCCTAGAGTTCCCTTTAATGGACTAAAAATGTGGGTCCATTGTCCCAGTAGAGCTATTATGTGTGTAATGCAACTACAGTCTGTCAACAATTTATTATATCTGACTTCAACGTGAGCTTGTCCCGAATAATCCAAGCTATTAACTAAACTCCCTTTTCTTTATAGAGTTTACAGAGTAGGCAAGACATGTGAAGTAAAGGAAGAGGGGGTCAGATTACAAAACTGGGTAATAAAAAACCAACATAGAATGTAGGTGGGAGGAGTGAATGTATAGCACTTTATTTTACCTTTAGTACTATTATTGTGGTGAAACCCTTCAGCAAGTCACTGATCTCTACGTTGTGTGTGTGTGTGTGTGTGTGTGTGTGTGTGTGTGTGTGTGTGTGTGTGCGTGCACTCGGATGGGTGAAATACAGACAGCAGATTCCGAGTATGGGACATCATAGTTGACAACACATCATGTCAATTTCACACTTTTTTTCACTTATAGATCACATCTTCATAGCTCACTCTACTTGCTGTCTCCAATTGAAACTTTAGCAAGGGTTATATTTATGCATAATTTCTGAAGCTATATTAAATATATTTATATTACTATACTGTATGACTAAATCAAATGTCTGTCCCCCCCCCCCCCCCCCCCCCACAGAATTCCCTGGCTATACCACAACATCCACCGCATTCACCATCAGAACAGGGACACTTTTGCCCTGGCAGCTCAGGACTCCAGTATTTCTGAACTGCTGACTCTACAATCCCTTGCATTTACAAGCGCCATGCTTGTGGGCTGTCACCCTTTTAGTGAAATCCTTTTCCATCTGGTTAACACCTGGATGGCTGTGGAGGACCACTGTGGATATGAATTTCCTTGGGCACTGCATAGGTTGTTGCCATGCTTTGGCGGGGCTCCACACCACCTGGCCCATCATCAGCACTTTAAAGGGAACTTCGCTCCTTACTTCAAACACTGGGATTACATCTTCGGGACCTCATTGCCTAATTCAGCAAATGAGTGAGACAGTAGATAGTGTGAATCCAGGTTAATTATTATTTGACAGTGAGAATGAGACAGTTAGATGTATATGAAGTACCTATTGTATCTGATTTCACCCTATATGACCTGACATATGTGACCCAGGTCCACAAAACCAGTCTTAAGTGTATATTTTTAGAAATTGAGATGTGAAAGCTGAATAAATAAACTTTCCATTGATGTATGGTTTATTAGGATTGGACAATATTTGGCTGAGATACAGCTATTTGAAAATCTGGAATATGAGGGTGTAAAAAAAAAAATCCTAATACTGAGAAAATGTCTTTGAAGTTGTCCAGATTAATTCTTAGTTATGCATATTACTAATCAAAAATTAAGTTTTGATATATTGATGGTAGGAAATTTACAAAATATCTTCATGGAACATGATCTTTACCTAATATCCTAATGATTTTTTGCATAAAAGAAATATAATTTTGACCCATATGTTTTTGTTGTTGTTGTTGTTGTTTTTTTTTGTTGTTTTTTTTTTTGTCTACTGCAAAAAAATATACCCCAGCAACTTAAGACTGGTTTTGTGGTCCAGGGTCACATATAACAACCCTGTTTTTGCTTTTCTTCTTACCAAATTTAAGCCATTACATCAAGTTAATTCTGTTTATAATAATCAGAACGCTTCGATTCTCGGCCTGATTTTGTACTCAGCTTAAACTGCGAAGATGTCTTACAGTATGTTGACTCTTTCATGTTATTTATTTATCAAGTGTTTTTAGTTATTTTGTTGGGGGTTGATAACATACATTAAAACATATCTCTTTTACAAATGTTTCTGTATACAAATATAATTATTACAGCTGGTAAATTTCTATTTTCCTTAAAAATATATATATTTTAACTGCTAGTGTTTTAACTTAAATGCTGTATTTTACAATATGAGACAATAAAATGTTTTTCTGCCTTATATTTTGGTATATGTATGTATTTTAATATACACAGACCCGTTCAAAAGTTTGAGGTTGGTAAGATTTTTTTTTATGTCTCTTAAAAAAGTATTGAATGCTCACCAAGGCTGCATGCATTTACAATAAAAACAATAATATTGTGAAATATTATCAAAGTTTTTCAAATGTTACTGTTTTTATTGCAAATTCATGCGAGCATACGATGTGAGTTTTTAGATACTTTATGTATAAACTTTTTATAACAATGACACTTTTAGTCCTCTGGTTCTAAAATGACAAACAAACTCTGCTAGTGTGTCCAGCTTGAAATTCATTCCAGTTCTATTTCTGTACAAAACGTGTCAATATCAGAGAGTTTGTCAAGCTCTCATCAAGCTAGCATACATCTAATTGTTTTAATGGCTGGATTTGGCTCAGGAGTTGGAGAGTAAGGTCAGTGGTAGTTTGATCATGTCAGTTGATCATGTCAGTCATGTTTGTCCAGCGAGGACATTTGTGTTAGTAAGCGAGGCTAAAAACACCAGTTTTATACCGATTCATTTCCCCAAACTATACCTGATGGTTTGAGAAACTTAATTTTAAGTGTTTAACTGAATTTTGCTAAGCTAAGGCCATTGCCATTGCAAAAAGCCTCTCCTTACACCAACATTTTTAATTAACAGTATAACCTTCATAGGAACATTCATCACCATTTCATTTTTAATATTGTTCCCCTCACAGCACTTTGGTGGATTACAAGATATCATTCATTCTTTTTGCTTTTGCAGGGAACACAAGTCTATATTTGAAGTCAATTAAGCAGTAATTTACCTTGTTAGTACATTTCAGAAGTTTCAAAATCCCTAATAAATATACTTTCCTTTAATAGCTCATCAATCTTATTTAGATATGCAAATAAGATTTCCAGTGTCTCTTACACAGATCAAACCAAAGCAAAAAGCAAGATTTATTCGTGATAAAGCTTGAAATGAAGTTTCACGTAAAGTGCAGGTGGCATTTAACTGTATTTTATGTGAAATGCCAAACACTGGGCGTCATGGTGCTTTAGGGCAGTTGTGGCCTAATGGTTAGAAAGTTGGACTTGTGACCTGAAGGTTGCAGGTTCGAGTCTCATGTCCGACAGGAATCAATGTGGGGAGAGTGAAGGATAAGTGCTCTCTTCCACCCTCAATAGCACGACTGATGTGAGACCCTTGAGCAAGGCACTGAACCCCCAACTGCTCGCTGGGCACTGCAGCAATATGGCTGCCTACTGCTCTGGGTGTGTGTTTACTGCTGTGTGTTTGCACTTGGATGTGTTAAATACAGGGCACAAATTCTAAGTATGAGTCACCATACTTGGCCACAAATCACTTCACTCACTTTCACTCATATTTTCTATGGCATAATACCCACTATGGGGCATTAGGAGATGTGAGCCTGCAGGAAGAGGACATTAGGTGGATGAGAAATCACATTTTAACTGTGAATATTTGAACTCAAACCTAAAATATAAATGTGGAATGTGAAATTTGATTGGTCAAATATGAACTGCTCATTAAAATCATGGAGCATGGATAGTATTATAGATCAGGCTACTCTGCGTAAAATTCTAGTGCAAACAAAGTAACAAAACTGGTACTCTTTTAATTTAACTTGACTTCAACTTTCTTTCTTTCGCCACCATTTCAGCATTTCCTTTGTTACCTTTAAATTAGTCTTGTTTTTTAAACCGTAAATTGATGAATTAAATTGTTCTCTGTTTGATTCACTTTACCAAGAAACACTGGTATTATTAATGGTTTGATGCCACCTATTAGAGAGAAACAGGAGATTCACTGCTTCTTTGGATCCCCTCCAATGGCTACAGACTTAAAAAGTCACCCTCATGTCATTACAAACTAATGTGACTTTCTTTGTTCTCAAATTTAGAAATATTGTCTATAATGAGAATGCATTTTATTTAATGATATTAGAGGGCATCTTAAAGAGTTCAACAGACATATTTAGGACACAATTCCAATTACCATGACAGGAATACTTTCTTTCAAGCAAGTCCCATTTAGCTGACTTACAGCATATTTCTTGGCATAAATCCCTGATATAACATGGAGCTGTCACTTGTTTGAATATTTTCCATACTGACTGCCATAAATGCTGACTATAATGTCTTTTTCTTTTTAAGTTTCACTCTTTCTGCAAAAACTGACTCCAATGTGGCCTCACAGGCAGCAGTAGCCTATTCCTGATTTCCCTCCAGGACCCTCTTTTGCAAAAAAATCAATAATTCTTTCGGTGACTTTCATTGAAACTGCTTTATTGAAAATTCAAATAAAGTTTTCTGTTCATGTCTTAAGATGTTTTCTCCAATGAAGTACTTGTGGCTAGTTCTGAAGATGTTGTATTTCCAGTAGTTGGCAACAAGTTACTGTTTTTATGAGTGAGTTTATGAATCACTCAGTCACCTGTTTCCTTCAAAATCACTGATTCATACATGAACTGAACCATATGAGTAAATAATCAAGCCAACCCAATCATTCAGAAGCACTGATTCATTAGTCATATAAATTCAGCTAATTACTTAAACCATATTGGTTTTGTCTGGCTGAGGAAAACTGGCCTGCATTTTTTCTTCATTTCTGACACTGATGGAGTTCTGGTCCCTTGTCACTTTCACCTTTGGCTTGCTTAGTTGGGTACACTTAATTTTTGACAGTTCTATCGACTTGATTACGCAGACACAGTTGGAAGAGTCTGAACAGAGCTGGACAATGACATCACTGAATCAGAAATATACTGCCTTTAACTGAAAATGTTACTGTTAATTTTAATTTCTTTTTATAGCTGCTTTACAGCAGAGTTGAATTTTATTTGCATCACTGACACACTTGTTTTCCTGTTTAGCACTGTAATGCTGCTTTGACAATCAGTATTGTATAAAGTGCCAAAGGTGACTTGACTTGAGACTGATCCTTACAGGAAGGAAACTGCACACTAGAGCTCAAAGATGCAGGTTGTGCTTTGACTTCCTTTGGAGATATTTTCAAGGATGGGGCAAAATAGACAACATAACTGGCAAATTGTATCTAAAATATAAGTAACTCGGTTGCACTTTATTTTACAGTACGTGTACTAACATGTACTTATAGTGTACTTACAAAAAGTTCTGGTAATACAAGGTAACTACATGGGGTAGGGTTAGGTTTAGAGGTAGGTTCAGGGTTAGTACCTAGTTATTACTGTTATACAGAGGTACATCTCATAAAATTAGAATATCATGGAAAAGTTCTCAATTTTTTCGTAATTTAATAAAAAAAAAGCAAACTTTCTTATATTCTAGATTCATTGCACACAAACTGAAATATTTGAAGATTTTTTTTGTTTTAATTATGGTGGTTTTGACAGTTTAGGAAAATTAAGAATTCAATATTTTAAAAAAATTGAATATTTTCTCAAAGATTAATCAATCAATCAAAAAACAAACAAATAAATAAATACGAATAAAAAAACAGAAATATTCAAGATCTCCAAAGCAGGTTTAATTATGCACTCAATACTTGTTTGAGGCTCGTTTTGTATGAATTACTGTTTCAGTGCAGCCTGGCATGGAGGCGATCAGCCTGTGGCACTGCTGAGGCATTACTGAAGCCTTCAGCTCCTCTGTATTGTTTGTCAGATGTTACTTATCTTCCTCTGTGAGGTTCAGGTCAGGTGAGTTGGCTGGCCAACCAAGCACAGTATAATATCATGGTCAGCCAACCACTTGGAAGTGGTTTTGGCACTGTTGGCAGGTGGTAAAGTCCTGCTGGAAGAGGAAATCAGAGTCTCCATTAAGCTTGTCAGCAGATGAAAGCACCAAAATCTCCTGATAGATGGCTACATTGACTTTGGACTTGATAAAACACAATTGACCAACACCAACAGATGTCACGGTATCCCAAATCATCACTGGCTTCAGAAACTTCACACTGGACTTTGGATTCTGTGCCTCTCCAGTCGTCCTCCAGACTCCAGGCCTTGATTTCCAAATGCTAAATTTCAGCTGCGGTCCACTCCTTGTGGATCTCTCCCAAGTTCTTGAATCAGCTTTTCCTGACACTCTTCCCAAGGCTGTGGTCATCCCTGTTGCTTGTACACCTTTTCCTACCACTTTTTCCAGTCAACTTTCTATGAATATATTTTGATACATCTACAAATGTACTGAGTTTGAAATTTGAATGTATTAGAAGAATCCCACAAACATTATCTTAACCTGGGCAAACTTCCACCCTATATTATTTAATAATTTGTTTCCTATATGAAAGTTCAAATCAAGATAATGTACATCTCATCCTGCCAATCACAGCACAAGACCTTGTAAGTAGCCTTAGTCCCTTGACAATGTATCCCTCCACCATCTTCCATCTCCATCTAAATTTTTAATCTCTATACATTAACTAGTTTGAATTAAGTAGTCCAGGGAGGAACTACAACCACTACAACTTAAATTCCCTTAAAACATCATCATTAAAAAGAGGTAATCTACATAGTCTCTGACTTTTAATCTTTAGGATAATATTCTAAGAAATATGATTCTAAAATACTCAAAATATTTCTATTGCTCTCAGGTTTATAGCTTAATGGAGCTTGCAGTATCATATTAATCATATCATATTAATACTGTCAATGTTTTTCCCCTAAAATGTACGAAGAGCAGTGAAAATAGCCAAAATGAACCAGTTTTAAACATAAAAAATGTTTAAATGGCGACCCATACTTGGAATTTGTGCTTTACATTTAACCCAACCAAGTCAAGTGTACACACACACACACACACCGTGAACACACACCCAGAGCTGTCAGACTGAGAGGTTCAAACAGCAGATAAAAACATCACAGTAATCCACAAGTATTCCACACGAAACCAGTCGATCAATTAAAGTCTTGTGAATTGAAAAGCTGCATGTTTGAAACATAATCCAGAATAAAATCCATAATAATACATCCTGTAGTCTAGTGAATAAGTCCACTCTCTGTTGCACTCTGGTGAAGATTCCTCAATTAGAGTATTAGCATTCAGTTTGGACTACAATTAACAAAAACCCATATTCCTATAAACCAATTAGTCTTTGTTACATACTCTCAGATCAAAAACCACCAACATATGTATTTAGAACGGTTTTTGACTAATTTTGCATGTAAAGAGTGCTTAATCTGTTCATATGAATATATACTGTATATATATATATATATATATATATATATATATATATATATATATATATATATATATATATATATATATACATACATTTTTCACTGGAGAAAGCAGTATTACTGGTTAAATATGTCTTATGATGAATTAGTTTTTTACAAACACAGCTTTTTGTTCATGTTTGTGTAACTGCACAAACCGATGGCACTTGAACCAGCCAAAAGGGGAGGAGAGGACCGCTATATAAGTATCATTGTACCATTTGTCAGAATTTTTCTCCTTCAGCGATGAAGATCATCTCCTCGCTGACTCTGCAAACAAGAAACAAAAGAGGAAGAATAAAGAAGTTCAGCCTGCTGCTTGCCACCGTGAGAAGGAGACCCCAACAGTGGAAGAAGACAGAAACCTTCCCTTGCAGCCATCTGTTGCATTTAAAAGCAAATTTCCAGCAACATTGTTTCAAATGTTGTGCTGGCGAGTGTAGCTCTGCACAATGCAGATGTGTATGGTGAGTGCATCGCCTTTTCATCGCATTATCACCTTTTGCCCAATAGACTATCCTGGGTGGAAATGCACTTCTTGCAACTAAATTACAATTAATCTCTTACACTTCGGCTGATTGCGCAGTGGTGAAACACTTCTTGCGGATTTGGACCCAATTCAGGAAATCATTTGGTTTTCAGGATCCTTCTATTCGAAGCCCTTTGTCCGTAATCACTTTGTTTCACCAACAATGCAGGACGGATCATTTAACAGTCGTTCCGACAAGGGGATTAAATGTTTCAAGAATTTATTTACTGATGATTTATTTGCTTCTTTTGAACAGTTAACATTACATTTCTGTCTTCCTAAGTCATTTTTCTTTGGAGCCTTGCAAATAAGGCATTATGTTTAGTCACTTGTATCAGACATTTCAGTAATGCCTTCCAAAAATCCTTTGGATAATTTCCTTTCATATAACATATTAGCCCAGAGCACAGTTTATATTATTTATAATTTAATGACCAATCTGGTATCTTCCTCTCTAGAAAACACTAAGAGAGCTTGGAAAGAAGACCTTGAAAGACCACTTTCAGAATCAGAATTCACCAATTGACCAATATGACTGTTTTTGTTATACAGGGTCACAGAGATATCCAAAGTTAAACTAGCTTAAATGTTTCCTGGTACTAGCCCTATATATGCAATAGATGTAAATGTGATGAGGACCTCCAAATTAGAGCATTTCTAGCAATCAATATTTCTAACCGTTTCAGCAGTTCTTAAGCACAGTTTAGAGAAATTATGTGAAGTGAAAGTGACATACAGCCAAGTATGCTGACCCATACTCAGAATTCATGCTCTGCATGTAACCCATCCAAGTGCACACACACACACACACACACACACACACACACACACACACACACACACACACACACACACACACCTGGAGCAGTGGGCAGCCATTTATGCTGCAGCATCCAGGGAGCAGTTGGGGGTTCAGTGCCTTGCTCAAGGGCACCTCAGTGGTGGTATTGCCAGCCCAAGACTCAAACTCACGACCCTAGAGTTAGGAGTCACACTCTCAAACCACTAGGCCATGACTTCCCCAAAGATTATTTGGGGAAAAAATTATTTAGAGTAGCTCCAGGGGAATCATGGTTGTCAGCATCTATGAATATAGTCCTTGCTTTCTCTTCCTTATTAGCATGAAAAATCCCTTCCCACCCACCCATACTCAAGGGATCTGAGATATGATGTCTTTTCTCTGCCTTGAAAAAATTAGGTATTCATTAAGACGGTCAGAATTTTATTTTATTTTTTTAAGATGTGGCACCCTTTTATTGATATATGTTGATAAGTCTGTTTAAATAATGCCGTTATTTTATTTATTTTTATTTTTTCATATGGCTGGAGGGTGATGTGTGTATATATATATATATATATATATATTATACATTCTAAATCACTTGCAATAAACCAACCCTGGCCACCAGATATCTAGAACCCTACTCTAGATATCTGGTGGCCAGGGTTGGTTTATTGTATGTGATTTAGAATGTATAATATCAATAGTTGAATTTGTATTTGACAGTTTTATTTCATTTTGATGAATAATAAATATTTATTTATTTATTTTGCAATTGGGATGAATTGATCCACATTCACATTTAATGTAGAACTACATCATGATCACACAGCGCGCACAACGCCTTTGTACTTCTAATTTCCTCCCAACATGGGAACAATAAATGGAAAAACATTGTAACACTAAAAAAAACATTGAAAGAAAATATTAAACTAAAACCTCTAGTAGGTGGCAGCAAGTTACCATCGTAATGACTGAATGAGTCATTCATCAAATAAACTCCTTTAAATTAATGGTTAATTTGGAAACAAAGCAAGTGGCACTCTCCCTAATCGCACCCTAAACCATCAATAGTCCACACTTTCATGACGTAGTGCCGCTTTGACTGTCGTGTAGAAGTCTGCTGCGGAACTCGGCAGAAGTGTGCATCAAGAGTGCATTGTGGCCGCAATAGCTAAAATGATAACTGGGACACCCTACGGTCTCATGAACTTAACACACATGCACACACGGCAGCCATTGTAAGTCTGCAAGACTGCAAGTGCACATGAAGTGTGCCATTTGGAACAGGGTCAGTGAATGTCTTTTTTAATTGCCCACTGAATCATTGACTCAAAAAAATGTAAGGTACAGTAGATACATTCAGGAACTAAACACTGCTGTGACATTGCTTGAGGTCCAGTAAGGAATCCTCTTCACCAGCTGAGGTCCGGACAAATACATAGAAAAACATGAATTGATGTTTTTTTTTTTTTTTTTGTCAGACCAGGGTATATGCAGGATATTTAAGATCATGTTTAACTTTTAATTAAATAACATAAATAGATTTTACTGTTTTAATTGTTCAAATTTTTATAATGCATTATATATGCATTAACAGTTCACATTTTAAATTCTGCATGTTTGTAGCATAAAAACATTGGTTAATTTTCTCACACTCGGCTGAACAAAAACAGGAGACAGGCATACTGAAAATGCAAATTCATTCTCTGTCAGCAGGTGCTGCTTTAGGACCAGCAGAAATATTGTGGTTTCCCCAGAAAAATCCCAGAATTCAAGACCCCCTGAAATCATAATTAAGACTTTATTTTACTATTTAAGACTTATGGCCTAACATTTGATAAATCCAAAATTAAGACTTTTTAAGGACCCGTCAACTTTCCTAATTTTTGAGGATGCCATTGTTTTTTTCACTCACTGAAAATTTCATTTGTTTGTGCACTGCTTTCTGTTCACTGCTTTCTCTTCATTGCACGTCTGACCGTATCAACAGTAGTAGCAACCCATGGCATTAGTGGACCCAAACAGCTCTACTGAGCTGAACTTGATGTGCTTGATATAAAATGTGATTTTATTAGAAATCCGCATTTTGCATTTATTTATGTCATAATGACAAAAGGCTTTGTGGTCTGGATTCGGACCGGAGTCTGCCATTTGGCAACCCCCTGATATACACAGTGGCTCCTGCCATGTTTCATGCCCTTCTGACATTTCATTATTGGCTCATACTTACATGAGCCCTCAGTACTGGTGCTCCGGCGCTGGGCTCAGGGAGTGGCCTCATTCTGCATTTGCTTAGAGAGCATGACATTATTGGATGGGTCTCTTTATAAGCATCAGCGACGCAACGGGAGAGACCAGCCTGATCTCAAGGCAATTCATAAATATATGTATTTGTTATACCTCATTCATACAAATTCATAGGATTTGTGCTAAATTGTATGTATTTTACAAGCTGTACAATTGCTATGCATTTGTACGAATGACCTACACCTAACCCCGCCCCTAAACCTACCCCCGTCACTGGGGTCTGGACAAATCATACAAAATCGTACGAGTTAGGTCATATGAATTCGTATGAATTAGCCACCTGGTAAAATACATACAAATTGGTCTTGAGATAGCATTGTAGAGACCGCTTGAAAGGGAACACTCCGGTTACTGATGTTGGTTCCCTCAGATAAGGGAACGAGCGTTGCATAGGTTGAAATGCTATAAGGCTGCATGCGAATTGATGACTGCCACTTCAGTCAAAAGATTCTGACGAAAAGGCACACAGAGCCGACTTATATAGCGGTTGGCTCCTCCCCTTTTAATGATTTGCTCGTGAACAAATCAGGCTTCAGTATCAGAGTAAACAGGGGTTTCCCCATTATTCACATTAACCCTTTTTCGCACAAGTCAAAAGCCATTTTTGTAAATTAAGGCATTTTTATTAGAAATTCACCATTTCCGTCACTCGATTCTGATGCAATACTTTAAAATGCACATAAAAGCAGGGTGTTGGAAACACAGCTACAGATGCAATGATCGTTTCCTTATATCAGGGAACCAAGGTTACATTAATAACCAGAGCCTTTTAGGTGAACTATTCCTTTAAGAGTAGTCTTGTGGACTTTGATATCCTGGCTAATCTGTGTAAATTTTGAGACTCAAGAAGAGACACATGGGAGATTACTAGGATCTTTTTCTTTTTTCTCAGGAATCTAAAAAAAAAACTGAGAAGCAGGGGAAAGAAACCAATTGCTCTGTTTTTGCGGGGATATTGAAGAGATTTTTCTTCCTTGTGGATTCTTATAAACACACTCTGACACTGAATGTCATTTAATGGAATGTGAAAAATGTTTTTCTGCTTGTTAGATGCACTAGTGCCTCATCTCCTTCCTTGTCCTCTCAACTATCTCTGTCAGCATGGATATTTGCAGTAATTATCTGCAATGAGCAAGAAGCCCAGTTGGGGGCTCTACAGACCTCTCCTGTGTGTTCACCTGTGAGGGTCTTGATATATTCTCTGTTTTATATTTTATTTTATTTTTTTCTTCAGCATAGACAGATTGGTTCTCCTTTAAAATAAACCATTTGCTTTCCAAATGTGAAAATGATGTTAGAAATCAGGTAAATCCCATATAAACATTTAACATTGGATTATACGTTTTTAATGGATTATGTTTCAAAGGACCAGCTCCCATATTTAGTTTTTCTCGAGCTTTATTGTAAATGTAAATACACATACAAATATCTGAGAAGACAGAACTTTCTGTGTTTACAAATTAATACATCTTTGTATGAGTTTTTCTTTCAGTGAAGCTTGTGCATTTTTCAGTTTGATATATAAAAGTTTAAAGGTCGACCTTTTTAGATTTTTTTGTTTAATTCAATAATTGTTTTAATGTATGTTTTAAACATTTAATTTGTGACACCTTTACTGATGCAAATTAAATTCTACAAAATAAATGTGACATTAGCTCAATAAAAAAATAGAAAAACTATTTATTTGAAATATACTTAACAAAACAACACCGACAATAATAGCATAATTGCATTTCTTCCCCAAATACTGTTCCTGATTTATTGATTAAGAACACATTCACCCTAATATAGTAGAAAAAAACCCTACTGCTACATACAACACAGTATACCACACTTAACACTGATGAAAAATGCAGCTTTTATTAAAACATGATCCTATAAATATTTAGCAAAACAAATACAAAATACAAAATATACAGAAAAGAAATTAGCACCATTTTACACTAGAATAATTACATATTAATGCTAAAATATTAAAGCTTTTATATTAGCTTTATACATGAAAAGCAATAGTTATCTAAGGTGCAGAAAGATGAGCAATTGCTTTAAATGCCTTTTTAGATACAGTCCATTTTGAAGGTCATTGCTGTGCTTCATTCTCAGCAACTTAAAATGCCAACTTCTAAACTACTCAGGAAATAACTCTAACAAACCTTCTTTAATGCACTTCAACGTCACCTGAATAAAATGGGAGAAGAATGTATCATAATCTTCATTTTTGTTGCATTATTTTATACTTTCAAATTTTTATATTTTTTTATACATGAAGACGATTCGGAATGATCTGGTGTGAGCTCTAAACGAAATGAACCCAACACCTTCTAATGATGCTCGATGCCATTGCCACTCGGAGGACTGAACATTTGGCATAGAGCAAAGCCAAATATCCTATGCAATATTGTATAACTGTACAGTTTTTGTGGCATCCCACCTGCATCTGTCCACCAAACCACTTTAAACACATCTTTGTGTATTCACCGACATACCTGCTGACTAAAGTGCTGGCGCCAGCGCACACAAATAACACTTTTATTGACAATAGAGCTCGCTCCTCAGGCCACTAACTGCAGTCTTCTTCAAAGAACTGTAATGCGTGTGTTTTAAGACAGGTTTCCACATGCTGGTTGTAATAAGGTTAAATTATGTTTTTAGGAATATTGAAGACATCATGTGCTCTGTGCAGTTAATTTACTGTATACGTAAAAGGTTGTGTAGCCTACTTGAATTTGTGTAAACGAGTTATTGGATAAATACTGTTATATTCTGCCAAAATACTGAATCTTGGAATATTCTTGGTGTGTATGAAATTAAACAGGAGCACAGGTCCTTTATCACATTGTCAAAATAGTTTAGCTCAACTTTTGCAATGCTGTAAAATAAAAAGATAAAAAAAGTTGGAAATCTGAACTGAAGCCCCATTCACACAGTATGCTAATTTTGGAAAACTGCCAATGTGCCTTCTGTTTGAACACAAACGCATCCCAGGATTGATCCCAGGAATGATCCCGGGATGGGGACTTAACATTGCCAGAATCAGTCCCAATGTTGTGCTCCAATTTGACAAAAACATGGAAATAATTTGGGGGTTTTAGATAGAGACAACGGAAGTACAAGAGTATGTGCTTTCCATACATAATAAAACAAAATAATTTGGTGTGTTATCATTCTTGCTGTTCTAAGTCAGGACTTTTGGAATAAGTGAAATCATTTGAGGAAGTGATATGGACATGTGGTCAAGCACTTCCTGGAACTACATTTACTGTGCGGTTCCCAGAAAATCATTTCACACCATTTATTCACCCTCATGTCTTTCCAGCTGTTATACTTTCACTGAGTAAATAATTTTTATGATTTTAAAAGCAGCACTTGTAAGGTCTGAGGTGAAATTAAATGAATTTGTTTTCCGCTCATTACCCACTTTTCAAAATAATGTATTGATTTTAAATCGTAACATTAAAATGACTACATTTTGATTAGTCGACTAGTATTTCCAAAGTGGAGTAGCAGCAACAGTTCAATGAATCATGTACTCTACCAAATGTGTGAAGTGTCATAACTGAAAAAATGGAAACTCTCTGCCTCTGTCCCGTTAATGCCCTTTTGTGCTCATAAAAACCTGTTTCTCACATTGCAGAAATGTCAAACAACAGTAACACACTGGCTTCACTTAATAGTTTGTACTGAGTGTGTATGTTGTCTCCTTAAGTAACTCATTACCATGATCATACGTTTGCTTCTGTGATCTCTCTTCACATTAACAATCTCCTTTTCCACATTCCCCTATTGCTTTCTACTCTCCAGCTCCTGCAGCATCAGGCCTGGGAGCACTGTGGGATATTTCTGGCTATGAAGGTCCTAATGTCTGGAGCTCTGGGGCATTGGAGAGATGCTGAAGGTCCAGTTCAGTGCACTCAACCGGAGCATGAAGACCCCAGGCTGTCTGCTGCTCTACGGCACAGCAGGGCCTCACTGTATACTCTCCTCCTGTGAGAACGACATGCTGTCGTGAAAGGGCTGAGTCTGAAGAACTTTCAGGTGTTTCTGTTGCCTGCATGATGACTCCTGTTGCAGGATTAGTGCAGGCCAAGCTTCGCACCAGAGGAAGAACCTCACACCCATTCAGGCCAAGATCAGACGTTGTGATGGTGGTGATGTCATCAAGCGTGCAGGGATCCTTCAATAGCAGGTAAGTATCTTATAGGACACAGACCAAATAAGATCATTGCACAATCATTGCATCTCTTTCTTACTCTTTTTTTAAATACATCACTGATATACTGTAATTATAAGCAAAGATTATTTTGGTGCTGTTTCTTAATAAATATTATGTGTGGGCTGGACCAATAAGAAATAATCTTAAATCTAGATTAAATTAAGGTTTATCCAATAATTCTGTTCAAACCATCTTTAAAAACCTTGTTTAAAAATAAACAACTTTACATTTAAAGCACCTTTTGACCCTGGATTTAATTTATATTTAAAATAGATAAATTTTAATCCTGTTGCTCCAAAAGTTTAAACATAAATTTAAATCTCAATTAGACATAAAATTTAATCTCAACTTTTAACTTACAGGGCCCTATTTCAACGATCTAAAGGCAAAGTGTAAAGTATATGGCGCAGGTACACTCAGGGTGTGTCCAAATACACTTTTGCTATTTTAACGACGGAAAAACGGTCCGTGGACAACCCATTTTGGGAATGGGCTGTCCCTATTCTCTTAATAAGCAATGGGCGTAACGTTCAATAAACCAATCAGAGTGTCATCTCCCACTCCCTTTAAGAGCGAGATGTGCTTGGGCCATGGTGGATTGCTATTTACATGACGGAATTTGTTGGCGGAAAAGCTGAACGCTTCTCAAACGAAGAAACCAATCTGTTTGTGCACGAAGTTAAAGTGTGCGAGCAGAACATCTACGGGACAAGCAGATTAAAAATCAAAAAAATATTGCACCACTGACTTTAGACTTTAGACCAGGATTGAGTTGGTCTATGGCACAGTCTATTTTCAGCTCCTTAAAATAACAATGTTCCAGCAATGCGCCTGAACACACATCTTTTTTTAGACCTGCACGCACATGGGTGCACAAATGGGTGCATGTGCCTTTGTTAATTAAATGATGTGGCGCTGGACGGGAAAATGCGAACAGCGCCGGACTGAAACTAGCAAACACACTTGCCTTGCGTCGCATTGCACCGGGTGTGTGATAGGGCCCACAGTTTTTGAATGTTCATTATTAGATGATTAAATGACAGTGCACATACAATTACATTATGTGGCAGATTAAACAAAGACAGAAACAGTGGGTGTTTCATCAGGTCTCAGAGAGGTGTTTATTGCTAGTATAAATGAAGGTTGAACGCGGCAGTTCTCAGATTCAGACAAAGATTAGATAGGAGGAAAATTTGTAACATTAAACAGCGGCAGTGATGATGAGGTGAGCGCCAGTCATTGCTGCTGATAAACCCTGATCAGCAAATCCTTCATTAGCTCTAAACTTTGCTAAATTGAATCCTTGTCATGCAATCCACCCTATGTCTCACTCTCTTCTAAAAAATATCTCAACATAGATAAAACATAACATTACATCAGTCTTAAATTGAGCTCATTTGTCCCATTGGTAGATTATTTAATTTAATGAACACATTTGAACGCATTTGTTGTATGGGACTATTCTGTGATACTTTTTCATCTTTTTTAACAACTCGTATCTGTAGAGTTGGGGTACTCGAACTTGGACTCGGACTCGAGTCCGGACTCGAGTCCAATTTTGAATGAACTCGGACTTGTCACGCACTCGGGTGAATTTGTACTCGGACTTGACACGGACTTGAACATTTTGGACTCTGAAAATATTCCGAGTACAGTCGAGTCCGCGTCACGTGTAACAATAAAACCAGCATAAAATTGAAATGATAAATTAATGAATGTCTCCCCTTCTGTCATTTTACCGCACCACACCCTGCTTGCAGACGAAAACGCACACGCACCACTCACTGGATATCAATGTGGATTAGTGATGGGAAGTTCGATTCTTTTCCGCGAACCGGTTCTTTCGGACGGTTTGATTCAATAAACCGTTTGAAAAAAAAAAACAGTTCACCGGATACATAATCCATTGCGATGTATTTGTTATTAAATGAACTTACGTTTCGTCAGATTGCCCTTCATTCAAGCCCTCGGTTTACCCGCACTCATTACATTAACACAAAATCAGTTCAGAATCAATCACCAAAAGAATCAGTTTGGTTCAGACGCGCTGTGAGTCATTCGGCTTCATGCTGAATCACGAATGCGCAGTATCATCAGCTCCTCGGTTCTCGAATCGGACGCGTCCGAAAGAAACGGTTTTCGGTTCAGTTTACTGATGATCTGAAAACTGATACAACCGGTTCTTGACTCGAGAACGCGAATCGCTCAAAACCCGGGTAGGAAAATCTGACAGGGTAGGATAAAATGTCAGGACACCGGCACATGCTGCAGTTCAGTATCATCAGCTGCTCTACTCTTCTTCATGTTCTGTTTACTACAAACTCAGTTTGTGAATCTGTCATCATTAACTATAAATACAGTACAGATATTTCATAAATCATCCCTTATTCATATTAAACATGTCTTTAGAGTCTTAATTATTGTCTAACTTCCCTGAAAACCCCTTTGGCCCATACATAATCTACAATATACAGATTAGAAACATGTAGCCCCTATCTTAAAAAAGAAAACGTATATATATATATATATATATATATATATATATATATATATATATATATATATATATATATATATATATATATATATATATATAGTTTTATCACACTTTCCGATGTTTAACAAAATACTTGAAAAATTACACGCATGCGCAGTATCATCAGTTCATCGGTTCTCAAATCGGACGCCTCCGAAAGAAACGGTTTTCGGTTCAGTGTACTGGTGATCCGAAAACCGATGCAACCGAGTACCAAAGACAGCAGCAGCAACCAACAGATGCTGCACAGCTCAGCATTGCAGGATTTGCAAGACCAGAACTGACCAAACAAGCAATGCAACTTTATGATGCAAGTTCTTCAAGACAACAAGAAATTCATAATGTCATCATTAAGGATCTCCTCATTGGCTGCACTTTACCTCTGTCAAATGTGGGGGAGAGGCATTAAATAACTGAAATGTCATCTTTAACTGGAGGACAATATAGTGTGATACAATAATAAAATAGGTTCATTTGTATTTTCATGCACTTGTAATACAATAAAACCTTTGAAAACTTTTTTGAAAGGAAACTAGTTCTGTTGACATAAAATAAAAATGTTCAATGGCAATGACTAGATGTAACAGTGGTATTTTTTTTATTTCATTTTTATATTGCCATTGGTTTAATGGGTTGAAAGGTTAAAATATTAATGTAAAAATGTACAATACCAATTTCTAATCTTTTTTAATTTAATTACTTTCTGGACTCGGGCGGACTCGACTCGGACTCGGCCTTTAAGAACTCGGACTTGAGTCCAACTCGGCCCCTTTTGGACTCGGACTCGGACTTGGACTCGATGTTTGTGGACTTGGTCTTGACTCGTACTCGACAAAGGTGGACTCGGACCCAACTCTACGTATCTGTCTTTCAATCACAAGAGTTATACTGCTGTTGGATAAAGATGTTGAGTAAGACTGTCAGTCTTAGGCATTGTTCTGTCAGTTGACGTAGAGAAACTGTAAGAAACACCATATACTTTGCGTAGCCTTCTGAAAGCGCAAGCAGCAGATTCAGTTCTTTTCACTGCTTTATTGCACTTAATAACTATAAAGCTATATAGTTAAACTCTATAGTTTCTTTATTATGGGATAACACAGATAATCAGTGTCAGCAAAAGGCTCCTATTAGAAACACCATACTGTCATGCTAAGACATTGGTTTTAAAGGGGTCATAGGATACCCGTTTTCCACAAGTTGATGAAAAGTCTGTCTGAAAACATAGTTTGGTTAAAATTTCTCAATGGTAGTTTAAAAAACATGTTTTACCATGTCAAAAACAGCTCTTTTCAGAGCAAGCTGTTTTGTAGCATTTTCCTTTAAATGTCAATGAGCTCTGCTGACTCCGCCCCTCTCTTTGAGCTGCTCTCAGAGAGACTTTTTACTTTAGCTACATTCATGATGAAACTTGCTAACTAGCACATTATAAGGATTTGCAAAGATAAGGCGATTTGCAAAGATTCATTAGAAAAACCTTACACTCACTTCTTCTGTAGGTGAAGCTATATATATATATATTTATGTGGATCAGGGTTGTATTCTCTTCAAAAACAAATATAACATTAATCCAATGTCTTCAGCGGCTCAGATGTTGGGAGTAAATGGCAACTGTTGTGTTCATTATTACATCCAACAACAACAAAAAAACCAATCACTTAGGAGACTACATCTGCTCTGGTGGTGAAACAATAGCGGACTGATGACAGCTCATTCCGGTAAAACGCCATTCCAGTCCTTGCTAAGACGCTAATGTCAATCAAACTATCGTGGGAGGGGCCTGTCACACAGACAGGCATCTTGAGATCAGCTCGATTTAAGAGAGGGGTAAAGATTTGAGCAGAATAAAAAAAAAAAAAAAAAACACTGGATGGATTTTTATCATATAGGGTGGTTGTATACACACACTGCCAACACACATTTCTGTTCAAACAACTTGTAAAAGTGCATGTAACATCATATGACCCCTTTAAATAGACTTTGAATCTATTTTTGAAGGTGACAATATGCTTTGTGGTGTACAGGCGACATTGCTTATTTTTACATCACATCCTATTGTGTCTGTAATCAAGTTGTAATTCACAGCCTGTCATACAAACTTACTTGATGTGTCCGCTTCTGCATTCTGCATCACTGTGTGTAAGGTTGTTAAGGGAACCAGAGCTGTGTCACTGTCTTGGTGACTGTTACTGACAGCTGATAAACAACCTGAGAGTAAAGGTTGAATGAAATGTGAGTTAACATTTATGTTTTAAGACACACCTAGTGGTTAATGGATTACTTTTGTAAGTATATGGAGTGCATTTACATGTCTTCCTAAGTGAAGCCCGTGTCTGGTAGGTGATACACACAATAGCAAATAGGATGGTTGTTAATTCAGCTGTTGCTGCACAAGCGGTAACTTTGGATGGGAGGTGCTGAGGTCTGGACTTTTGTCGCACCAGTCACTTCTCCTCCTGAAAACAGAAGAATCAGTTAGACCACATACTAGCAAGATCAACTTTTATTAAGAAATGCAGTCCTTATTTAAGATTTCTTTCTTTTGGTAAACAGGCAATTCAGTATTTTTTTATTTTTTTCGTGGGGTAATTCAGTTTTTTATGTTTCAGGTCTCTTTACTTTGTTAGTAAAATAGTAAAAAAAAATAAAAATAAAAATAAAAACGTTAACCTGGCTGATTTATATGATTTGCTCAGCTTGATTTGTGCAACAGACACTGAAAAAAATTAAATGGTCAAAATAACTATTTGTTTAAAGATTCAGATATCAAGTTCAAATCACTGACTCAGTGATCCAGTAGCTCACTGGAGTAAGATTATTCATCATAACTACATTTCATTAAACAAATTGTATGGCTGCCTAAGAACACATGAAGTACACATCAACAACTAAATGGTCATGAATCTATAGCTCTGTAAATATCTATGATTCTCACTTTTAAAAGCACAACAACTGCTGCTGCCTTCTTCTGTTGCTTCCCTTGCTTTTTAAACATCCCTCTTCCTGTTGCTGGCAGTGTATCTGATCAGCAGAATGCTAAAAACCTCAATCCATGATGGAGTGGGTTTAGGGAGGATCGACCCTCAGTCCATGCTGAGCACTTTCAAAGAGCATTGACTGATCCATGCTGGATAAATACCTTCCCTCTTACTTCACCAGTAATCATGTTGAGAGAATAAAGAGAACAGAGATAAAACAGTGAGAAAAGAAGGAGTAAAAACTGAAGCACAGTTAAGAGCATTAAAGCATGGAGGGAATGAGTGCATGCCAGGGTGAAGAGAGTACCACAACTCTGAGAGGATGAAAACGTGAAGGAAGTGTGCCTTTATGTATGAAATAAAACGGTGAATGTGTATGCACATATTTACAATATATTGACATGGGTTTGTGTTTCAAGGTTGTGTAAATCTTTATTACAGTGACAATTCACACACAAAAAAATAAATAAAACAATAATTCTCATCATTCTCAAGTCATCATTTACTCATGACGTTCCAAGCATGTTTGACTTTCTTTCTTCTGTAGATCAAAAAGGAGGCAACTGGGTATCCGAATTCAGTTATTCAGTGACTCTGTAGCACCAATGCACAAATGTATATGCTGATCATTTTAAATTATTCTGAATGAGTTTGGTGAAAAATAGCCCAATATATAAGCAACTGTACTTTGCTTGTGCCATGGGTGATTTCGAAACCTTTGTGAATATTTTGTTCTGAATCAGTGATTTGCAGCTTTAATGAACATGCATGTATAATCAAAAAGGGAGCGTGTTATCTGTTTCTAAGTTAATTAGCCAAGTCCTGCCTAAAAACATCTTTTTTATAAAAGAACCCAAATTAGACAGGCACTTAATATTTAAGGGTATTTAATGATTATTACATTACTTTTAGTTGATTATACTTTCATAGACACTTTTGTAATTAGTTTGAAAAAGGTGCCTTTCTGTACATTTGGGCAAACTTTGCATTAACACTGTTCTGACCAGAAGATGTCACCAGCGTGTGGTTTTTTCATGTGTGTTGTCATTATTTTTGCTTTCAAAGGCACTGTCCCAAATGGCACCCTAAACCCTTGCAGTTGTGTTGCTGTTCATCAGTCCAAAAGAAGTTAAATAAAAAGCACTCCTTCATAATAAAAAGTTTCTCACATCTTTGCGGTAGCAAATCAATGCGTTTTTGTAAGAAAAAGAACCATCTTCGAGCCCAGACTAAGGTGAGCTCCGCAGCAGACTTCTACCCGATAGTCAAAGCAACATTACATCACGAAAGTTAGGATTATCGTGAGGATTATCATGAGGATGTCCTAATGCAATTTAGGACAGGGCCAGTGAATTATTTTGCAAAACAACTAGTTCAATTGACTGAGAGTTACTCCCATCACTATGACTTTAATTACCACATATTCTAGACCGCCAGGTGGTAGAAATGCACCTTTTATGATGGTTTGCCAACTGCAATTAAAAATAAAATAAAAAAATTAATAGGTGAAAAGAAGAAGAAAAGTTACATTCCTGCCATGTTCTGGTTGTGAAAAATGCGGGTCACCAAACAGGTCCGTGTACCTTCTGTTCATTAAATTTTCTACTTTACACAAAAATGAAAATTATCTCATAAATGACTCACCCTCAACTCATCCTAGGTGTATATGACTTTATTCTTTCAGTTGAATCCAGTCAGAATAATAATAAAATTGTCTTTGATCTTTCAAGCTGTTTAATGTCACTCAATGGCTGTGTTGCAGTGTATCAGTCCAAAAGAAGTTAAATAAAAAGCGCTCCTTCATAATTAAAAGTGTCTCACATCTTTCCAGGTAGTGAATCGATTCGTTTTTTTAAGAAAAATAACAATATTTAAAATTAAAAAATTATACATAAGAGATGTATAGCTTCAATTGCTTTTTGTAATAGTAAATGAAAACATGTTACCTGTGAGGGTTTTCTTAAATATGCCTAGATTAAAATGAGTAGTCTAAAATCAGCAATGGTGTGTATCATATTTTATTCCATTTAATTTTATATCACAGTAAAAGTCAAATGCCGTTTTACTGGTTATGAATAAAGTAACATCTTTTTTTTGTCAATAACACACAGCAGCCGTGAAAATACAGACACTCTAAACAAATATGTTGTTTTCTGTTTCTTAAACAAAATGAAGGTTTCTAATTTGTCTTTATTTATTTTTTTAAGTAGAAAAACAAGTGACCAGAATAAAGTACACAGACCAAACAGCTGATGGTAGCCATTGGCTTCCAAAGTATATTAGTCCATACTATGGTCCCTGGCTCCCATCAACTGTGTAGTTACATCCTTCAAAACATCTTTTTTGGGTTCAGCAGAAGAAAGAAATTCATACAGGTTTGGAATCACATGAAGGTGAGTAAATGATGACAGAATTTTTGGGTGAACCATCCCTTTAACATGGTTGCTGGAAAAAATGGGCTGCTTGAGCTCTGCTTATGGGACAGTCAAATATGATACATTTTGTTCAAAAACAGATGGATGAAGCATAACAGAACTGAACAGAACACAGTGCTCAGACTTGTCCACAGTCATGTTGGTGAAGGTTGTATTTTTCAGTATGGTACTCACAGTTACACTGTATGTTTTTGAAGGGGACTGGGTCACATGGAAGGCATTCTAAATCTTCTAGTCCATCCAGTCGCATTTTACTGTAGAAACTGCAATAAAAAATAAATTAAAAAAGGGGGATGAAAACCAGGATACAGGTGTGTGTGAGACTATGAAGTTTTCGGTGCAATGTTGTATGCAATAATTAGTGTTTGGGTTGATCACAATTATCAGCTGAACAAATCAGGTTGCATAAAGGTTGTTTTGTTTTTTGTGTGTGTGTGTGTGAGTATGAGTGAGTGAGTGAGTGAGTGAGTAAGAAAGTCTTACCCAGGGAGGCAGTTTCCACACACTGTGTTGTCTGTGTGTGTGCAGCGCTTGATTTGGTGTCTATTGAGTCTCCGGCAGTTCTGTCACCGTGCACAAGGGTGAGAGCCCCAGTCTTCCTTAAACCACCGAACGTCACATACGCCACACACAGCTGACACGCCTGCACCATAACCACAGTCCTAACAGCCCACACACACACAATCATATTCAGTAACATGATAAGCACACTGGATGTGTTCAAGTTTTCTGAGAACGCAGCTTATGTAACCTAGCCCTGTTTGTAAGTCATTTAAGGTCATGTGTAAGCCTCTGGTGGCAGGAATGGGATACTACAGCATGTTTACACAGTCCACAAATTGCGGCTCTCCTTTGGACATTTTTAACATGTTATGTCATCATATAGATTTATCATGTACATAAAACAGACCTAAGAGAGACATTCACATTTTTTAACAAAATAAAAATAAAAAATGTAAAATTACATAAAAAAATAGTTATAAACCGAAGACAATTGCAATTTTACATTATCAAAATTGCTAATTATTTGAAAAAAAGTCACATTATCAATATATATATATATATATATATATATATATATATATATATATATATATATATATATATATATATATATATATATATATATATATGGGTTTATATAAATAAAAATAAATATATTATAATATATTACAAAATAATTATTTTTAAAATGAAATAGAATGAAGAACTAGTTTTATCCTTTGCTTGTATGTCAAGGAATACTAACCCATAAGTCCAGCAGTTACTACAAAATTAAACATCTGCATAATCAAATGTTTAAAAAAATAACAACATGCTATCTGACAAAGTCAATCAACAGATGTTGATGACTTTGACTGCAGGGGTTCATCTTCATGCGTTTAAAAATAAGTGCCAGTTAATTATAGGTGTTGTCTTCTTCACACAGCCTCTGGGCTTCTCAAATGTTGATTAATAAAGTGAATGACTTTTCAAATGTTTGCTTTAAGGTAATACTGAAAATTTTGGATACACAGCAGGGCATTTTTCTTGCTCACTTGCACTCAGTCTCGCTCTCTTTCTCTCACCTCTTTGAGCTCTTGGCCAGGTGGACATTGAGGGCATTTGTGGCATTGAACGGTGTGGTAATACTCGTCCATCGAGCAATCCATCGCATATCTAAGAGAATCAGAAACAAAGAGTTAAAACATAAAGCATGCGAACATGGGCTTACAATTCAATTACAATCCTCAATTCAAAACTATGAGGCCTGTATGTAAAATAATACATGCTGCTAAAGTTATGTTAACTGTTAATTGACAAATTAACAAATTAAAGGGAAAAAGTGTAAATTAGCTTAAAATTATGTGTAATTTTACTGTAAAATACTGTAAAATGTAAGATTTTTGTAAATAAAAACTATTAGTTACCATATAATTTATGGTAAAATTAAAATAAATGATAATAATAATAAAAGGTAAAGGGACATTCACAGAAGGCCCTAAATGATACTTCACATATTATTATATTTAATTACATCATTATAAAATTACATTATTACATTACATAAATTATAAAAATTACAATTCTTGTTTTTGTTATCAGTAATGTATATTAGGTGTTGTGTTAAGATTGTATTACATTTTCTGTTATTCAGGTAATGTTTATTGCATTATTTTAGTCTTGTGTGTGACCCTGTGCACTGTCTATACATAAGTATTGGCAATATTTCACTTACGATGACTCATTATTGTACCATATTATACCACTTATATTATGGTGGCTATTAGTACTTTTTAAGGTAAAAAGCAGATTTTGATAACACTGTAGTTCTTATTGTCTTAAAACATTTAAATTATAATTTTTTTTACATTGAGGATGAAGTAATCACTGAATATTAATCTTTCTAATGTTAAAGTTCACTAAACATTTTATATATTAGACAATCATTTAAGAGTGATAATAAGTGGAAGTCATCTAAGAGTTTTAGATCAGCATCTGTTAAAAAAAGCATTTGCAGTCCATTTTATCGTGTATAGTGAAGGAGGTATCAGAGAAGGAAACAGAAAAGACAAAAGAGGGAAATAGTTTCATGTAATATAGGTTATAGTCAGCTATTTAGGTTCGTTTCAATAATAAAGATTAATGTCCATCCATTCTCGTCCATTCTCGATCTGAGAACACAGAGAAACAGAGAGAGCGAGAGCACACATCGAGGTGCCATCTAATACAAAAATACCTACGTTAAATGATCTGTTGGGAATAATCTAACATAAAATCCAAGAAAGGTGGTCAAATTGAAATAAGTAGGGCGCACTGCTACGATTGAAAAGTACAGCAGAGAGCACCGGCTACATCATGAATCTCCTTTAAAGTCGCATATTAGGGACAATTTCATCCACACTTACATTGCGCCAGGGACAATCTCAGCAGTCACTTAATTCTCTGTCCTATTAAAGTAACAGTCTCCTGTGGCTTTGGTTTAATTCGGTTCAGTTTTTCTTGTGGTTGAAGTTGACTGGCACACTTGGCCAGTCGAGTGTATTTACTCGCGGGGACACGCACGTCACGCAGGCATGTCCCGACATGTTCGCACCGTGACAGAGATCCGCAGCAGCCGAAGAAGCCGAGATGCTCGAGCTCCCACCGCCACGGTCAAAGTCCATTTCATTGAGAAATACTCTTGAATGGAAATTTTTCATTTTGTTTGGATAGCTTGTTTATTTATACTACTGTGGCGTAGTAGCTAGCTACTGTTCGCCAACCACAAGCAGCCGTATAATAAATATATAACGTGCATAGGCTATATATAAAACCGTATAATTTATATATACAAATAAATAAAATAAGTCCCCTCCCCCCAAAATAGCTAGGCTATGTTCAAAGAGGATTTCATCTTTTTAATTATAAATTCAACTGTTAACTCGCTGCAGCAACCTCTTAAGGACACAAGGGGGCAATAATAAATTGACCTACGAAGTTGACTCGACCCTTACATAACTTAATAAGACATATAGCACAATTCATTTAATACTCAGTTCTTTTTCATATTTAATTGTAGATCATAACATTATATCACATTACAGTACATTGTATTATATTGCATTCCATTATTAGATTGCATCACACTAAGCTGAGCGCTGCAGCTGCAGCTCAGTGATCTTGGCACGAAGCCTACCACATCAGGCCATGTTTGCTATGCCTTATTTGACCCGACTGAGAATACAAGGTATCAAATTTATTTACAATTATCAAACACACAAGCTATTATGAAATTGTTAAGTGCAACTATTAAGTGAAACATTTTTGTTTAAGTGATTGTGGCTTGTTGATGAAAAGATCTGAAAAGACTGTAGTGTGTGTGTGTGTGTGTGTGTGTGTGTGAGTGAGGGAGTAGGAGGGCACTGTAGCCTTGCATAGCAGTCATAGTAGTTTTGGCAAAGGAAGAAAAAACTGATAAAAACAGAAAGTGGGAGAGAGTGCACGGAGGAGTATTTTTATATTTTGTCAGGGTTATTGTGTCTGAACTGGACCAGGTCTGAACTTTTGTACGGGTTGTTTTGTCCCTTAACCCATCTTAAGCAATTCAAATTACAGATTGGCAGGATGTTATATTAACAGAACAGTTTCACAGATAGTTGGTCATTGTTGTCCTGCTGTCGTGGACGTCCATGTGTTCACCTCATCCCTGAAATCTTATCTCAGCCCATTCCTGTCCTCTTCCACTTCACACACATCCTTATCAGAAGCGTAGACTTGCTTTGACCTCTAAAAAGACGCACGTGTATGTGTTTTGACGTCAAACTTCATATTTAAGTCTAAGACAGATGTTGTTCTACGAAGGTGCCCCAGACAAAGTCTGTAATGACGAACTTCAGACCAAGGCAATAAATACAGTATGACTGATTAACGCAAAAAAGAAAGTTATTTTGTAGATATCTCAATATAACTCAAATGCTTGAATTTTAGGATCATGCCTAAATGTGTCTGTCTGGGTGTGTTAGTTGGAGTTTGAAGGCCGTAGAGCAGAGCCAGACTAGAATAGTTCAGATAAGAACACTTCAACCACCTGGAGAGAGAGAGAGACCTAAAGACTTAGTTCTGCACATTAACTATTAGCACAGTTACAAGGGCATATTAAAGTATAAGTGGTTTGAAGAGAAAAGCTAATTCATCTTTGATGACAGTAGTTGATATGGCCTCAGGGACATATCTTATATCTGTACACCTGCTGTTGACAGAGGAAAAACTATGAAAAGTGGCATATGAACCCCCGAAAACATCAGCACTACTCCCAGAACTAGAGTCTGCCTCGAGGGATTTGCCTTAGACCCGGCAGTGAAGACATAATGAGCAAAACAATGTAAAACAAAGGAGGACATTAAAGAAAGCATGCTTTCTTTTACTCAAATTACTTCCAAACTTGATTTACTTTCTGGAACACAAAAGCTGTATGAATGTGTAAAGAAAATGAAGATGTGTCTTTGTATGTTTTTTTTGTCCATACTTGACATTCATACTAGACTTTTGTCCATAGACTTCCATAAAATATCTTCTTTAATGTTCCACATGCAGAAGAAAGAAAATCTTGTTGTTTTTGAACAACATGAGGTTGAGCAAATGATGTTAGAATTGAGTGTTAATTTCTGTCACCAAATTCCTAGAATGTGTTATCTTGTTTCACATAATGATGGTAATTAGTTGCTGATCATTAGACACAATTTTCAGCACACATTGAGAAGGATAAGTATCACTTAGATTTCATGAATGTGTGGGCCATTTCTACTATATAGCAACTCACTTGAGACTTTTAGTTTACATGATTTCTGTGAACATCAAAACCACTTATTTTTAACAAAAAAAGCTAATGCATTCATATAAAGCCTTGGAGTCTGTCATATAAATTCTAAATAAAACTGCAAATGGTCATACAATACCTCAGTTTTGTGTAGTTTCTGTCACAGCTTATGAAATAGGTATAATTATGCTTAGAGATAGTACAAACATGTTACATCATTTGTTTCAAAACCAGGTTATTTGAGAAATACATAAACATGACTAATTATGTAAAAACAGCATCCTGCACATCTTCTGTTGTCCTTTAACCAGCATACCGGGCCAGTTGACATTTGAAGAGCCTATAGGCAAAATTCATGTTGGAGCCCCTCACTCCAAATTAAAAGCACTTGAAACAACTATGATTCCTAACCTTTTATTCATACAAAATTTCATTTTAAATTTGGTATATTTTTACTGTTTTATTTTTACCGGTCAAAAGTTTGGACACATAACTGTTTTTAACGTTTTTGAAAGAAGCCTTTTATACTCAATGTTACAATTTAAAATAATGGTTTTCTATTTTACTGTACTTTAAAATATAATCTATTTCCGTGATGCAAAGCTGATTATTCAGCATCATTACTCCAGTCTGCAGTGTTACATGATCCTTCAGAAATCATTTGAATATGCTGGTTTATTACCAGTTTTAGAAACAGTTCTGTTAATTAATATTTATTTTACAACCATTGATCCTTTTTCAGGATTTTTTCAGGTTAGTTTATTTTTACAATATAAGTTTTTATCAATTTACACATCCTTGGTGAATATATACTGTGTTCTATACTGTTTTACTATACACTGTTTTTCTGCATTTTTGATCAAATAATTTAGTCAAATAAATGCAGGTTTGATGAGCACAAGAGACGTCTTTCAACATTAAAAACAGTAATGTGTCCAAACTTTTGACCAGTTCTGTTGTGTATGTGCATATATATATATATATATATATATATATATATATATATATATATATATATATATATATATATATATATATATTGACTCGTCAAAATGAAACAATTACATTTTAATAGGATGAGACCAAGAGAAAGGAAAAAAACACTGATGAGTGTGAAGCGTTGACAATAAAAAGTTAACTACAGCTGTGATGTGACCCGATTGTGGAAATTTTGCATTCACTCTGGAGATTTAATGGTTCAAAACAGCTCATGCTAGTCAAAAAGAATATGCTTGCAGGTGCATCACTGCTTTGTGAAGAAATAGTTTAACCCTTACTCAGAGGAGTTGCTATATTCCAACTAAGCAACAACAGATGGCACAACATGAAAGTGTAGGTGGAGCTTATGCCATTAATGTCCACTGACCATAGAGCAGCTGGTATATAAACAGTCACTTACCTCACCTACTCTGACAGCTCTCAGACACACATGAACCAAAGCCAAAGAGGTTGTAATGATCGGACTCTGGCACACAGGAGAAGTGTCTTCTGACTTCAGAGGGGGATGAGTGATATAATGTGAACAATTGAAACGAAGACCTTCCCTATGAGTATAATAATGTTCTCACACACTAGATGCACGTTATGAAACACCCAGCCTCACTGATTAGTGCAGACTACATCTCACTGACAGATATTAATCCTTGGATGTTGGTATGGCATTGACACCACAGAGAATGATAAACTTCTTGCAGCTTGCTAGGTTGTGTTTCCATTTGTCTTTCTGTCTGCTTCTTTCCCTCGTGTTCATCTCTGTGGTTCATTTTCTACTCCAACTTTACACTCAAACACTGATTGTTACCATCGTTGTGCATTGCGTACCAAGTATTGTGGTCTCTGTGTATTAACTATTTTGAATCAGAATCAGAATGAGCTTTATTTCCAGGTATTTTTACGCATACAAGGAATTTGTTTTCATGGCGGAAGTTTCCACAGTGCAACAGAATGACAGTGACGTGAAGACTAGATGTATTATCTTAGAAAGTGTAACAAGCTGTCTATTGCCTTGTTTACTTAGTTTTAATACCATGTTTTTTTTTCAGAGCTACATTGTTTGTAAAGTTTTCAAACAATGATTTAGTAAAAATGTACTTGAGTATTGCAGTGTAAACTTCAAGTGATTAAGTAGAAATTACTCAAACTTACCAAGATGATTTTATTTATTCTCTTTTAATTGTACATATTTAATTTAACTTAGTTAAATAGATTTGACTTAATTCTATATTTACATTTCCTTAAAATATATTTATGCAAAAACTTGCAAAATAAAAATTGTGTGCATTTTACTTTTTAGTTTTTTTTCAGTGTAGCTATAAAATTGTTTTAGCAGCCACACCTTCATTTTTTTTTTTTTTTTTTTTTTTTTTTTTTTTTTTTTATTTATATTTTTATCAAAACAAGGTACGTTGAAAGTATTCAGTGACAGAGGCACTCTCAAAGGCATTCATTTTTACTTTTTCTACCCACAACATAAAAAAAAAACAAAAAAAAAAACAAACAAAAAAATAAATAAATAAATAAAAAATAAATAAATAATAATTAAAAAAAAAAAAAAAAAAAACCTATAGGAGAAGGGGAGGGGTCAATGTATTCAATGTAGGGGGGTTGTTGGCTCAAAGTTGGAGGAGTACATTCTTCTCTATATAGATTATTAAAGGATCCCATGTCTTGTAAAAAGTTCTGGTTGATCCTCTGAGAAAATATTTGATTTTTTCAGTTTTTAGAAAAAACATTACATCACTGAGCCATAGTGACAGTTTAGGTGGCATTGGTGATTTCCACTCTAAAAGAATTCTTCTTCTAGCTATTAATGTTGCAAACGCCAAGGCATTTTCTTTATCTTTAGTTATGTGAGTTATGTGAACAAAGCCATTATTGGGTTAGGCTGAATTCTTAAATTAAATGCGGAGTTTAAAATTTCAAATATTGAAGACCAAAATTGTCTCAGTTTAGTACATGACCAGAACATATGGGTTAGATCTGCCTTAAATGCATTGCAACGATCACATGTTTCATCTATATTTGGGTATATTTTAGCCAGTTTGGTTTTACTGTAATGAATACGATAGAGAACTTTCATCTGAATCAGATTGAGTCGTGCACAAGATGAAGTCTTATTTATTCTGTTAACAGCTTTGTCCCAAGTGTCTTCAGATATGCAAATTCCCAACTCTCCTGTCCATTCCTGTTTAATTTTCTCTAGTGACCTATTTTGGAATGTCATAATTAAGTTATATATTTTAGAAATGAGGCCCTTGAGGTGTGTAGGAGTCTTAAAAATCAAGTCCAACCCTGATTCAGAGGGCATATGAGGAAACACGGAGCATTGGGCTTGAATAAAGTGTCGAACTTGAAGATAACGAAAAAAATCTGACTTTTGAAGATGAAATTTTTGAATCAGATCATTGTAATTGGCAAAAATATTGTCGATGAAAAAGTCACTACATTTAACTATGCCCAGGTCCTGCCATTGCTTAAAAGTAGCATCTAACTTTGCAGCTGGGAAAAGATGATTATTACATATGGGAGTTTCCAAGGAAAAGTCTGTTAATTGAAATGCTTGTCTAAACTGATTATATATTTTGAGAGTCGAAATTACAACTGGATTTGAGGAAAACTGTGATGGTGAGAATGGTGACTTCATTGTTATCAGCACCAACAATGAGGTTGATTTGCAAGAATTAGCCTCCGCTTCACACCATTCTATATGTGGGGACTGAAACCAATAAATAATTTTTTGTAAATTTGCTGCCCAGTAATAATTTTGCAAATTTGGGAGGGCCAATCCTCCATCCTTTTTCGGTTTTTCAAGAAACTCCCTGCATATTCTTGGCCTTTTGCCCCCCCATATAAAGGAGGACAGCAACCTATTGATTGACTGAAAAAAGGACTTTGGCAAGAAAATTGGAAGACTCTGAAACAAATACAATAATCTGGGTAACACATTCATTTTAACACAATTGATTTTACCAGTTAAAGACAAGTATGTAACACTCCACCGTTGGAAATCTGATTCTAGTTTTTTAAGTATGGGATTATAATTTGCTTTAAATAAATCAGTGTACAAGCGGGTAATATTTATTCCTAAATATTTAAATCTTGATTTTGATATACAAAAGGGCAAGTCTGTAACTGTAATCTGATCTGCCATATGATTTACAGGGAAGCATATACTTTTAGAGAAGTTTAATTTATAACCTGAAAAGTATCCGTATTCTTTTAATATTTTCACAATTTCGGAGATGCATGATAGTGGATCAGTTATATATAGTAACAAATCGTCAGCATAGAGAGAGACTTTATACTCTACACCTCTTCTTTTAATACCACTGATTAACTGTGATGATCTGAGTACTGATGATAATGGCTCTATAGCCAAAATAAATAGCAAAGGGCTAAGGGGGCATCCTTGCCGTGTGCCTCTGGACAAGGAAAAATATTCTGATATTATCCTATTTGTGACTACGGCTGCCTTAGGTTGATGATACAGTAGGTGAATCCAGGAAACAAATTTTGAGCCAAATCCAAATTTATCTAAAACAGCAAATAAATAGTTCCATTCGACTCTATCAAACGCTTTCTCTGCATCCAGAGAAATAATCACTTCAGGATTACCCTCTGACGCAGGAGAATGCACAACATTAAGAAGTTTCCTAATGTTAATGAAGGAGTGGCGCCCCTTTATGAAGCCTGTCTGGTCTTGTGAAATAATATCTGGTATTATACACTCCATTCTAGAGGCCAGTACTTTAGATAAGATTTTAACGTCTACATTTAGTAAGGAAATAGGTCTGTAAGAACTACAATCAAGGGCGTCTTTATCTGGCTTCAGAAGAACTGTGATATGGGCCTGTGTAAGGCTTGATGGCAGTGTTGATTGATCAAGAGAGTGATTGAACATATTAAGAAGCAAAGGGGACAGTTGTGAGGAAAATTTTTTATAGAACTCTACAGGGAACCCGTCTGGTCCCGGGGTTTTACCACTTTGCATGGCTCTAATTGAATCTTCTATCTCTTGAAGTTGTAGAGGTTAATCAAGATTGTTCTTTTGGTCTATATTAACTGTGGGCAGCTTAACATTAGCCAAAAATGTTGACATGAAAGAGTCATCATGTGGAAATTCTGAACTGTACAGATCTGAATAATATTTATGAAAAACAGAATTAATTTCCTGGGGATCCACTGTAATTTCTTGCGATGTATTCCTAATCTTTGGAATAAGCCGAGATGCTGATTTACTTTTTAACTGTTGGGCAAGAATACGGCCTGTCTTATCACCATGTTCGTAAAATCTTGCACGGGCAAAAACCAAATCGCGTTCTGTTTTTTCTGTTGATAGTAAATCATATTTTGTCTTAAGACTAAGTTTTTCTCTATATAGTTCTGCTGTTGGGGCCTTAGCATACTGACGGTCAATTTTCTGAATAGATTCAATTAGTTTTTCCTGTGTTTTTTTCCTTTCTTTATTACGCAAGGCAGAATACGATATTATTTCTCCCCTTATTACAACCTTAAACGTCTCCCATAATAATGATGGTGATATAGAGTCTGTTTTGTTAGTTAGTAGAAAATTGTCAATCGCACAAGATATGAATTGGCAGAAGTTTACATCTGAAAGTAAAGTTGTGTTTAGCCTCCATACTGACTGTGTTGGGTAGTTGTAAGTAAAACAAATATCCAGAATTACCGGGGCGTGATCTGATTCGACAATAGCAGAGTATTCTATGTTTTTTATTGCTGGGATAAGCTTTTTATCAGTAAAGAAATAGTCTATCCTTGAATATGTATGATGGACATGTGAAAAGCAAGAGAATTCTTTTTTATCAGGAAATAAAAACCTCCATGGATCCACACATCCAATTTGAGTCATATATCCAGCAATAGTCTGAGACATTTTTAAAAGAGGTACAGTTTTAGGGTTGGATCGATCCATAGTTGTATCCATGACACAATTCAAATCCCCACCAAATATAAGATGGTACGAGTTTAAATCTGGTAACAAGGAAAATATTTTTTTCACAAAATTAACGTCATCCCAATTGGGTGCGTAGACACTCACCAGGACTACTGGTGTGCCGAAAAGATGGCCAGATACAATAACGTAACGCCCTTGGGGATCTGAAATGGTTTCAGATGCAGTAAATTGTACTTTTTTATGAATTATAATGGCTGCACCTCTAGCTCTATGGTTAAAACTAGAGTGGTAAACCTGGCCAACCCAAGCTTTTCTAAGTCGGTTATGATCTCCAATACGCAAGTGTGTTTCCTGTAGAAAAGCTATTTCAGTTTTTAGTTTCTTAATATGTGTAAATATGCGAGTTCTTTTAACTGGTCCATTTAATCCTCTAACATTCCAGCTAACAAGGCGTGTTACTGACCCTCCAGAACATTCCACTTTATTGTCCGTACCTGCCATTATTTATTAATATCTATCTATATGCCCAAATATTGTATCCACAATAGAATGTATCCTCTGTCTGTGACCGGGGGAAGGGGAGGAGAAAAAAAAAAAAAAAAAAAAAAAAAAAAAACCAACAGAAACATATAATAAACCTTGATAAACAGCCAAAACTATAGTACATTCTAGATTTGTCCATAGAACAAAGACAAACCGCAGCTCACAACACTCTCTCAACTCCCGATAGTCCAAGTCCATATACGTTCCATTTTTCCCCAGAGCTCCCAAAGTAATCTGAGTTAAGCATAGTAAAAAACAAAGTCAAACATACAAATAAGTGTGTATGTAAACCCAAAGCACTATTAATAAATGCGGTACTGCATAATAAAATAAAACTTTATATGAGTGCAAAAGCATATCTGAAGCTCTATTATTACAGTACCGCTCAGTAACCAAACTAGAAATGCATGACTTCAACTTTTAGCCAATCTGCAGTGACGTTATTCACCATAAGTGTGACTGAATAATTTGTAAATTATCTCAGTTATTATGAAGTATAGCCGACCAATAACTTAAAGTGTTTCAATGCTTATCAAACAAAGTCAATGACACATTCAACGAATGAAAATAAGGTATCCTAATTGACCATGCAGAGGAAGAGACATGAAACCACTCTCAAACAAAAAGTGCGCTTAGAAATAAGGGTACCCTGAAAAGGGCTTTCTGGTTATCACAGTATCTTAGGCCTACCTAAAAGTCAACATGTCTCTTCTGTTGTTTAAAATAACGTTGCCATGGTGCCAGGAATTATTCACGTGCAGCAATCCGCTGATCGTAAAACTGCTGAGCTTCTTCAGGCGTATTGAACAGGAAAGTTTCGTCATTGTGATGAACTCGTAACCGTGCTGGATGAAGCAATTGAAATCGCACATTCTTCTGATATAGCAACTGTTTGACGTTTTTAAATGTGGCGCGCTTTCTGGCGAGATCGGCTGAGATGTCTGGATAGATCCTCAAAGTCGAGCCCTTGTATTTAGCCTCATTCTGTCTGGCCCATCTTAGCGCTTTCTCCTTCTCCTGGAATCTGTGAAAACATATAACCAGTGGCCGCGGAGGTCGACCTTCCTGTGGTTTTGGACCCAGTGACCGGTGTGCTCGTTCTAGTTCGGGAGGCTTTTCAAAAACTTCTTGACCCATGACTTCCATTAACATCTCGGACACGAACTTGACAGTAGATTGGCCTTTCTCGCTATTCTCTGGGACGTTTAAAATCCTGATATTTGCTCTCCGTGACCGGTTTTCCAAGTCATCAACTCGATCCATAAGCATCGCGTTTTGCTCTTTCAGAATTTTGATAGTTTTTTCCGCCTCAGACAAAGCCGAGAAATTATCGCCCGCGAGTGTCTCTGTGGCGCACAAGCGGGATTGAAAACTTGCCAACGTCTCAGTTAAAGCATTCACTGATGTCTGAAGCGGCCCCATGGATTCTTGAATCAGAGCTGATATGTCTTCTTTAATCGAAGCTCGTTGCCTTGTTAATTCCGTTACCAGCTGACTCATAGAGACACCGTCATTATCCGCAGGTATTTCTTCAGATTTCTCTGCACTAGCCATTGTAGCTAATTTGCTAGCCATGCTGGTTCTCGTTGTTGGCGGAGCATTTACTACTGATTTGTTTTTGCTCATCTTGCTGTATCAATACGATTGCACGAAGCACTATTTTAACACTTATGAAAAAAGTTTTGGATAGTTTAAATGGCACTATTAAAGCACATATTGTCAGAAACTATCGGGAGCTCTGCAACCACGCGTCTTCTCTTTACATTTCCAAACCGGAAGTCCACACCTTCATTTTTTATTATTTGATTCTGCCCAGCTGATCAAATACCACATCTCTGCCCATATGCTGCTATAGGACCATTAGAGAGACATAAAAACATTTTAATAATTTAATCATGTTTAAAGCAGAAAGAGAAAACTCTTTGAATGAGAAGGTGTGTCCAAACTTTTGGTCTGTACTATATATATATATATATATATATATATATATATATATATATATATATATATATATATATATATATATAGTATATCATGCATATTCGTCATTTCGTCAACAGTATGTATTAACATTTATGGAATGGCTCTTTCACTTCCATTGTATGTGCCTCACCGTAACCCAGCTTTTTTTTTTAAATACATTTTTGTGATAATAAACATCATATTTTTTACATAATATTAGCAGGTCTCCATAACCTTCAAAACTATTTCAAATAAATACAAGAATATATATATATATTTTTAAATCAGAGTAAATGGGCTGTACTTTGCCATAATGTTAGCCATAATGTTTGCCATAATGAGTATAGTTACTAAGCAACAGGTGTCGAGCACACACGCACACATATTCAAACGGATGTGATAGAGCAAACGAAATTGAAAAAAAAAATGAAAAAGCCAGTAAGAGATGGGTAAAATGCTAGTTCCAAATGATAAACAAAAAAAAAAATGCAATGATGAGATATAACTAAAACTATAGCTCAGCCTCAACTGATAAACAACACAACAGAGCACTTTCTCTTCATCTCAGTAATCTCTGGCCAAACTAAACAAAACAAAACTGAACAGCCCTCTCAACTTCCGCCCCTCACTCAGCTCCTCCCACAGCCTGCTCACCAGTTAATTCTGAATAAAGACACTCATTCTGAATAACCTCAAAATCTTCACTGTAGCATTCCTCTTTCAATTCAGACACTGTTTACGACAATACAGTGCAGCAAATGCAATATTTTACTGCACTGCATATGCGGAAGTCTTTCTGGTTATGTAAAATGCTTCTCTAAACACTTGCACCTTAATAGGGCGCAGTTCATGCAGGAAATCATTCTTCTTGTAGTATATATGAAAAAAATTAGACTTTGTATGTTACAGTGTTATTCATTTTGAAACAACTGACAATAGGGATTAAAATTCTTCTGAGCCTTTAAAAATTAAGAAAATAATACCACAGTTAGTTACAGTGAATATATGGATATTAATAATATCCTTGGCTTTGCACTCATAAAAGATAAGACAACAATTAAGACTACTAATTGTAGTGCTCACAGTACTGGCCTTTTGATCAAACAGGTCCTCATGGCTGGATGTAAATGAGAAGACACCTCAGGACCCGACTGTTCAGTAAGATGTAATTATTGTCTTAATGTTTTCATATCTTCAAGTTTTAATTAATCACTTAGAGTGGTGCCTTGCCTTCATCAAAGCAACAACAGTCCAAAAAAGAGTGTAATTTCATTGATTTATTTATGCAGAACTTATTTATCCAATGCATTCTGACTCTTTGTCTTTTACTTTTCCTGTCCATATTTCAAATGTAAACATTTGCATTGTCCCTGATGAGGAGGCATTTGAAAAGTTTACAACCCTTACCTGACATTAATTCTATAATTTAATAAAATAGTCCTTTAAATTTCACATATATATATATATATATATATATATATATATATATATATATATATATATATATATATATAAACAATTTAATATTAATTTAATTTACATTAAATGCCCAGACAGGAACATTTCTTCTGGCAAGGTTAAGTATGGTCTTCTTTCATTTTTTAAAAATAGCCAACATCTTGTTTTGCTCTTCAAATGGCTAATTTTGTGTACTTAACAGTCCCTTTGAGGATTTAATGTGTGCTCAATAATAAATGTCATGAGAAACATTTCCACAGGCCCAGAGCTCCTATAAAGTGCGTACCACGCAGGCTCTCACTGCGGCTCATTGATTTTATTGTATTTACACCCTTTTTAAACCTGTGATATACATCAGTGTTATCTTTTACAAAGTGAAAGTGAGTTGTGATCTCCTGCTCTTATTTGCAGCGTGTTCTTATTTACCCGTATTACTGGCGCCGTTCCTGGCTGTATTATTTAGTCCTGACAGCAAAGCTCTCAAGGACTTTCCTGAGCGAACTCTCCGTGAAATAACTGCTTACCCCGGCAAAACACCGTGACACAGCAAGCTCTCCCAGCATTACCTCTACGGAGCCCAGGAAAGTACTGATACGAGAGAAAAGGGCTGTAATTGTACTTTAAATAAGAAGTGTGGATTGTTGAGAAGTGCCCAGGGTGCTGTAGCAACCGCTGCCTTGGCTCGGACTGATCATTGAGAACAGACAGCGAAATCTTATCGCGTGCGTTCAAGGTAGACGGAAAACAACTCGAGCGGCGGAGAATCATTCCAATCCCCGTTCGGATTTACTTTCATCCTTGTTTACGTTTAATAAGAGCCGCCTATGCGTCTGCGGCTGAGCGCTTGTTTGATTATTATTTGCTTACACGGTCTCACGCTGCGCAGCTCTTTCATGTCTGTCTGACTCGTACTTTTTCCAAGGATTTCGTCGATGAACTTGTTGCGGTGAGTCCCCTTTAAACCCTCACGGCCTGTGTTGAACTCAGTTTCTAGACTATGGAGGTTCCGGTCAGTCTGGGGGAGGCTTGCGAGTCCCCAGACGCCGTTTTTCACGGACTTTTCCAAAGCGTTTTTCAAAACGTGCGCGTCGCGAGAGCGAACAACCACGAGAGTTTGGACTTTTCTAGCTCCAAGAAGTGCGGCTTCCTGCAGGAGACCGCGTCGAGGGAAATGCGTTTAAGCAAGCTGTCCCCCGGCAGAGGAATAATTTACAGCCCCGAGAAAGAGAGCGAGAGTGCGAGTTTAGTGATGCAGGCGGCGAGCCGTAACGTTATTCAGTTTCTCAGGAGTTCCACGGGAAGCAAAAGCGACGCGTCTCTGTCATCTAGCGGCCCGGGCCGCGCAGATGCCACCGAAAGCAGCGGCAGTCGCGCAGGTTTCTCTCGGGGCGCTGAGAGCGGACAGAAGGGCTGCGGTGCGGTTGAAGTTCACACGCGCGAGTTGGGCTCGAGTCGTGACGCAAGTGTGGCGAGTAGAAGTCGCGCGTGCACCAGCACCAGAACCAGCAGCAGCGGCGACGGCGACAGCAGCAGCAATAGCATCTCGGAGACAGCGCGAGAGCTGTACAAAGCCGTGTCCGTGTCTTTGGGCTTAGCTATGGAGTCCAGCGAACTGGGCGAGGTGGGACCGCACCATGCACCGCCGCCCCTGACCCATGAAAGTAGTAGTGAGGAAATCTATTTGTTCGAAATGCCTTTGCTCAACTGCTCAGTGAGCGAAAAGGAGGCAGGAGGAAAAGACAGAGAGTACGCTCTCGCGGCGGGACGAGACAGAGGCACCGAGCTGCGTGACAGGGACAAAGTGTTTGGGATGTTTAAATGTGACGACCTGGAGCAGCTAGCAGGTGAGGGGACGACCTTGCAGCGCAGCAGCACGTCTCGATCACACTTAACCGCGGATGTACGGGAGCTGCATGAGTTCGGCAGCCTGTCCGGGGACACTGCCAACCTGAGTTCAGAAGGTACGGCAGTAACTACAGAACCAGATATGGATGCAACGCGAGCGGCTTCGTGCCAGTTTGAACAACTGTTGCCCGCGAGCATGACCCATTTCTTGCACCCGGAGCTAGAAAACGGACCTAGCCAGAGCTTCGCGAAGCCCGCGGAGATGTCCGGCGAGTTCGCCGGCCCCGTGGAGGATTACGTGAATCTCTATAATGTCAAAATCAAGGCAGAGATGATGCCCCGTGAACTGAATGACACCTGGGCTTACCCGCATAGGTACACTGAGGACAGTAACGGCCAGTACGGGCATCCCAGTCAGAGGACCACTTACGCATCTGGGCACGAAACGTCTTTTATTTGTAACCCCTATGAGTGCAGCCGAAGCGAGGCTCTGGTTCCGAGGGAGCGACCTCCACCTGAACAGTGGTACCCCAACGGGATGCTGAGCCGTCCCCCTTACCCTAACGTGCCCTGCGTTAAAAACGAGATGGGCAAGTGGGTGGATGTAACTTCATTTGCGGATGGCAGGTAAGAGTCGGCACAGTGGCTGTGTTTTTGAGTGTTTGTCAGTTAATTTAAAAACGGTTTTTGCCAGACTTGTAGATTTTGTAAAATAATTAATTATAGCTTATATTTATTATATTATGATCAATTAATGCCTTAACGAAACTAGCAAGAAACAATGCACAGGATGCACTCATTACATTTTTTAAGAGATCTCCAAACTGCACATACCCAGGGACTTCCCATCCAGATTCTCAGCTACCCCAGGGGCAACCAGAATATTTTTTTTTCTTCAAAACATTTTATGATAACTTTAATTAAAATATGGGTATAATATTACGTTAGGCTGCTCATTAGATTATCAGTTCTAAGTTCATTCAAATAGTTAGAAACATATTTGAAAGAAAATGCTTTGTTTTATAAATCTTCTCCACAAACCCCCTGTAGCAGTTCTTTCACATGGACCCCTGGTTTCATGTTCAGTTTCATTTCTGTATAGGACTGTTCATTATAGGTTTACTATTAATGGATCAGGATCAGTTATGCTTCATGAGCATTTTATTAGCTAGGAATTAAATGTGTAATTCCTGAAGGAAGCGTTAATTTGCTTGAAGTTCCTCTCTTTATGTCTGCAGCCAAGTAAAGCAGTACACAGAGACAGCTGTAGACATTAACACTTTAACACACAGGCCAGCCTCCTCCCTCAGGGTTGCTGGGCTCCAGGGATACTGCCATCAAGGCAACCCCACACGGCCGTGTCCAAACGCAAAGACTCCATGCCAAGAGCCTCAAAGCTCATATCCTTGAACTTCTGCATATTCTTGTACTGAGTCATTCTCTCATTTAATAACTCACAGACACAGGAAAGGGCACATTTTGATTCATACACCGCAACATGCTGGTCCTACTGTCATGCTATGCATTTCAGTTGACAGGCATTTTTAAATTGCATTGACAGTTTATATGATCAAGCACTTATTGTAAATCTACAAATTATTTTAACAGATGTTATAAAATGATTAAAAGCATATGTTAATACACAACACTTTTGCTGCTGTTGAGGTGTGATATGGGTAAGGTTAGGATCAGTTTTGGTGGTATGGGTCGGTTTAAGGGTTGGTTGAGGGGTCAGAAGTTAATAAAGTTTGGGGTCAGTTTGATTATTATAAGGGAACACATTTCAATCTGTTTATATTCTCTTGTTTTGATGAATGAGCAAGTATTTTCTTTTAAAAAAGGATTTGTTTCCCCCTATTTATTTATGATTAAAAAATATCCTGTTTAATGATATAGTAGTATGCTGACTATTGAGGCAATAAAAAATAACAATTTTGCAGCAAAATTACAGTCTGTTATGTCTTTATCAAGCATTCAGCTAAACTTAACCAGACACCCTTTACACAAACCTTGTTACATTAGTTAAAAGTCTAATGCCCATAGAGATACTAAACGATTAGTAAATGTTTATAAGCATTTACAAATGATGAATAGTTTCAACTTTAGATTGGCTTCTGCAAAAACATGATCAAATGATTAATAAATGATTAGTAAAGATGTGAATAGGGTAAATTCAGGTCTTTCAAGACACTTTTTGCCATTGAGATGACTGCTCATAAAGATATTAATGATTAGTAAACCGTTGTAAACATTTGCAAATGACGAACAGTTTCCACTTTAGATGGCAAAAACATGAACAAATAGTTAACAGATTATTTGTTAAGATGTATAAATAGAGGTCTACACAATAAACGAAGATCAACAGATGAAGATCAAATGAAATGAAAGCTTACTGACATTTGTAACCATTTCAATTTACATGAAATATTATGTTAATCATAAGGTAATGTTTAGTAAGTTCATTAATAACATTAACAAGAACCTTATCTTATATTTCTTGCTATGTGAATATATATATATATATATATATATATATATATATATATATATATATATATATATATATATATATATATATATATATATATATATATATATATATTAATCAATTATATAATGTTATTATAAAGTGTTACCATAAATCTAATTTGACTTGGGGGTTCAGTAGACCTGTACAAGCTGTAACAAAAGCAGAACACTGATAAGAAAATATGCAGAGGCTGAAATTAGGCTTTTCCTTAAACTAAGACTACGGAGAAAAACAGTTGCATGCCTTTGAGTGAGCGTTGGATGCTTCAATCTGAACCATAGTGAAGCAAGCATTTTGTCCGCGGCTGTTTAAGTCTATACAGAGTGTGTTTTTTCCTGAAAGGAATTTGAGATTAGTTGTGTGTTTAACCTTTGAATTTCATGGGTTTGAGTTGGAGGCAAAACCACTTGATCTTTGTGAAAAATACCGGTTCACCCGGACACCAGCCACAACATGAAACTGACACACAGAGAACAAAATAATGAGACCAAATGAGCGAGACTTCAGACTGGTCTTGACCTAATATCACACATAATGAATCATCTTAACATAAATCTAACAACATGAAGCCACATTTATGAAGAAAAAGTGGTTTGTGAACAGCATATCAAAGTTCTAGGGTACACAGTTTACATTTGAGTAAGAATCGTTCATACTTAGGCTACATATACAGTTTAAAATATTAATGGTTTGTGATCTACTTAATCAATAGCTTGTTCTTTTCTTTTCTTTTTTTAAATAACGTTTTTAACAAGCAGTGAGTTTGATGATTGGATGGTGCAAAAATAGAACAACTATTTTTCATTTTTGAGGGGGAAGGGGGGTCAAGAGAGTTTTCGTGTACATGTGTCTCTGTTATGTAATAATCTGAAGTACACCGTGGTCAAATTCAGTTCTGGTCAAACAACATTCCAAACAAGGCAAAGGTTCCTTACAAAGCGTTCTAGGTAGAACCAACATATGGGGCTTGTACCGAGAACCCTAAAAGAGTTCACTGTTGAATTCTGAGAACCCTCTGTCAGTATTTTTATTTGCACTTACATTGACTATTTTAGTTGTAGTTATAGCAATCCTATTTAAAGTGTGCCTTATGTGCTGAACTGCACACCGACAGTGCTTAGAACAAATGATAGCTCATTCAACAATGATAAAAGGATAGTTCATTCAACAATAAAAATTCTATCATGATTTTTACATTTTCATGTCATTTCAAACATCTGTGACTTCCTTTTCTGTGGAACATGAAATATATTGTCTTTTGTTTGTGCATACAGTGAAGTCAGTGGGCTTTCTTCACAATCTTCTACTGTGTTCAGCAGAAGAAAGAAAGTCATACAGGTTTGAATTGCGATATACAGTATATATCTTAGCATTACTGAAACCAATCACAACTAGTTTACCTCAGATCTTGAAAATAAATATGAATATAAATATAAAGCAAATATATAGGCTATAGGTCAAAATTGCGGGCACAATGCCGACCAACAAGTGCTGTTATTCTGGTTCAGATGGAACATGCTGGGTGCAGATGTTATCATTTTTTCTAGCATCTGAGATCTGATGTCTTTTTCTGTAAATAATTAGTTGCTCTGCTGTTACATTGTTTTAGGGGTTGTAGTGATAGGTGTGCTGAATTACAACATGCTGAGCTGTCTCTGTTAGATGCCGCGTAGTAAGTCATGATTGATACCATCTTCCCTTGATTATCAGCCATTGAATGAGATTATTGTTTCAGGATCTACTGAGGCTATACAGAATATGCTGTACAGGCCAGTGTGCTTACATCCATAACAGATTCCTTTGTATTCAATTTATATATATATATATATATATATATATATATATAAATTATTTTGTTTGAGTATATTAAATAAAAAAAATGTGTTCAAGACAAATAATATATTGATATAAGGAAAAAAATGTGTAAGGTAGATTTGCTCATTTTTTAAATGTAAAAATGATGAATGCTATACTTTGTGTGCAAAAATGGTTTTGAATGGTATTGAAGTGCCATTACCAATGGGGTTCCCCATGCTCAGTGATCTGACAAGTCTATAACGAAATTTGTTTTTTAAATTAGCATTTTTTTTAATCAATCAGCTGTTTTATATATTGTACATGTACATTGTATATTGTAATGCATGCCTTATTGTGACCTGTTGCTTAATTGAAGTGCACAGAGCTACAAATCTATTTATGGAAAATTTGGTTGTTAATAGTTCCACATTTTTTAACAAAAGTGTACATTCAAGTCAGCTATTGACAGCAAACAGGCGTGGTTACAGCTCACATAGGGTGGTGTGTCATATCTCTTTCTCCTGTTGCCTTTGGCTTTCTAAAGAGTATTCGTCATTACTCGCTGGAGCAGTGTCAGATGGCTAATGCACCTTTTCTTTACAGGACTGTCAACGTTGTTATTGTTGTATTCATTTAGTAATTACATTTTTTTTTTTACAATTGTTCCAAAAAAATTAGAATCTTAGTCGTAGAAAGAGAAAGTCAGTAAGAGAGCCCTAAATTTTTTTTTGTTTTTTTTTTGTTTTATATATTAGTAAAAAAAAAAAAATATTAATTGCCATCTGAATTTTAATGTTTTGTGTACTCAGGTTTTGTTCTGGCAGATTTTAATGGCTTTGGCTGGGGGAATAAATTCAAATCAATAAGAACATCCAAATGTCAATGAGAGAAAAAACAACATTTATGAACTTATGAGTTATAAGTCAGTTTTCCATTAATGGTCAGATTTTAGCAAACATTATCAAGTGTAATTCTGACAGGCTTACACTCAAGGTTAATGTGCTTTTAAAAAACCACAGCACAAGCAAATAATATTAAAAGTTTAGGAATTAAAAACCTAAACGTTAATATTTGAATATTGACATTTTACTTTTTTTTTTTTTTTTTTAGAGGATTCTGGGTCATATATAATTGTGATATTCTATAGAAGAAGATAAAAAATGACATAAATGCTGATTAAATAAGCAGATTAAACGGACTGATCTTTAAAAGTAATATTCTTCACCCCCTTCACCCTTTCTCACTGTTCTGTGTATCTGTTCTATATAACGTGTAACTCTACAAAGTATGTGATGCTGCCAGAGACAGACTTCTTTTGGAAGCTCTGTGTGATAAGGCTTAATGCTGTGTGTGTTAGTGCACACATAACAGTTTAGTGTATCCAGTGACAGACTTCACACATAACATATTGGGGCAAATTCACTAAATAGTTTATGGGCTGTATTTTAACACGAAAAACCTATATATAGCACTGTATTTCAATAAAGTCACTGTTATTCTCTGAGGGGAAACACACTTCTTTCTATGTATATTAGACTCATTATAGATTCGATCTTTCTTCAAAAAGTCAGTTCTATTTGTGGTAAGCAGTCGGTAAACTGACTTTCATTTGATACAAATGTTTGTTTGGATTTTTTGGGTCATGACAGTACGGTAGTTATTCATCAAAGGATGATCAAATTATGGAAATGACGGTTATAATCGTGCATGGTGTTTTGTGGTTTAGTTGGGCACACCTACTGATTCAAGTGTCTGAATTGCTGTGGCGGAGGGACTGTAAAAACTTGTCAGATAGCAAAAATTTGCTTCATGTGGTAACAACTAATGAACCTTTTCTTCTTTATTCAAAAACAACATTTCATGTCACATAAATCGCCCTTACTACTTTAGGTTACACCAAGGTTAAATTATGAAGAAACGAAAATGAAATGAAAGTTAAAAATGACCAATTCTGAAGTCATTTTCATATATTTTATATGCAGTACAAACGTTTGGGGTCAGTAGTTTTTTTATTTATTTTTTTTTATTTAAGAAATGCATACTGTAGAACTTTAATATTTAGGAAGGACCAATTAAATAGCTAAAATATGAATAGTGAAGAATTCTACATTTTTAACAAAATAAATACTGATATTTTAAGCTTTCTTTATCAAAGGATCCTTAAATCTACCATCACAGGAATAAATAACTTTAAAATAGGGATGGGCAAAATATTATCACAATATTAATTTACCATTAATGTGGAAGGAAATGCTTTTCACATGTCTGTTAGACCTTGAGAATGAATGTGAACATGTAAACCTTTAATTTAGGTCTTTATGAAATCCATTTAATATTTCCCTAAATTCTTTATTATCAATTTTCTTTCATGAATACTGTGTTTTATGATTTAATACAAATCAGAAATGGCGCACAATTAAGTTAATTAATAAATCTTTAAAATGTTTGTTGAATAAAATGCTGCTCAACAGAACTGTATAAATTAAACCATGGGTTAAAAAATATCTTGGTTGCATGATATTACTTAAAAATTATATTTTAATATTAGTACTTTTTGAAGTACATTTTAGTAAACAATAGTAATATATGTCTGCCATAATTTCTTCAAGTTAAACCAAACCTATTTTGGCAGTCTCTGTAGAAGTAGTTTATGTGTTCATGTCCTCATATATTGAAACGGCAGATGCTGAATCACCATAAGCGTCATGTCTGTTGTAGTAAACTATGCCACTCCTTCACACAGAGATGCACAGAACATGAAGACTTATTTTGCGACAGTTGTTTTATTTGTGCTGTGTGATTGGCTGTTAATAAACAACAATTTCAGCAGGGATGGAATTGAAAGTGACGTGACATACACCCAAGTATGATGACCCATACTCAGAATTGGTGCTCTGCATTTAACCCATCTAAAGTGCACACACACAGCAGTGAACACACACAAACCATGAACACACACCTGGAGCAGTTGGCAGCCATTTATGCTGCAGCACCCGGGAAGCAGTTGGGGGATCGGTGCTTTGCTCAATGGCCCCTAAGTCATGGTATTGCGGGCCCAAGACTTGAACCAACAACCCTAGGGTTAGGAATCAAACTTTCTAATCACTAGGCCACAACTTCCCCCTTCCCCTTTCCCCCTTCCCCCGGATGATGTCATTATAGCATTTGCATGCATTATGTGCTGTTATACAGAACTTAATACTCTCAATATATGGGAAAATACTTAGTGTTTTGAAAAGAGTAAGGAAAAGGAAGAGTAAAAGAGACGTTCTTTACATTTTAAAATATTTTATCCCCAGTGGTAATTATTATATTAAGATGTCTTTCAAAAAGGTGAAGGACTGAAGTTTTAAACTTGTTCAGCACTTTTAGATGCTTACACACATGAATGCCCACACACACATCAAATGAATTGGCTGTGCACACATTCAGCACACAGTGCAGCTGGCAGAATAATTTTGGGATCTAACCTTTCCGCATTGTCATCTTGTCAACATGGGTGCTTATTTGCATAATTCAAGAATGTCGAAAAACGTTCTCATTTTGTTATACTGTACGTGAATCTTTATAGCAGCCCTGCTTTGTGCTTCACCCAGTGCCTCACACATACTTTAATGGGTTTTAACAACTACATGGTTGCGTGATGTTTTCATCCACAGAGCAACTCAAAAATAGTCATTTATGATATTAATATCATTTTCAAACAGAAATGTTAAGTGAGAAATCCTACTACTTGCATGAGCCCCAGGCTGAGTGTCAGTAATCATGTGACATGCCTTGAGTTGCACAAGATTCCTTTTGTGTTAAAATTGAATTTAATTGTTTCCTCGTTCAAAACGGTAACGTTTTACATGCTGTTTCTTGTCCTAAGTAACGTCTGAAATGGATGGACTCAAATTTTAGCTGCAATGTCAAACTATTCTCAGCTTATCAAAAGTCTTATTGTAAGTTTTTAGTGTGAATGTCTCTTGGTAACATTACTTAAATCTATGCATGTTTTGTCCAGAGCCCTCCATCTGGACCAGCTCAGGCCCTCCCCGTGGTGTTGCATCAGAGGTCTTGACTAGAAGGATTTAATCAGGGCCGCTCTGAGGGTGTTCTGTCTCTTTGTCCCCCTTCCCCGATGACCTATTTGTTTACCCTTGAGTCCTTTCCCTTGGATCATTATTGCTTTTTTTAAAAAACACACCTGACATGCAGCACACACACACACACCAATACTGGGAGAATGTTTTAAAAAAAAGGGCCTCTTTTATTTAATTGGATCCGTGTGTATGTGTGTGACTATAGGCACCGACATATGTTTCTGCCAGTGAGTGCCCGCCCTCCCTAACAACCCTTATCTGAGGAAAAACATGTACAGGTTTTAAAAAAAAAAATGTATTTATTTGTTTGTTTGCAAAGACCAAATGGATTATCAACCAATATATAATTGATTGAACAAATGATAATTGGTATCATTACTCAATACCTAGTTACATTTAAGTTTTTCAAGAGTTATGCCCTCAGTCTTCTCAGTGCGATAATGAGTGATTTGTGTCACACAAAGTAAAAAACGTGGGTGTATTGTTGGACATTCAACAGTCATATTGATATTAAAAATGTGCAAAGGACACCTTGGAGATGGGGTGAACAATATGTTTTTGTATTTTTCTTAGAATTCATTTAACATTGGCTGGCCACTTATCACATTATTTATTCCTTACTAGAGGTGTTGAAAGTTTCACGTTGGAGTCCATTCTGCATACTGGTTTTTTAAATAACAGACATGAAATTAAGAAAAAAATCAAAAGATGCACAAGTATATTGGATGAAGTATAGGTTTTTACTCCAAATAGAGATTTTCACAGAGAAATTTACAAATGTCTGTCAAATGGCTGATTTCGGGAATTGAAAAAACGAAACTCCATGAAATGGCCACTCAAAAGAGGCATTTGTGAGTATTAAAACCGTCTCAGTTATGTATGTAACCCTAGTTCCTTGATCGAGGGAACAAAGACATTATGTTGTGATACCATATTGGGGTCTCATTTGGGAGCATGAGGTCCTGTTGCACGTAGTTCCCCAGCCCATATTGGAGGCATTTTTTGTCAATGACATGTTGGGACACTTGTTCTAAGGGCACCCTAGCCCATGGAAAAGCAAGGTCTGACGAGGCGCTGAATAGGCAGCGACACAGCAGTGTAATGGCGACTGGATGTGTACTGCAGCATCATGCCCATCTCGAGACTCAGAAGTGTAACCAGCGATGAAGTGATCTCATATGAAGAAATCCGAGCGGCGTGACTGTGGCTGTGGATGCCATATGCCCCAGGAGCCTCTGAAAATGTTTCAGTGGTACTACTATCCTTCCTCTGAAGGAACTCAGGCAGTTCAGCATGACTAAGCACGTTCGTTGATGAGTTGTGCCGTCATACTCACTGAGTCTAACTCAATACTGAGATAAGAGATTATCTGCACAGGGGAAAGCTTGCTCTTCTCTTGAATGACCTGAAGTCCCAACAGACTGAGGTGCTGAAGAACCAGGTCCCTGAGATTGCACAACTCCTTTCGTGACCGAGCCTTAATGAGAATCCTGATGCCCACTTGCCATAGTGGCGCAAGGTCGCCCTCCAGGACTTTCGTGGAGTGATGGGGGGAAAGGGAGAGCCCGAAAGGGAGGACCTTGAACTGCAATACCCGACCCTCAAATTCAATCAATCCTGGGCTTGAATGCATTTGGTGATATGTTTCTGCATCAACATCTTGAACGGGAACATGGGAAGGGCCTGATTCAAGACTTGCAGATCCAAACCCCTTCATCATCTTGGCTAGAGGGACTGGATAGATTGCATCCTTGGCCAACAGGACAGCAATCTCCTCGCACAAGACAGAGGCATCTCAGACTGCCATCGAAGTCTCAAGAATGCCATTGAACTTTGGAGGTCGCTTGGTGAACTTTAATCATGTAGCTGTGTTGAACCATCCAAATGAGCCAGCATGAAAAGTTGAGCAGCACAAGCCACATTCCCAAATTCCTTATGAGTGGCTCCAAAGGAGCAATCGATGTACTCAGGAGTAATCGGGAGTTGTGCTTGGCGGCCCAGAAGGCCTCGTGTTCTGAGTCATCACAGCAAAACTCCCCGTGTCCCCAGAGGGACTGGCCAGAGACACTTGGCGAAGCGTTGCATCTTTAAACAACAATCTCTTGGTCACTAGCGATAGGGGGTGTCGTGAGTGAGAGTGAGGAAGCAGTGCGTCACTGACTGTTGAGCCACGAGCTTTGCAAAAAGGAGGAAAAGGAAACTGCTCTTTCTTTGCTAATGTGGTTACCACTGGCCTTTTGAGCCAGCGGTAGAACAAAAAAAGAAAAGGAAACAAAAGATTCTCTGCCGGTCCTCCTCTAACACATCTCTGGGTTGCCATGTCAGGGCCGCTTCATCTTCTTGGAGGAATTAGTGGCTAAGCGCAGCACAGGGGGTGCCGCTCACCTGCTTTGTGCTCAACGTGCCAGCCTCAGTGGTGTCTCAGCATGGGGCAGAGCTAGAGTTGAGGATGCAGGAGGGCTCCCATGGTGATGAGCAAGCATGGACACGCCTCGTGATGGAAAGGTGGCTTCTGGAGGATCTCGTCAGGGCAAGAAGTGCTGAATGGCCTCTGTCTGATTTTGTACTCCTGAGAACTGCTAGGTAAAGACTTCGACAGTGTCTCCGAAAAGGCCAGCCTGAGAGATGGGAGAGTCAAAAAAGCATACTTTGTCAATGTCTCTCATCTCGGGCCAGGTTAAGCCAGAGATAGTGCTCCTGCACAACCAGAGTGGACATCCTCTTCCCAAGGGACCCGTGCTGTGACTTTTGTTGCTTGGAGGGCAAAGTCAGTTGCCCTGCACATCTCCTGCATCAACCTTGGTCTACCTGCAAGATAGCCATGGCATGCAGGGCAGAGGCAGCTTAGCCACGCAGCACTGTAAGCTTTTGCAGTGAGAGCCGCCGACAGCTTACAGGCTTTGGATGAGAGATGTCGATGATTCCTCTAAGTGGCAACGTTTGCGGTTTTGTAGTCACCTCCAGCCCAATCCTCACAGCTGCCCGGACAAGCATGGTTGACAACTCTCCGATTCGGCAGTGGTGGCAACACCCGAGGGGGACAGCCCCGTCAAATCTTCATTCCCAGAGGCCAATAACCCATCTCTCGATGCTGTGATTGACATCTGCATGCCCACTGAATGAGACACTGGGAATGCCACAAGATGGCAAAGCAGAATCATCTGGCAACCACACAGGACATGCGCTGCAGGAAGAGTGAGAGGTCCATGGGGTGTGGCCTGGTGGAGAAGCTCTCAATGTTCCCCTCAAATCTCCCAGAGCACTAGCCGACGGACCTCTGTTCATGGCAGATCAGATTATTTTAGAGGAAACTGTTTTTTTAGTCGAAACGCCCAGGGGATTCGCTGCTGACAGGGTCACTGTAATATTCTGTAATGTGTCGTAATACCAACCAAAAACAGCCTCTTCTTGTAAAAAAAAAAAGAAGTATGGTTTTGTAGTAAGGTAACACCATGTACTACTCAGCTCCGAAGTAAAAATCTAATAAAGGGATGCACACTGTCGCCTTGTATGCCACTGTGGACAGGGAGTGGCTCAGCATGCAAAATCCACTAGCCAATTCTCATTGCCGTTTTGCTTAAATTCAGAGATGATTGGGCTTCCAAGTGAGACCCCAATATGTCGTCAGGACATAACTCATAGTGACCAACAGATATGGAATGGCAGGTTAACAATGTGAGTTCCAAAATTTTTTTTTTTTGATGGGTCAAAGTTAATAGAGAATATTTCATTTAATATTTTTACATGTTTTTTGGGTGCTGATCCATTCCCATTGGTTGTTGAGGGATTGGCACTTGTGTGTGTGACTCTCCGATAAGTTGTATACCTGATTTTCAGTAAGTGTTGATGAAGTAAGTGACAAATTTGAGTTGTTAGCGTAACCCGAGACCACTTAATCACCTGTGAACCTAATCACCTATGGAAACACCACAGGACACACATGCAAACACAGTCATCTCACCTATAAATGTGTTACAATTCTCACATCACTGTCACCTTACACATATACATAGACTATTTTTACAGCCTAATGAAGGACCCTGAAAACTTGTGTGTTTCTTGAGTTCACCTGCAAGGGATTGACGGCAATTCTGGATCTGTGTTCAATTCAGAATTGAAAAATCTATTTTTATTTATAACCTGGAATGAGTGTTGAATTGGCCATTAATGAACAGTACTCTCTTTCACCCTCAATATTCATGGCTGAAGTGCCCTTGAGTAAGACACTGAAACCCCAGTTGCTCCCAGTGTGCTGGATAGCTGCCCACTGCTCCGGGTGTGTGTTCACTTCTCACTGCTATGTGTGTGTGCACTTGGATGGGTTAAATGCAGAGCACCAATTCCGATTATGGGTCACCATACTTAGCAAATGTCAGTTTTTCACTTTTATGGATTCCAGTTGTTGCAATTATGCATCTTGTTTAATATCTCAGTTTAAATTCTGCAATTTAATAGGAATTTAAAAGGTACTGCCAATTTAATTTGAATTTGTGCACAACTCTGCCTCTATATTTTACATGAAATAAATATTTGTTAAATGGACAGTTCACCCAAAAATGGATATTCTGCCACCACTTTGTGTGATATTCTTTCTTCAGTGGACTGCATACATGCAGCATTCAAATGCATATCTGAAGACCTAAAAATTAATTTAGGTAGGTTAATGTAATTGTTAATTTATAATTTCTAAATTCAAAGGAACATAAATATAATACTCAAACAAATTTTCTTAATTTACTTGAACACGTTTAAATGTTACCACATGAAACAATTGATGTTACCTGTTTTTTTATTTCATTTTTTGTAGCAGAATATCCAAGCTGAATTGTCTTGTACAGTGAAAGTGGATGGAGACCAGGGTTTGTCAAGCATCTTGAACATCCTGCTATAAACAACTGACTTTATGTTACACTGAAGTCATATGGGTTTTTAAAGATATGAGGGCGAGTAAATTATTTAGAGAAAGAAAGAAAGAAGCAAATTAACAATTTGAATCTCTTTTGGTGCTGATGAAATGTGCTTATGCTCACTTGTTTGTCTTTGATTAGTGGTTCACTGTGAAGAAATTAGTAGATTATTCATAACTCATAATGTGAGTGTATGATTTCATTATCATATAACTGTAACTGAAATAAAAGAGACAGGGAGAGAAAAGGAAAGGAAGGGAGGAAGGGAGAGAAGAAGTGAAAGAGAGGGCATGTATGTTAGTGTTTGTTATATGTGATCGTCCTTGTGAGTACCCTTGACATCTCATGTCACTGAATATAATTATGTCTGTACTTTGTGTCCAATCAACTTTTTGGTTGTAGTGCAGTTCTCGTCTCTCTCACACACAAACTTGTACCCACTCGATCTTAAAGGTATACTGCACCCAAAAATGTATTAAATCATTAATCATTAACCCGCATGTTGTTCCAAACTCGTAAAAGCTTTGTTTGTCTTGACAATTTAAAGCTGTGTTTCTACCGCTGGAACTTTACCCAGGAACTGGGGACTTTGGGCTGGTACTCTGTGTGTTTCCACCACAGGAACCAGGATCTAAATAAAGTTCTGGGTAAAAATCAGAAAGTCCCTGCTTCGGAGGTAGTACTTTTTCAAAGTTCTGGAACTTTTGGGGGTGGGACTTGGGCGCTAAACATGCTGACTTGTTGAGTTCAAGCAGCAATGTGATTTCAACCACTATTTATTTGGAGAATTTTGAAAATATTACTGTTATTGTGTCATGAAAGGTAGTTTTAAAAGTATTTCAGGCGAGAATGTAGTTTTTCAAAAATTTCAAATCTGCGGTTTATTTATAAAGACAGCATCTATTTAAAAATGTGTTTCACCAATTTTGGAGATGCTATCAGTGGGAGCTAAGTGCTCATGTGTCCGTCTAGTGCACTCTCAACTCGGCTAGTAGTTCTGACATTTGCCACTTTCTCTGATGTCTCTTTAGTAGTTAAAAATAAAATATTATTTGTTTTGGGTAAATCTAACAGGTAATCTTTGGTCTTTATTCAGTTAATCTATTAATATGTTAAAATGAATATAAAAAGAGGCAATACTGTTTGATATAATATTTCATTTCATTGTAATGTAACGTTAGGCTATATAGACCTACACATTTCCATGAACTACATTTCTGCGGCTATTAATATATTCAAATGAAAACAAAAGTAGGCAGTGTTGTCTGAAATATTTCATCTTATTGTAAATATACGGTGAGAAAAATTGCAGTAGCCAAGGCGAGCTGACATTATCAATTACACTGCTGTTTACAGAATTACTGGACTTACGTCGCCCCGTCCGCGGGAGTTCACACTGGCAAAGTCCAAACTACAGATGATGGAAGTCCAAAATTTGCATACTTTCTATTGAGAAAGCACACACAGACCTATGTCAACCAGACTATTTGCCTAATCTTCACTGTACTATAGAAATGGAGAAAGCAACAGGTCTGGGGGGTGAGGGGTGTTCCTGTGAAAAAAGTTCTTGGTACAATTGTTCTGGGTAGTTTTGATGGATACGCCGGGAGGCTTGTGACTGTCCCATTCACTCCCAAGTTAAATACACTGTCAAAGTCCAGAAGAGTATGAAAGGTGTAGTCAGAATAGTCCATCTGCCATCAGTGGTTCAACCGTAACGATATGAAGTGATGAGAATACTTTTTGTACATGAATAAAACTAAAATAACGATTTTATTCAACAGTTTGTCTCCTCTGTGTCTTTCCACATCACCTACAGTTAGCACCATTTTGGAGAATATGAGCTGAAGACAGGCAGCTAATGCTCTTCTTTGTCAGCCGGACCACTCGTTTAGGTGATTTTGAGTCGACTCTTTCTTTTGAGAGACAATATCTTTTTTTATCATGCACTTTTTTGATTAAAAACTTTGCAGTCTGTTAACACTGAAGGATAGCTACCTTACAAACTGCAAAAAATATATTTTAACGACATGGAGGTGATTAATGACAAAATTTTAATTTTGATGTGGAGTATCCCTTTAACTTCATACTCCCAGTCTCTATCTTCATCAGTAATAATAACACATACAGACAGTCTCTCTGTGTTATACTAAGGTGTCATTAACAGAACCCACCTAAAACATCTACGTTTCATCACTATTAAACACTCACATTAAATGTAATGAACATTTGGTCATCATTCACTCAACTTCAACTTTTTTCCACTGTGGAACACAAAAGAAGATACTTTATAGAATGTTTCTGTTCATAACGTTCATAAAGTGCAAGTGAATGGGGTCTTAAACAAAACTGGACAGGTTTGGAACAACATGAGGGGGAGCTGATTTTAGGTTTACTATTACTTTAATGTAAATTTTATATATGGGCAAATATGTAGATTTTTATCTGCATGCTAGTGTCACTAATGCAAACCTAGCATAAAATAACATTTATGTAACGGTGTTGGAGACAGAGAAAAGGCAAATGCAAGCCTCACAGCAGTTGAGGGAGCATGGGAAATAAATGCAAACCTGACATAAGCACGACGCATGACCATAAATTTGCTGAGCAAAGGTGAAGATAAACACACACTCCCCATTAAGTATTTCAGAAATGTTCTTTGAGTGTTGTTAAGCTATCAAGTTATGTCTAATCTAATGTAATGAGGAAGACTAAAGAACGTGTCAGTGGAAATAGTAAGTGAGAGCAAACCAACACTGCTTGAGTCCCTGGTGAGAGTATGTGTGGTGTGACTGCTTTGGCTCAGAACATTTAATGCGACCTTATTTTTAGCCCAAGTGACCTTCTTAAACACAGCATTGCATGAGGTCAAAGCAATAGAGATCATAATGCTGAGCGTGAGAGACACCCAGACCCTGTGATTGATATGGCTTGTTCGGAAAGTGCCACAGCTGGCAGGAGAGTAGTGTGAGTAAAACAACCAAAACACCTCCAGAGAAAGTCAGATTTCAGAATACCACATTATAGAGATTTTACCCATATGCAGGCCTCCTTGGAATCTGCACACAATTCCACAGAATACAGCAGATTTCTGGAAAATGGACAAAATTCCTACACGTGTGTTCATTTATTCATTATTTTGAATACTGTACGTTCATACATAGGAAAATGGGGTGATATATTCACAGCGGGCCTTATTAATGAAACACGAGCAAATTTATGATCTTTGTAAATGGCTTAAAAAACAATTTCAAATGAATTTTCACACTGAATCGAATGCTGCAATTGATGTTATCACTAAAGTCTCCATGTAGCATTTTAAAATGTTTCAGTTAAATATGTGTGTAGGTTAATGTGTTTCATTACTGTTAAATTAACATAAATATCCCTTTCTTATTTAAGTTTAATGAAAAAGTTTTAATCTGTAGATGTACATGTTGTTTGTAAATCTCTCATACCTAATGGAGACATGTTTTCAGGTTGAAGTGGACAGGCATTTTCCCATTACTAATTTCCTGCATTATTATAGTTGAGATGGCCATCTTTCCATTCAACCGTTCTACTACGGGTTTCTCTCCGTTTTGTCATCAAGCACACAGATTGTTAAATTCTCTCTAGATCACATGAACCGGCTGCACCCAACCATGTGTATGTAAGAAAACAAGAGTTGAAAACAGAGAGAGAAAAGTGAAAAACAAAAGTTACAATGATTCATTTTTTTACTTTTTACTTTTTTATGTAGGTCTGAGTCCCCTCTTTTCTATTTTACTGTCTTTTTAAAAAAAAAGTTATTATTATGTAGATAGAACGTTTGACCACTTCTTTTAGACAGCCAAGAAAATATCAGAAATATGCCCTTGTCCTAATCATAGTCATTTTGTTCACTTTTCTTTTCTGTGGTGACGGAATTGGCTGCCATCATCAGAACAGAATAATAATGCTGAATGACTCTCTTTAACTCAGAATCTTTACATCATTTCTCAAGGAATAAAGCAGTTATTACCCTTCATTAGAGACCTGGTACTTGCATTAGAATAATGTCACCTCTACTTACAGTACCACCATCATTTGGCCGATGACACACACAGGTACATGCACCAGCTTTCAAGTGTGCGTTTTCATAGGAAATGTTATAGCTGAGTTCTGGACCTGCAAATTACATTTCTAATTTAGCAGCTGTACTCTGGACAACTGATGTAAAACTTCAGAGAAATTCAGCTTCACTATTTTTATTCTGTTCAAACATCTGAATGTGCAAATACACACCCATTACTCCTATATTTCTGTGTTTGTTTGGATATGATCTGATATATGTGTTCTGTTCAAATTACTGTTAATGGACCTCATATTTTTCTTCACAATTGACAGAACAGTGGAAGAACAAGTTGCACGTTTGCAGTGTATTTGTTTTCTTCTGCTGATATAACAGAGAACAGAACATTTATGTCAGTGTTTTGTTATGCCATTAGTTTATGCTGTGCTTTTGTTTTTAGGTTTGATGGAGGAAGGAGTGACATTTTCCCAATGGATTTTTTTCTTCCTCCACAAAGGAGATGCCTAATCTGCTCTGATGAAGCATCAGGATGTCACTATGGAGCCCTCACTTGTGGAAGCTGCAAAGTGTTCTTTAAGAGAGCTGCTGAGGGTAAAATAAACACACCCATTATAACAAAAGTCTTGTTTCAGATATTAGTGACTAAGTATATTCACCATATGTGTGAGCAGTTATCACTTTAATTATAACTTTGAATTGCAACCATAAACTGTCATTAAAGCTGCATTAAAAGCTGACATAGAATGAATATGCTTTTGACCATGTGTCCAGTATAGCTTTTATTGTTTTAAATCGTTCGTTTTGTGTGTGCTTTGTGTGCATTCTCAGTGATAGTGTATTTTGTCTTGTTAGAGCTTGCTATTCAGTATATTGCATCCAGTCTATTTTCTCTCTTGTAAATTCTACTTTTTATTTGTTCCAGTGTTTATAGTTTAGTTCTTTAATTTAGTTCTTGAACCTTTTCTCCCTCTTTCTAGTTTTCAGCAAGGCTGCGGTCTTGTCTTTATTTATTTTGTTTGTAGTTCTAGTCATTAATCCCAGCTTTTTCCTATTGTTATCCTTATGTTTACATTAGTTCCAGTTAATTATTTCAAGTTTTTTTCCCCTTTTCAGTTTTATCTCCCTAGTCATAGTTTAGCAAATTTTTTCTTTTGATCTGTGTCTATCTCTTGTCTCTCCTGTTGTCTTGTCTTTGTGTGTGTTTGTGTTGGTTCCTGCCCTGCTTCCTGAGTCCCCCCTGGTCACTGGTTTCTCTGATTTGACAGACATGTTGGTGCTTCAAGATTTACCATCCCTAGGGCCAAGCCTGTGGTTTCTTGAGCTCCTAGTCTCGTTTTGCCACAGCGTCTGGAGCTACCCCCATCCCTGACCAGCCTGTACTGTGTCATGTGCCCTGCCTTATTGTGTTGTCTCATCCTTTAGTTTTCTCATTTTTGTTAAACTCTATTCCCCCCATTCATTCCGCATCTGGGTCCTCCCTTGCCAAACTGTGACACATAAAGTACAGGCTTGGCTGTGAGGTGTGTAAAGACTTGCCATAAACAATTAGTAATCACTGAGACCCAAACACTTAGCTCAAAGTGACCTAAGCATAGATTTCAGCATTATTCATGTCTCTTATTAATTTTCTCATCCCTGTCCCAACTTGAATGACTTACTTTTTTGCATGGAACTCAAAAGGAGTAAATAGGCAGAATATGCAGGATGGTCTGTTCCCTAAGATGAAAGTGGGTGAGAACGAGACCAGGGACAGCAATATTGCTGTGGTACCTGAGAAACAGTCAAGGGGGTCTTACCTCAGTCTTTATTTATTAATGAGGGTGGAAGAAAGCAGTCTACATTCACTCCCACCAACAACAATCTCCGCCAGACCTGAGACTCAAACCCACAACCTTTGGGTTACAAGTCTGACTCTCTAACCATTAGACCACTACTGCCCCACAAAAAAATCTTTGCCATCACAAGATAAATTACATTTTAAAATATGTTAAAAAAGAAAACTGTTATTTTAGATTGTAATAAATTTCAAAACATTACTGTTTTTAATGTATTTTGATCAAATAAATTCTGCCCCAGTTGAGCATAAGAGACTGCTTTCAAAAACATAAAAAAAATCTGAGTCCAAACTTTTTTTATGACAGGTTTGAAATAACGTGAGGATCAGTAAATGACAACAAATTTTATAGTGAGCATAGTCTATATACACATGATATACAAATATATTCACTATATATAAATATCTATTTCCATTCTGACATTCAGTTTGGAGTTCAGGAGAAAGTATTTTCCAGGACCTCACCCCTAAATGCATTGAAGCAACTGCCATGTGATTGGTTGATTAGATAATTGAATTAATGAGAAATTGAACAGGTGTTCCTAATAATTCTTTAGGTGAGTGTATATATATATATATATATATATATATATATATATATATATATATATATATATATATATATATATATATATATATATATATATTCTTTTTTTTTTTTTTTTTTTTTTTATATCAGTGATAATGTTAGGATGTCACTATGTAAACCCATATTTATCCAGCAAATAAATTGAAACAATAATACACACCTGATAAAGTGATGCCTTTTTGTTTTGAACAGCCACAGATTGTGGAACAAAACAATTTATCAAAGTTAAGAGGAGTTAAAAGGTCTTGCCTCACAGCCAACAATGAACTTTAGTTTAATCAAATACGGAAATATCCCACTATTATACTGTTTCAACTGTTGTTAATGGAGATCAAGAGAGACAACAATATACTAAGAAGAGTGTTCTGGCCTCATTATTTTTGTTTATGAATAATTGTAGACAGATCTGTAAGGTTCAAGATGTCTATCCGAATTTGTTTAAAGGTGATGGATTTTTTTCACATTTTAGTATCGCCAGTTTCGCTGTTTTTTAAGTAGGTTTCCTGGACACAGACAAAGCAGTTAAAATTACACTCTTCGGCTGTATAAAAAGATAACATACAAGATCGTATTGCAGTTTGTAAATTTGTTTGGCTTTATGTAAAATCATGTTTTATCATGGTTTGTTATCCAGTATTTATGTAAATTAATGTAATATTTATGATTCTGGTGGTGAGTTGAACTGCATTGCTTTTACATTTGATTTACAGTTGATTAGGTTTTACTTCTGTTTTAATCTCAAATCTTATTACAGTTGTATCTATGTCTGGCAGTGGATGTCTGTTAAATCTCATTGTAATTTTATGTCAGACCTTACTGCAGTTGTGTAGGTTACTTCAGCGGTGGCTCTGTATTCCTAATTAATACACACACACAGCTGAACCTCTTTTCAAATCTCACTCTGCACTTTTCATTTGGGTGTCCTCAGGTGACCAGAGTGAGGGCTGTGACCTATCAGACTGGCTTGTCACATTAACAGCTCGCTCTAATTGGAGCATTCTGTGTGTGTGTGTGTGTGTGTGTGTCTGTGTGTTTGTTCTCTATTTTTTTCAGATCTATCTTTTATCTCGGTGTAAATGTGATATGTCCAGCTCTGTCCTTTCTGGAGCTTTACTTTGGCTGCCAACTGACTCAAGCTAAGTTAAAACTTCTGAAAACCATCTGCTTGTTCTTGTAGGGAAGCAGAAGTATCTCTGCGCTAGCAGGAACGACTGCACCATAGATAAACTGAGGAGGAAGAACTGCCCATCCTGCCGTCTGAAGAAGTGTTTCGAGGCTGGAATGACCCTGGGAGGTAAATGCTGTGCTCTCTTATGTGCTGTACTCTGTATGTTATATAGTGGTTATAAAAAGAATGACTCTCATGTCATTCCAAACAAGGTTATTATAGTTAACTAAAACATGAAAAAAGAAGGCAGCAAGATAGGCAAGATACGACTCCTAAAACGTTTTCTTTTCACGTCAGCCCATCAAGCTCTCACTGGATCCGCTCCTATGCTATCAACGAGAGGAATGTCTGTACTTCCTCAACAGACCACAAACCAGCCACTTTTTGGTACTTAAAAGAAGGTGTGCTTGTTCAAAACAGTTTACATTTACATGTAGCTGACGCTTTTATCCAAAGCGACTTACAATTGCTATAAATGTCCGAGGTCGCACACCTTTGGAGCAACTAGGGGTTAAGTGTCTTGCTCAGGGACACATTGGTGTCTCAGAGTGGATTTGAACCTGGGTCTCTCACACCAATGGCGTGTGTCTTATCCACTGCGCCAACACCACCCCACCATACAGTTGCATTCGACCCTTCACTGCCTGTGCTGATTTAAATCTAGCGGTTCTGTTGAGTTTGTGTTGCAAATTCATTGACCCAGGTAGTGACAACTCTCTCTGGCCACTCAGTGATCAGCAGAGTTTACATGTCACGTTTTGGTAACAGTACATACAATGACATACAAATAAAGTATAGCATTTTATCTCATAATACTGTACTGTTATTAGTTCCAATTTCATACAATTTTTTTATTATAGTGCAATCAAGTGATCATGGATCAAAAATGATCCATGTACGACTTTGATTGCATTTTTTTTTTGGCATTCGAAATTTTGCCATCAATTTTGCCTATTTTGAGATTTGGCCATTAGCATATAGGCAACGACTTGTGTTTTTGATTTTCCTGCAGTGGTTTCATCTTGATCGGACTAACGTTTTGAAGATATTTTTGAAGAGTTGCTTAAACGCTAAATCACAATGTTGCACAATCCATAAGGCGAAACCTAGGGTGTTTGGTATTGTTGGACTCCGTAATGATTCATAAATGTAAATATATGACTCTCCTGAAAATAAATCAACTACATCCAAAGTTATATGCATGTGAATATTTGATGGGATTGTGCTTATGACCCTTACTGAGTTTCATAATGATAATGCGTTCATAAAATACAGCCTTTTACTACAAAATTCAAAATGGCTCATAAGGAAAAATTGGATATCATATGACTCAGCATAGCGACCCGAATCTAACAAGACAACTTTTATTTACCGTATTTTTCAGACTATAAGTCACACCTAAGTATAAGTCGCATCAGTCCAAACATGATGAGAAAAAAAACATATATAAGTCGCACTGGAATATAAGTTGCATTTATTTAGAACCAAGAACCAAGAGAAAACATTACCGTCTACAGCCGCAAGAGGGCGCTCTATGTTTTCATGGAGAGGCTACAGGAGCTCTGAGCAGCATAGAGCGCCCTCTCGTGGCTGTAGACGGTAATGTTTTCTCTTGGTTCATTTCTCTTGGTTCTTGTCAAATTAATTTTGATAAATAAGTCACATCTGACTATAAGTTGCAGGACCGGCCAAACTATGAAAAAAGTGTGACTTATAGTCTGGAAAATATGGTTTTTATTAATTCATTTTTTTATACCTCCTGACCAGTTGGGGGCACTGCAATGAAACATGTGCAATGTGAAAGGGGCTTTAGTGACTTCAAACTTGTCATGTTCAACGTTGAGACTGTCATCTGTGTGCCAAATTTCAAAACTTTCCTGCAAGCAGTTCTGTGGGCTGCCATAGACTTCAAGAGTGGAAGAAGAAGAATTATTGCACCTTTTTCTAAGTCTTTTGAAGGCATGTTATATTTTCTATGTGCTTTGTGTGAAGGAGAGGCCAAAATGTAAATCACTATTCGTCTCTTCCAGTGGGTAGAAAACTGCTGTGAATCATCCAGTTCTGAGCCGAATCTGTGAATTTGTCAAATTTGTGAACGAATCATTCAGTTTGATTTATGAAACTCATAGTCACTCAGATCAATCGTGGAAAATAACTGACTCAAACGAAATAATTTGTTCACAAAATGACCTTGAATAACCTCGGCAGAGAAGATTGACTTACATTTTAATAATGACATTGGGTGAACTATTCCTTTACAGCTCAGGCATAAGAATGAGGAGTTTGGCTCGATCACTGCAAAGAGCAAGCTATCTAAACCTAGGTTTTCTTTTTAAGTTATGGAGACAAATTCCAATGGTCGTGGTTCACCCAGTTACACAGGAATAATTCACCCTAAAATTTTAATTGTCATCATTTACTCAACTTCAAGTTGTTCCTCAAGTTCTTTCTTTCTTTTCAACATAAGAAGATATTTTGATAAATGTGGGAAACCAAACAGTTGCTGGTCCAAACTGTCTTAATACTGACAAATTGAAAATACCATTGAAGTTAGAAAGGACCAGAAAGTGTTTGGTTACATACATTCTTCAAAATATCTTCTTTTTTTGTTCAATAGAAGAAAGCAGTTCATACAAGGTTTGGAATAATATGATTTTTTAATATGAGAAATATCCTATGTATCCTGTCACACACAGTTCTGGAAAAAAAAATCCATGCAAACTTTAGAAGGTAAATTTTCCACTCAGAATGTACGAGTCGCAAAATATAAATTTGGACATGGATTGTATTTCTTTGATTTAAATCGCTCATGTTGCTTCCATCAGGCAATTATTCTTAGACCTCCAGTTAAACTATGTATTACATTGACATCTCTAATAAAGTTGCCAGCCAACTGAAAAGTGAAGGCCTGTTCACACCAAGGACGATAACTAAAAAGATCATGATTAAGATATATTTCTAAAAACTGTTCTCAATAATAAGGAATAAGAGTCCACATCACAGCTAGAATGATAAAGGCACAAAGAAACTATATAATTTAAATCACTTTCAGTGTGTTTTTTTTTTTCAGCCAATGAATGATAAAAACACTGACACCCAATCAGAATCAATAATGCTATAACAAGCACCAGAATTTAGAGCAGCAGACGCTTAGAATAAACAGACAATATCATCTGCTGGTGTGAACACTCATTTATCTTTACAGTTATCGTGAATGAGCCTTAACTCACTAAAGCCTGTTAACATTTGGTGAGTGGTGATTTTGGACCCTGTTTATGTATGAAGATCTGAATTTGAGGATACATTGAGTTGGTAATGCAGTCTATAGTGGTGAGTCAATTTAAAGACTTTGAGAGAGAGAAAGAGAGAATGAATGAAGGGGGTGTGTTCAAATAATCTGTGGGGAACTTCTTTATTGAAGTAGTGCAGTCAGGCATTTCTCCTTGATCTCTTTTTCCCTCTAGGACACTTGCTGATGAATTATTGATGAATTATTAAGGGTTTATCTTTCTGGTCTGCATTAAGAGGTCTCCCTCTCTTAAGGTATTTCTCTCTCTCTCTCATTTGTCTCTTCTAAGGGCTTTCACTTATTTAATAAACTTGTATGTGATTTGCAGTCAGCATTGTTTAATGGATCAGACGTAATCAAAGCATAGTTTATTACTTTCTGCTTTTATCACATAAATTACAGCATACTTATTTTTCATCAAAAGTTATTTAATTTTTTAAGGATGGATGTCGTAGATTATACTAAAGAACAGGTCATTTCATTTTATTAGGACTTTTTCCAAAGTGTTTTATGACTTTTTTTTTAGTTTGTTTGAGTCTGAATACAGTAGGTCACTGGGTAATGAGTTCCAATCAGCTTGATTGTGATCACTGATTCTCTTTCAATCTTTCCATCTTGTTCTTTGAATAAAGTAAATTAACTCTAAATCGGTCTCCATCTGATTCAAACACAGAATTTATAAAATAATTAAACTGTAATATAAAGACTATGTCTTTAGTGCTGCTTGAGTACAACTTACAACTTTAAAATTACAGCTTCATTGATACTCAAAAAGGCAAAACGTTTTGAAGAGGATCATTGGAGTAAACTGTACTCATTTAGTCTTCTGGGAATAATGTCTTATGTAGCTTCCCAAGGAGTAGTACTAAATTAATGAATGGGATGTTTAAACAGAATTAGGAAGATGTACACACCATCATCCTGTTCAACTGTTTACTCTCTAACCATTGAGCATCATTGAATATTAGCACTTTTTGTAATAACTGTGTACAAGTCCCTCAATTGTCCCAAGTATGAAAATATGGATCTTAAAATCATACACCACTGAAACCATTTAAATATGCAGAAAATGCTAGAAAACCAAACAATGTGCAGTACCTGGAGGATTTTTCTGAAGAAAAGTGGCCAGGTTGAAAGGGATTTATGAACAAGTATCCTAAAATAAAAAAAAATAAAATGGTTGGTTATCCAGGTAATGACATAAAATATAAAAAAATAAACATGTACGCTTTTAAACTAGGACGTTCGTAAATTCAGATAGTATTGTCTTTTGAACTATATGTAAACATCTAGAATGTGGAATAGCTTGTTTGAACTACTTAAAACAGCATTATATTTTTATGACCTCTCTTATTTTATTTTTTTTAAATGATTAACATTTTGCAGATTCTGGAAGTGTGTGAGTGATCATAACGGTATATATATATATATATATATATATATATATATATATATATATATATATTAGGGGTGTAACGATACGCGTATTCGTATTGAACCGTTCGGTACGACGCTTTCGGTTCGGTACGCGGTACGCATTATGTATACCGAACGGTTCGTTGGAGTAATTAATTATATTTGAAAAAAAAAAAAAAGAGAGAGAGAGAAATATAATGATATGCGTTCAACAAGGTAGCCCAATAACCCAAACAACGTAACAGGCAACGCCCCTGACACTCCCGAAGAAGAAAAAAACACCATCTTATATGTTTATGTTAGGCTACTCAGCAGGCGCTCGCTCACTCAGTACGCGCTGAAGGCTCGTTGCAAAATAGCCAATGCGTTTAACAGACTAGAAATGAGAAGATCCTCCAATAACCAACAGGTCTGGTGTTTGGGTGCACTTTGGATTCCCTTTAAGCTATAATGGTGATGGCAAGAGAGTGGTGGATAAAAAAACAACGGTATGTCGCATCTGCAACATGACAGGGTACACCAGCGGGTATAAAAAAAAAAAAAAAAAAAAACACCAGCGGGAATATCTGGGATATATGCGTCAGTACTATCTGGGAAAAGACGAAAAAAAGGAGAAACATGCACGCAGCAAACTATCCCTGCAGCATTTAGAAACTATAGCTTACAGGGAATCCAACCCAAACACCAGACCTGTTGGTTATTTTAGGATCTTATATTTCTGGTCTGTTAAAGGCATTCGACATTTTGCAAAGAGCCTTCAGCGCGTGCTGAGTGAGCGAGCGCCTTAGGGGCCGTTCACATATCGTGCCTAAAAACGCATGGAAAACGCTAAGCGCGTCTTTCTCCTCCTTTCCAAAGCGCTCGGGCAGAAGCGCTCATGAGGCGTCTGTCTTTGCTAAGCAACAATGACGTGCTCTCTCCATGAGACGCGGAAATTTCAGCGAAGGATAAATGGATTTGCAGCTCTAAAAATCGCTTGCAGTAGCTCTGCTACTAAATTTATTTCAAAATTGCAATCCATATACAACTATGATCAGCTGATCCTTCATCTTGGCTGAGCTCTCAACGTTGTTACGGGAAAGGATGAAGCTGATTGGTTAGTTCTTGTCACATGACCCGCGGTGCGCTTGCGGCATTCTGAAAAGTTGAGATGTTTTTACATTTTGCTGTATCTAAAACGTATCGAACCGAACCGAACCGAACCGTGACATCAGTGTATCGTATCGAACCGAACCGTGAATTTTGTGAACCGTTACACCCCTAATATATATATATATATATATATATATGCACTGTAAAATTAAAGGATGGATGGATGATTCAGCTGTGGGCACCATCTTCTGGTGAGATGTACCAATTCAGTCGGCACGAGACTCTCACAGTGCATTATGGGTATTCTCTAGCCATGGAGCATACATCAGTTATACAGTCGTTATTGCTGTGCATTGTGGGATGGAATGAGTGCACTTGATAATGTCCACTAGGGTTTTAGACACCACAAAAATTGGTTGTCACCTTAAATAGTGTATAGGGGGTAAGGGTATAGGGGGCGATTTTGGACACAGGGATTGTTTTTTATGACTGAGTCAGCAGTAAAGACTGTTATATTGAAAGACTCTGAAACAGGGTTGTAAACAAGGAAGTTCTTTTTTACTTTCAACAAAACCTTGTAAGACGCAGCTGACAAATGCACTGAGGAGCACTGTAATGGGAAATCAGATAAAAGGATAGTATGACAAATATATTGTTTTCCTCAGCGGACATTCAGGATAATGTTTTATTGTGCATATGAGATTGAGCTAATAAATGAGTGCTGTATAACATGCAAGTGATCACATTCGCTCAGTCCAGCTCTCTCTCATAATACTTGACTCTACATACTACAGTGAGGTTTTAATACAGTAATACCATAAGCTTTCAATGAAGCAACATTTCTTTGTTACTAGTTCTAAAGTGACGTTTTTGAATTAGTAACGGAGGCTTGGGCTCAGCTGTTAAACTGTCAACTTGAGATTTGAATCCATCATGGAAGAAAGTAGTTCACACAAAAGAGGCTTTTTAAAGACACTCCGTTGTTGTTTCTTATGTATTTTCTAAATAATTGACGTGACATACAGCCAAGTATGGTGTGCCATACTCAGAATTCCTGCTCTGCATTTAACCCATCCAAAGTGCACACACACAGCAGTGAACACACACACACCGTGAACACAACCCCGGAGCAGTCAAACACACTCTTGCTATCAAACTGTTACAATAACATACAACAGTTCTACGACACGAGTGTGTAAATATATAAGAAACACTGCTACTCATATGATATTGCTCACACAAACACGCCGTGTGAAACTGTAGTTTGTGTGTCATCTGGCCATACAGTGGCGGGATGTTGGCAATCCGTTCAATCTGTATTTCACACAGCGCAGCATGTGAGGGCTCGCGCTCTTCAGGGACAATCACAGAATATAACATAGCTCTTCAGTCTCTGATGTAATCGGCCTGGTTTCCTTTATTAGCGCTGCTTTGGACCAATTGTTTGAACGCATTTGCTTCTTGGATCATTGGACTAAAAACTTTCCCAGAGTTTAAAAACTTAAAATGATCTGATCGCAAGCAGAGAAGCAAAATTGGGTTAAAGGGTTAAAACAGAAATTGTGATCCAGTAATTTTGCGATTATTGCGATTCAATTATTTTAATGCATTAAGGATTGTAAAATTAATTGTATGACATGACAGCCCTAATATATATATATATATATATATATATATATATATATATATATATATATATATATATATATATATATATATATATATATATATACAGTACTGTGCAAAAGTCTTAGACCACTAGTACTTTCACCAACAAAAAATGGTTTTAAGTTATTTATATCTTTTGCTGTAGTAAATATCAATTTACATTTCAAAACATTATTTTTGCCATTAATTGTAATAATCCAGTGAGTCTGACAACAGACAGTGCTCCACACAGAGATCTGATCTCACCTTCATCCTGTCTGTCTGGAATAACATGAAGAAACAGAACAAACTGAAACAGATTAATTCCAGAAAAACTGTGGCAGTGTCACCATTTCTGAGCCTGACCACCGATCGGCGATTACAATAAAGCAGTATCTTGCTTATAACTATTTATTGTGATATTCCAATCATGATTTTTATAAATTTATTCAGGGCCTGAATTTCATTTTTGAAAACAGGGGTAATTCCCCTCTTAGGTGAGGGGAAGCAGCATGGACTGTGCTTTCACACAAGAGTCCGCTACTGATCTGTGGCTGTTTACCACAAGCACAACATTTATCCATTATTCTGATTTCAAATCCAAACATTGTCACTTAAAATACTTCTTTTTTTAACACAGTACAGTAATACAGTCTTTCACAGACATGTTTAAACACAATAAATATAAGTAACACATTTTTCAATGCTTTTTACTTTTGCATTTACTTATATATTTATATATTAAGTTGCTCAAGCTCTCTCAAGATGCTTCTGACACTGTCTGTTGTTCAAGAGTGGCTTGACACAAGGAATCCGAAAGCTGAAACCATGTCTTGCATATGTCTGTGTGTAGTGGTTCTTGAAGCACTGACTCCAGCTGCAGTCCACTCTTTGCAAATTTCCCCCACATTTTTGAATGGGTTTTGTTTCACAATCCTCTCCAGGGTGCAGTTATCCCTATTTCTCATACACTTTTTTTCTAACACATCTTTTTCTTTCCTTCGCCTCTCTATTAATGTGCATTGACGCAGAGCTCTGTGAACAGCCAGCCTCTTTTGCAATTATCTTTTGTGACTTGCCCTCCTTGTGCAAGGTGTTAATGGTCGTCTTTTGGACAACTGTCAAGTCAGCAGTCTTCCCCATGATTGTGAAGCCTACAGAACTAGACTGAGAGACCATTTATAATAATCAAAATTTAAAGAAAAAAAAAACATTTGAAATATATCAGTCTGTGTGTAGTGAATGAATATAATATACAAGTCAAATCAACTTATTGATGATATTCTAATTATATGACTAGCACCTGTATATATGACTAGCACATTTATGAAGAAAGTGTGTATGTATATATATATATATATGTGTGTGTGTGTGTGTGTGTGTGTGTGTGTGTGTGTGTGTGTGATTGTGTGTCTGTTTGTGTCTTAATGCATAAATGCATAACTTAATGCATCAGTGACCATTTGATCCTTTGATAATAGTTGCGTATAAGTCCCTCAGTTGTCCTCAGAGTGAACAGATGGATATCAAAATCATACAGTCATTGCTGGGAAGAGTTCAAATACACGAAAGATGCAAGAAAACCAAAGAATTTGTGGAACCTGAAGGATTTTTCTTCAGAACTGTTTAATGTTCAGGACAAACGAGGGACTCATGAACAACTATCACAAAAAAAACAAAACAAACAAAAACAGCTGTGGATCATCCAGGTAACCAGGTAAAAACACAGTATTAAAAATGAAGCGTATGTATTATAAATTAAACTATTATTTTTTGTATATAGTAATTAATTCCTTTGATTGTAAAGCTGGTAGCAGCAGTCATTACTCTACATTTGATACTTAATATATCATTTCAGTTCAGTTCAGTATCAGTTTTATTATTATTACTATTATTATTTTGAAAGTCTGTTGCACACTGGTTCTGAATGCACATACAGACAAACCATGGTTCACAAGAGGGGAGGGATGTTGATAAGTAGTGGTTTGGGATAGGCGTCATCATGCGTCTCAACCAATGAGAGCATTTGGGGTGGGCCTAACACTTTGTCTTCACCAGACGTTCAGCTCAGTGTGGCAAAATACTATAAAACCCTTTATAATCAGTGACACCTTGTCTACAACGGACACGAGTGGTGCAATCCAACAAAATACTATAGAACCCATTATAATCAGTAATGCTGTCTACTCTGGATGCAGCGCGACACGACAAATCTCCAACAGTAAACTGCTCCCTCGTTCTATCTATGACGTACTGACACAAAATTCAAATGATTTACAATGGTCACTTTGACGCATCTAGTGTAGACAGACTATAGCTGTTGTGGCACGGCACGACAAAAGCATCCTGTGTAGACACTGTGCAACCTCTTATTTGCACTGCATGCGCCTGCAGCATGTTACGACTCCGGCGAGGTTTTGTTCCATCCTCCACACAGTGGCAACTCACACCAGGAGCATTTCAGAAGCGAAGCAACAAGATTGGCCAGGCCACGCGATTTGCAAGTCCAACATGGTTTGTCTTGATTATTTGTGTTCTAACATGGCTAAGTTGGCTAAATGTTTGTTTTGTCTGGTTTGATTCTGTTTATAGTTATATTTGTTGCTATGTCCTACTTTGTTGTGCTGTAGACTACAAATGTAATACAATTTAAAAGGCCAGTTACGAACGACAAGGATAAAAGATTTGTAGCTGTGTATCATGTGGTCTAAAATACATCCTCTATTATCTTGTATCTATATTTCACATACCACTTCTGGCCTCCTGGTAAGGATATAGTGATGTGAAATACGATCGGGAGTCTGTGCAGGGTGTTTATTTTGAAATTAACAGCATTTTTGGATGCGGTGTCTGTTAAATATTGGGGAACGTTCTTAGGATCAAAACAAATGATGGGACGCACCATCATAAGAAGAATAAGCTAGTTCTATGAAAAAGAGATTTTAATTTGATTACATTAATGTTTAAATTGAGATTTACAAAAACATTTTTAATTGCTATTATGTTAAGGGAATACTGTTGTAAAAAAGCACCTTATTTGTTTAAAGTGTTTGCAAACTAAATGTTACTGCACTTTTGTTCTTACAGCAGTACTTAAAAAATAAAGTGTGCAATACAGTACTTTTGAATTCATTATTAAATTTGGCACATAACAATTAATAATGTGATTAATCACTTTTTTTTTTTCGTTGCCAGTCAGAATTTTTTTTTTTAAGCAGCAGAAGCAGCGGCATTCATATAACAGTTTATTCTTAGAACTCAGAGTCAGGAGGTTCTTTTATAAGTTTTTATACATTTAATTAATAGCTGACAAATTACTCAATATAGAAATTCAATGAATTCAGGAAAGTGCAGAGGTAAAAATACAGGTGAGGGTTTCTGTGGCAGAACTGTTGTGGCAGTTGTTGTTGTTGTTGTTGTTATTGTTTTTTTCATGCAACTATAGACAGCAGCACCTTGACCTTGATAAACTGCATATAATTGCTATTATTTATGTAAAACATCCACTGGCATATTTGTTGTAAAGTCAGAATTTTACGATTATGTATAAACTGGAATAATAATCAGAGAGGAAATTAATCCAAATTATTTCTCAGGTGTGCTGTATTGTAAAGTAATGCATGGCTTTCAGTTAATCAAGCAGTAAGACCTGCAATTATTTATTTCTCAGGCGGCTTATATAGTGCAGCATTACAGCACACTGAGGTTGTTTTCTTTGATTGCCTAGGAGGTGGCAGCACGGTGAGGGATATAAATGAGGAGGAGAAATCCAGTTTCAATTGGACACCGACTCTAACGCACCTATCTGAAGTTATAATAGAGCACATGGTGAACGGGAGATGGAATGAGAGCATGTATTATTCTATAATCAGTCATATCAGTAACAACTTCCATCAGCTTCTAAATTACAGGAGTAAGAGATAGAACCGAGAAAGAGTGTGTGAGTGAGATTATAAAGTTTGCCAGAAAATGTTAGAGATGTGAGGTATTTCCAAAGGAACTAAAAGAAAAAAATGACAGATGGGGAGGATTAGGAGAGCTGTCTTTCTTTGAGTATAGAAAAGAGAGGAGAAAGAGCGTTATCAGCACATTATTGAATTATGGCACTTTTGCCCCTCTAGACCCTCTCTGGCAGCTGGAGGCCATATTAACAACATCTCAACACCTCTCACACTACTGTCACACACACACACACACACACACACATGTGCACACACTGTCACACAGTCCTCTGCTCTTCTGTAAGATCGTCAGGGGTCTGGGCGAAAATTGAATACATGATGAAAATCATTGGGCATATGAGAGAAAAGAAGGAGTGGAAAAAGAGGGCAAAACACCATGGGAGAGAGATATGGCAAGAGAGAGTGGAAGATGGTTTAGAAACACAGAAAAGGAGATTCCATAATGCAAAGGTCAGACTTGTTACATGTCATTGGATTACATGCACCTGAGGGGTTATAAAAGAAGTGTAATGGACACACCTTCAGGTTATACCTTTGACTGAAAAGACGTCTAGGCAGGCCTACAGTGCAGCATTGAGATGCAACATCTCATTCCCGCTTTTTCAGGGAACAGTGTTACAGTCAGATAACCCGGGACAACATTCTCTATCAAAAGCTACTCTCGATGCTGCATTTCAACCATAAACTGTATAAAAACATGGACTTAGTGTCCGTGGCGTCAACCATAGGTTTCCGAAGGGCGTTTTTGAAGCCAAAAGTGGGTGGAGTTGGCAGTCGCCAACTTGGCAGAGCGTCTCAAAGCTTCTTTAGAGTCAGAAACCTCACAGGCACTGACTCTAGTGGATCAAAAGGGGTCACAACTAGAACCTTGAGTACTATAGCTAAGTCCCACAAAGTGAAAGTGACATGACATACAGCCAAGTATGGTGACCGATACTCGGAATTCGTGCTCTGCTTTTAACCCATCCAAAGTGAACACACACTCACTGTGAACACACCCGGAGCAGTGGGCAGCCATGTGTGCTGCGGCGCCCACGGAGCAGTTGGGGGTTCAGTGCTTTGCTCAAGGGCACCTCAGTCGTAGTATTGAGGGTGGAGAGAGCACTGTACATGCACTCCCCCCACCTACAATTCCTGCCGGCCCGAGACTCAAACTCACAACCCTTCGATTGCGAGTCCGACTCTCTAACCATTAGGCCACGACTTCCCCTCAAAGGGACTGTTGCTCTGGTGGGTGGCTTCGAGTGAAATGGGTGACTCAAGGGTGCTTTCCCACAGAAACCCCGTCAATCAGAGTGTGGCAAGCTGAAGTAGTGGCCACATCGGGGGAAATATGGGGGAAATGCGTAAAGATGTAGTCTGGACCACATATGGGCCATTGTGTACAGACCCAGGGGAGCTGGAGGAGACAGAGAGAAGTAGACTGACTACTTTGAGGTGTAGTTTACATTCCCCATTTGTCTCAGCTTGTCTGGACAGCAAGTCTTCTCATACAATCATATCCTCCGAAATGTAAATTGTCCTAAGGGACAGGAACCTGTTCTGTGCCCAAAGCAGAACCTGCTGCACTAGCCTGTTCAGGCGATTTTAACTGCTGGGGAGAGTATTTCAGGGCCCGAAATACAGCCATTATTTTAAGCTAATTGATTTGTCAGTTGAGAAGATGACTTCTCCAGATCCCTTGGACTGGACGGCCATCTAGGACTGCACCCCAGCCCATGAGGGATCTTTCAATGACAACACGTGCCAAGAGTGGGACTCAAAGTCAGAAACTGAGATCTGAACCACATAGAAATAGTACAAAGCCCCTGGCGCAAAACAAAACCACATTTGCATGCTGCACCTGAAAATGTGTGGAAAACGCTATGCACACTTTTTTCTCCTTTTTTTTTCCAAAGCACTCTGTAGTTCTATGCTTGCGCTCCAGTGGTGTCTACCATTGCTAAGCCACCATGACCTGCCCTCCATGAAGACGCAGCAGTTTCAGCAAAGGATAAATGGATTTTCTGTACTAAAAATCCCTTGCAGTAGCTCTGCTAATAAATTAATTTAAAAAAATGGCTATCCTTGTAACTTTAATAATCAAAATAAACACAAAACAGTGCGGCAGCCCCTCACGGCCGACTGCCGTGCAAAAAACAAAATCAAAACACAAACTTAAATCCAGGCCTGGTCCTCTCTCGTCCTTCACTGTCGTTGCTCCTGTTTTATATCCTTCCATCTTCTCCGTGGGACTCGAGACCGGTGGGTCGAGCAGGTGTCGCTCATCTCCAATCACTCCACCTGCCTCGCCCCGTTCCCACGGCTCTCGTCCCTGCCCCACTCGTCACAGTAACATTTAGAGAGGTTGAGAGGTCTCTCTGTGGCAGCCATAGAATGACCAATGGTGCGGGTCATTTACTTGGCTGCACAAAGAGACAAATTTGTGACTTGACATAGCTCTGAACACACCTCCTCACTAACACTCCTGCCGGTGCTCAGGTCTTTCAGTAGGTCAGCCTGGTACGCCTGCAAACCTGCCATGGTGTGCAGAGCAGCACCATCCTGCCAAGGATGTTAATCTACAGTGCTTGGTGGGGAGTATTGACTTCTTCAAAAACAATGAGCTACCAGGGGAGACTTTTCCACCTGGGGCATCACCAAATACCCCTGCACCCCAGCACCCACGATAGTCAAATAAATTGACTTTGTAAGTACAAAAATGCAAGAGTACTAGTGATTACTCCATGAGCAAGATAACTCATCATGGAGATCAGGGCAAAGGGGTAGAGACTGACGTTGTCTAGATTGGAGTTTCTGGGATTATCTTGCTCCTGTGGCCAGTCTAATTTAATCCTGGCCTCCGTGCGAGTCACCACCTCGAGTAACTCCCCAAATGCTTTGTCGTCATGTGAGGAGCACTCCGAGGTGCAGTCTCTGAACCTGAAGGTATGTCCATTTCACTTCTATTTATAACCCCTCAGGTGCACATAATCCAATGACATCACCCACCGAGGTTATTTAAGCCAATTTTCAGCGTGTTTGACACACGTGCTTTACAACCGGTCAAACAAAGAATGTTCTCCTAAGCGTTATTGAATCGCAGCATCGAGAGTAGCTTTTGATAGGGAACTTGTTTTTATCAATCGAAATAAGGGCCATGTTCGTCATCACCCCTAGAACAAGATGTCCTAGATAGTCACACCCTTTCTTAGGCATGCTTTACATACTTCATTGAAAGGCATTCTGGAATGATCTTACAATTACTGCACAAAAGTGCTGCTGGTGTTCAGTGTTGTTTTGCATGGTCAATATCTACCACTATATCACATTTCCTTCTGTCTGAAGGACAGTTTTCCTTATTTCTAAGCCATCTGCCACTCTCTTTTGCCTTGTCTCTGTCCCATGGTGCATACCAAAATAATTTTGCCTGATGAATGAAGTCAAAAGAGCAATATCTTGGGTCTGAATTTGTTGTAGCAGACTTCTGTGAGCTGTAACACTGCTCTATTTCAGTGTTGAGATGTTAAATCTTTACTTCAAATGAAGTGATCTTTGGACCTGCATATTCAAAGAGATTGCTGACCAATGAAAAGAACCTCACAACAAATCAGCACAACAAATTGCAACAAAAAGTAAAATTCCTAAATTCAGTTTAACACTGCAGCAAAAGCAGAAAGTAATTTGTCAATAAGAAAGTATGATTTCCTACCCTTAAAAGGGGTAGAAATTAGCTGAGGGAAACTTTCTGCAACTGAGAATCTCTGTGAGCTTAGACTCCTAATCAAGAGTGGCAGATACCAGAACAACTTCTGAAAAAGACACTATGGTGGCAGAGGGAAATGAGACCTTTCCATAAAATACATTTAAATCATTGGGACAAAGCATAGTAAGTATGAGGTTAAAGGGGACATATGATGTTGCTAAAAATAACATTATTTGGTGAATTTAGTGTAATAAAATGTGTTAATGCGTTTTAAGGTTCAAAAAACATAATGTTCCACCTACTCAACATCATTGCTTTTCTGAAATGTGCCGTTTTTTTACAAAGCTCATCGATCTGAAAAGCAAGGTGTGCTCTGATTGGCCAGCTATCCAGTGCATTGTGATTGGACAAATGCCTAAAGCGTGTGACGGAAATGTTACGCCCCTCACCATTCTGTGATGACGTGCCCCGGCACGACAAGACAAAAACAATTACACCCATTACAAACAAGGCATTTGTTGCATCCAGTGGGGGCATAATTACTGATTATAATGACTTACATTCTCTTATTACATGTTGCATTGCGTATCGCGCTGCATAAACATAATACCATGTCTCCATTTGTGATCGGAGAAATGGTAAACAACAAGCTCTACTCTGCACTGCTCAAAACATGCATTTGAATCATCAGTAGCAAATCCTTTACATATGTAAACGTGCTTACAGACTGTGAGTCAGAAGCGCCAGACTGTCCTTGCAAATATGGAACTGCCCCACTTTATAGAAACAGACACCAGTTTCACGAGTTCACCTTGCAGATAATAAAGCGAGAAGAATAGTATGCAAATTTGGTCGATGGTGAGGAATTCTGGGTGGTGGAGGGATGCTGAAAGACTAAAGAGAATAAAGGTAAGGATGCTATGATTATTTATAGCGGCTCTCGTGGTGGTTGGATGGATGGTGTGATTACTGATGGTGATTTGGCCATGTTGATAATCTGCGCGTGGTTCTCTCTCGAAGTGGTAGGATGGATGGTAACGGTTATTGATAGTGAATTGGCTGTGTAGATTATCTGTGCGTGCTCCTCCCAAAATTTGTTAATTACACATCACGTTGTAGACTACTCTCACAGGAAACAGTCCTCATCCTCCGTAAAATGTGATGCACACATATTTGGTTTGAACTGTTCCGGAACAGTGTTGTAATTTCTATTTCTTTCCTCATTTGGAAGGCCAAACAAAGTCGATTCGCTTTTACAATGAAAAACACAGCTTCTCCATGAAGTTCTGTCTTTTTTATATTTTCTTTATCATCTAATGACAAGCAGAGCAAAGTCAAATCAATATAGCTAGAACCATATAATCAAAAACCAGACTCTTTTACAGTTCAGTTTTTCAGCTCTCAGAGAAAGTGAAAAGCCAAATACAAGTACATAGACAGGCAAGGAAAACCCAATAAAGACTGCAGAATTAGCATTTGTTTCTTTGTGTTCATCTGTATAGATTGACTGACTTTAAATTGTCCCTACTAAGAGAGCTTCCTGTGATGATTATTTATATGTGTACTCTCAGATGGGTCATTTTACAAAATTATTTTCAGCAATATCTTAATTGACGTGTTAGTGCAAGTGCCTTTTTCAGAGACACAGGACCTGTGGAGTCGAACTGTACTTTTAGTACAATCTCTCCTGGGTGAATTCTACTTGGTACGGAGTCAGCAGCCTTGGAGTTAGTAGTAACTGCTTAATGCTCTATTATTTAATACATGCTTTTTTGCTACTGTAAATGTGGAGGGTGTATCCTGCAGTGATGAGTATTTCCTATTCTTTCAAGATTATTTCCTTGCAAAATAAAGGTGCTATACCCCAAGTTCTGCAGATGTTGCAGTTTTTGCATGTAAACATGCTTCATCTTAGAACTGTTCTTTTGGGCATTCGGCAACCTCTCAGCACTTTTGACCAAAGCACAATTAAACTCAACCTGTTTATATCCAATTCTGTGTGTGTGTGTGTGTGTGTGTGTGTGTGTGTGTGTGTGTGTGTGTGTGTGTGTGTGTGTGTGTGTGCGTGTGTGTGTGAGTGTGTGTGTGAGAGAGAGAGAACTATGAAAGATCTCAGGAAAGTAATCGGAGGACATTTCTCTGAAGTCAGCCTGACATCAGCTGTTGAAGGCAGTAATGAATTTTCTGAATCAAACGCACACACACACACACACACACACACACACACACACACAGGGTTTGCTTCACCCACTGCAAATTAATACCAACACAACCAGTCTCTGTGTGCATGGGTCTGTTTTATTTGTTATGCGTTTTAATGGGGTTTGATATTAGATATTTGATGGGAGTGTACTTAGGTTATAATCATGTTTGTGTTTGTGTGGACGGGATGAGCTCAAGGCTGGCAGATTGGTGTATTTGTATTGACATTAATTTGCTTTGGGTGGGGTAGGCAAGTACGAGCAGGTCACTCTAACCTGACCTATTTACAGTGTGTTATGCAAAGATCAGACTACCAATAAAAGACATAAATACACACAGTTGCACACACCAAGCCATTCTGTGAGCGAGTATAATTTCGATGAGGATGCCAAGTCAAAATTTCTGTAATATTTGCTCAGCATCCCCCCCTTCTTATTCTTCTCACTCTTCATTAAATGTGAATTATAATTTCAGGCAACTGTAAACAGTTTGATTGCACATCATGGCAGAATCAGGTTTAATGTACTTGTTTGCATATGAAGGAATAATTACTGGATTTATGAGAAGAAAAGGTGAAATGAAATGAGGATCAATTACTGTTTTAGAACACATTCATTTTTAAGAGAGGAAGGCAAATAAGAGCAGGAGAGCTCTAAAAGGACTTTAACAACCTGAGAAGAATATATAATGTTGGTGCTGACAGCCAAGTGTTTTATTCGCAACACTTGATTCTCTCATGAATTATATATAGAATTTTTGAATAAATAATATATTTTTTAATTAAAAACGTATTATTATTTCCATTACAAATAATAAAAAGCTATACTTATTGAACATTACTGTCTTTCATCGTATTGTTGCTGACATTTTTTATAATCAGTAAGGTTTATGAATTTCTAGGCAACAGTATGGCTTATGGCTTAGTGCTCTAATTAATGTAATTGGCAGTGGTTGCATGTATTTAATGTGTATTAACACGCAACCTTACATAATTATGCGATACTCTATATTGATCATAAAACAGCCAGGCCAGAAGTGGAAGAGCTGGATTTGTCAGTGGTTCACACTAAATTAAAGTAGTTTGCTCCAGCATGCTTGGTCATTTCCACACATCTTTGTTTTTCAACGGAAATACATGCTCTAGATTTTTCGAATAATTGGCTTTCACTTTAAAGTCTAAATGAGAATATTCCTGAAAATTAGCTGTTATTGTGTTGGGGGGGGGGGGGGGTCTCAGGTATGATGGAGCAGAAGATGCTAAATCTAAATATGTCAGAGATTTTATTGGCTAAGGGATTTTTATATGCAAGGCATGTGTCTACTAATTATTTATCTATTAAAGGACACTATTAATATATAATATAATTGAACACTATTACTGGGTGTAGATATGTTACTATGATGTATTTTAATTTCAAGTTTAACTCATCGTGATTCTGGCTCTAGGAATGTTCTTTGATCTTTAGGTATATACCAGCTTTAATAAAATTAGGCATGCTCTTACAAACTAGTTAAATGGCAAGGTTTAAAGTTAAAGCTACAAAGGTGTGAAAAAGTGACATTGAACATTACGTGTCATTTTGAATGACTTATGGTAAACAAAAAAGTGATGTTTAGCATTATCTGGAGGCCTTTGTGCATCTTTTAATTGACTAATTCAGTTATATTGTTGCTTATACTCACATTAACAAGCACAAAAGAAATACAAATGCTGTTTTTAACAACACAAAAGGAGGAACTTTTTGCATTGTCAGTAGCCATTTTTTACCTGATAATGGAGGGGGGGGGGTGAATAATATGCATAATAAATAATAAGAATAATCTGCATATTAAAACAGAATGCATAATGAAGAGAGTAACCTATAAAAAGACTTTGACATGAGGACTCTTTAAAATTAGTGCAGGACTGGTCTTTATTTGAACAGAAGTATAAATATAGGATAGGTGAAGGGGTGAAACATTGTAAGTTATCTTGCTTTTTAATTGCTTGAAATCTACTGTAGTTACCCATTTTGAATGAAATATTTGTTGTTTTGTATTGTAATTTAACATTTTCATCAAATCAGTTTGTACAAATAATAATTTCATTTTATTAAATATGCAAAATCTACAAACATTTATAATAAAAAAATCTCAATATCAAATATTTTTTTAAATAACTCTCTTATCAATTTTGTCTTGATTTGGTTTATATTAGATTTTTGTAAGAATATTTAGACTGGTGCAATAACACATTACAGTTTCATTGACTTCTGATGTAAGTTTTCAAACATTGCCGCTTTGATATGATCCTAACTTACTGTTTGAGTTATCAATAGCACCATAGTTTGTTTCCACTTGGCTTAAAATACTGCATGTGTTATGTGTGTGTGTGTGTGTGTGTGTGTGTCTAAGCAACTTTGTGGGGTCATATATTTAGGGTGTGCTTTGACAGACATGTATTTTTATGTAAGATCTGGCAAACTTGAATTTCAGCATGGCAAACTAAAGGCAACAATTATGAGTAGCAGGTTGACTAGAGCTCATAGTGAACCGCGAACTGAAATGGATCTGTAGACAATGGGCGGTAGAAAATAAAGTTTAGGAACCCATGACAGGTCAGAGCTGTGACAGAGTAGATAGTGCATTGCATAAGAGCTCTGCACTCATGTGGATGCAGGTTCATGTCCAGCTTGCAGCATATTGCGTTCCTGGTCTTATAAAATCCTTAAAACCTCATGAAATACATTTAAAGGAATATAAACATCATTCCTCAGGGAAAGTGAGCCAATTATGTAGAAGTGGAAAGCAGATTAAACAATTGGTCTTCCAGCTGTTCCTTATATGTACATTTAACTTTTCCGGCCTCTTATTGCTACCTGTCCCAACTTTTTTGAAATGTGTAGTGCTCATAAATTCCTAAATGAGCCAATATTTGGCATGCCATTTCAAAATGTCTCACTTTCAACATTTGATATGTTATCTATATTCTATTGTAAATAAAAAAAAAATGATAAGTTTGTAAGATTTGTAAATCATTGCATTCCTTTTTTACTCACAATTTGTATAGTGTCCCCATTTTTTTTGGAATCGGGTTTGTACACTGTTAAAAATCGCTGTAAAAAAACGGCCAAATTTCGACAGTAAAATACTGTTTTTCATTAAAACAGTGCATTCTGGGTAATATTCATCGTTTTCGAGAAGTAGCCTGCTGCTATATATCATAAATTAACAACGTTCAAAGTCGACACTCAGCGGCTGTGTTTCAAATCACACCCTACACCCTCATTCACTATTCCACATGAGTTTACTAATATTGTCCACCTGACAGAGAGAATGAACACTAATGAGTGAATTCAGACACTGATCAACAGCTGCTGTTAATGAGTAGAATCACTGAAGAAAAAAAAAACATAACAAGACAAACACATGAAATACAACTGACTTCAGCCACAGCCTTAGATGAAATCAACTGAAGATTTAAACGATCAACAAACAGCTTTACCAACTTCACACATTACTAACCAGACTGACTTTATTTCTGTCAGATCAGAGAACAGAGATCAAAAGATCTTACTGAGAATTAAAGAGATTTAGATGATAATGTTACTGTTTCGTTTAGCGTCACCATTTTGGAGATCAGTGTTTGCTTTAGTTGGGCTCCTGACCATTGACTTTTGCACTTTAAATTTTGTTTTATTGCTGTATTTGTATCTTTATGATGCATCTGTTACAGCAGTATTAATTTTGATAGTCAAGTGATTATGGTTGTTTCTAACAGGCATGATCTACTAGACTGACTTAAAGTGTTACTATGATAATCAAATATTAATTTGGTGTTGAAATATTTGATGAATGACACTTCAATTTTGTAAGATTGAAAAGTAGTGTGATAACCAGTATTTATGGATTTAACGACTAGTTTTAGTTAAAAAGTATTTCGGGCAGCAGTCCCCACAACACTCAAAGAGAGAAATCAACAATCAGCATATGAATCTCAACAATGGTGACAATCAAAAGGTTCATGATGCAATGCATGCTGGGTACCAGCACAGGATAAAACTCATCCATGATTCCCAGCATGCATTGCGGCATGAATAAATTATGCCCCTGAATTGTTCACTTATTTTCTTGAATTCTTATGTGCTTATAATTTTGCATTTGTTTTAAGTTTTAGTAGCATGTGTTGTGATGTTCAGAACTGATCTTTTCATTTATTTTGTGGATTGTCACCATTGTTGTGATTCATACGCTGATTCTTGATGTTTCTGTATAAATTTCAGCTAAGATTTTTTTTTTTTATTATGAGTGAAATTTTCTTAACAGTAGTATGAATATTCAATAAGAGAAGAGACACGGGATTAGATCAGAAATAATAGTATTTGTTCTTGTCAATCTATAAACAACAATATCAGATTTGTTTTCTTCTGTGTACTTTTGTTTTGCTATAACAAGTTCCAAAGACGCATTGTTACAGCATGTAAAAAAAAAAAAAAAAAAACCTTAGTTGTTGAAAAGTCACGTTCAAGAGCCCAACTAAAGTAAACACTGATCTCCATCATGGTAGTGAAAAAAAAACACCTACACCTATTTAACTCTCCATAAGTTCTTCTGTAGACATCTGACAGAAGTAAAGTCAGTCTGGTTAGTAATGTGAATCTGGTGAAGCTGTTTTAGTAGTTGTTTAATCAGATCTTGAGAGATTTGATGTATTCTTTTATTCAGTTGATTTCATTTAAGGCTGTGGCTGAAGTCATTTGTAGTTCTTGTGTTTCTCTTTCCTTCAGTGATTCTGCAGGTGTTTATCACTTATGCTCAATCATCAATTAATCACAGAATTATCTCATTAACTTTACTCAAACACTCTGTAGTGTGCACACATTATAAGTGTTCATTTAAAACTGAGGATTTTCTTGTGGGGTTTAAAGGGTTAAAGATTTAAGATGAAGAAAAAACAGCATGAAACATAATTTAACAGTAATAAACTGTAATTAATTTACAGGAAACAAACTGTAAAAAAACTGTTATTTACTGGCACCCCTGCTGCCAGTAAATAACTGTTTTTCTACTGTTTCTTGCCGTAAGTTAATGGTTGCCAGCAAAAATAAGTGTTTTTCTACAGTTTTTTGCCGTCAAGTCAAGGAAAAACAGTAATATACTGTAAAATGTAAACGTCAGATTTACCAAATGAAAAAAAAAAGTTAATTTAACTAAAATATTTGTGAACATCCATAGAAAAAAAATAGGCAAAGTCATACACTGATCATGAGAGTAAATACTGAACTTGACTGTATAAATGTGTGTTTGCACAAGAGAGATCGTTTAGTTTAATGTAGTTTTGTTGTTCACCATTGTGCTGTAGAGTAGAGCTGGTGCTTCAGTCAATGATGAGCCACAAATTCAGATTTTCTGCTGCTTTATATAAAGATGCTGATACAGTGGTGATCTCTGTGTTGAGTATTTCAGCACATACATGTGTAATACAGCTGACAATGAGCCGCAGTGATTTGAGTAAAAGTCATGTATTTAGTTACTTTATTACTGCACATTAAGTGTAAGAAATATTCCTTCTCAGTGGACTCAAATGAAATAAGTTCCTAGTACTAACATCGTAGGAATGCTAGTTTTAAAAACTCGAACTGTTTGAAGCAGTGGGAGTGGAGTTAATTTTCATGGTAGAATTTACGGTAAAATACTGTTAAAAAATAAGAGTGGTAAATTAATGGTTAAGAGCTGTAAATTAACAGTACTTTACTGGCGCCCCTGCTGCCAGAAAATTACTGTTATTTAACGGCAAAATTTTTTACAGTGTACATGATTATATTGTTGTATCTTTATATAAAACAAAATATTAGGTATAAACTGCAAATCAGGGGTGTCTCCCCATTCTGTGTAGAATGCTTGGGGGTTATAAAGTATCTAATAAGATTCCTTCAGCAGAATTCTCTCCCCATACCGGAACTAGTAGGAGTATTCTGATTAGAACAGATATTCAACCATCTTCCTCTGAAATAGCAAGACTAGCTTCCTTCTCCCATTTAACCTTCCTAGTTGAGTGTTCTTTATAGGATTGAATAGATAAATAAAGTTTTAAGACAAGTTTCCTATTATCCTTATTTTTATAGACATTACTAAATAAATCTACTAAATTGGGTTCTTCTCCAAATATATTTCACTGTAGAAATAAGTCCTGGTTTGTAGATTTCTACCATAAAGAATACGGTAACAACATTTTAGGTTTTACAGTTTTACCTTAAATTTACAGTTAAATACTGTTATTTCATTAACTGACACAATGTTAATACACCAACCTTTTAAAGGACTGAAATCTGTTTCATACCTTTGTAATACACTGAAAATCACCAAATGCAGGTAGTGATAAGAACCAAAGTCCATCACAAGCAGCTTAATAACATATATAGAAGGTGCAGTGTCATTCACACAGACACTAAATACCATCATGGTGAGACTCATTAAACTGAAATATGCAATAAACATTAATTTAACAACAACAACATATGTAACATACAACCCTATTAAACATAACAGATAAGAAAAAAATAAGAAGAAACAGTCATTTCAAAGAAAAAACATCAAATTCAAACAAAATTTGAAATTCAACGCAGGGATTTCTGGGAACGTCAGTTTACGTTTTTTTACTGTAAATACCAGAAAATACTGTTAACTATTTTACTGGTTTGTACTGTAGCCTTTTCACAGTTTTTTAAGTTAAAATCACAGTCATTTTTTACAATGTAATAGTGATTGCAATTGTATAGCTAGCTGTGAAATGTCCAGATCTTTCCACTTTGCTATATAATCTTGGTTACAGCAGCACACTAATGATCTTAACTGAGCTGACTTATAATAGTCAGGTCAGTTAATAAACAAGCAAGGCAGTGTTCTACCCCCTTTCTCTTTAGACAGTTGCAGTGTTTAAATTTAATTCTTGGCCTACTACCCCTCCAAATAAATCTTAAAATCCACTTATCCCATTCCCTAAATTTTTTTAGAAGAACTTCAACTGGTATGGATTGGAAAAGGTATAAGAGATGAGGAAGCATGTTCATTTTTATTGTATCTATTCTATTATGCATCTCTAAGGGCACTTATCTACTGTACATTTAATCGTTTTATTTACAGGGCCATAAATACTATCAATTTATTTTGTAGTATCTTAAGTTATTAAGACTCAAAGGTACTTAAAACTTGTTGAGTTCCATTTAAATTAATATCTATTAATATATTTATAGTATAATTAAAACTTCAAATTTGGGTTTTTTAACATTTCGTTTATATCCAGAGTAGGTGCCGAATTTAGTTTTTTATAGACAGATCTTTTGCTCTAAACCTCTAACTTTTTTATTTCTTTGATTCCCTGATCATCTCTAATTAACTGAGCTATGGGCTCAATAAATAAGGCAAAAGGGGAAGGGCTGAGAGCGTAGCTTTGACGTCAACCCCTTTCCAAATTAAAACTTTAAGATGACCATTGATCCTAATTCTAGCATTTGGTAAAGAACACAAATTTTTCGTACAGCTAATGAACTCATCTCTCAAGCCAAATCTTCAAGGTACTCCCAGCGGACTGAGTCAAAACTAATATTTACTAAACTAATATTTACTGCTCTGGTATTTTCTTTGGTGATATGATCAATTACATGCAGAACCCGCCTAATATTATCTTGTGTCTGCCTATCACGCACAAATCCTGCTTGATCTAAATCCATTAATTGTGGTATTATATCTTCCAGTCTTTTAGCTAATATTGATACATGCAGTTTGCTTTATGTTTCAATAAAAATTACTTCACCACATAGCTTGTTTCAAGGCAGTTCAGGGGACCTTAAACTAGTAGTAAAACACTGAGCATACATTACATGTTATTGGTGACCAAGCCTGAACTACATCTGAAACATAAAGCAAAATCAGAACATTGTATACAAAAATATAACAGCAAAACAAAAAAGAAAAGAGGACCTCCATTCTGAAGTAATGAGCACTTCTAAATGTGGGGGAACAGTCAGCTAACCAACAGGGCCCATCTACAGTGCAACCTGTTATTCCCAATAGGGTGTTCTGTATGCACTTACAAACGTCAAAAACTAATATTTTTCCAGTGTTTGTTGGTCAACTACATACAACATACTAATGGCTATTCCATCCATTCATGAATCAGATATTAAATCTCCAATAGAAGTAAAGACTTGTTGTTCGTTACATTCAATATAAGAAAAAAAGGAGGAAGAATCAACTTAATCAGCAAGTACAGTCTTTACTCCCACACACTGAGGGAAAACACTATCTCTTGGTACAAATCAAAACATTAAGGTCCTTAAGCGATAATTCTCGTTTGCCCAGTTCTCTACCTTTACAGTATAAAGTCACTTATCACTCTTTTATCTCACAATCTCTTTACCTCCAACTAGTGCACTAGTAGGAAGTGGGATAGTTATAAATATGAACTAGGAGTGTATTCTTCCACTGTTTGTTTCCCTAATGGTAACCCATGTCTTGCCCTGGACAGTTCCACTCTGTCCATCTCTGTCCATCTCTGGTAGTAGCTCAATCCCTACTCGAGGTAGGACCTACCGCAGAGACCTATTCGGTATGTAGTACTGCCCTCCTTAGGTCAGTCCATATTAGTTTCCCCACATGTCACCTCCCTTCGGGTAGGATGTGGTCTCTGTAGAGACCTTATCTCTTGGACCTAGGCACGCAACATTTCAATCCAGCCTTGCTGGGGAAAAAAAGGAGAAAAAGATCTGAAACAAGTCATAATAATATAACTGTATTGCACGTAAATATATAATGTTTTTATATTTTTACGAACAGTACCCTAGTGAAAAAACTGTATACTTAAGTACAATTTATTTGTATGTACTTCAGTGTAACTGAATGTATTTGTGGCTTACTATAAATTGGTATACTTAAAGTCTGTTAAATTGAAACAACAAATTTAGTACTTAATGCATTCTATATGTGCTAAAGTTTTAATAAAAATTCATTTGTGCTAAAGTGGAACTATTTTAAGTATACTTAAATACACTTTAAATATACCTTCTTGTATTTAAGTTTTGAGATGCAGAATTCAATCAGAATAAACTTCACATGTATTTTGCTGACATTACAGTCACACTTTAAGTTAAATGTGTTAAACGTGCATTATTATACTAATAACAAACTGAGGTCATACTGTCCTTTACCTTTAGTAACTTTAAAATGCACTGCAATGGCATTCAAAGTAAACTTGGAGTGTGCTAATAATATCATTATGGTGTGCATTTAATGCAAATAATGAATCTTTCTAAATTATGGCACAGCTTTACAATTCGTCTTTTACTATCATTCCCAGCATACCAGCTAACTCACTCGGAAAACATCAGTGCATCACATCATCACAGCATCTTAAAATAATTACATTTTTCTCAGATTTGAAATACACGGTGAGACTTGTGTCTTTGGCTGGAATGAGTTAGTAGACTAAAGGTTTCTTCAGAAAAATGTGCCAAGTCTGCAATACAGATTCCCAATAGTGTGCACTCTAGTGAGTTCAGATGTTTAGCAAAAGGGATGAAGGAAAAACAAATATCAATACACCGAATTACATACAGTACAAACAATCCCCACAGACCTAATGGCCTTTATACATCTACAGGATCATAGGATGAGTACTGTAGCTTCATTCATCCCTTACCAAGACTCATTCCACCTGTCATTTGGGGTTATGAAGTTAGCATCCTCTTTCAAAGGTTTCATCCAGTTGGTTTATATGTGTGTGTGTGTGTGTGTGTATGTAGGTCATATTTGAAGTGTTTTTTTGTTGTTTGTTTTTTTTTTTTTTTTTTTTTTTGTGCCCAGAGAACACCATTTGTGAAAAAAAAAAAAAAAAAAAAAAAAAAAAAAAAATATATATATATATATATATATATATATATATATATATATATATATATATATATATATATATAATATATATATATATATATTATTTATTTATTTATTTATTTATTTATTTATATATTATGTTGTAGATTTTTTTTTTTTATGTTGTAGGAATTAAGAACCTAGCCAGTGTACCTTCTTAAAGATGAACGTATATATTTCATCCTTCCCCAAATGCATTTGTAAAAAGTATAATGTTTTACAAATTCATTTGTAGTGCACTCAGATTGTGCTAGATTAAAACATGAAGTAAACTACATTTAGAGTGTATTTTCAGTTAATATAGACGTCACTCTATTTTTAGTTTACTTATCATGAAATAAATATATTTTAAATACAATTAAGTATATTTGTTCTTCACAAGGGTATATTAACAGAATGTATTATTATTATTATTATTATTATTATTATTATTATTATAGTAACAGAAAAGTGCTACATGTCTTCCCTGACAGATGCATATTTCATGGGAGAGTTTCTAGAATTATGGGCAGATGAATAGAGGATTTACAGATCAGTGTCTTTTTTTCATTATTATTAAATGCTTTACTTACTGTGTTGGTCTCTGCATCACAAATGCCATCCATCCCTGCTGTGAGTGTGTTAGCACATTAGACCAGTTGACATCAGTTATGTGTAACAGCATTCAGGTATATTTTTTAAACACTCATGCAGATTGCTGTATTTTCATTGTCTATATTGTGTCTGTGCATTTGGTCGTTTGCAAATGTAAATTGTCATACCTTTGTAAATGACTTCGATATCATTAACCTGATAAGAGTTATAATATTGTCTGGACCACACTGCAGACTATTATTGTGCTCTCTCCACTCATTTCCAGTTTTCTGCTGTTACTTTTTTCTTATTTTTTCCGATTAAATCAACATGCATGCCCTTCCCACCTGCTTAAGTTTTCTGCTGTTACTTTTTTCTTATTTTTTCCGATTAAATCAACATGCATGCCCTTCCCACCTGCTTAAGTTAGCTATTAAATCAGAAAATGATCTAACAGGCGCACAGATAGAGGTTATAGCTCAATCTGACATTACTGATTTATCATGAGTAACCAACTAGTAATCATTGCCTATTAAAGGAGATGGATGCAAACATTAAATATGCATGATTTGCAAATAAGAAAACTTTAATAATTAATAATAATCACCATGCATCACAAGAAGATTTAACTTTCAAAATGCATTAAACATTTGATGAATGATATCCCCTATAGTGATAATTTTGTGTTTCATCATTGAATCAAAATTGTCTAATTTTAAACTGTTCAAATTCAATTTAAACATTTTAGTTCTCTTTTGAATTTAATGCAGATATTGTCTTAAGCTTTGTATAACAAACTTAGCATTTTTCCGTAACACAGGTAAAAAACTTGAGACAACTTGAAACATATGAACAAATCAAATGCTGCTGTAATCAGCTATTTATTGGCTGCGTGATCATTAAATAACAACCTGTAAACTAGTTGTTTGTGTGCAGGGTGAAAAATGCGAACGTACATTTCTGGATAACTCCCAGTGTGGCTATTATTGTTGTGTAATATGACAGCAAAGCATATTACTGAACACAGCACTATGAGAGCTCCAATCATGAGTGAGTGCTTTAATTGAAGTAATTCATTTTTTAGTGTCCACCTTTGCTTAAATTGAATTAAATTTCAGAGCCAAAAAAAATGTTTTGGTTGCCAAATGACATCATTGCTTGATCTAAATGGTTGCACTTTCGTCCAGGCTCACACTGTTTTGTGGATGGCTTTTGAGAGGAAGATTAAACTCTCTAACATTGCACTGTATTTTTTAATTGTTGCAAATGTGTTGCAACCATTTTAGTCTGGAGCTCTGTATTGCACAAGATAAAATGACATGAAACATAATGTTGAATAAATATTTTAATATAAATTAATTTTAAAGGCAAAAAAAATATTACAAAACAACAAATGTAATTAAGTGTTGTAATTTTTCATCATTAAAATATGGTTTTATTTATTTAAAATTAAAAGAGCCCACCCACGTGTCTATGATATGATATTCTGGACAGGACTCGAGTGTCTCCTTCAATGAGCTGTTAAGTATATGGATTTTATTTGTTCATTATTTGTTCAACTTGTTGTCTGTCAGGCAAAAAAAGTCAGAATGCATAAATCAGAAAAGTAAAACTTTCCTCAACAAGAAACATGATTTGAGCTATCCCAGTAATTATAAAACCAGCAGCTAAAAACATGCGTCACCCTGGACATCGCTTTAGCTTGATGTATTATTATTGAGGCAGAGACATGCTAATGAGTTCATTCAGTTTTGATGGGAACCCAACCAGTTATGCACTGTCCAGAGCACTTAATTTTAAATGCAGCTCTTTTACTTTATTTCAGTTCATTCTGTTGTGGCTTGAGTTTGCTCCATATCCTCCATATCCCACCAGACTCCAGCACCTTCATACCATTAACTGTACTTTAGATAATGAAAGGTTTAATAAAGTTTTACAAGAGTATTTGCGGCAGTATTTTATTCATGAATTAAATGCATCTTTACTTAAAAGTAAAATGATTAGCTAATATATGACCCAGTTAATATCTTTTTGTGTAATAATTTCTTCACTTTTATGCTACATTTTAAGGTGTTGCCATTAATTATTCTGTCATTTTCCTGCTGCTGTAATTCCATGGTTGAGATGACTGCAGAGATGTATTCTACATCTTTGACACGGACACACTCCTTTAGTTTTCAGTTCAGCAGAGAAAGTTATAAGAAGGCATAGTAAAGTGCAATGTGTGACAGCGAACTCTCAACATCGAGAAATAGCACCAGTAACTGAAGAAACACATATTTTTGTGCCTAATTCTGACCCCCCGCCAGATTATTACACCCCTCGTATTGTTGGGTAGGCAATCAGGTGGCGACTTCAACGAGGGGTGTAATAATTTGGCAGGAGGTCGAAATTGGACACGACACCGGGACTGGTGCCACAAACACTAACCGTGAGATCTGCAGTGTCGGAGGAGAGAAAGAATGTGGCGGACGAGCGCAGTCAAGCAACAGAAATGAAACAAAATCAGTTTTTATTAAATTATAGTCTATATATAAAAAGAATGAATACTCAAAATATATTTGACCTAACAGATTAACAAAAGGAAAGGAAAAGACAGTGTATATGCTGTTGAGTTTGGTTCATTTTTTGTGTGGCACGGCACTCTACAAACAAGTTCATGGAAAGGAATAGTAAATAAGTGTTGACAAAGTGTTATGATCGTATTGTTTGCGCCTGTCTGTTAGCATTGAAGTTTAACTGCACTGACAACCTGTGAAACCTGTGAAGTCGCTTAAAACATGTTTTGTGGACTTTTAGTGCCTCTAGCTACCCAGATTCAGTCATTTATTTGAATGCAAACAAATTAGTATGTAAACTGCAAAAAGTTACAAGCATGAAATAAGCCACAGGAAAAAAATCACAGTGGATTTATGGTAATGGTAATGAAAAACAACAATTATGAGTACTTCCTCACACACTGCCACTATCACACACATATTTTTCAGGTGCAGTCACATTAGTGAAATTTTGCAACTAATTGTCAATAGTGTAGCGATGTATGAAGCACAACTGACAAAGTCATCCCTTTCAAATCAAGCAGCTTTCTGTTGGTCAGAATGGTCAACCATTTGCATGGTCAACTTAAACTTGTTGGGAAATCTGTTGGGGAATTTTTCACACTTGAAATTCCAGATCTTGTACATTCCTATTTTGATGACTGTATTGCCCGTGACAAATGTGACTGTACCTTCAGACCTATCTTGAGCCTGAGTGTAGTGACGATGTTAAAAGGGGAGGCTGATCATCTGTCACAGTTATAACGACAGGAAACAATACAGTATTAATATTTTATTTATTTATTTTTTCTCATTACTCTTATACATGTCAGTGGCATACAATATATTTTGATTTAGGTAATAGCTAATAGCTTATCTTATTTTGGTTTATTGTCCATTAAATATCTGTATTGGCCATAATCGTCCAGGAATCATATTAAATAACAGGTCCATGTGCTATTATTATTGTTTTTGGTAAGTTGTGCAGATGACAAACATACAGTAGTGTAAATATTTGAAGTGGCACTTTTTAACCACCTCTCACTTGCTTGCACAAACAATGTTCCTGTATTAAATAAATAGTTCACCCAAAAACTATTAATTTTGTCATTGTTTATTCACCCTCGTGCTGTTTGGCTTTTAATTTCCAGATTTTTAGATTTAACTTTTGCCATGAGGATTATATTCCAGAATGTTAAGAAATTATTTACTTTGATTTATAAAGGTTCTTTACTATAGAGACTCAGAATATATATATATATATATAATATATATATAATATATATATATTAATTAAGAAGAACAGAATGAAAAAATAAATAAATATGCTTTTAAAAAGGAAATGTTTGCGTGCATTTACATGATAGCTTTGATTTCAACATTATTAATTTAACTATATTTCCCCTCTTTTTTTCAGTTTTTTCAGTTGATTTTGTTTTTGAAAAATTTCTAAACAGACCTCATCAATAGATCTATTAATGTTTCTTAACACTTCTTCTCTGTTTTATAAACTCGTACAGCCTCAGGACACCTCATCGCCACAGATTGATAATGCCTTTATCACATACAGACTCATTAAACAATTACACAATTAAACTGCATTTGAAGTTGCTAGCTCCCATTCAGCCTTTTAAAATGACAGTTTTGTATGAGTGATTTTATAATATTTCAGAGGCGTTCCAGGAGAAAGTTCAGTGCTTATTCTCAGTCTAAGAGCCAAATTTACTAACAGCTTGCACCAACGAAAACAGTTTTTAGGTGTTAAAATAGTACTGTAAAGTACTGAAGGCGTGCAGTGAAGAATTAGCGCTGAAAAAGCATGGACAGTTATTTTTGCTCCTGACCTCATTGAAAATGCATTTGTAGGAGTTTCCTTAAGATGCAAAATTTATGGGAGGAGAGTATTAAAATGAATCTCACGACATGATTAACTAACGTTTGTGCTCGTCACATTACTGGTATTTGCGTAATTATTTCATGCTCCCAAAAATAACATAATCTTAAAGCAGACACTAATCTGTGCTGCTCTTGGTAGATTGTGTTGGTAATTATGGAAATGATCTGGCTGCATCTGTGTTCTTAAATTTGCGCACAGTCAGTAAATCACCCGCATAATTGTCCACTCTCATTAGCGTTTCTTTTTTTTTGGGGGGGGGGGGGGTGCTCTCACACTAATTTGCCCTGTTTAGTTAATCTCACCCTGTCATTCTAAGATTTCTATTTGTGTAATGTAGTTTGATTAAATCAATAAACCTCAAGAAGACTAGTTTCAACATGGTTAAGGGCCCGACATACGGACATGGGTGTGTACAGACAAAGGCATATTTTACATCTTCGACTGTGGCTCAGATAGCAAAGCCAGAAATATCTATTTTATCAATTTGAGTGCAACGGAGCACAGGTAATCTCTTCCCAAGGCCCCTCAGATCTACTGCTTTAGTCATAATCTGATTGAATCTTCTTTGTGTCTTGGAGGGGGAGGTTAAGAGATAAGGTGTGTGGAAAGCAGAACAGAGAATGGAAAAAAAGAGAGGAGAAATAAAGAGACAGAAGATGGTTAGAGACAACCCATCATTCTGGTGAAAAAAAAAGAAAAAAAAACTTTCAGCAGCTTCTAATAACAGCTATACATTGCCTAAAGCTCAGATGATTTTGAAGGACTTAGAGAAGATAATGTAGCAACCTGTTAGTGGAAATATTGGAAATCTTTTATCTTTTCACACACTGAGCTGTCCTAATCCTCAGTAAAACAAGCTGTAAAGCTGCAATCATCTGTAGAGGAAAGCATTTAGACACACACGCTCACACAGAATTACATTCACATCATTCTCCATGGTGGCAGTACAGTATAGCAAAAACTTTGGCTGCTTGCAGATGCCAACAGAGGAACTTCAGTGACTTACAGCAGTCAGGAGCAGAGGGTCCCAGGAGCTGTGAATGATGAACCCTGAGACTGTAGTGATCTTTTTCTAATGTGATGAACTTGACTGACATCATTTTCAGAGGAAGGGCCACTGAAAACGTGTTTCCTTTCTTCATTTTAATTGACAAATGATTTTATCCCCTAATGGCTTCAAGCATCCTTTATCCTGTCCACCAATTCATCTCAAAGTTTAGCAATATTGGCATGGTTCAGTTCTTATTTTTTTTTGTAAAAAAGTTACATAGATTGCAAAAACAAAAAAAAACAAAAAAAATTACAGTAATGATACTGCTTAAAAAAGTAATATTGATAATCACTTGACGTCTTGAATTGCAGTAATTTATTTTAGCATTATTGTCCTGAAAAAAAAAAATTGCAGCAAGCAGAGTGTCTTTTCATTAGCTACCCTGTAGACAATCTTTTATATATTGAATTAAGAGAAATGGATTTGTAATTAGGAGCATTTTAATTGTAATTCAGTGAGACAGTGGGTGAATGCTGCTGTAGAATGGATGTGAATATAACGTATTTAATTAAATTCAAATGTATTTGTATGCCGCTTTTTTCTACAATATGCTTATTAGCATGCATATTAGTATATTGGCTGTTTATTAGTACTTATAAAGCACACATTAATGCCTTCTTCTGCTTGAGCATATTTTAGATGGCTTAATCCTCCCTTACCCTAAATTTAACAACTACCTTACTATAAAAAAGCAGCAAATTATGAGCTTATTAAGGCAAAAGTCATGGTTAATAGTTAGTTAACAGTGTGACCATTTATTAATTAAGTTTTTTGTTTATTTATTTATTTTTAAATATGCAAATTGCCTCTAACTTTCAAATTAATGAATGTACATTGTGTAGGTTTGTCAGGTTTTGCAGAGTGTACATTTGCTTATGCTTATAGAATATAAATTCTGATAAGTAAGAAAAAAGTATACTTTGCAGTGTATTTTTAGTCAAAAGAGATACAAAAGAAAAGTTGCTCGAGCAGCTAAAGAGCAGACATGGAACTACTGGCTCAAGCAATGGAAACAAAAAATGCAACAAGGCTCGAGGCAGGAAGAAAATATTCAGGACTTTAGCCGAGAAAAGTCAGTGCTGTCAATATCCATATTGAAGACAAAAGCCGAAGTTTTGTGTGTAATTTGTAACTTGCCCCTGACAGTTGCAGGTGCTGGTTTCTCTAGGTTCTGTATCTTAAAGAACTTTTGTGTGTAATGACAGTAAAACCGGCTTCTGGTTTTTCAGGTTGGGTATCAGGGCTGTAATTATCAGATGAGGTGTCATTATAGCGATGCACCTTGTCACACTTTAGCAGCGGTGGCCTGATATGTGTGTGTGTGTGTATTTGATAAATGTGTGGTGTCAGATGACTCACATCTTCCTTATTTCCTCTCCTGACACACAAACTCCATTTTTGTTTTTTTGTTTTAATAAAAACTAAGTAGACAACTGAGACAGTTCTCAGATCCCCTCGGCTCTGGAAATGGCCTATTCATTGCTGGTTTTTGATGTATTAAAGTTTGACCCATAATCTTATCTCTCTTCAGAATTATCTAAACTTTACTTAAGAGCCACTGGGAGTTTCTAGACAGAAAGTTGGAGACAGTTTAACTCAAGGTTTTGGACTGTAGGTGTAGGTATGTTTAAAGTGAAGGTACAGCTCCTTCTCTAGGTGCCTGCATTATGTGGAGGTACAGTATCTTTAAATGTATAGAATGGTTGTAGGTGGGTTTTGTGGCAATATAGTGCCAGACGAACTTCAGCTGTTTAGTGTTTCAGTCCTCTCATAACATCTTAACCAGTCTAAAAATTCTAACTTATAATGGCAGAAATAGTAGTAAGACATTTAATTTAATTAATGAGTTAATTAACTTTTTTCTCTGATTGTATCGGGGTTGCACCATGAAAATGTGCTTTTCAACATATCTTCATATAGAAACGAGCTGTCGAGGTTTTTTTGAGAAATTAATATTTTTACTTAGCAAGAATGAATTACATTGATCACAGTGACAGTAAAGGCATTTACAATGTTGCAAAAGATTGCAGTTTCAAATGAATGCTGTTTTATTAATTATCTATTGATCAAACTATTCTGAAAAAAAAAAATATCACGGTTTCCATAAAAATATTAAGCAACACAACTCTTTTCAAATTGATATTAATGATAAATGTTTCTTGAGCACCAAACCAGCACATTTCAATGATTTCTGAAGGATCTTGTGACACAAGTGTAATGGCTGCTGAAAATTCAGTTTTGCATCACAAAAAATAAATTACATTTCACAATATATTCAAATACAAAACAGTTGTTTTAAATTGTAATAATATTTCACAGTATGTACTGTTTTTCTGTATTTTCGATTAAATAAATGCAACCTTGGAGAAAATAAGAGAATATAAGAGATATGTATGTATGTATGTGTGTCTGCATAAAGACATCAGGCAAAGCAGATTTAGCTGTATTAATTTTTTTTAAAACACACCAACAACACAGATAATGTTTATCAAATTCAATTTTTTTTATTTTTTTTTTATTTTTATTTTACATTTTTATTTTGGTAAACATCCCACCTGGTTTAGATTTTTGACTTGACTATTCCATTGAGAAGGTCTTTTTTCCATAAATTACTGATAATGGGAGCTTTGCTAGGGGGTTGTGTGTGTGTGTGTGTGTGGTTTTACTTCACTATACTTCAGAGACAACTTTATATTTGTTAAACCTGCCTTTGAAGTCATTTATGGAAGTGCTGATTTAGGATAAAAATGAAGTCTTTTATATTCTAAAATGCAAATAGTTTTCTTTCAGCAGTAGAGCTGTGGGTAGGTCTGTAGTCTTTATTATTAGCTTATATATATAAAAAATGTAAGTCTTTGATGTGTTTTCATGATTGTTTAGTAAATGTGTGTCTGTGTATTGAGCATGGATATCAAACAGTCATATGAGATAAATGCATTAACTGTTAAAGAATATTAAGAACTTTAAATGTATTTAGTTAATTACCATACATTTGTTTAAGAATATCAATGGGTAGTAACAGTGAAAAATTGCCTTTTAAATGATTTCATAGCTTTGGCTAAAAACTGATGGTGTTTTTCGTAATTTGTCAGTCTCTAACAGTCTAGTCTCTTTTCTTCTTAAATATTTTGCACATTTCTCCCAACAGACCGGATCATATTTCAGGTCCACTTACAGCTCAGACTCAGACACCCACCCAAAACTCAATAGCTATGTTAATCTTGTTTTTGGGGTTTATTTGGCTTTCTTGTTCATTTGTTTTTGTTTAAATTTTTAGTTGTGCAACTAAATCCTTAATCGTCCTGTTGACAGAAACCAATATTAGACAGTGTGGTTGTAAAACCAGCACACACAATGCATCTGTTTGTGGTAACTGAGCATCTGAACAGAGCAGATGGCAGTGGGCTTAGCCCTCTTCCATGAACCATTTGAATTTTGTGACTCGCGTTTCACCTTTCGGACTCAGATGACACTGTGGATCGATTTACAACTAAATGCATCCTATCTGTGACTCGCTTACTCGTACTGTCACGCTAGCACTATTCTTTGTCTCATCCCTTCTCTTCTTTTTGGTTGTGTTTGTTGGAATTGTTGTCATAGTAAACATCTCAGAAATAATGAGTCCCTGGTGTAATGTGATCAGCTCAATGAAAAAAAAAAAAGGTATATTTGTTTTCTTTACTGCACTGTTTTCTTCACAAAATACCATAATTGTGCAAAAAAAAATAAATCACACCTACTCAGAAGTTGTGACAACCGTATAGAGAAATCACACATTCAGAGATGACAGAAGGGATCATGTACAGTCAAAAATAAACCCCGACAGGGTGATCAGGTCTTGCATCATCTATCACTCGTGATGCTTCTTTTGTGATTTTAGCTACAATGTAACATGTCTTTGTCTATTTGAAGTTCTCTCTTACAGGTTTTCTTGGTTTTGGTCTGTTTTTTCCTGAAGATTTTACCTCCTTGAAGGGTTTTATGCACACTATGTATGTAACCTGCTCACTCCCCATCAGTTTGATTCAGAAACAAATTTTGAGTTTTATCCATGAAATAATAAGTATATATTTATTGTTTCTAAAATGGCCTCTAAGTATTACGTTTTTTTGTTGTTGTTGTTTATTTGACAGAAATAATAATTAACCACCTTTTAAAATTGACAATTTTATAACAGAGAATTGAAAAAAGAAAGAAAGAAACTTTTGAAAATTCACATTTTTCAGTTTATAATCACGTTTCTTCACAAACAAGTATTCCAGACTTCTCTATTAGTTGTTTGTTCATCATCACAAATGGTCTGTCAGTTGATGCCTACATTTAAAACTCTTTTAAGACTGAAAACTTATAGCATCCAGTTACTTATTCCCGAAAAGTCCCCAAACTGCCAGTTTTTTCTGCCAGTGAGAGACAGAAATCTTTATACACGTATCTGTCATTATGGCTTAAAGTTCACATCATTCAAAACTTTTCACAGGTTGTGAGTGGAGCCCAGAATGCCAAAACTCTGAAACAAAACGCTTTCTCTCATGTAACAGTAAACTGTTGACTTATCTCCGGCATTCGCAATCGAGCGCTGGCTTCTCACTCATCTGTGAAGTTTTAACACATTCACCTTATTCCTCCAGTTCCTGCTCGAGATGATTTTGTCAGCGATGCCATTTACCCAATTACTCACCTTCAGAGGAACGCCACTGGATGACTTCACGTGTGTTTTCAAAGTTTTGGGTTTCAGAGTCGCCCATTTGTGTCGGTTTCATTTTAGAGATAACGTGCTGATGCATCTTCTCTCGTGGCTGGACTTTTATCTTTTTAGGAGTACTACTGGATATGGTGTCTACATGTTTAAACTTGCATCTGAAGACATTGCAGTGCGAAGCTGATTGGCACAATCGTTGTATACGGAACAGATAGAATTATAGGTCTTTCTTTTAATTTTCAGTCTTTCTAGTGCCTGTTTGAAACTGAAGCAAGCTCAGACATATGCTTCTTATCTCAGTTCTACTCAATACTGAAGACATATCAGCAAAATGAGCAAAGATAGGTGCAAGAGACAGTATTTTGCAGCAGCGATTATTGCTGTATTTGCCCTCCACATGATATTTTTGCTTGTATTAGCCAGAATGGTAGGTTTATCTGTCTTTTGAAGAGACAATCTCAGTGGTAGTGTCTTTGGTACCTTTCCACAAGCTTACCGCAAACCCATAGGCTTTTGATAAACCATCTCAGGATGAAATGATAATTTCACTCTCTCCCCTTCGCTATCTCTTTACCACACTTCATTTTAGACCACAAGCAGAGAGGCTCCAGTCTCTCGTCAGCAAAATTGGAGCCTCCTTTTTGTTGGGATCTCAGAGGGCTGATTCATTTTCATTTTGAGTTTTTCCTCTTAGCCAGCAACGAAGAGCTTTTTAGGCATTTAAATCAGCTGCCTCACAGATTATTCCATTTTTTCTTTTTTCTTTTTTCTTAATAGAACTTTTTTTTTTTTGGATTGGTGTTCGTAATGCGCCATTAAAGTCTGCGAGTTGTAAATCATCTCAACCGATTTCATTCCTCACCCAAACGCTGCCCATTGAATAATGAGCATCTCTGATTTATAATTCAGAGTGGAAACTTTGAGTGTTAGGCATCATAACAAAACCACAAGCACTCGCTGGAGCAGAAGCAAAATTGTTGTTACTGTAGCAACTCATTAAAGTACATGCACGCACACACTCATATTTACATCTTCATTTAATTCACTTTATTAGCAGCAGCCTCAGAATACAGATGGTTTAACTCTGTTGTGCACAGTTAACGGGTGTTTCTGGCGCAAGAACGTACATCCGCAAATATTAGGTGAACAACGCATGTTATGCATCCTTGAATGATTGTAGTTCTGCTCCACCTTACTGAAATCTATCAAAAAAGCTACGCTAATCCTGTCAAGTTTTTTGTTGTAGTAGCTGCTGAGGAAAAAGCACGTTGTCTCGGGTTTGTTTTGTGGCCAATGATCTTTCTTTGTGCTGACTGGCAGGAGATAATGTGGCGGAGAGACTAGCCATCACACTGCAGCTTTTATCTTCTGAATAGAGACATAAGTTCATGCCAACCTCTTTATTTAGAGACCACCTGGTTCATTGCCTCCTAAATAATATGTGCTAGATAAAATAAAGAAGTGTTCAAGATTAATAATGTGTTTTTGTGCAGGCTGAATTTACAAAGCAGTACTCCCACTCAAAGTTTTTACAGTATATTGCTTTTGTTCTGTGCCGCAGCCCGCAAGCTGAGGAAGATCGGACAGATGAAAGGTTCGGAGGAGGTCAGCCCCGTTCAGGGCCCATCAGAGGTAGCCCAGTGCCTGTCGCCCAAGCCAAGCCTGACGTTCCACTCACAGTTGATCTTCCTGAACATCCTGGAGGCCATCGAGCCCGAGGTGGTGAACGCCGGCCATGATCACGCTCAGCCTGACTCAGCAGCTGCTCTCCTCACCAGCCTTAACGAGTTGGGAGAGAGGCAACTTGTCAAGGTAGTGAAGTGGGCCAAAGGACTTCCAGGTAATTTAAGCAGATCACATTTTCACTTATTTCAGTATGCCGTTTTGCTTTTTACAAAGGGATCAGTGACATGACACAAATTTGATTACGCCTCTTTTATGATGAGCATGCTTTTCATTTCTGGATCAAAAAAATCTTTTTTTTTTTTTTTTTTTTTTTTTTTTTTGATGGAAATAATAAAAAAGGTCAAGATATCACAATGAAGAAAAAGCCTCTATAAATATAAAAAATAAAAATTTTGTCTACCAAATTAGAGTCATGTGGTCCAACATCATGCAGAAACAAACAATTAATGAAAGGACCCCTGCAGATCCTTTTTTTTTTATTATTATTATATCTGATCAATTGACTTTTTCATTACAAGACATGGTTAGTAAAATGTCATGCGATGCAACCAAACACTTGATATATATGTGAATGAATAGTTAATGATATTTGCAAAAAGTAGTAGTAATAATAATAATAACCTTTTACCTTCAACAATATAATTAAACATATTTCTGAAAATAATGATTAAAATGTGTATACTCATGTTTTTAAAATGTAATGAAAATGTTTTTACTCTTTTTTTATTAAATGTTTTTAAAACCATATGAAACCAATATAAATAAAAAATGATTTTTTTGTAGAAACTAGAATTTTAAAGGATCTTTCTTTTTCTTTATCTGTAACACACTTAATATTCATTGACACAATAGTATAATAACAAGATGGAGATCCTGCCTGGTGAAGTCGGGACACTGTTGGTACCAGAGTTATTTTGTTCTCTGATTTAATTATGGTTTGTATTTTCAATTCAGAGGCTTGAGAGGTGTTGTATAATGCACTTCATTCTAATGGGTTTGATAAATCCAAGCGAAGGCAGACATCAGTCATGCTAAAATATTAAAGCATCAAATACTGAGAGAAAAACAGCAGTAGGGGCGATAGAGAGAGAAAGGGGTGTGGCTTGACACAACCTGTTTTTTGAAGCTCGTAGTGTGACAGTGTGTGATTGGTCGATGGACAATAGACTGATGTGATTTGTTGCGGTTTTCCAATTTCCTGTTATTGATAGCATTATTAAAATTGTGAAGCCCTGGCATTTTAATCTCCACTGAATCCAGTGATGAATGTGTTATGCGAGAAGAGAGATCAAGTCTATCCCAGAAAGTTAAGCGTATTTCCTCTTAGTTTCCTGAAGAGGTGCAAAGGCTGCCTGGTCTTCAAAATAATTTTTATTTGGTTGGTTTGGTTGGACATGCATTTATATATATGAAGTCTGATTCATGGCATGAGCTGGAGGAGCTGAAATAGAGTCGTAAATTAATTTAAAAAGCACCCAAGCAGCTAATAAACTATAAGCTATAGGCAGCAAGCACAAACCATAGATATCTCTCATCTTTTCCATCTCTCAGGTTTCCGTAACCTGCATGTGGATGATCAGATGACGGTCATACAGCACACCTGGATGGGAGTGATGGTCTTTGCTCTTGGTTGGAGGTCCTACAAGAACGCCAATGCCCGGATGCTGTACTTCGCGCCGGACCTGGTCTTCAATGAGTCAGTCTCATTCTCTTCCACATCCGCTCTGCTCTTATTTGCCTGTTTTCTTTTGTGGCCGGCACCCATCTGTTTTCTGTATTGTTGACTTCTCTCTCTTCTCTCTCTCAATCCATTCTCTTCCTCTGTCCATTTGTTTGTCTTTAGTAAATGTACTAATCCATCTTTCCTCACACTCATTTTTCTTTCATTTCTCTTCAGTGGCCCTTTCTCTACCTTATTCCATCTCTCTCTCTCTCTCTCTCTCTCTCGGTCAGGTACATATCTTGTACTTCATGCACACAATAACAGTCTTGTCATGGATGCTTCCAAGATTCATTTATAATTTACTGCTGGCTTATTATGGTGTGGAGGATCTTTGTCACTAACACAATCCCAAGAGAGATTGGATTTTTTGGGGGGCTCACATGCTCTCAATGGCCTTTTTCACCAATATCTGAAATAGAAGATTTACTTCCTAATGCATCTTGGCCGTATCCCATACCACTACTGCTGACAGAAATTGTGTTTTATGTATGAAATACATTTCATTTAGTGAGAGATCTGGGAGTCATTAGATGACTGAGCACATTATTCAGTAGTCAGTACTGTTTTGTAATTAGCGGGGGTTGAAATGTTGATGTTTCTTTGTTGGCTTCTTTCTCTCCGTACATGTCAAATAATCTGCCCCCTATTTGTCAGTCATAGGATGCATATCTCCACCATGTACGAGCACTGTGTTCAGATGAAGCACCTCTCGCAGGAGTTTGTTCTGCTGCAGGTCACACAGGAAGAGTTCCTCTGCATGAAGGCCCTACTTCTTTTCAGCATCAGTGAGTCTCCTGCTGTGTGTGTGTGTGTGTGTTCAGAACAGACTTTTTCTGCCAAAGTAATTATGGATACTAACACCCAATGACAGATTAAAAATAATCATAATAATAATTAGTGGCATATTTCCTATTTTCTGTTGTGAGAAACTTATCTAACATAAATGAGCCAAGCTAGCATAAAATGTCTATATCTGTGTTCCTGTAGCTCAAGTAGTAGAGCATTACGTTAGCAAGCACAAGGTTGGGGGTTCGTATCCCAGAGAACACATGTTAGGAAAAATTGTTAGCCTGAATGCAATGTAAGTCGCTTTGGATAAAAGCGTCTGCTAAATGCATAAATTTAATTTAATATCCAGCATCTTGAAATGGTGATATAAGCCTGTCCAGGAAACTTTTACACTGTATTCAGCAAATCATATTGATTTTGTACATTCTTGAAAAACTGATACAATTATTTGAATCAACTTTTTTTGGGCCCAAATAAACTAGCCGCTGCTGAGTGATAGCTTAATTTACACATAATTTGATATTTTTTAATGCTATTTTTATATTATTGAATATTGGTGTTATTGAATGTTTATGCTAGAAAACATTAATTACACAAAATCCAGTCTTTTAAACTGCATAAATGTCCTACATTATGGTAACAGAGTCACAAAACTTTCAAAACTATTATTAAATGTATAGAAAATATAGCTCATACAAAATTTAGTTTGACATCCTGAAGGTTAAGTCCTTCCTTTCGCCAGGCATTTATTAAAAAAACAAGAAATGATTTTTTCTTTTTAACTTAACATTTTCCGATTATTTTAAGAGTTTTAGTCCCTCCGTACCCTATTTGTAGTGTATTTGCTATTCGTATTCAAAACAAACACCACTATTATCACAGTACAGCAACACAACATATTTTAATGACATGTTCTTATGCTAATACAATATGACGCAAGTTCAGGTGTACATTTTTATTTCTGTTTCTGCAGTTCCAGTGGAGGGGCTGAAGAGTCAGAAGTATTTTGATGAGCTGCGTCTGACATACATAAATGAGCTTGATCGTGTAATCAACTACGGCAGGAAGACCAACTGCGCCATGCGCTTCCATCAGCTGACCCGACTGATGGACTCACTGCAGCCGGTTAGTAACACATACACAAAGAAACACACATAAACACCATGCACCAAGCATAATGATTTGTCTGTAACATGCAATATTGGCCCCATGAGACTCTACTATTCAAATGTTTGGTGTCAGTAATATTAATTAATACTTTCATTCAACATGGATACATTAAGTTAATTAAAAGTGACAGTAAAAGCTTTAACATAGTGACAGAACATTTCGATCACAAATAATAACAATGTCAAATAGTTCACAATATTATTTATTTTAATTTTTTTTGTCAAGTAAATGCAGCCTCTTTGAGCCTCTTTTTGAGACTTCTTTCAAAACATTACAAAATCTTACCGACCCCAAACTTTTGAACGGTAATATATATGTCCATACACAAAAAAGACAAGTACAGGCAAATTCACCAAAAAGTTGTGCTACTATCGTATGGATGCATTTTGTTCATTAAGAATCTGCAATCCAGTTTAACCAAGTGCTAAATGCACTGAAATATCCTGCACTATATTTAAATAAATTTATTTGTCATTCTTTCCAGTGCAAACAAACCATTCTATGTAAATTAGGCTCATTATCGGTGCACTTTATTCAAAATACTCAGCCCTGTTTGCATTTGGCAGATTGTTTTATCCAAAGTGACATCCATTGTTATGCATTTTATTGGTTCATTCATACCTTAGGATCGTTTACTCAAAAATTTTAATTCTGTAAAATTATTTACTCACCCTGAAGTTGTTTCAAACCTATATGAATTTCTTTCTTCTGCTGGACACAAAATTCAGCTGAATGCTGTACAATCGCAGTATACTATGCCAGATTGTGGTAGTCTGCTGCATTGTGCACAACTGAATGCTCAGAACAAGCCTGAGATGGGGAACTGCAAGATGTGCATTGAGTTCACTGCTATTTTTTGGGCTGTGTTTGCACCCCTAACTGATTTACATAATTCCTTAAGTAATCTGAATCTAATACAACACAGGCAGCACATGGAAATAATGATACAATCGACAGGCACAATTCATTCTTAGTGAATTCTTCCTTAAACATGCTGTGATTTTCTCTATCCCTTTAGTTTTACATTTTGTCATTTTGCTTATTCTTGTCTCTCTTTTATCTCTCTCTTTCTTTCTCTCCCTCACCCAGGTTGTTCGGAAGTTGCACCAGTTCACCTTTGACCTCTTTGTCCAAGCTCGGTCTCTGCCCACAAAGGTCAGCTTTCCCGAAATGATTGCAGAAATAATCTCGGTCCAGGTGCCAAAGATCCTCGCCGGCTTGTCTAAACCAATCCTGTTTCACAAATGACAAGACTACACCCCTGAACCACTCATCCATACCAACCGCACCCAGGCCATATGAGCCAGTCAGTCTGGTCTGATCAGGTTTGATCCAGCCTAAACCAGCCTGTCATGCATTTAATCTGGACTCGAATCGAGCGATGGGACTGAACGATACTGATTTTTTTGATTTCCATTTTTTAACCCCCCCTCCCTCCCTTTCTTTATCAGTCTCGTCTCTCTCTCTCCTTTTGAAAAATGGCCCTGAAAAGTAGCGGGACCATTACATCATTACAGTTGTCTATCTTCTCCTCAGAGATCATTTGAGCTCATTTTCTCAAACTGACAGCATGGCGTGAAGCAGGTTTTGTTCTTTCTTTCGACCAGCAGTTATCCTTCAAGAGTTACAGCTTGTTGCCTGGTGGACAGGTTGGAAAAAAATATATATCACACTGAAGTTTCATCTGAGCCCTTAATCAAAAAAAAAAAAAGGACATTATGCAGATCTCTATCAGAGTCTGTGACCTGCCTCCACTCTATGCACTGCAGTGTAAGAAGGTTTCATTTATTGTCCATGACTTGAGAGATCAGGAAAAGCAAAGCAGTATGCATAGAGAAATACATCCAGACGTGACACAAACGGTGACAGGATCTCTTCGCTTGTGACTTACTCTTGTGAGTTAAAACAACACACTACTAAATACAGTATTGTAGTATTACAACAGTATTTCAGTAATGCAGGCTGGCTATCACTCTCCTTCCTGCTTTATTAGTTTATTGATTGTAAAACAAGTGCTTCATTCATTTCTTATGAAATGTAGAGGCTTTTTAAAAGCTTTTAAAAGAGGCATCATTCTTTTGGGTCAGACAATTTGTGACTTTGTCATTCAATTGAAAGTCTCTCACAGTTGGGTTTCGACACTAAGAATGAAAGAACAGCACAATAATAAAAGAAACATCATCAAGAGTTGCCGCCAGACAGCAGACTTTTGTTAAGATGCAACCTGGAAATTTAAGTGCAGGTTTTAGGGTATATTGTTGACAGTTTGTACATAAATACAGCAAGGCTTGGGTCAGCAAAGAAGATCTTCAAATATGTACACAAATATATAAATCTATGCATGCAGTCTTCATATTCATCAACAAAACAACAAATAATTGCATGATAAAGCCCTAGATATTCAAACAAACCTAACTGTCTTTCCAGTAAGCTAAATGGATATTGTTAGGAAACGGGACTGTTTCCCATAAGGCTCTTATGAAGTTGCTCGCTCTCTTTATCTCTTTCACTGTCCTTAATGGAAAATTTGGCAAGGTAATGTTCTTGTATATATATCTGTAAAAGTTAAGCGTGGTCCTTTTAAATCTTTCTATGTGCTAATGTATGGATGTAGTCAATAGTTTTACAGTACAGTTTCCTCTTTCCTTTATAGTAAGTGCCACTGAGGGATTTGTATTTCTCGCGCAAAGCAATAAGCAATCACAAGCTTAACACACTCTTTTAATGAGCTCTTTTAGAATACCAAAACATGCTTCAAATGGTGCACAGCTTTAAAAAAAAAAACACTAAAAAAGAGCTATGCTTATGTGCTAACGCTGGACTGTTATTTTTTCAGAAACTCGTACCAAATAGTCTACCTTTACACCATTAACTGTCGCAAATCAACGACGAGTGGTGCTGAAGCTCTCCTCTTTATTAACGAGGACGCTAACAGGATGGTTCACCCAAAAATGAAAATTCTGTCATCATTTACAATATTTTAAGTTGTTCTCAACCTCTAGTAGGCCTAGTTGTTTTGTTTCTCTCTCTTTCTCTCTGCTGAACACACAGTATGTTTGTAAACATGCAGCAGTTGCTGGTTGTATGGGGGAAAATACAGTGGAAGTAATATTTTCAAAAAATCTTTTGTGTTCAACAGAAGAAAGAAACTAGGCTACAACAGGATTGGAAAAACTTGAGGCTGATAACACAATTTTCGTTTGTTGGTGAACAATCCCTTTAAACGAGACAAAAAAAAAAAAAAAAAAACAAGGCCTATGTATTTTTTACTCCGCTTTCGCTTCAATTAAAGCATCCTCTATGTATCTGTCAGAACGGAACATCTTTACTCGTTTTCCTCGTACTCCGGCGCAGCGCGTGTTTTCTAGACGTCGTGTCAACTTCCCTCCGCACGCTCTCCGTTTCTAAATGATTGAATAATGCCTGCAGCGTTATGTATGTAGATTACTCTTTAAAGAGCCCTAAAATCGCGGCGCTGTGTTGTCTTTGTCAGGCCTGGGTGACCTGGGGTGTACTTTCGGCAGAGCACAGAGTTTCCCAGTGAGCTGAGACGACGAGATGTGGTTTAGCTGCTCGAGCTCTTGTCGCCGCGGAGCATGTTGACGGTTTAAATGTGCCAGACAGAGAATAGGCTGTCAGAGACAGCTCCTCTGCGCTGACAGCACCGAGCTCCGCGCAATTACACGCAGGTGTTTACCCATTTTGACGGCCCAAAAGCACTCATTAGAATTTGCAGAACTCCAAACTGCACTTTTACCCTGCCAAAAAAGAAGTCATGACTTTCCCCACAAACCTGCAGCGCTTTAGGACAGAGCCGAAGCCAAAGTCTAATCACAAAGTCGTTCATTAGCCGACGGATTCTGGGAGGGCGCACTTGCATGTTAAACAGATATAGTTCGTTTATACTTGACTTTGCGAAGGACGCGTTCTCTCGCTGTCTTATAATATTGTCTGTTTGTAATGTCAGTCAGATGTAACGACTCGTTTGGCTCGCGCAGTGCTCGTGAACCGACTCGTGCTTGGATAAGCTGCTTTGTGACTCTCTGAACACATCTCTTATTAGCTATGATGTAGAACTTTGCGTGTTGGTTTTCAATTAAAGTTTGGTCAACCAATAGCAAAAGCATATGTGTGTGTTTATTATGTGCTCTTATAAATCTGTTAGAAGGCACTTATAGGTCCTTATAGGGAGTCCTAAAAAAGGGGAAGAAAGCAAAAAGGGCTTTTTTTGTCTTTTGTAAAATACTGAATTTGGCCTGTGTTGATGACAAAACAAGGTTTGCTTTGATCCAACCAATGTTTCTACTCTCACATGAACAAGATAAGCTGGAGTCTTAATAACAGTCTGCATGTCACCAGGATGCTTCCTGTTGTAAATTGTTCTTTCTACTATGGGGGAAACGTTACTAAACAGTTTCTCGCTGATATATTTTCCCCAGCAATCAGGAAAGTAATTGGGGTTTCTAATGTGTAGTATCTTGACATAAAGTTGTATGTTGAACTGAGAGCACCACACTGGTTTACAGATGCTAAATGTGCAGAAACCATATGAGTTGTTTGCTGGCAGAGCTGTATCTATTTATGTCCTTTTTCAGCTTTGTAAACCATATAAAAACTCCCATATATATATGTAACAAAGACTTGGTTTTTTAACTTTCTTCGCTGGCTGATACAAGCAATTAATCTTTAGTGAATGCTTTTTTACAGCTTTTTTCTCTGGTGTGAATAATTCCTGTCTTTTCCTGGTGTTATGGGATATTTTTTGCTTTTCCATATGCAGGAGGAGCTAGTTTGGCTTTATGTTACTAGAAGAGGGAATTCTGGCTTCTTAAATGATGTTTGTTACTTAAATCTTTGTAACTTTATAGTCTTTTTTTTACAGCAGTTGTCTGTATGTGTGAGTGTGTGTGTGCATGCATGCTTTTCGCAGATTATTTAGTACTGCTATGTAGTGTTGTATTGACAGTTTTCAACTGACGATTTCTTTCGAGCAGTTTGCGAACTGATTTTACTCATGGAAAATTTTTACTCATGAAAAAACCCTAACTGATTCTTGTTGTGTAGAGCCTGTGTAAATCCAGTTTGTTTGTGTTTTACCGCTTTCAATTCAATAAAAAAACATTAGAAAATCTTGAAAGTTGTTCTCTGCAACTTTTTCGTGAGACACACCCTGAATTGGGTGGACCTAAACTATATCATGCAAAAGCAGTTGGGCACAAGAAGCGTTTCTGCGGTGGAAACTTGTCTAAACTGTTTAGGCTATGACTTTTTTTGCATTTAGGATTTTGACTGATGCGCAGCTGTTCTAATTTAACTGGATTCCAGAGGTTGGTTCTCCTTCCAATCATTTATTGATTATTATCCCAAGGCCATTTCATTGTATAGATTTATTTTTTACTTTGGGTCAGCTCAGTGCATTTTCACCTATGGCTTTCATTCATAAGAAAAAAAAAACACATTTCATAATTTTGTTTTTTTTAATAAAGTAACAAACAAACAAACAACTGTTACTGACTGTTAGGGTTTCAAGAGTTAATGACCAGCTTAAGAAACAACAAAATATTTACAAAAAAAATATACATAAAATGTCAACTGGAAATTTGGAGCTTTAGATAATAATATTACATAAGAATGAATGCACAACTGAGTTCATGCCAAACCCTCATAAAGTAACCTAAAATTTCAACCTTGTTACATCAGAAGTACTAAAAAAATATATATTGTCTTTGTTTTCTTCTTATTTCCACTTTTACAGTTATGTGAGAGTGAGATTTACTGTAAAATCTTTAGCTTTCACATTTAAGATTCACAGTGACCAAAAGAAACCGTTAAAGGCTCATGTTTCAGTCAAAGTTTGAGACTTAAAAGTCTGGTTAAGCTCAATACTGAAACTGACCTCTATATCAGTAAGGTCAACTGATAATTTATAAAGGAAAAAAAGTTGGCCAAGAAAGAGAGAGAGAAAAGCGTACTGAAGCATACTTTGCTCTGTGAACTAGTTGAAGTAACAAAAGTTCCTTGATCCCTTTTGGGTTTTTTCTTTTTGTATGAACACCACTAGTGTGTCCCACTAGATAAAAGGAGAAACGCTTTGCTATTACAGAAACTACTCTGCTTGTCAAAAACATTTAAAACCATCACCCAGGTCATTCATCTCCTTCCAGTTACTAATTACTGATATAATAACAGCATGTTCAGCTTCTGCGTAATTAAATAGTGATTAGTGTTGATTCGGAATATTATCTGATACATGTGGGCTGTCCCACTTTTTATAGCTCTTAAAGTGAAGTCTGTAGTGTGTCTGTAGAGTGAGACTATAAAACCAAGTAGGTCACTGAATAGGGGAGATACTGAGGGACAGAATTAGTGAGAGACCAGGAGGGAGTTCTCCCTGTTGTGCACAGGAAGGTCAAAATGTTTAAGAAAGAAAGAAAAAAAAAAGATTCAATGCTTTCTTTTTGTTCTTTGATCCAAGCAAGAATCAAATACTTTGTTTTACAGCAAAGCAAGTGCAGAAATTGGCGATATGTCACAAAAAAAAAAAAAAAAAAAAACGGTACCCTTTCTGATTCATTCACAAAAAAAGAAAGAAAAAAAGAAAGAAAATTGAAGTCAAGAAGTGTTAATAATTTATCTCTCAAAACCATGACCAGACGCCGGCCTGTGCTCTCATGACCACTGATGTGCGTTAATTGGTCCACAAGACATCAATCCACAAGTTGTGACTGAAAGGAAGTTCTTACTTAGTGTTCTGCAAAGACAAACAAGTGACAATAATGAGCATTAACATTATAGGTTACCTCAATAATACAAATAAGAATGAACATGCTGTACCTCATCTCTAGAAGCTGCAGGTGAGACGTTCGGAGAGGAGCTGTAGGACACAAAACAGTAGTTCACCCAATGTAGAAAACTCAGTCATTAGTCATACTCATGTTGTTCCAAACCCAAAAGCAGACACTGTTTTGCCTACAATTGCAGTACAAAGGGACGAGCTTCAAACGTTTCCATATTACGCAAACTTCACAAATCAATATGGTGCAGATTTGATGCCATGGGTTTGGTCATGAGACACTGAAAATAAAACTATTACAACTTAAAACATTTTTTGAAATGAAGCTCAAATGACATACAACTATTAAAATTAGAATTCTTACCATGGCAACTGAATGATAACTGAAATAAATTTACTAAAACAATAAAATGAGCTAAAAATAAATAAAAACTACAACTTAATAGAAATAATTTAAGATAGAAGTAAAACTAATAAAAGACAATCACATAGCAAAATTACAGTAAAATAAATGAAAATTTAAATACTTAATTTATACTTTAAAATATAAATAAAAACTATAATCGTATATAAATAATAGTAACGCAAAAGCCAATAATGTTAAATGTTTATGACATCCAACTATTTCATTTATTTACATTACAGGTGCATCTCAGTAAATTAGAATGTCGTGGAAAAGTTCATTTATTTCAGTAATTCAACTCAAATTGTGAAACTCATGTATTAAATAAATTCAATTCACACAGACTGAAGTAGTTTAATTCTTTGGTTCTTTTAATTGTAATGATTTTGGCTCACATTTAACAAAAACCCACCAATTCACTATCTCAACAAATTGGAATATGATGACATGCCAATCAGCTAATTGACTCAAAACACCTGCAAAGGTTTCCTGAGCCTTCAGAATGGTCTGTTCACAGAGTGCTGTATCCAAGCACGTTAACAGAAAGTTGAGTGGAAAGGGAAAGTGTGGAAGAAAAAGATGCACAACCAACCGAAAGAACCTCAGCCTTATGAGGATTGTCAAGCAAAATCAATTCAAGACTTTGAGTGAACTTCACAAGGAATGGACTGAGGCTGGGGTCAAGGCATCAAGAGCCACCACACACCGATGTGTCAAGGGATTTGCTGAACCACAGACAACATCAGAGGCATCTTACCTGGGCTAAGGAGAAGATGAACTGGACTGTTGCCCAGTGGTCCAAAGTCCTCTTTTCAGATGAGAGCAAGTTTTGTATTTCATTTGGAAACCAAGTTCCTAGAGTCTGGAGGAAGGGTGGAGAAGCTCATAGCCCAAGTTGCTTGAAGTCCAGTGTTAAGTTTCCACAGTCTGTGATGATTTGGGGTGCAGTGTCATCTGCTGGTGTTGGTCCATTGTGTTCTTTGAAAACCAAAGTCACTGCACCCATTTACCAATACATTTTGGAGCACTTCATGCTGATCAGCTTTTTGAAGATGCTGATTTCATTTCCAGCAGGATTTGGCACCTGCCCACACTGCCAAAAGCACCAAAAGTTGTTTAAATGACCATGGTGTTGGTGTGCTTGACTGGCCAGGTATCTACGGGGTATTGTCAAGAGGAAAATGAGAAACAAGAGACCAAACAATGCAGATGAGCTGAAGGCCACTGTCAAAGAAAACAGGGCTTCCACACCACCTCAGCAGTGCCACAAACTGATCACCTCCTCGCCACGCCGAATTGAGGCAGTAATTAAATCAAAAGAAGCCCCTACCAAGTATTGAGTACATGTACAGTAAATGAACGTACTTTCCAGAAGGCCAACAACGCACTAAAAAATTTTTTTTTCTATTTATTTATTGGTCTTATAAAGTATTCTAATTTGTTGGGATAGTGAATTTGGGGGGTTTTGTTAAATGTGAGCCAAAATCATCACAATTAAAAGAACTTTAAAAGACTTAAAATGACTTCAGTCTGTGTGCAATTAATTTATTTAATATGGGAGCTTCACAATTTGAGTTGAATTACTGAAATAAATGAACTATTCGATGACATTCAAATTTATTGAAATGCACCTGTATATAAATGGAAAATTAAGAATCCTCCAAATTTGGAGGTTGAGAAAATGAAATTTTTAAATTTTAAATTTTTGGCTGAATTATTCCTTTAAAATGTCATTTACACCATCAGCAGTACGTTAGATTTTATATGCATTAAATGTGGGCATCTGTGTCGCGAGCAGTGTGCACAAGATCATGAAATGAGTGGAGTGTGCTGCTTCATCACAGACTTTCATTTTTGTTAACTCTGATGTTTTGCATTGGTTAAACCTTTTTTCTTAGTATCCTCTGAGAGTTCCCTCAGGGATGTGTTCTAGCATTGAAAAGGACAAGTGTGTGCTTGGAGATTCTCCATGAGCAGTGAAGAGAATCCTCCGAAACTCAAACAGGCAGCCAAACTGCTCATCATCTTCTAATTCATCATTTCCTAATTCAGAATTTAGTAAAAGATCAGCTCCTACCGATTTTAAATTACACACACACACACACACACACAAACGGTCCATATACAACCTAATATCTCAGCAGTAGCTCGCTTCTGACTGCAAAACTAGTCTTACTTATCTGTACTTTCCTGTTGTGTCTTCGAACATTTTACAGACCTTGGGCCCTATTTCAATGATCTAAAAGCAAAGTGTAAAGCGCACGGCGCAGGTACACTCAGGGCGTGTCCAAATACACTTTTGCTATTTTAACGACGGAAAAACGGTTGGCGCGCCCGGGCGCATGGTCTAAACAGGTTGTCTCTATTCTCTTAATGAGTAATGGGTGTTTTTTGGGCGTAACATGCAATAAATAATTCAGAGTCTCATCTTCCATTCCTTTTAAGAGCCAGTTGCGCTCGTGCCATGATGGATTTGCTATTTACACGGCGGAATTTGGCAAGCGCTAAGACAGAACGTGTTTCCAAGATGAAACGGAGCTGTTTGTGTGCGAGCAAATAGCCTTATTATGATACATACGAATGACTATCCATTATGACATGAAGGTGTGGCGAGTGGGGCGGGGCTGAGAGCCTTGGGAACGAAGCGAGTCCCACAGAGGAGATGGAAGAATATAAAAGAGGAGCGACGACAGTGAAGGACGAGAGAGGACCAGGCCTGGATTTTAGTTGTGTTTGGTTTTTTTTGTCCCCTCACGGACGACTGCCGCGCTGTTTTGTCTTTATTTTATTATTAAAGTCATTTTTATTGTCTGCCGGTTCCCGCCTCCTCCTTCCCAAGAAAGAATATTGTTACATTGGTGCCAAAACCCGGGAGAAGGAGGGACGCGCTGCTGACGATCGGTCACCGCTGTGGTGAATCCGGGGTGCCATAGAGGAAGTGTGCCGCCATGGACACTCGAGGCGGTGGGCTGGATTGAGTTGCTGGGGATGGGCGAGCTCGCTGCCGGCCGCCTGTGATGTGGAGGGGTGGCTGCCATCCGTGAGGGAGCAGAGGAGTCGCCGCCGTTCGCCAGGGGGCCGGAGCCTGCTGCCATCCTAGATGGAATTCGGGAGGAGCAGGGAACGGGGGACTAAACTACCTGTCTATTTGAAAGATTTAACCTAAACCATCATGCAGGACTAAACAACTGATCAGATGTATGTCAAGTCCTGTTTTTATTTGGTCTGTAACATAAGCACTTTCAGCATGTGGTTGTGATTTAAACACAACTTTATTTGAAAGCACAAACATCAAAAGCGCATCAAGTTTTACTGGCTCCGCTCTAAGTGAGGTCAGGCAGCTGCTGGAAACAATGAAAGGTTCACACACACTTCTGCGACAGCACATGCCCTCAAATACACGCATACATACCTCCCCACCTGCCTTGAAGCGTTCTCAAAAAATTTGGTTTTGGAGGCAACACTATGGGGAAAAAGAGAAAGAAGAATACATTAGTACAAAACTGATCATGAATGGAAATTATCTACTGGGATCACTCTAAATAAGACATTCTTTATTAGATTACAGTAATCAAAAATGCTGCAGTCTCTTCTGAGGCTGAAGCTAGAATCTTCAATCCCAAATGTGGTTATTTTTACATTAAAATTCCTTTACATGTACTGACATTTGCACTTGAATCTCAGCGTGTGTGAATGTATATCTGTATTTGAATGAGGTGTTCCTGTTAAAGAGGTCATATATGATGAGATTTCAAATTTTCCTTTCTCTTTGGAGTGTTACAATCTATTCTGAAGATCTGAAGAAGATCTATAAAGTTGCAAAGACTAAAGTCTCAAATCCAAAGAGATATTCTTTATCAAAGTTGAGACTCTGCCATGCCCCCCTAAAACGGCTTGTTCAAACATGCCCCCACGTCTACATCACAATGTTGTAATATTTGTGTAATGCCACCCAAATGTTCACACGAAGAACGAAGGCTTGATTTCAGTAACCGCAGTTATTGTTGAAGCAGCCACGTCAGGGAGATGCTGTGTGTATCTTGGTGAAAGCAAAATAACTTTATTTGGCCTTCAGAAAGTAGATGCATTTCGGAATCTTTAATATTACAACAGAACATTAATGCATTTTATAAACGACCGTTTCGTGAACTTAGGAGGTCATTCTGATTTTGCTACAACAATCTGGTGCTTCTGAATCAGCTACTGTAAGTATGTTTTGTTATTATTTTAAGTATTTGCCATTGAATGTTCAAATGCAGAGTTTTGCATGTCACACGTGTGTGTGTGTGTGTGTGAGGGAGAGAGAAAGAGAGAGAGAGCGAGAGAGAAAGAGAGAGAGAGAGTGGAGTCAGCTGTCTTAACTGTCCGTGGCTTGTGTACTGCAAACACATTCGAGCTTCATCTGTGTCTGTCACACAACTCTGTTCCCCTTTCAGGCTTGAATTGACGCTAAAACTAAGGACATTATTTACTTTTATTTTGAAAGATGAAGCTTAGATTATAGAAAGGGGTGTTACATTTCCGACGAGTGCTTGATTTTGTACAGCCATACACGTTACATCAATGACATACTGCATTTACAATCTGGGTTAAACATTTTGTCTAGCACATTCAAGTTTAAGTTCATCGGTGCATTTAATTTATTATCTGTGCAGGTGACATTTATGAAACTATGTTAGTTATAAAATTATATATGTATGTGTTTGAGTGAGTTAATTATCCTGCTAGTGATACAGTTTAGCATTCTTCAGTTCAAATCTGAACATATTGATTTGATTATTTAACCCCATTTGTTCTACATTTTTCCTCTTCTAAAATTGTTAGTGCAATATTAGTATCCTGCACTGTTGTTTTCTTGTCATTTTTTTGTGTAAATTATATTAATATTATTTAATTTCCCCAGTAATTCTGCTGATGAGTAACACGGCTATTACTGTTGATCAACTCAACTCTTGGTCTGCAACAAGAATGAGCGAGCCAGTATGCTTGAGTGCATGTGTGTTTTCAAGAGAAATTTGATTGAAGACTTTCTGAGATAAGACACATGAGTCTGTTTGACAGCGCGGCCAGCACACCCACATGTTTCGGTCTAAGATTACTGCTCCCTGCTCCTGCTCATAGAATGGTAATTATGAGAATATGACAAGCAGAAACTGTACTTGATTGAAGATTAGACGTCTTCTATAGTTAAAGTAGTATAGTTTACAATGGGATTCAGATACATTCCTCTCTCAGTTTACTTAATCCCTGCAAATCCTGCACTGAAACTGAGCTCTCTGGGATATTTATATTTCCAAGCACTGAAACAAAATTTTTTTTTAATGTGTCCATCAAAAAATTTGATTTTTTTTTTTTTTTTTTTTTTTAGAATTTGTAGTCTACACAGATGGCAATTGTGTTAATGAGGACACAAATTCCATTGAATCGACTACTATCTGTGAACCATTCAAATACCCTTAGCATTTTCTAGATAAAAACCCCACAGTTAAAGGATCATTGTTCTAGGACTGCTGTGAAAATGACAAGTTAAGAGCATTCCTGGGTCCGAGTTATAGTAAAACAAATGCATACATTTTGGAAAAACATAAATATATATCCAAGTGTTTGGATATCCCAGTGACAACATTTGGCCACCCAGATGCACCAATAAAAGGTCATTCCTGTGAACTGTGTGAACCAGGAAATTTCCAAGAGGACCAGAGAGAGGCCGACAATCACTCCGCAGGATCTACAGCGTTCACTGGTTGACAACAGAATAAACAGGCACCAGCCAACCATTGCAATAGTCCTGGAAAACACCGGCCTGTATAGAGAGGGTGGCGGCAAGGAGCCATTCCTCAAAGAGAATCATGTGTAAGCTTGTCAGGAGCTTGCCAAAAATGCATAATAGTGATCCAGCTGCAATGCGGGAATCAATCAGATCTTGCTCAGCCTGAAACAATCTGGATGGCACAAATCTACAGTCTATCTGCCCACACCACCAAAAAAACACCATCCACATGCTAAAGTAAGTCAGTACCATCATGTAGGGGTTCACTTCATCAACAGGGATCAGACATGTTCATAAAAGCAGGAGGAAGATCGACGATGCAAAATACAGAAAGGTACTGCAATATAGGGCTGCAAAGTTATTTGCAATAGAATCCAATTTGCAATATCAAATGCGTAAATATTAAAGCACAATCGGCCAAAACGTAACAAAATATATCAAATATAAGTTGAGAGAGAAAACTATTGTGAACTTCACTCCAAACAGGCTTGAGGCTTTAAAATAAATTAATTACAACAAAAACATGTAACTATTGAACAACAATTTCAATATCCATAACATTCAATTTAATAAGAATACATCATTGATATTTAAGTTTGCTGGGATCCTAATAATAACTCTAGAAATAAAAAGTAGAAAGAGACCCTCTGACAACTGGGGAGGAATGATTTCGGAGTCCACCCTAAGTTCAGGTATAATGTTAATGCCATGAGAACTGGGTTCTGTTTCCCTCCGTTCACTTTTGGCTCAACTGAAAGAGGTGGGAGTTACTCCTTCTGCTAGCAGGAAAGCGTAGGCAAAACATGACTTAGTTTGGAGACAAAGACTTTCTAGTTTGTAGTTCTTGCACACCCCGAGTTCAACCTGAGCTGCTGTCACAATGGACTTTTATGCCTTTTTGTCTTTTTTGGTCTTGAAGCAGCAACATTTAGGCTGCATTTCACATCAACATTTTTCAAATAATGTTAAATAAGAATATTTAACTCGATATTTAAATTCTATACTGCTTTAAATTAAATCAGTCGTTTTAAGTGAATTTAGGCATCACAACATTATAATGTACAGCATGAAAAAATTGATATTTATTTTAAACATTCGTTAGGCTTACGCTGACAGTCTTATTGAATTATTAGTGTTTTTAAAAATCAACTTTTATTGAGCATTAGAGGATGGAAAATGTCATCTAAGTATAAAAAGTAGAGGAAATCAATGTACAATTAATAATCCAATACTAACCTAAAATATATGATAACTGATAACGGTTTTGTTTCCAATATATAACATGCATCCCTAAAATCGTTCAGCCCTACTGCAAGAGAACAAAGCTTGGGAGAAAATTCTTTCTTCAGAAGGTCAATATTTCCAGACACAAGGCTAAATGAACATCACAGTGGCACAAGAACAAAAATGTATCTCATAATGACCCAATCAAAGTCCTGAACTCAATCTGACTGAGAATCTGTGGCGCTACTTTAAAATTGCAGCGGACAGGTGTCGAGCAAGTAACCGGAACAATCTGCAGCAGATCTGTCTGGATGAATGTGCCAAAATCACACCTGAGCAGCATGCAAAGCTGATATATCCTTCACCCATACATATCCTGTCACTGCTGCATGGGGGCCACTCAGATATTTCAGCTTCTGGGCAATATATAACACAGGACTTAAAGCAAAAAAATAAAAAATAAATCCAGACCCTGAACTTTTTTCCGGGGGCGGGGCAGCAGATGCAAAGCATGCAATGACTGTCGAAACTTTAACATTTGAAAGGATACTATGGCAAAGTTATTGCTGTCTTTATTCAAGCTGATTTTCTTTTTCATGAATATATGATTGACCTGAAGAATTAAAACTGTATCATACTCTTTGAAAATTATGAGCTATATCATCGCTCATTGACACTAGAGGTGTGACAATACACCTAGCTCACCAGAGTAGCGCTCACTTTTATTTTTACGAAATTTTCCATTTTAATTACAAAAAGGACAACAATGTGTAACCCCTCTCTCCCAGGTCCTCACTCCCACACCTCTTACTTGCTCCGAGTGGGCCTCGAACCTGGGACTCCAGCATGGGAGGAGGAAGCAATAACAACAGGCTAAATGCTGCAGCCAATAGCATCTGTCATTACTGCGTCTCTTGAGATCAGGGGAGTGATGTTTACCTGCACAGCACCTACTCACTGGCCTCCATTAAACTCACCCCAAACCAAAAAATACTTTCTCCGAGTGGGCTGTGAACCCAGGTCTCCAGCAATGGAGGCGAACGCACTAACAAGAAGGCTAAATGACTACATTTTAATATCACAGGTTGATGTCCTCCTATGTTGGCAATGTTTTATAAATTATTTAAGTTACAAATTTAGAGAGATACAAATTTAGTTTTTCCAGATGCTGTTAAGCAATTTAAATTCACAGCTTACAGAGAGGGAGTTAAGCCCCTTTCAGACATACAGTACTGGTAAATACGGGTAAGTTACCATTAATAGATCATGTGTGAACAGGACCTGTTAAAAAAAATCCTGTTGAATTTGTTCTGGCAATCATATTGTTCTTATGGAGATGACATGATTACTCTGAGCTGTTTACAAAGCTCTGCTGCTTTATAATGAGCTTTTCTATGTAAATATGACCTAGATGGACATCTTTGACCATAGCGCCCCACAGCTTTATGTGGCGCTATTCTATTCATCAGGGCTGCGACTGCAATTGGATACTATCATGCGCATCTCATGTTTTTAAGAGCAAAAAAAAAAAGACTGGCTAGTATAATGTTAGTTTGGTTGAGAGTGAAACCTGCTCCTCTCATACCATAAGTAGGCGAACTCATGAACTCAAAAGTGATATCAATCAACAAGTGTTTTTTGTAATGCAGGATTATTTTTTAATCACAGCCAAACGCTGCATCCCAGAAATCCGGCATAGTGCCAGAGGACTTTAAGCCCTGATAACAAGAAAGAGAAGCAAATTGGAGTTTTTCCACAGAGAGTCATTCAATCATAAATCAGCAGTAGCATCACAGTGAAGTAGGGTTTGTGGTGAGTGATGTGTACTCACTATGAGGCTGGAGGGTCTTCATGAGGAGTTTTATTGAGGAGACGAGAGGGTGGATCCGGTGGTCGAGTGGGTGGCCGGCAGATGGAACTCTTCTCTGAGAAAGATCGTCTTGTCAACCCCTGAGCCTCTCCTGTTACACACACACACACACACACACCTGTTACAACCATTTTAACCAACTGACTCAATGCATCTGGATTATTGTACATATGTGTTCTGCTAACTGAAGATCACATTGAACTGCCGGTCCTGTACTATGGTGATCATTCATACTTCTATACTGGGACATTCAGCGGTCATACATGAGTGTCCATAATATAGAAATGAAAAATCCTTAGAAATGTTTGTATATATATATATATATGTATTTTTTTTTACCTATTTTTTTTTTATCAAGAATAATTAACTTTTAAAAATATCATTATGTTTTTTGAGAAGTCCAAAACTAATCCATCTGTCATCTGAATTAATCTAGCCTTTTCATAAAAACATCATATTATCTGAAATAAGAGACTTGCTTGCCTTGACAGTCATGAGTGTCTGCAAGGGTCCTCTCTATGATGTTTTCCTGTTTTATGTTTTTTGACCGAATGCTAATTGAATCAAGTGACTTAGATTTTTGAATATTTATAAATTGTAAGGTGTTTTTTGTATATATATATATATATATATATATATATATATATATATATATATATATATATATATATATATATATATATTATGTTTTATATGAAATGTTTGATTTTGGGGTCCTCAAAAAACATCAAAATGAACTGTAATTTCATGAATAGTTCATCCATGTGTGTTGTTTGTTTACCAGTTGTTCCTCTGAGTGCTGGCTTCCTTCCTTGAAAAGATATATTTCGGTTCACTGTCACTCCTGAATCCCTATTGGTGGTCACCATGGCATCCGACCTCTGTCCATCCTGTGTCTTAACTTCAAGCCTGCTGACATCAGCATCCAAGGGCCGGAGAGCAGTTCTGGAGTGAGCAAGCTTCCGAGAGGTTGGAGAGGAGAGCGGGATGGATGGAGGAGCGACAGAAGGAGGTTCCAGTTTCGTTCTATGATGAGGAAACGGACTGATGAGGCTGGTATCTCCCTCGGGTTCACCATAATTGTGGGTGGCACCATTTTGCTCTCGCCCTGCAAAGCAAAGAGTCGGTGAATGCAGGCAGTTTAGATAAAACGCTACTAAACATCAGGCAGGTCAGGAGCCCAATTGCAAGAGTTTAGCCCTGAACATTCCCCACAGGGGAGATTGTATCAGGGGTGTCGTTAACATTTTACATTTCCTGTTCCTGTAGTTTCAGCATAAAAACAGGACACTGTGATAGTTACGATAAATAAATAAAGAGAACAGCTCAACAGATGCGCTGTCCTCTTGTGTTTCCACAATATGAGAAATACAAGCCAATAAAGACTGAACTAGTCAAAATCAAATTACCCAAGATGAGTCATTTCATTCCAACAGCTTCAACACAACCAGAACATAATGGAAGCTTTAAACTGAAAGAAAATAAGTCTAGAAGCCACGAACGGCTTAACTCAAACACGCTGATGGTTATCAGCTCAAGTCATAAAGTTAAAGACTAACTTTTGAAAAGCCTGGCGATTTTTACCTGACTTTCATTATCTCTTTATAAAGAAATGACGTTTTCTGCTGTGTGGAATTAGCATTATTACCTTGAAATGGTCAACGCTAACTGCTTTTAGTATATATCTACGAGCACAAATTCTCTTCAGTACTGGCATTTAAACCAGACTCTATAACGTTTCTTTCATACAATGAGAAGGTTTTTATGCAGAGAAAGGTGTTTTTTATAGACTTTGCTTATTTAACTGAGAAAAAAATCTGAAAAAAAAAAAAAAAATTATGAATGAAAGACAAACTGATGGACAGTCTGGTTTGACTCCAGTTTAGTGTGTGAACAGGTCTCATATTAAAAAATAAAAAAATAAATAAAAAGGTTGATCACGTGAGAACCAAGGACAAGAGTTTAAAACACAGCTGTGTGTGTCGGGGTGTGTGTGTGTGTGAACAGCATCAATCAAACAACCACATGTGTGTGAGCTAGACAAACTGGACATGTACACATTTGCATGAATACACATTTACAAACACATTCATATTTTGGCAGGGGTTCCCACACACACACAGTTGCTGATAATACTCCATAACTGTATCTGTGTTCTCAACAAACACACAGAAACACACACAGACAGGGCCAAGTTTATGCACAATCCAAGATTCAATGAAACAACAGGTGGCTTGACACACACACATACACACAAACAGACAGATCCAGCCACAGATTAATTCAACAAACAGGAAACGAGACGTTATGATCTACTCAGATTAATGATTGGACTGAAAAATACAACAGAAGGGGAAAAAAATGTATTCCACTGATCTGAACAAGCAAAGATCCAGCATGCTTTAATAAGCTAAAATTTCATGAATATTCAAATGAACCAGAGAGTCATATTAATGGATTAATGGATCAAGAGGGAGAAAAAAAGGCTCAGATTTTAATAATGAAAATAGCTTGTTAGAGGAAAAAGGTCCAAAAGGCAATGGAAAACAGAATTAGAGAGTCGTAAATACACATGCAGGCATTAGGTCTCAGACACACAGGACACACACACACACACACACACACACAAAGGCATACCAACACTTGCATGCACGCATTCAATAACACAATTACGCACGCAAAGACACACACATTTGCAAACCCATTGGCGCTGATGCACAAACACACACACAGTTGTTTAGTTTTCATGCTCTAGTGAGTGTACTATTAGCTTGACTGTTATTAAACACTACATAACAAGGCTCACAATGAGGGGAGGAAAACATGTCAGAGAACGAACATATATCAGAGCAGACACACAAACACATACACACACCTCGAGATCCTGCGGATTTAATCATACAACTCACAATGTGCATGAAGGGGCTTCTAAACTGGCACATGAGGAGTGTGTGTGAGTGTGTGTGTGTGTGTGGGAAATGAAAGATCGGGGAGGTTTGGTTGTATTTTCTTCGTTTAGAGAAAACCACTTAAGGAGAAACAGATCCAGTCCAAGGTCCTTTCCAGAACAAATGAAACCCAATCAGCTGTAATGTGCCCGCGCCTGCTTCAGTGTTTAGGTGTGTACTGTATTTAAGCTTGCAGCACAAAAACAGGCTTTGCTTTGAAAAGGTAAAAGCAAAAAAGGAACATGTAAAAATCAACAAAAAATAATGAACAAGATTAAAAAACAAACAATATATACAAATAGATCTGAAAAACATCATATATTATGTCTTATCAGAGCTACATAGATTTAAAGAAAAATTAAGTAATCTTTTTTTTTAAATAAAAGTAAAAATGTAAATAATTTTTATCTATGCTAAAGATTAATTCTTATATGTATAATTCATAAATTCACATGTATAATAATTTATAATAATATAATAAAAAACATAAGCATTAAATGGCGATGAGATATTGATGATGATGACAATGATGAAGATGATGGCTATCATTCTGAAGGCTATTTACGCTCAAAAACTGGAGGCTGAAGGCCCGGGTAGAGACGGGGTGGGCGTTTTGAGATTGTGATTGGCTGCCGTCTCCGTGGCGTCACCCTTGGAGGAGGAACAGGAGGCAGTATGGTTTCTTCAGGAGGACCCTTAAAGATCTGTGAGCGTCAGAGACAGCAGTAATTACAAAAACAACCTAAAAGAAGACATCATCAGTCTATGTCACTGTTAAGGCCACTGAAAATGCATCACAGCATTTTTGGTTTGATTACGAAATATTTTAGAGCACAAATACCCGTTTTCTGTCTAAATGTTTCGCTTGAATAAAAACAGATACAGAGATAAACTGTCCCCCTGTTTGTTTGGAAAGGGGCATGTCTGACCTTGCTGTAGCCCTCAATGAGGATCTCCATGACGATGTTCTGGAACTTAATATCTAGCATGGCCGCTACAGTTTCCTCCTTTGCTCTCATGAGAGTGGGGCCAAATATTACACCCATATTTGAAATGGTCATCAGATTTTCACTGCTGTGGCTGCAAACACTAAAAAAAAAATACAGAGACAATGTACTGAGAATTGAGATTGGATGCAGGGATTATCCTTGTAAGTGCTGTATGACTTTGGATACAACTGCTAGTCTGCTAATTATTTTAAAGCATGGCTCATTATAATAAGCCCACTTGCCCATGGTCAGGGTGAGAAAGGTTTGGGAAGTCTTTATTGGGCCAGTGTGGCATTGTCACTGAATTGTACATTCGTTAATCATATAAATGTGTTTATGCCTTCTAAAATGTAATGTTTAGTTTACTCTGATGTATTGAGGATTTCATATAGATGTATTTGATTTCATATAGATGATTTCATGTTCTGGCACATGCTTGCTAAAACATATGATTCTAAAATAAAATAATACTTTCATTCAGCAAGGATGCATTAAAATGATCAAAAGATATAGTAAAGATAATATTACAAATGATTTCAAAGAAATAATGTTCTGTCAAACTTTCAATTTCACAAAAATATTAAGCAATAAGTATTTGCTTTGCTAAACATTAATATTAAGCTAATGTTTTCAACATTGATCTTGGGAATAGTTCTTTCACTAAATCAGCAAATTCTAAAGATCATGTGGCCCTGATGACTGGAGAAATGCCTGCTAAAATTTCAGCTTTGTCATCACAGGAATAAATTACTTTAACTCACACAACAATAATATTCCACAATATTACTGTTTTCACTGTACACTTGATAAAATTAATGTAGCCTTAAAATTTTCAAAAACCTTACCAACACATTATTAATATCATCCTAATTTTCTACCGTAATTAGCATAAATTTCAAGCTACTTATGTGATTATACTTCATTTTACACACACACAAACACACACACAAACAAAATGAGACAAGGAGCTATAGATCAGGTAATTCATTTTCAGGTTTGAATATACAATTATAAAGGTACACACCCAAGCGACTGGGTAGCATTTAGAAAAACCACAGTCTGTGTGTGTGTGTGTGTGTGTGTGTGCGTGTATGTTTCAGCATTATCACCTCTGTTCACGCATGCCTGCATGTGTAATGTGTAATGTGTGTGTGTGTGTGTGTGTGTGTTACCTGAACAGGTGTTTGATTAGTAGTTCCAGCATCTCTCTGTTTCGCTCTGGGAGTTTGTAAACAAGTGAGTGAACCGCCCCTAACCGATAATCCAGATTCTCCGACTCTGGGGAAAAAATGCAGGAAAAGTCACACACACATCTAACTGCCATTACTCCCATTACAAGGAAAACACTTTAAAGAATGCATTGTAAAGCCAGAATAAAGCAGACAGTGCATGGCAGTTCACTTCTGTCTACAGTAAGACTAATAGAGCTGTTAAAGCTAATAGAGCTGTTTGATTGTGTTAGCAAGCTAGTGGTTTCCAGAAGAGGTGTTCGTTTCTGTTCGTGCTGCAGACATCTCACGGCAGTTTGCCGAATGTCTTTCAACTCGTCCAAAGATAACTTGTAAAATCCTGAAAGGATCAGTACAGACACATTTATCTTGAACTACGGGATAAACACAGTTTTACCTAAAAATACAGCCTGTGGCGAAGCGTAACAAAGCTACTTTATAAAGAGTGGAGCAGAAACGTGTACTTATGAAATGTGTTTTTAAGAGATGCTCTAGCATCTTTGGAAGAGTCGGACAAAACCCTTTAAAATTAAAAGAAGAATAACAATTTAGAGAAACTCTACAACTCGCCAGACTGAGAAGTCACTTGGGTCAAGTGAGTAAAGCACATTAAAGCGAGCCTAGGGCCGTATTAACCTCTTATCGGATTTACCGCTTATCTTATTACATTTGTCATGTTTACGTCCTGGAATCTTCTGAGTGTTGAACTATTTTCTTATGCACCTCGTCCTAACCGTCCGCTGCAAATTCCAAAATGTATTTTTAGAGCCAATAAGAGAGGCTTGGGCAATTGGTATATAAACTAAGGCAGTTATTAATGCAGTGTAACGCAGATATTAAAGAGAGAGAGAGAGATTAAGTGCGTGTGAACCTGCGTCAGTGCCTCTCTCAGCAGTGTTCAGCACGAGCTGTTAATCCCTCGGCAGGTGTAGCCCTTTCCTCTGCCCCACTGAGTTTGTTTAGTTGTGTGTAATCTGAGTGCAAGCAAGCAGACAAGCTATAATAGTCAAAGCTGCTTTAATGGCTTTTAATCTTACTATGGGGAGGATTACAATACAGCACTCTCCACACAATTCATTGAAAACACTCAAAGCTGGACACACACTCAACTCATGCAGACACACTCAACTCATGCAGACACAACGCCTCAAAATGGAAGCTTTTGTCTCTTAATTTCTGATCAGATTAGTTGCATTCTAAAGTGCATTAATATGCTACATTGCTGGCAACCATACACAGCCTAAAATAATGCTAAATGGACTATATACTTTTTTCAGAATTTGTAATTGTGAATATTATTAGTAATTAAATGTATCTATTTATTGAACACAGCCCTCTTCTATCGTATTCGTTTTGCCAACATGTTAAAGAAGTCACTTGAAGCTGTGCATATGACCAAGATTAAGGAGTTTTAGAGATAATAATACCTATCGCCTTTGTAAAATTACACGTCCTTGAGTGACTTAATATTTGAAAAGACTTTGCAAAGGCAGAACTATAAAGGCAGTGCAGGTCAGTTTGGATAATGACATCACATGTCAAACATTACAAAAGATTAATCTGTCAACATGAGACCACTGAAAGAGGTTATTTTTCTTTTAATGATGCTTTTATTAAATGCCCGTGTAAATGTCAAGTCTTGAAAATGCCCTTTACTCGGCCAGCTGCATGCTTGTCTACAGCAGCGTGAGCACAGACACTCAATGGGCACTCAGATGCTGTGACAGGGCTTTTCAGAGAACTCAAGTCTGAATGCATAAATAAGATGCAATTTACCCAGGCTAAATGTATTCATCAGTTTATTCATTGTAAAATAGAAACAATAGGGTACCCGTCAAAACTGCAATATCTTGCTTTTGGCTCACAATTCATTTAAAATGTAACTTTATATATAAATACATAAATATATTTTAAAATGTAATTTATTCCCTTGATTTTCTTATTATTTTCAATGTTGAAAACATTTGTGCTACTAAGATTTTTTTGCAGAAACCAAAAAAAAGAGTACCATGATACATTTTTCCAAGGATGCTTTGAAGAATAGAAAGTTCAAAAGAACAGCAATTATTTAAAGTAGAAATCTTTTGTAACAAAATAAATGTCTATACTGTCCGTTTTGAGTTTAATGGATCCTCTCTGAATAAAGGTATTCATTATAGATTACGGACCATAAAGAATGGTAGTGTCATTCAAATGTATCAAACCCGCAGTCTTTTGTTGTGTAGGGATAACGAAGCATAATCAAAAGGACTCCCTGGAACCTGTTTAGTTACTCACTGTGGTACATATCTATCTGTGGTTGAGGATCACTGATGTGGGATATAGTATTGTGTAGTATTGAAAGAGCAAACAGTGAACTTGGACTTGTGTTTTTCCCCTCTTTCAGAGCTATGCTTGAGTTGAACAAGACTGACCCGCATAAGAGATGGAAAAGTGTTTGTCTGTGTGTGTTTGCTGTCATACTTGCTGCTAAGATCAGTTCTCCGTGCAGGCTGTAGGTCATCAGCGGTTCACTCAAACTCCTGGAAAGCATATAAATGTACAGTACACTTAAAAAAAAAAAAAAAAAAAAAAAAAGAAGTAAGTTTTGAACATAATAAAACCATGTGTGCTTAGCTTACCGTAGATAGAATTTCAAAGCACTAGTGATGGTCTTAATGTCCATGTCTGGGGAATTGAAATCTACATCCGCTGGACACTGTGGGTCTACAGAGAGAGGAGGACAGATGAAGACAGAGAGAGAGGGAGAGAAATGGCCTTCCTCAGATAGTTGTTTCTGTTGTTGAATATGTGTCAGGGATTTTGTAACAGCTCAAGGACGCTCTCATGGACGTATATCTCTGCTTGGGTTTCCTCAGTGTAAAAAAACTCAGGAAGTTCACAAAGCTCACTGCAGATATTAAACACGCCGCAATAAGCTGGACTCAGAATTATGAGACGATAAATTTATCGTCCACATAAAACCTTTTAAGCTCCTTAACAAGAAATAAAGCATGTTTGTATATCTGGTTGTAAAAGTGTGTGTATAAATCTAGTTTACAAGTTTTAGAGACACAATGAGTGCATGTTTGTGTGAGAGCACGTTTGAATGTCTTCCTCTCGTACACACATTTACACACACAAAACACACTGTAAAGCAGATGTTCTTTTGGTCATTTCCTCACCAAAGAAGGCATTCAGAAGTTTCTGTACTTGAATGTTGCTGCCCACAGTCCTGTAGACTCCTTCCTGAGTGAGCCCTACCAGAAAGAAACAGAAGAAGAGAGAAACTGAAAAAAGACAGAAAGCATGATTCATAGACTGAGAAAACTGGAGAACCTGCCATGAAGGGGAAAGAAAGGGGGGAGTGTCCACAGTGGAAAAGTACAGCTCTACTGGAAATTGAGTGGTGGAACTGGCCCACTTTCGGGTTCACGCTCAACCGTTATTAGACGTGCAGCAACCCCAAACAATAGCTTGCCAGAGTTTACTGATTGTTAACATACACCATGTTGTGCCTGACAATAGGCTTGGTCTTAAAGGTCTGGGAAATCGGAGGAACGGCACACTCAGAGACTGGTGAACACTACATCATCGCTTCTAACAGAGCTGTTAGTGCTCAGTGCTCCCGCAGTCAACGCAATGGTGTAATCATGCATACCAATGGGCATAACGGCCTCTTCACGATTTTAATACCGTACTATAATAGCCATGGAAATGCTACAGCCAGGTTTCAAATGATTTGCCATGTGGAGAAAATGTGAGGGGGGGCATACACACAGTACGTATGCTATCAATTTATATCACTTGTTTTTTTGTTTTAATTTATATGATATATTATTGACAAAAATCTGTATGTTTCAGTGCGTGTGTGTGTTTCTGGTTATCTAGCCACAGTTCTGAAGTATAAACATTCTGGAAAAGAATGTTTTCTATCTACAGTTGGCTCACATCGCTGTAGCCGCAGGTGTGAACACACATGGTGTGCTGCTGCCCTCTGCTGGCTGCACCTGAGACATGAATCCGATAAACAGTGCCATCGTGTTGTCTCTTCACTGATTAAAGCATATGGTGGCCATCAACACCGCAGAGAGTGTGGTGACAATCTTGTTATATGAATATGTGTAATAATAATAATGTGTGATGGTACCTTTTGTTTCCACAAAGTTGATGCATTTTCTGACAAACTTGAAGCCGATGTCATTTAGGTCCACTGAGAAAAAAATAAAAATAAAATAAATAAATCAACACCAAATGAACACCACTTCATCATCCCTGTATGCATTTCTCAATAGGTCACTGTACACTGTTTATGGTATAATTATATATGGTATTGCACAGCCTTGCAAGTATCAGAATCTATTAAGCAGCGTTCTCTCTGTCTACTTTGGGAGTTTCCTGTGTTCTGCAGCTTTTCTCTTTATAAGTAACATACATCACTGAAAAAGGTCCCGAGATATCCCACCTATACTAGTACCATTCAAAAGTTCAGTGTCGGTGAGATTTTCTTGTTTTTAGATTAGATTGGATTCAACATTATTGTCATTGTGCAGAGTACAAGTACAGAGCCAATGAAATGCAGTAAGCATCTAACCAGAAGTACAAATAGCAATGTATATTTATATATACATACACATTATTGTACAGAGTGCAAGTAATGAGAGGAGGTAGAGAAACGGAGACCACCTAACCTGAAAATAACTGAAATTATAACAGGGTGCAAGTGAACAAGTATAACACAGAAGGTGCATTATACATAGTGATCTTTTAATAGTGTATTTTTCTGTATGGCCAGTGAAAATAGCAGTGCAAATGACATTAGGAGGTAGAAATGTGCAAGGGGAATGTGCAAAATATCAGGAGGCATAATAAGAAACACTGTAAGTGTTGCAAAAAAAAAAAAGACAGGAGCTATTTCTTTTACACATTAGGTGGTTCATCTAGGATGTAGTGTTCGGCGTCTAAATTTAGAGTTCAGTAGGCTGATAGCTGAGGGAAAGAAGGTGCGACAGTGAAGACGTCTTTCAGATGGGAGAGTAGTGAACAGAGAGGAGTCTTTGAGAATACTTCTCACTCAGCATCATTACTCCAGTTTAGAAAACATTCGAATATGCTGATTTGATGCCCAAGCAACTGAGCATTATTATCAATGCTGAAAACAATTGTTACGCTTAGTATTTTTGCAAAAACTGATACATTTTTCTCACTGACCTTTAAACCATAGAGTATCTTTTACATTCCTAGTTTCTTTAAAATGCAAAACATGCTTTTTTCCTGTGAAACATTTGACATGTAAAGGGAGGATTTCTGGAAAGTGTGTACCTGAAGGATTGGGCAGGTCTAATTATTCTTTACAATTAAGTAGGGAATAAATTTCAGTGGTTTTCTGCTACAAATAAGCACCTGTACTAATACACTATTGCCATGATGAAGTGAAGTTACACTTACTCTCTGCCTGCTTTTGAATCGGAGAATGATAAATCTGGAACAGAAACCAGGAAGGATCAGAAACATGATCACACACACACACACACACAGACTGACAGTAGTGTGGGCTCTTAATGAAGCCTGAGGAGAAATAATGCGGAACTCACCGGTTCTTTGCCATCCATGGCTTCTATCCACTGCTTCCTGTTGACTTCAGAAATAGCCTGGAGCAGGACAGGGCCGCACCTATGAAGACACAACACGAAAAACGTAAGACACACGGCAACAAAATCAATTCAGCCTCTTGTTGTTGTTGTGTGAAACATACGCAGTATCAAACAATTGCCTACACACTGGAGAGCAACTTCACAATTTGTTTTAATGGTAGAATTCTTGTAATTGATTCGATAAAAATAGGAACTTTCCAGTTTACTGGCCCTCCTCTGGTCCTGCTAAAACCTTTGTTATAGGTGCACTTGGTAGAGTGAGCAAACAGACTTGAGAACGAGTGAATATAACAGACAGGAGCCTCACCTTTCACTTGTCTCGATGTCAAAACAGAAGCGTTTATCAGTGGAGTCTGTTTTACGGCGTATGCAGGACTTCAGCGTGAGGTGAGCTGTGGTCTAAGAGAAACAAAGAGACAAATGTAAGAGAAAAGGGCTGAGACTTCACAAAGTAATGATCGCATCTGTAATAATCCTGCACCTGTTTGGTTCCTGTCTTTTGTTCCACTGGCATCATGATGAACAGCTTGTTGTCCTTAAAGTATTTACAGTAATGCTTAATCCAGGTTACACCAAGAGCCCCTGGAGACACAAAAAGATTGATTACATACATATCATTGTATTATAGATAGGGTCAGCGAGTCAGTACCGCAAAGATTAATCCTGATAGGGTGACGGACCCCAGAGGGGAAATGGAGGGGTCTCGTACAAACCTTTTCTGGGGTTTATTCTGCTAGAAAGACTATCTAACTGTAAATTATCTCACTTATTAGTTACTTGCCAAATAAATGGTCGTAAAATATTGATGTGGTTTATTTTATCATATGAAAGGATAGAGATTGTAGAGTTGGACCACAAAGACATGAATCAAGCACAGCTACCAGAAAACCAGTGACAACAATTAATTACACAGTTAAGCGTCATTTTAAATTAATATTATATAATTTGAATATTTCACAAAGAAATATTTCCCAGTGGTTGGACTTTTAAAGTAACACTCAGGGTTATTTTAAACTGAAGGTCAATGGACTTCATCTGTGTCAGGCTGTTGATTACCACAATCATTCTGAATGGTCTCATATTTCATAAAAATGGTCGACAATCATGAAAGGATACCAAGGATACCACTTACCTACTAAGCTTTTATAATACTGTGTTTGTGTTTCCTGCACACTTATGCACGCTGTCAGTTGAGATGAAATAATTGCCTGTGTTAAGGACAACAGGCTACACATGCATTTCTGCAGAAGTAAAGAGCACTCACATTTCTCCTGCACATAAAGGTATCCCTCCATAGTTGCCTGCTGGCTGTGTCTAATACAGATCTGTGCCGACCCCTTCATCCTCTTCATGAGCTCCTCCATCTCCTCTCTTGTGCTCTCAAAGTGGTTCCGGGTCTACAGCAACAACACCAGCAGCGGCACCCAATCACACATACAAACAAAAAACATCCATGCAGTTACATTTCTATGTATGATCAGGAGCCATTACAATGGATATGCTAGTGTTTTTTGCTCCTTATAAATTACTTTTTTAAATTTATTGAAATTGAAAACAATAATTATAATTGAAATAATATTTCACAATATTACTGTTTATATATATATATATATATATATATATATATATATATACACACACACACATTACACATATAATTTAAATATATATATATATATATATATTATTATTTTATTTTATTTTTTTATTATGAAAATAAATGCAACCTTGGGTAAGCATAAGAAACTCACACTTAAAAAAAATCTTACAGACCACAAATGTTTGAATGGTGGTTTATATAACTTAATTATAAATCAGTAGAATAAAAAATACTTAACTAAATTTAAAACGGATGTTTAAATATATAAAATAATAAGTTCAGAAACTTGCATTAATTAATGTATAAATCATATTAACAAATAGCGGTGGAATACTGTTTATTTGCTTCATCATTTATTAAACGTGGAATGCAGTAATCTGGAATACAGTTACTGAAAGAAGGACAAAGCAACAGAGCAGCGTATTGAATGACTTGCATTCTGCTGATAATGCATGTGACTCAATGGATGGAAGGTTAGACTTATTATCGATTGGTGAAGCTCTCACGTTCTGTAGACTGAGCTGAAGCTCCTGTTTATATGGAAGGAAGTCCTGTGTCATCTCCACGGTGAGATTATTCAGGGTTAGGACGCTGTGCAGAAATGCTAATACCTGTCAATCACAAACAAGGACACACCCCTTTAAGTATAACATGCTTTGGTCAACTCATTGTTTGTATCAGCATGAATATAATCAATGCATGTATTGTTTTTCTTTTTCTTTTTTCATGCACCTTCTTGTACACAGAGTAAACCATCTGGTACTACAAAGCATATATAAAAACAAGTGTGTGTGTGCCAAAGGAAAAAGGAAGTTCACACGCACAGGCTCCACAACATCAAACTTTTTCCTGTCCTGAACCTGCTGGATCTGGTACACATATTCAACAGACGACTCATAAAATGCCTGATGCTCCTTATCCAACAGTTCATCAGCCTAGAAACACACAAAAATAAAGATTATATTATTATTGGGTTTTCATTACTATTATTTTTCTCATTTTGATTTACCGTATTTACAAATGTACCTCTTGTAGCTGTGTTTCTTTTTTCTTTGAGGACAGGTTCATATGTTTGTCCAACTGAGAGTAATACTTCTCACTCTCCTTCTCAAACTTCTTTCTTCTGTCCTGAAACATTAGCAAACCAATGAAACTGAGAAAATAAGACTGAAAACTGGAGTGGAAGTGGTCCAGTTCGCTAAACCCATTTCTAATGAATAAATCAAATAAAAACAACATTATAAATTAAATTGCTCTTATACCATTTTTGCAGACTCATAACTGGTTCCTCACAACCAATAATTTTTAAGAAGCCACACTGAAACACTGCTGAAATGAAATGGATACTTCAACGTTAACTGAAGTGTGCTGCTGTGGAAAGAGTCTGATCCAGTAAATAGTCTCTGGAATTCTGAAACTTTCCATGTGTCGTTTTTCCTACAAATGGTCTTGCTCTCCTTCTAAAACCATGGTAGCTCTTTAATCCTTTCTCGGTCTCTCTAAAACTAAATAGTTTTTCCATAGATGCTCCAGTTACTGACACATTATTCCACTCTAGTTGTGTGTGTGTGTGTATGGTTGAAATTTAAATCGCATTCAAACGAAAGCACTTTCAATCACTCAGCCTATGTGTGTTTTGATATGTTGAATGCTTTGCTTTGAGGAAGTTAGTAGGACTTAACGTAAATGAGGACTATGCTCACAAGTACAGATGCTTTTCAATAAATTAGAATATTGAGGAAAAGTTCAGTTATTTCAGTGATTCAACTCATGTTTCAAATAAATTCAATGCACACAGACTGAAGTAGTTGAAGTCTTTGGTTCTTTTAATTGTGATGATTTTGGGCGAACATTTAATAAAAACCCACCAGTTCACTATCTCAACAAATTAGAATACTTCATAAGACCAATAAAAAACATTTAGTGCGTTGTTGGCCTTCTGGAAAGTATGTTCATTTATTGTACATGTACTCAATACTTGGTAGGGGCTTATTTTGCTTTAATTACTGCCTCAATTCGGCGTGGCGAGGAGGTGATCAGTTTGTGGCACTGCTGAGGTGGTGTGGAAGCCCAGGTTTCTTTGACAGTGGCCTTCAGCTCATCTGCATTGTTTGGTCTCTTGTTTCTCATTTTCCTCTTGACAATACCCCGTAGATACCTGGCCAGACAAGCACACCAACACCATGGTCATTTAAACAACTTTTGGTGCTTTTGGCAGTGTGGGCAGGTGCCAAATCCTGCTGGAAATGAAATCAGCATCTTCAAAAAGCTGATCAGCATGAAGTGCTCCAAAATGTCTTGATAAACGGGTGCAGTGACTTTGGTTTTCAAAGAACACAATGGACCAACACCAGCAGATGACATTGCAACCCAAATCATCACAGACTGTCGAAACTTAACAATGGACTTCAAGCAACTTGGGCTATGAGCTTCTCCACCCTTCCTCCAGACTCTAGGAACTTGGTTTCCAAATGAAATACAAAACTTGCTCTCATCTGAAAAGAGGACTTTGGACCACTGGGCAACAGTCCAGTTCTTCTTCTCCTTAGCCCAGGTAAGATGCCTCTGACGTTGTCTGTGGTTCAGCAAATCCCTTGACACATCTGTGAGTGGTGGCTCTTGATGCCTTGACCCCAGCCTCAGTCCATTCCTTGTGAAGTTCACTCAAAGTCTTGAATTGATTTTGCTTGACAATCCTCATAAGGATGCGGTTCTATCGGTTGGTTGTGCATCTTTTTCTTCCACACTTTTTTGTTCCGCTCAACTTTCTGTTAACATGCTTTGGGAAGGGTGTCAATGATTGTCTTCTGGACAACTGTCAGATCAGCAGTCTTCCCCATGATTGTGTAGCCGAGTGAACCAAACTGAGAAACCATTCTGAAGGCTCAGGAAACCTTTGCAGGTGTTTTGAGTCAGTTAGCTGATTGGCATGTCACCATATTCTAATTTGTTAAGATGAATTGGTGGGTTTTTGTTAAATGTGAGCCAAAATCATCACAATTACTGAATTGAACTTTTCCTCAACATTCTAATTTATTGATAAGCACCTGTACGTGGTAATGTGGAGTGTGTTCTTAATGTGTCTAAATGTATATAATAAACACTCACTTTTGTGACCCCAATCTGCTCTTTCCTAAACTTTTCCAACGGTTTGATAAGCAAGTCACAGGCATTCTGGACCTGCAAGAGAGAAAGACTGATGAGTACAACTCTGTTTACATCCAGAAGTCTCTTGCAGTATGTAGAACAAAGTCTTGTCCCTGCTTTTGTTTAGTATATGGAGGTCAGAGTTCAAGTGCTGTCACAATTGAGCAGATACATGTCTGAGTGACACAAATTTAAGAGCCCGGAGTAGAAAGCATATAGCAGGGTACAAAATGAACTTTGTCACACTGGCCAATGAATTAAGAAATTTAACAACCAAAAAGTTATTTTGGATTTTTCTATATTTCAATATATAAATAAATATATAATTATTTGTTTATATATTATATCATAGCTAATATAATTTCAGCTTCAGCTGTTTTTCCATATCAGCACAAACCACTGCGTCACTCATATCATCATGAGATGTGTGACACAGAGTTCATCGTAAATTTATCTAGAGGGAATAATGTAGAAAATATTGATTTCTTCATTGCCATTTAAAAGTTTGGGGTCATTATTTGTTTGTTAAGAAATTAATATTTTATTCAGCAAAGGATACATTAAATTAAAGTGACAATAAAGATATAAAGATATATATATATATATATATATATATATATATATATATATATATCCAGATTTTGGACACAAAATTATTGATTTACTTCATTCATGTCCATGGATTCATTAATCCTGATCTATATTATATAAGGAACAATTGTTTGGGAATTTCCCCTCATAGATGTGGAACTTTTGGGAATAAATCAAACTGTATGTAGCAGCAAATTTCTCTTTCAGTCCTGTCATGCACTTCACTTGATTATGAGTGGGCATTGTTCTCATAAAATGATTACTTAAGCATGTGTCCTAGACCATTAGAGGAAGGAAGAGATCATTTTTCTAATCTGCATCTGGAATTTCCTGTTGTACATGGTTAGGACAGATAAGACGCATAATCAAGCTTGGGTTCTAATGAATTTTCAGGGTTAGGACACAAACATGTTTAACTGGCACTCAGCACAAGAAGGCTAATCTTGAGGAATGTTAATGATTGATATATCTGAGAATCTCAGGTGCTGTTTTTATATGAGTTTAGGTTATGATTGACAGTGTTTTACAAGGGTACAGTAGAAGATATACTCCACCAACCAGCATCATTCGACCTTCTTCCACGTCCTGCAGCAAACCAGCAAACTCTCGAAATGACTCCGCTGTGTAGGTAAAACGTGGTTATATAAGCAACACATACAATTAAAACACATGCGCATGCTTGTACAAAAACTACTGCCAGAGATTGATACAAACATGCAGGCACAGTCCAACACACTCTTTACACATACAAACTCAGCAGTACAGAAATGAAATAATGATGGTAATAAAACAGCAAATACTTCACATAAATGAAACGGACACACTGAGCACCACTCCAAACAGGTTAAAGGGCTGCTGTTGACTCACCAATGTTCATCTCATCGTCAGTCAGAGTGTCACCGATGAAATCGAACTGGAACGACTGAAGGGTCTGAGAGAACTTCTGCACTCCTAGCGAGTACTCTGCAAATGACATCAAAATAGTTTTTGTAGGTTTTGTTATTTGGTCAGAATAAATTGCTGCACAGGAATAATATCAATAGTAAAACATTGTTTGTTTGAACATATGGGCCGCACATGCTAGCAGGTTTAAAGCCAGTCCACCCGGTCCGTCCACATACCAGGGCAACTATTGTCTATGCAACTAACTGAAATTTTGCCAATTAACGTATCTTAAATCTTGTTATTGTAGCTCAAATCATGCTCCCCAGATAATATGCATTCATGTTCCAGAGGAACCAATCAAACAACGCCTCTACTAATAAGGCAGTTGGCTTTATTAATTGAAAGCTGGGACATTTGTGTTCAAGTTGTCCTGCTCCTCAGCCTTATACTGTCTCTGGCTTCAGCCCAGCCCTAAAAAACACTCTTTATATCAACTCTCAGGTTCACTTAAAACAGAAAGACAACCATGGCCAGGAAATTCAAACTCAAACAACCTTTCACCACATTGCTTGGTTGTTGGCCACTTAACATATGAAGCCATTGATTACTGAACCTCTGAGAAACAATAAAAGCAGCTTCATTGCTAAGTGAAATCAGATGTTGTGGAGCTCAGTGAGGATGGAATTATGCCTCAAACTCTCTACACAAGTTCAGTTCCAGAACACAAACACACACACACACACACACACACAGAGACAGGAAAACAGGCCACAGATGCATTCATCCAAGAGGATCTGACAGTGTTGTAATCGCTGGGACATTCTCCCATGTCAGCCTATAAGGATTAAAAGTGTAGTTCATTGGACAAAACACCATGAAAACAAACCAGTAGTGGGATCTCAGTGGTTCCAGAGAAGAGTTAAATACTAAATAACTTTACGCTTACGCTCAACACTTCAATCATTTGATCAGAACTACAGTACAAACAGTAATATTGTGAAATATTATTACAATTTCAAATAAAAAAAGTTCTATGATATATTTTAAAATGTAATTTATGTAACTGATGGCAAAGCTGGATTTTCAGCATCATTAGTCCAGGCTTGAAATGAAAGCCCATTAGCACTGCTTGTTCACACCTCAGATTTGAGAAAGACTCTAGAAATGGGCATGTAAAGCTGTGGGAAAATGACAGCTTAGAGGTCAACTATCACAAACAAATCAAATACATTTTGATACGTTATTCTTAGAAATATAGGCCTTAACAAATCAGTCATTCATTTAACGACTGCACAGTATTTACTCAAAATTAATTCTGTAATATAATAAAATATTCCCATATCTTCCAATATTCTTCATGTACATATTCTGAAAACATCCAGAAAAGTGAAACTCTGTTTGATTTCAGCCTTATGCTACTGATCAATAGCAATGTGATCCATTCGTCCATCTTTCTCTCTCTAACTCTCGGCCTGAGCTCTGTGCTGTAGGCCTGCCCTGCACCCTCTGTGAAGTGAGCGGTGCTAAAAGAGGAGATGGCTTAAACCATTACATCCCCTCTGATGAAAAGGACACAAAGAGTGTGTTTGTCTAAAGCATGAGGAGCTGGCATGACGGACTACACTCTCTAAAACCCGCCCTGTTCAGCCCTCTGACAAGCACACACGGATCTTAAAAGAGAGCTATTATACTCTCGCAATATTAGACTACAAATGATGTAACAGGTGTTTTTGAAAAGCATGACTGCATGCATGACAAAGCATTTGAATCACTGTTTTTACTGCAAGTTATAAATTACTACACCACAGCTGAAGCCAAGAACCACATCCTGGTGAAAGATAACCAGACCTGGCTGAAGAACCGGTTAGTGTAGCTGAAACAGATTACAGAACCCCATAGTGTTTGAATGGGAGGTGCCAAAAAGTGCTGCGTGGAACTATTTGGTCATTAATATATTTGAAATGACAGCTATTATTTGGCTATTATTGGTTCACGTTCTGTATTGGCAAGCATATTTATTTATGCTTAATATGAAAGCGTCCTCCGTCCTTCTGGAGATCTGTCATTACGTTGATATTCTCTGTTTAGTCAAAACAGGAGCAACTGAACCAAAGAGGTTCCTCATCATTGGAGAAAAGAAAATGCTGAACATCTTGTGTTAAGTTTCATATTAACATAGCGATATTCCTCAAAAAGTGCAAAACTACTACATGAATGCAGGAAGTAAGCATTTCGAAACCTCTTAGTCAGGTCATATGACTTTAGAAACTGCAGAAACCCAAGAGCAAATTTATGAAGCATCGAAAATACATTTTGGTCCAAAAATATCAAAAACTACGACTTTATTCATCATTGTCTTCTCTTCCGGGTCTGTTGTGAGAGAGTTCAAAACATAGCAGTTTGTGATATCTGGTTCGCTAACGAATCATTCGATGTAACCGTATCTTTTTGAACCAGTTCACCAAATCGAACTGAATTGTTTTAAACGGTTCGCGTCTCCAAAACGCATTTATCCACAAATGACTTAAGCTGTTAACTTTTTTAATGTGGCTGACACTCCCTCAGAGTCAGAATAAACCAATATCCCGGAGTAATTCATTTACTCAAACAGTACACTGACTGAACTGCTGTGAAGAGAAAACTGAAGATGAAGATGAAGCCGAGCCAGATAACGAATAAAAGACTGAATCGTTCTCGAGTCAAGAACCGTTTCTGTCAGACGATTCGAGAACCGAGCAGCTGATGATACTGTGCATGTGTGATTCAGCGTGAAGCAGACCGACACACAGGGCGTCTAAACCGGAATGATTCTTTGGTGATTGATTCTGAACTGATTCTATGCTAGTGTTATGAGGGCGGGTAAACCGAAGGCTTGAATCAAGGGCAATCATCGCCTATGACGCCATTACGTCGAGCGCAAAAGAACCAGTGAACTGTTTTCTTCAACCGATTTATTGAATCGAACTGTCAGAAAGAACTACTGGTGATCCGAAAACCGATGCAACTGGTTCTTGACTCGTGAATGAGTCAATCTTTCGTTTGTTATCTGGCTCGGCTCATTGTTCATCTTCAGTTCTCTCTTTGCAGCAGTTCAGTCAGTGTACTGTTTGAGTAAATGAATTACTAAGGGATATTGGTTTGTTTGAACTCAGAGGAAGTGTCAGCCACTTTAAAAAAGTTAACAGCTTAAGTCATTTATGGATTAATGCGTATAGGAGACGCGAACCGTTGATTCATCAAAAAGATTTGGTTACATCGAATGATTAGTTCACGAACCGGATATGACAAACTGCTTTGTTTTGAACTCTCTCTCACACAGACACGGAGAAGACACTGCTGAATAAAGTTGTAGTTTTTGCTATTTTTGGACCAAAATGTATTTTCAATACTTCAACAAATTCTAGCTGACCCTCTGATGTCACATGGACTACTTTGATGATGTTTTTCTTACCTTTCTGGACATGGACAGTATACCGTTCACACAGCTTCAATGGAGGGACTGAGAGCTCTCAGACTAAATCTAAAATATTAAACTGTGATTAGAAGATAAACAGAGGTCTCACGGGTTTGGAACGACATGAGGGTGAGATATTAATAATCATTTTGATTTTTGGGTGAACTAACCCTTTAATGGCTCAGCATTCTGCTTTTGGAGTGCTTCGCTCTGATGTATAAAGCAAGGATTATGGTTAGTTAAATTAGTATCTTGGGTACTCCCTCAGGCAAAATAAAAAACTCTATCAGCATTTCTGTTTTTAGAAAACTTGTGCATTTATGACTTCCCTTGAAATTAGGGAAGGAAGCCTGAGAAGCTCTATATAGGAGATAAAGTAATGCTGAATCATCAAATTATCACTGACAAGACCAGCTGTCAAATCTTCTGTCCAAACTCAGGCAGTGAAATGTAGATGGAAAAACTGAACACCGATCAGCTAATACTCTCCGATAGGTCAAGAAATCACCTGGCAATGAATGACACAGCGTTCTTTATTTAATATAATAATAAAGTAATAATTAATTAATTTAATATTCTTTGTTTATTTAATACACTTTGTTTAAAAAAAATTCAGAGGGTATTTTATTTAATCTGTTACATCGCTCCATACATAACTAGACAAACTGTGTTAACTATAGAATGATGCAAAAAGGTTTTAACATACAATTTAAAAAGGCTATAATAGTTTTATGATTGTATTATTTTAATATATTCTATTAATGTCCATGAACCGGCCTGAAAATCACACTTTAAAAAAAATCCCACCTATTTCCCTGAACCCTTAAGACAATGAGGCCCAGATATGAGCGATGCACTGGGATACCTACAGCTACAGCTATAAACACTATTATATCAATATCTATAATCACTGTAATACAGGCTAGCTCTTTTGAGTTTGGCTCATCATTAAGCACAAGCTTCTGCTTAAAGTGCATTGTTTATAGTGATATTTCCTCTTTTATTAACAAGGAACAGTGGTGGTAGAGAACGGATGCGGTCCTAGAAACTTTCCATTTTGTATTATGCTGCTTCACAACACTTCAGAGATAAGCCAAACAACAGAAGAGAAAGGAGGAAGAGAGACATATCATCTATAGTGGTATGTACGGATGTGGTATGTATCTCTCTCTCTCTCCTGCAGTTCGAGGATGCAAAGTGCCTCGGTTGACTTCTATGAGATAAGCAGAATAGTGAGAAAGGATGATAGTTGATATATCGGAGTTCACATGACTACTGGCTCTCCTCCACTTCTAATAATCTTATTGACACTTTCATACCATCTCTAAACTTCCATTTACTAATTTGGAAAAAGAAAGGTGCCTGCTATAAATAAATCAACAGTGTCCTAAAAGGGCTTGCCAGCATCTCTGAGAGGGGGGTCTTCAGAGAGCTGCTCACCATCTGCCAGATCACTCCCTCTCCTTTCTCACAATCTCCTTAAAAACTAACCAGGGACCCACAAGAGAAAGCTCATGCAGAAAGCCTTACAAATGTAACTAAATATATTTCTTGCATTAAAACACAATTATGCACTTCTTTATTACACGTCTTAATTCGTCTTCTCTCCATCCACCTCCCAAAGAGAAGAGCAGTTTACCTTTGATCGCGTTGATCACATTGTTCCCGTCCTTGATGACATCCTTTAGGAACTTGTTGGTTTTTTCCAACTCGTTTTCGTAGCATTTCAATCTCTCTCTGAAATCTGGACTGTCGGAGTAACAGTCGCTGAACTCGAGTGGAGGATGTCCCATTCTCTTCAATGAAGATAACCGGCCTTTTGTTGTAAGTAAAGTACGCAAACCACGACAAACGTGCCTTTTGATCACTCGAAGGTGACCGGGTGGATTTCGATTAGTAGGTTTCGATAAAGTTCCACATTTTTGACATAATGGATAAGATGCAGTTGTAAATAATAATCAAAAAAGCTGTAATCCAGCGCTCCAGTGGTGACTGTCTCCGTGCGTGCTCGGTATTGCTAACTTAAGTCAGTCGAGCAATTTGAGTCGCAAAGTAAAATGTAAAAGTGCTGATAAAGGAAGCATTTGTATTTCAATACTTTTCCTTGTTTTGGGAGCGGAGGGACTGAAAAATGCGGGCAGGGCTACATACTGAGTACTCCCACATCATTGGACGGCAAAATGTCATTAGTTGAGGTTGAGAAGGGTGTTCGTGCACAACCGTAGGGCTGCAGTTTCAGGACTGCATTTCTAGGACCGCGTTTCCAGGACCCTAGATTTCTTGTAATAGCGCCATCTACCGAATTGGATGATATAGTGGAGACTGCAGTTTCAGCACCGCTTAGCAACGTTTGTATTAATAAATAAATTATTATTATTCAATTATTATTTATTGTATAAATAAATCTCAGGAACATTTATTTATTTTTCCAGTTGTGATTTTTTTATTACAACATGTGTAATACCTGCTTTGAGTTAACAACTTTAAACAAATTAATGTACATTTAAACTATAAATGAAAAATGTATTTCACTCTTTATACAAAAGTGGAATACCTTAAACGTCTTTCTTTAAATATACTGTATATTTATTAACCCCCTTTAAGTTTAAGTAATTACCTCATTATCAGGTGAAATAAAGATGGGATCAGCAGTCACTAAATTACAGCCATATATTTTATAGGTTGTATAGAGGCAAGACATAAGACTCAAGAATGATTCAAGAACTTATATATATAACAAATATTGTGATGCAACCAGGCAGTCAGTGTCTAATTAAGAAAACATATTTATACTTAATATGGTAAAACAATGAGCATTAAACAAGTGTTCAGGTTAATACAGTTAGCTACAGGCAAATCTCACATTTCACATCAACATCATCTTTATAAGTTTAATTAATGTGCTGGCTGGATACAGTTATTAGGCGAATGTTTAACTAAATCATGGCCGCTAATAAATCATTAATAAACTAGCACACGAATTCTTAATACGTGGGACTTAATTATTAATTCATAGTTAGCAGATCTAAATTTGCATCGTTTTAACGTTATAAAATAAAACCTAAATTTCAAATAGTTACTGCACACTTTGCTGTCATGTCGTCCATCTTACATGGGTGTTCTCAGTAAACCAATTCTGTAGGTGGCGCTGTCACAAATTAAAAACTAGCGTCCTGGATTGTATTGTTTATATGGGACGTACCGTTTCCTTCCTCTGGGGGGAGCTTGAGGATTAACAAAAATAAATGGAGTTGCATTGAAATATTAGGGTGCATTTCGTTGTACTGCACTCAATATATACACTTAGTATAACCGTTTAAATCTATTATTTGAAACTATTGGTATCTGAAATACAAATAGAAACGTGCGCCTAGAAATTATATGAAATTGTTCAATTGGGATCATGAAAGTCAGCAATCATAAACGACTATGATTGGTTTAACCTGAGCAGCGCGTTGAAAAGTAACACTTTTAACGTGACATTCCGTTAAAGTGTCACGTCAGCGCTGATCTAGACAAAAACATTGCAGCTTAAACAGTGAAAGTGGGAGGTTTAAATTGCCAGTGCTTTGAAGTATATAGTTAATAATTTAAATAAAATAAATAAGAGACAACATCCGTGTCACTAAGCCTAAACTCACAATGAGGCTGACGCTCTTCATAGAGTTGAATGCATTTTTTCATTGTGATATGCAGCTAAAACATATGGCATAGTGTACGTTAACGATACGTAAAACCTTCAACGTGTTCATTTAACTTCTAATAAAATTAATAAAATATAACAATGACAAAAGCTGAGTCTATTCAGAGTAACTGATACAAACATTTCGTTTAGTTATTTTCGGTTTATGATAACAACAACAACAACAATAATACAAATTACAATTATTATTATTATTATTATCTATTATTATCCTCTTTTTTTGTAACAAAATGTACAATATTTTACAAAAACATGCCAGAGTGTACAAATCACTGTTCAATTAATCAAAACTGTATGTTCGTGAAAGATATTACAGGTCTTCTTTGCTTTTTTATGAACAATGTGCCACGAACTGGTGAGTATTATTATTATTATTAATATTTATCCTTTTTATTATTATTATTGTTATTATTTATCCGCTTAGTGGCACGTTGGCGTTTTTGACGTCATACGTCCGATGACGTGCCGCCCCGTATCCGTGTGAAGATGGCGGAAGTGGAAGAGTCAAGCAAGCGTATGGTAAGGGACCAAACATGCTTTTAAACTCTTAAACATCTTTAAAACACGTTGTCAGCTTTTTCGTGGAGTTTTTGTTTTTGTCTGTATGGTTACCGATCCTGAATGGAAGCTGGAGAATATGTAAATGTGTCAGTAAAGCTCTTCAATACCTGTAAACGCAGATGGTCGTTTCTCAGCTCTAAACAACTTTTACTACATTAAACGAGTTTTTAAAACATCGGCCTAATCTCCGTACTAACAGATTTGCTGTTTTCTTTTCTTTTTTTGTGGTAAACAGGAGTACGCGTTTTATCGCTCCTTCTTACCAAACTATGTAAATAGTGATGGTGGAAAATCATCTGCGACCTGAACTCTCCTTTCAATCCCTTTACGTTCAGATGATCATCAGTATATAACCTATATCTTGTAACACTGTCACTTTAATCATCCAGTAATTTAACCGACTGTTGTTTTATTCTTGTTTAATTGAAATGCTTGTGACTGCTGCTGCTTCTTACTAAATGAGCTGACTGTTCAGTTGGTAAAACTGTCTCTTAGTATGAAGAAAACAAACACACTAGTACACATTATGTTAATGTTAATATTGAGTTAATTCGATGTTAGTGCTTTTCGTTAGTCATAATTATATTTATTTGCTTTGTTTAAGAAGCCTATCAACACACAGACCACCAGTGGACCACATTTTCAATGGCATAGATGAATGTGAACTGCATGCAAAGTGTTCTGGGTATCTGGATTTGCCATTAATGATTTACACAGTCCATCTTCATGTCACAGTTTGCAGGTTTGTCTGACATCTCAATCTCGGAGGACATACCAGTGGAGGGAGATATATCTGTGCCGGTCCGCTCCCAGAACGCTGACGATGATTTCTCAACACTGGATGAGCCTGTCAAAGACACTATTGTGAGTGAAACCATTTGTTACAGGGAAGAGACTGATATATTGCACTAAATAAATACATAATGAACATTTGTTCAAATATTTAGTGTGGATGTGAGGGCAAAGATTCTGAGTGCACCAGTGTTGTTATTCATAACAATTTTCTTTCGTGGGAAGAAGAGTTTTTTAACCTGAAATATGGTTAAGTGGAAGTACTAAAATCACTAAAAAAGGAAAATAAAATAAATATTTTAAAAAAATGACAAAAGCACACAATCACATGACTAAAACTTAAAGTAAACTAAAATGAAAACGGGAAATATAAAAAGGCTAACATAAACTATTCATAAATATAATAGTATATAATGATACTGAAATAACACTGGATTGCACATTTAACAGTAGTTCTGTCTGAGTTTAAGCAGTGTTTCTCACCGTCTCTTTGCTCTGTTTGGTCTCAGCTGAGAGATCTGAGAGCCGTTGGACAGAAGTTTGTCCATGTGTTGTACCCCAAGAAAAGTTCTGCACTACTCAAAGACTGTGAGTCTGACATTTACGTTTCATCAGTTGCTGCTCACACATCAATCATAGATTCCATGAAAGATGTGGATGCTAAATGTTCAGCAGCTGTCTAATTAAGTGCACCTATGTGTTCTTTTAGGGGACTTATGGGGACCTCTCCTCCTGTGTGTCACTCTGGCCTTGTGAGTATTAACGCTGTCAGATCGGTCCCGGTAAGAACTATTGTCACTATGCCTGCAACAAATATAATATATTTATAATATTGTCTGAACTAGGATGCTGCAGGGTGGCTCTGCTGACAGTGGGGACGATGGCAGGCCACAGTTTGCAGAAGTCTTTGTCATCATCTGGTTCGGTTCTGTAATCATAACTCTCAACTCCAAACTCCTGGGAGGAACAATGTGAGTAAACAGTCAGATTTTCATTTATATAATATTTTGCTTGCATAAAAGAGAGCACCTCAGATCTTCATTTTGGAGGAAGTGTTGAGTTCTTTTGGTTTTCAATGTTGTCAGTTTATTTAGTCTGTTACTGAATATGCACATTAACTGGGTTTCCGCTGTTCCTTAAAAACTCTTCAATTTGGTTGTATCAAGTAGAAAGTAGATACAGAACAGATAGATTTGATCACTTTATTTAATAAATGTTCATATAGGATCATATTAAAAGTATAATTGAAAGTATAATATAGTCATTTAAATCTGTCTTAAATTTTGAGAACAATAGAAAAAGGTTTGACCCCGTAATGACCCCCTAATGCCCAGCGTTTTCAAATTTGAGCACGTTAAGAATTTCAGGACATGGTGTCACTAGACACATAGAAATACAATATTAAAAAAAAAAGTAAATAAGATATTGATATCTGATGCTTAAAACTGTGGCGCTTGATATGCAAATCTTGTCTCACAAAAACTGTGATAAATTTCAGATTGTCAGACGATTTTTACTGATTAGCAGTCTTGAATAATTTTAAAAATCAAGTTCCATCCTACAGTTTTTTTTTTTCTTTTCTTTCTTTCTTTCTTTTTTTTAATCATCTTTCGTTTATGAGACTTTTACATTACAGAAAGAGATAATAACCCTTGTGCTGCTTAACATCTGCAGGATTTTGACCTGTATAAAGAGAACCCCTCTTCCCCCAGTGTTCATTACCACAGTAACGTTTGTTTGTTCATTTTTTAGTAACATGAGTTTGGCTGAATTTGCCAATTGTTCATTAGCTTCTTCTAGACAACTAAGAGTGCTTAATAATTACAGCGAAGTTTGAGCACATTACTGAAACCATGTCATTGACTAATTTACTCACGTTTTGTCTGTACAGATCATTTTTCCAGAGTCTGTGTGTGTTGGGATACTGTATTCTTCCTCTGACTGTGGCCATGATAGTTTGCCGTATCGTTCTTCTGGGATCTATAAGCAGCATCAGTTTTGTTGTCCGTCTCATAGTTGTCACAGCCTCCTTCTGCTGGTCAACGTTTGGTAAGAATCAAAATCATTTTTCCGTTTCAGCAATCCCAGAATACTAAAGGCCTGAGACGGTTCTAATTAAATAATGTTAAATAAATGTTATAAGAAAAAACGTTTAGAATCCATTTGTTATCTGCTGGTGCACCAGATGAGCCTGATTGGCTGACTTGCTTCTCAGGAAGTTCGTGCAGCCACCACCAGGAGGCACTACAGACTCATTCATTGTTTTTTTGTTTTTAATAATAAAAAATAAAAAAACATACTTTTTATACATTGAAAATGACCCGATTGAAAATTGCAAAATAATAATAATAATTAAAAAACTGCAATAACATTATTCATAAAAGAATAGCCTAGTCGTGACCAGTATTGTTTTAGTATTATTTATATATTAGTTCATATTTATTTAATTAGCTCTCATTTTTATTTTCAAGTTTCCTTTTAATTGTAGTTTAATTGTGTTATGTGCCTTTGCTATTTTTATTGTTTATAAATGTATGTGTTGGTGTGTATAAATATATATATATATAGAGATAGATAGATAGATAGATAGATAGATAGATAGATAGATATAACTTTAATTTATTTATAGTTAGTTTTAGTGTTTATTAAACTTATTTAAGCTAGTTGCCAAGGCAGCATTTCAGGTTTCATCTCAGATTTATAATTGTTTTATTTCAGTTACCGTAATTTTGTTATGGTTTAGTTTTAGTTAACAGTAACAAAAAAAAAAGAGAAAGGAAATCTGCAGTTACTGCTCAGATTGCTCGATTTTCTGTCATGACACTCATTGTGTCTCTCTTGTACACACAGTATTGAGGGGGCTTCAGTGAGATCTGAGCTCATGTCTATATGTGTGTCTTTTATTTACAGCCTCCACAGCATTTCTTGCAGACAGCCAACCGGCCAATAGGAAAGCCCTGGTCGTGTATCCAGTGTTCCTGTTCTACTTTGTAATTGGCTGGATGATCCTGACATTTTCGCCTTCTCCTTAGCACACATATACCATATGCCAATTGCAAAATGAATTCCTCCCCTTCGATAAGAAAACCAGCAGACTGTCAGGGAGCTGGCCGGTGATTGGCCTGCCCTAGAATGAGGCGGAGCATTTTGATGGACACTAAGGGGACAGTAACAGTAAGGGGATTATTACATAGATACCACACCCCCTCATCCCTCATTCACAGTTGGATGAGAGGGGAGAAAAGGAATGGAGGACACTAATTCTTCAGTTAACAACAGCCTATATGTTTTCATTAGATGAATGTTTTGTTGTGTGAGGAATGTCAGTGCCCTTCTGAGCAGCTCCCAACATTACTGTGTGTTGTGTGTCTCGTGTGTGGATGTTTGCTCAAGTGTAGTGACTGTGAGTGTGCATGCATTTGTTTTTGTGTCTGACTGAGCATTGTCTCTGTTGGGAGAATTATTCCGCTATCATCAGGCCGCACATTCACATTTGTCCCCTCACATTGTTGCGCACAAATGTTTCTTGTCTTTGGTGTTTTCTTTTTAGTTCTGAATGATGTTTGGGCTTACATTTATTTTATGTTGGTGGAAGTTAGTACATTCCTGAAGAAAATAAACATGGACTTTAATAAGTACTACATAGGCTGTATGTTCTCTGTATTTTTTTCACACAGAAAATGAAAAACGTATCTTCAGGTTAAATTGGAAGTGCTGTTTCTCTCTATATTAATTTGGTTTGTCACTAAAACCGTATTTTCACACGCATCTTGTTGTCTGTCTGACAGGACAAAGACTGTCTTCCCATTCACAATCTTTCCTCACACACACACACACACAGACAGAGAGAGAGTTTTCACTCTCTCGCTCTCTCTCGCTCTCTCTGCCGCTCTATGTGATAGTAGTTCTAATTAGACTTTCTTGGAAGTCTAAAAAAAGACTTTAATTTTCACTCCTAATGCATAGCAGCACCTGAACCATAAGGTGTTAGAAGACTGCAGTGTTTTCTTCTGACCTTTGTGTGTCTGTATCCAACTGTGTTGTGCTTGCTCACCTGTGCTGCTGTCATTTTGTTTTTATTCGTTTCTTTAGGATTTTTTTTCTTGTCATGTTGGTCTTTCAGGAATCGTTCACCCCCCAAAAAGAAAATGCTTTCATCAGTCGTCATCAATTTTTAAACAATATATAATGTAAGATATTTTAAGAAATGTATTTTTATTGGCCAACACAATGGAAGTCAATGGTCATCAAAACTGACTGGTTGCCAACATTCTTTAAAACTGTTCCACAGAATAAAAGAAAGTCAAACAGGTTAGGAATGGCATGAATAAGTGATGACAGAATTTTCATTTTTGAGTGACCTATCCCTTTAAGTGCTTCCTGTGGTTTCATCAGCACAATTTATAAATATCACATTTTGTGTGTGAATTATATAATTAGTGACAGACTCATTTGACATGTGCGTTGTGGAAGTTCCTCAATCTGTTATTAGTCAAGTGTATTAATATAGAACCAAAGAAAACAGTAGAAAAGAGTAAATTTGGAAATCAATAGCAAATACTTTTTTATTTACAGTTATACTTTGTTTTAAGGCCTGACATTATATATTGTTTAAAAGAGGTGCATGGTAATGAATTCTAGATATATTTAATATGATAATGATGTGCCAGCTGCAGATTAAAGTCTAAGATTAGTTGTTTGAAGTCTAAATGAGATCTCCAGCTTCTGTAGAGGGCAGTCTGTGCATGGGAGACCGTTGTGTTTGCTTACATGTTTCTTTAAAACACCCTAATAAACCCTTATTCCTCCATTCAGACTCAACAGTTAAGTGTGTGTCTAAAACAACAAGTGAGTCTTTTGGACAAGTATCTGCAGATCAAATAAGTTTAAGGAGTCAGACAGCAGATGCAGCTTTCCTGATTGAAAATATGCACTGATTTTAAAAAAAGGGAGACAGAACTAGAAGAAAAAGTGCATTATGGATACACCATAAGTAGTTTTTTTTAATAAGGTCATCTGTGAGATGCATAAATGTAAATGATCAGATTTTCCACAGTTTTACAAACAGAAAAGGTGTTTCTCAGGGCCAGTTCAGTATTTTGCTGTTTGTTGCTCTTTTAGATGGGTATTCCTTGTGCCTGAACATATGACTTCTGTAACAATAGCAGATGTCAGTGAGCAGTGGTGCAGCGGCTCAGCACATGTAAGAGCTGTAGTCTCCCAATCTCTACTGATCCCATTCCTAACACATTCCCTCTCGCTCAGCTACACTTTCCAGTCTCCATTCCACTATCCCATCAAATGATAATAATAGTAATTATTATCATTAATCCTAATTTTATTGTGCACTAATGCATATCATTGTGCACTAGTGGATATGTGCACTAATATAATATAAAACCATTATTTTAAATTGTAAATATATTACACAGTATTGCAATTTTTACTGTATTTTTGATCAAATCAATGAGAGATGAGACTTCTTTCAAAAACATTAAGAAATCTTACCAACCTCAAACATTTGGTACAGTGTTTGATAGTGTATATATATATATATATATATATATATATATATATATATATATATATATATATATATGTACATAAAGAAAGAAAGAGTGCTGAGCTGTGTTATGATGAGGCTGGCCTTTTATACCATGTACCATCACGCTTTGTATGCGCGTCATTTTCAGAGCAGCTGCAGTCTGTCAGAATGAATGATCACAGTCCAGACTCTCTGTGGTCTAACTCCAGGCTGCTGTAGAGGCGCCCCGGAGCGTTGTGAACACTGGCCTGAGTACGACACTGTTTCTGGCAAACCGGAGATTACGGCACAGAGAAAAAAAACCTTCTCACAGGTCACCTAAGGGCATGTTGGGAAACTTAAGTGCTGGAGCCTCATTAGAGCAATACCATTCCCAGTTCCAGGCCCAGTACAGGGGGCTCAACCTCACCAGCGGGCCAGATACCTCAGCTTTATCACATTGGTGTATTCTTACACCTTTGGTTCTGCTGGAGCTGATAACCTCATGGTTGCACTTTGGGTGACTTTAATTCGAGTTACAGTTTGCAGTCATTTTCCATCCCCTTTTCTCTCCCAAATTGCTCCCTTTCCACACTGTGCTATACAAATAAAGCTGCAGAAAGTGTTCTGGCAGTGGAAGAAGCATGTGTGCACAAGACAGAGAGGCTTGTTTCATTACATTAATAACAGCAATAAGAAAGTTCACTGCTGGGGCAGAGGAGAAAGGTCACTTTCAACTATAAAAGATCCTTCAGAGCAGCTGCTCCAAATCTCTAATGTGGTCATTACAGCATTTTCAGACTCCAGACCTGTCTTACTCTTTCTTTCTGTTTGAACTTCTAAAATATCAACATTTTAGGGGATGCTGGTGCACTGTGGCTCAGCTGACCCAGAGATGTTTTTCACCTGCTGTTCAAGACAGAAGTAGGACCGCTGGGACCCTCATCATGGTTCTGTCACAGCAGTCAATCAAAATCCAGCCTCATCTGCTACTTCTGCGGCTGGGCTTCTTCTCACAGTTAGCAAACAACAGCTATCCATCTATCAGAAAGTCTTTATATTGAACTATGGGTATCAATACATTTCCAATAGTCTGCACTGGAAGCTTTAGGATGGTTAAGATCTATTTAAACTCTTTGTATTTGTCTGTTTTCATGTGTATATATATTTTTGTGTGTGTAAACAACTTTTTGGGGTTTAATGAAGTGTATGTGTTTTTTTTACATTACACAGTAGACTGACTGGGGATCACACACACACAACCTTTCACTAGAATTTGCCCTCAACTTTGTCTCATTAACAAAATACATGCGTTACGGTCTTTTGTTGTTGATCTTTTTGTTGTTGTTCTCCAGACAACTGTCAATGAGTGAAAATCAGGCCTTAATTTATGTAATATATACCTGGCATAAGTTATGATGTTTATGGCAGTTTACGTGAATAACACATCATGTCAGAGACAGTTCCACATATGGCCTCTGACTTGTTACAGCCAAACAAATGCAAGACAGTATGTCCAATATGTTTAAATGGAGTGAATGTTGGCAGTGTGTTGGCAGCGCTCTCATTTGTGCTCATGTGCATGCATAAATGATAGGTCCCAATTTGCATACTTGTGCATGCAATATTGTAGTAAAAAAGAGTCATGTGGAAATTCCAACAAGAAGTACACTTCAAATACCTAGATGATGCACTAATTAACTAAAAAGTGTGCAATGTTCTGCTGAATTCAGAAAATTACTGCAATGAAGAAATATATGGTTAAACTGAAATAAGATGTTGAAGGCATTCAGAAAAGCTGGCCTTTCAGACACAAAAGCTGGATGACAAAATATCCATACAAAATTCATAATCTAGATGGTTGAGGACATAGCGTATAGTATATAATTTAAGACACAAGTCGTTTCTGCCTTGGTCGTGTAGTGTGTGGGTGGCATTAGCCTGTCATACCATTCAAAATCTCAGGTAATGCAAGGAAAAGCAATAAGGCTATCTTAAAAATCCAAGCTGGTACATTTTTGATAACTTGAGTCAGTCATGCACAAGTAGAAAAGAACAACAGCACAGTTAAAAAAAAAAAAAAGCTGAATAATTTCTCTGCTTAGAAACTTTCCTCTTTGGAGATCATAACGCAGAACATCAGAGAAAGACGACACTGAGCCGTCTCTGAGGAAGTGGCAGTTGTGACCTGAATGTCAAAAGAACATTTGCTGTTCTCAGTGTTAGCCGGTTTAAATGACTTTCTTGAGAGATGAGTGCACAGATTGCCCTTTCAAACCCTCAATGCTTCTATTAGAGATCAGAAGCACATATCATAAACACGTCCTGGTAACAACACCACTCTGAAATACCTTTACAATCGCATCTGGATGCAATAAAAATGTTCTCTGAGAAGATGGAACCAAAAATGACATGTTTATGTCCCTGGAAGGATGAAACTGGCTTAAGAAGGAGCAAAACCTTTTCCATTCGAGACAAAACAGGTCATAGCAGGGAACTGAATCATGGCAATTGTTGGTGGTTTGTTATGAGCTCTTATATCATTTGTGTACACAATGTTTAGTATAATATTATATTTACATCAATTCAGTTCATATTTTGTATATTGTTTAATTGAATGTTTCAGTTGTTTCTCACAGACAGAGGCATTAAGGAAACTCTTTATTCTATAAGTACAAGATCTTTCCGATTATTCATCTCTCAGACAGTTATGTTTTTGTCAAAGTGTTTGCATATTCTCATTTTACTTGTTTACTTACCTTCATCCTTTCTTTCTTTTTTTTTGGAGTGGAACTGATCAAACCTCTTTTTTTCAGAATACATTTGCACAACACAAATGTTTATAATTGGGTGTGAAATGAATCATAATTTTATTTAAAAATGTTTCATAATGAGCCTTTGAATTACATAATGTAAAAATGAAAATAAATAAACCCTCCTACAGGAAGTAATTTGGAGACTTTTGGAAACAGTCTGCACTGGCTGAAATGTTGATTTGTCATTTCCTCCTGATTGAGCTAGAATGAATCAGATAATTTGAAAAGAGCCAGTGAATAGAGAAACACAAATGATGATGATGATGATGATGATGATGAGAGAATTGTTATGTTGATCATTGTTATGTTTGATGGGATATTGCAGGGTGACACTTAAGACTTTGTATGGAACTGATGTTTTCAGATCAATCAGAGTGTCAGACTGCCTGCATAAACTATAAGGACAAGCAATATTCTTATTACTAATAATAATTAATAATCAAATTGACTGCACACGATGATAAAACTTTAATATTGCAGATTGGTCTAATCTTCGCAAGGAATGGTTGCACCGGGTTGCTCAAGGGAGGTTTTCCATGTAAAGAGTGAAATTTTGGAAAATTAATTCCACTGGTCCTGTCTATGTATAATGATAAATAGAAAATATGTATATGAATGACTGTTATTAAGCTGAATGTAGATTATTAAGAGACATAGAACTTCCTCTGATGCAGTACCTCAAATGAGTTTGAGAAAAATCTGCTGACCGAAGTCAGGGACACATTTCTGTGTGTGTAGGACTGTGTGTGTGTGATCTCTGGCATGCTGGAGTGGGAGAGTGAAAACACTGTTAGTTTTTGTTTTCTGTGTCTTTGACACATAACAATAGTGGTGGTGGGTATGAATTCTCAAGAGAGCTACCGATGATTATATACAAAAACTATATGTGACCCTGGACCACAAAAAAGTATTGAATGTCAATTTTTCAAAATTGAGATTTATACACCATGTGAAACTTGGATAAATAAGCTTTCCATTGTTGTATGGTTTGCTATGAGAAGACAAATTGTGGCCAAGATACAACTATTTGAAAATCTGAAATCTGAGGGTTTAAAAAAAAATAAAAATACTGAGAAATTTGCCTTTAAAGTTGTTCAAATTCAGTTCTTAGCAATGCATATTACTAATCAAAAATTAAGTTTTGATATATTTATGACAGGAAATTTACAACATATTTTCATGGAACATGATATTTAATCAATATCGTAATGATTTTTTGCATGAAAGATCTATAATTTTGACCCATGTTTTTTTGGCTATTACAAAAAAAAAAAAAAAAAAAGCCCCATCGACTTAAGATTGGTTTTGAGGCCCAGGGTCACATATGTGTGTCTCTTTGCCTGCAGACGTGTGATATAATTGGGAGAAACTGAGTTGAGAAGTCAAATTGCTTACATGTCTTCACAAGAGTGTCTCTCTTATCTCACATATACCCATGTCAGGTCTATGAGCCTCTACTAATGAACTAAAGAGTTGAATTGGGTATAAAGGGAGCATCCAAAATGTTCATTTTATTGTTTTTTTATTTTGTGTTTAGGTGTAAAACCGGTCAGTGATTATGCTATTCATTTAGGCAGAGTTTTCCTGAGGTTTGCTAATTCAGTGAAATAAAAAATAATAAATAAGAAAACAGACAAAATAAAACCCTTTACTAAAAAAAAACTATATTTTACTTGTTTACCTGCATGTCATGTGACCATTAACCAACATCAGAGATTGGTGAACATACAAATGTGTTGTAAAATAATTTAAATATTACCTTAGTGGGTATTTAAACTAAATATTGAAGGTCCGAGGGGTTCGGCTGACAAAAAGGTTTGGGGACCCTTGGTTTAGAGTAATTCTCACAGCAAATAATTCAGATGCTCAATGAAGTATGTGAAGTCCATCCACATTAAAAGGGCAATCTGTGGGACAGGACCACCAACTGGAAAATGAGACTGTGTAAGAGGCTTAAAATACTTCGGTAGTAAAATAATAATGTAACAAATGAAATGTAATATAGCAAATAAAAATGGGTTTGCAATCCACAATAAAGTTTTTTTACCGTTCCAATGAAGCTAGCTAAATCTGAATATATTTTGGAGTGTTCCATATGCTATTTCCCAAGTCTTTGGAAGTCAAATAATATATTTGTGCATGGAACAGACTTAAATTTAAGCTCACAAATCTTTTTAGTCCTTGTGATGAATTGGTGGAATTGGAAATGGTGTAAAATAAGAGTTGCTCATTCTGGCTAGCTTTTGTATTTCACTGAAGCAAGAAAATAATACGGGACTGCAATAACACTGGGATGATTGCTTTAAACTTTCATGAGGTGTACTTTTCTCAGTATGGTCTTTCTGTTCCGATAGCAGATCCGGCTGGGCTTCAGTGCTTCCCGCTGTGTGTTAGCATTTAGTGCTAGCTACAGTGGTATGTAGGGAATCTCTCCTCTTGGCCAGCTGAAATATGGCCTTGTGGCCCCTCCCTATCTGCCTCTTCAAGCCACTGAACTCCAGATCCTCAGACACTCAGTCAGAGAGACGTTAATGTGCACAGACTCACACGGCGACCTTCATGACTGTTCAGGCTCGACCTTTTGAACCTGACCCTCAGTGTGGGTATCTGCGAACATGGCTTTTGTCAACTGCCTAAGAGCACTCATCAACCAGGCTAAGGTAAGACTGAGAGAGATACGCAAAGCACAAAGTATAGCTTTAAAAGCATGAGACAACAGTGAGACATGCTCATGCTTTGACTGACAGCTGTCAAGATCAGGTTGCTGCTCTTGCTCAGCCTCTGTGTTGTTATGGTCTCTGAACGCTTACAAACAGTACTAAAAGTTAGTGTTACTTTTAATACTATGGCATAAAAATATCATATGCTACCATCACTGTACCATAGTACCGCGACATAACTTGTGTAAGGGAAACAAATCTCAAAAGCTTATGATTTGAATGTTTTTGTTTTTGAAAATAAATGTTTTAGCATATACTGTGTGAGCAGTTGTTAGACGGCACTTTGTTAGCATGTGTAAATGTTTTGGGTGGTGCAGTGGACCTAGGAAATGATCGTTTGCTGAACTGGACTCTCTCACTGGCTGCTCATAGTAAGATGGGAAGCAGCCAAAACTCTGTTTCCAGGACAACGTCTTTTTTAAAAGCACCCATTCACCCTTTCCAGATGGCTCAGCCAATAGGCTACACTGCAAACCGTATGACATCACAACGTTCCTAAGTGAGAGATCCTGATATATTTAGTTTTTTTTTTTTTTCTTTCCGTTGGAGACTTTGGATACAGTGGAATGTCTGTTCAACTGAAATTTCCGGAGAATCATACTTTGATTCAGGGGCACACTAGATATTATACTAATTCATCATATATGTAGATTTAGACTTTTACAATGTTAGATATAACATTATAGACATAAATTGTTGATTGAAAATAAAAATCTTTTTTAACATTGTAAAAGTCTTCATTGCCACTTTGGTTCACTTTATTGCATCCATGCTGAATGAAAGTATTAATTTATTTAAGAAGACCCCATACAGGCAACACTAAATGAATACTTCAAGTGTCCTTGTTATTATTAAGGGTTTATTTTATCAAGGTGATGCTGAAGCACAAAGTGAAGGCACCCAGAGACAAGCAGACACAAAGATCTTGTAAAATTCCATCAAATATGATTGTAACATTTTCCCCCCTGGTGTTTCAGAAGCTGACCTGCTGTCGTGTCCAGAGATCAGGTAAAGATGTGAGATCTTATTACAGCTGAATGGCTTTGCCACTAACAACATTACCATGGCACTTGCTAGAGCACCTAGAAAAACACTGTGTGTGTGTGTGTGTAAATTCCTGGCAGTGAAATGTACACAATTCAGTCTTAAACAACATACTAAGGAATGTATAACAGTTTCTACTATAACTGTTAATAAAATGTATATAAAACAAAGTAGGTTATATGGAGGAAATATCCCATGGTTCTGTTTTAACTCTAATGCTACTTTCTTGATATCGCTTGTTCTGTAGTTCGTGTTGTTCTAAAAGTCCCTGACCTCTACCCTCTCCATGCAGTCATCTACTGTGGTTGTCACCCAGTTGCATTTTAAGAAAGTCATGGTAGTCTCCAGTCTTCGGATCACATGACACAGAAAGTAGATCATACTATTTATAACACACCTCAGATGGCATGGTAGATGCGTCTAATGTGTAATCATTCATTCCCCACAGACTGTGCACAGGCACAGGGGTCCCTATGTAAGGGCGACTCTTTGGAAGTGCATGCAATGAAAAACACAAATAGAAATGAAATGTATGGCTTTTATTTTAGATGTATATGTTTTGATTTTATGTGGACCTGCTGATCTTTGAAGGAACATTACAATAAGTCTAATAATGAGTCTTTTCTTGTACTAGTTTAAAAATGTTCAGGCTAACAAATATTAGTCAGTCCCTATGTGGAGCATATTTTAGGCACACTGTGTTTAGTTTCTGCTGGGACTTTATGAGTATGGTTTATTTGACTTTATAATTAGAATGTTTGTAGTTCTTCCTAATTTGCAAAGATCCCCACAGCCTATGCAAATGAACGAGCTCAGTAAACAGACGCATGTGTTGTTTTTGGTGTAAATTATACACACAGACAAGCCATCTTTTGTCCACATGGGTTGGTTCTTAGTTTGATTGCTTCATCTTGTCACTGTTCTCTGGCATGTGAACAAACTTTAGAAATGTCCTTCAGTAATTCTGATGTAACTTAAGATTAGATATCTATGCAATCACATAGATTGGTCAAGCACTGTAGCATGTGAGATATTTACAGTTTCATTCAGATTAAAGTCAGGGAAGTAACAGTCCACAATGGCAGCAGCATCAGGAATCTGCCAGACCCATCCAAACGATCTGTTAATTTACATGACTGTAACCACTCTTTATGCTAGAGCTTTTAACCAGGACACGAGGAAAAACGACATGTGAAAAAATATATATTTAAAAGCTAGTTCAAATTAAACATGGATTATCACTATTTATGCAATATTATATATATATATATATATATATATATATATATATATATATATATATATATATATATATATATATATATATATATATATATATATATAAAATTGTACCCATCTATTAGGTTTTGTATATTATAAAATAAATGGTATTTGTCAATTCCAGTGTAGAGATTCATGTCTTGTGAAAATGTTTCTTTTAAACTAAAGTTTAAAAGTAATAGACTTGGCCTGGGTCATTTAAAGTTTGTCCTCATAATTAAAACTAAATCAACACACACACACACAAATAGGCATTGCATCCTTTTTTTAAACAGCTCGGGACTGTTTGAAGAAGTCCGCTTGGCGTCATCACGGAAACTACTAAAGTCAGAAGACGCACACGTGAAGAGACTTCATATCCCGTGATGCTTAGCGGTTTGAATGGTTACAGGGCAGCGTCCACGGAAAGTTATTTTAATTAGAGTTTTTAAAGAAATGCATCGATAGCGCTAGTGATGGAGCAGCACGAATAACCTCTGCTTCGTCTCAGGACAAAGACTTCGTACGCCTCGAGAGTCTAACAAAGAAGAATTCCGGGGTTAAAAGTTGAGTTCAGAAGTCAGGAGAGAGTTGGCGAAGGAGTTGAGGAGTTTGGAAATGGATAAAAGCCGAAATGGCCAACACGCGCAATCTCTATCTTCACAGTTCATGGAATCCACATACAGAACCCTGACTTTATTCAGGAAGAAGGCGAAACAGCGGCAGTTAGACAGTAAGTTACAGAAAATGTATTTTTTTTAATGAAAATTCGATATTCTTAAGGCATCGGGTGAGAGAGCAACCTTCAAAGGGGCTCGAAAGTGTGCCCAAGATTGCTTTCTGTCGGGTTATTGGCGTTTAATTTAATAATAAACCCGATTTGTTTGGTACATTATTATAAACTATATGTCATGGAATTTTGTGCACATTTCAGTAACGAAGTAAACCCTTGAGCTTTCCTTCATGCATTGCGGAGCCCTCGTACATTTACCGTGGTAACCATGGCTTCCCAAAAGTTGAGTACATCACATTGATTACATAAGTATTCTCCTTAAAAGTTGTTAGAATATTTTCATGATGTATTTCTTTTTAATGGCTAATGCACAATTAATTTTAAAGTCTAGTAAGATTTATTTATTTTGTTGAAACAATCACTTTAAGCATAGTAATTATGATATTTTGGCGAAAACTGTGTTTACCATGTTAAAATGGTAGGGTCAGCTATAATACAGTTACTTGAGTGTGCACGCGCTGCCACGTTTTTGCATGCAACTGAAATAAGAGATCCTTTCATCTGTTAGAGGCCCACTGCCACACGCACGCGACCGTGGAGAATGAATGCACAGAGAGCTGGGCGTGAGCGAGGCAGAGACAGATCAGGTCGAGTCTGTTCTCACCAGCTGTGTCTCGAAACATGATGAGATGAGCTTCCTACCTAGACAGTTGCTGCACACATGCATGATGTTCAGAAATGCTGTTTAGAACGGAATCTCAGTTGGTAGCCCACTGAAGACACAGCCACTGTTTGTTATCCATATACATCAACATAGTACTGCTTTTATCTGGGGAAAGAAAGAGGGAAAGAATCTGAAATTGCTTTCAATTAACATAACTGGCATTGGTGTTCACATTTCTGGTCTTATAACAATCCCAAAAAGGTCATCATGCTCCTATGTTTATGTTCAGTTATTTTACTTTAATGGGAAAGAAAAGAAACTATTCATTGCCGTTAAAGTGAAATTACTGAACCTATACAGGTGGGAGCCTGATAAAAATGCTCATTTTTAGAAGAAAATTTCAAACGGCACTTAGAGGCTTTTGCATCTGAACTCTTCATATACAAGTCTGACAGTGCTGATCTCATTACAAAGATGACCGTGTAAGTTTGCCATTTCCATTGAGACTGTGATTATCTTAATGAGATTTTTAGTTGCTGTAATTAACACTTTTTTTTAGAAGTGCACGCCTGTCTTTAGAATTAGTTGGTTAGTTCCAGTAGACTTTTATCATGTTGAATTGTTTGCCCCAGAGGGCAGGAATGTGTTTGTCAATTGTGGAAAGGATTTTGGACCTCAAATGCTTTTACAGAGAATTACCGTTTCCTCTTTCATGTGATAAGTTTGATGAGCTTATGATGAGCATGTGACCAGCAGGTTTATCTTTAACCAGAGTGTTTCTAATAAATGGGATGGGGCTGAGGCTGGGTGGAAACCCACACACACACACACACACAGTGTTTTGAGTGTCTTTGTATGTATTTTTGCTTAAAGTTCTAAGTTAAAAATTCATAATTTAGTTTGTAATTTAGTTTTTAATGAACATTTTCCTACCTCTAACTTTTAGAACTAAATTGACTATTTTTTGGCACTGTGCCTTTAAAAGTCATGTTAATTACATTTTTTGCAAGTAAAATTAGGTTAAATTTACTGTGTTTCACTAAATGTTCATGTTATGAGTTACAATCTAGTTTTAACTTGATCATAATTTAATAATAGCCTCTTTTAAAAGCATTATTGCATTGTGCATTGTACATTCACAAACAATGTGCAAACTGTTAAGGTCAAACTGAAATGAACAAAGATCTTACAATAAAACTTCAGCCACTAGTTTCAAATGTTGGGAGCCCTCAGAAAGATGCGGAATATGATATGACACTTCTGAATGGAGGCAGCGAGCTGTGGCTTTATGGTTTGAGCTTGTGGAGGGTCCTTCTGTCTAGGTTTCTTTCGGTGTTGATTGACGTACAGTAGTAACCTCTGCAGAATGTCAGCTGAGAGGAAGCAAGCATTCCATTCCAGTGTTGCAACATAAAAAAGATTTTCTGGTTCATTAAAACAACTTTTACTTTTATTACAGGAATAAAAAGGCCGGGTTGACTTTTATTGGATATTTGTGTTTATTTACTTGTATCTAGCACTGAACTTGACACATCCAGAAAAAAACAGAGAGACTAATAGCTTTTGGTCCACCTACTTTTCCTTGTGAGATGAGATTATTGTGATCTGTAGACTTTTATGAGAGAGGTGCATATTTAAGTCATCAGTACTTTTATTTTATTTTCATGCTACTTGTTTTGAATAATTTGAAACATTGTGTATATTAGAAATTTCAGCAGAAATGTATTAGTAAGTTGCAATCAAATGTTATAAAAATGGCACAGCTAGGCCTATTAAAAACTTTAATTGAATACAATACCAAAAATGTCATATATTTAATACAATGTCCTAGTAAAAAACGTTTGTGTCGGAGAAGCATTTTGGCTTTTAAGGGATTGTATCACTGAACACAGGAGCTCAATTAAAAGAGGTGACATAAAACCAGCAAAAAGTATTTAAAAAAGCAATCATCTCGTGTCCCCCTCCTCGTTCTTTGGTATTGAACACATAAAAATACCATTAATATATATTTGATGATATGTCTGTACATTAATAGACATTGAAATACATTTGTTTTAATTATTTCATACATTTGTATATATGAAAGTCAAACAGTGATACGCTGATGTGAATGAGATCTCCGTTGTATCTTGAACTGTTGGGTGGATGTTTGGTCAGGCACTAGTTAGTCTAGACAAAATAGAATGGACACTCTGAAATTTTGAACGTTTGTCATTTGCATCCAGACAGCTGTGAAATGCCACAGAGGAAACCACTGTTTTAGAAGCCCTACAAGAACCTTAGTGAGAGCTGCGTATCACATCACAACAGACACATAAATACAAAAAAGGGCATGAAAGTACAACAAAAACAAATAGTGAAGTTCAAACAGCCCACAAAGCCTCTGCAAGAGGAAGCTGATCATGTAAGACATTCTCACAGTTTCAATATTTCTCTCTTTCTCATCACTGTATGTGTGTGCTGAATTTCTGAGGCCTTGTTAAAGAAAGGTCACTGCAGGTATGACCATGCAGGAACATCGTGTGTGTGTGTGTGTGTGTGTGTAAGGGAAATACTTAAGGAACAGCTGTTCTTAGAGCTCTAGACCAAATAGGCTGGTGAGTAGACAGACCACATGCTGGATGTCAGATGTTATCTTGTGTTTCAGCCTGCTGTGCTGATCTCAGATGATGATAGTGATTTTGATATAGGGAGAGTACAGTGAAATGGTCCTAGGTATTTTAACGTTTCTGTGGCAATTTATGTTTACCTATGTAAATGGAAGTGTCATGTTTTTTTCCTTTGTCTGGTCACTAAATTCTTTAAATAAATGGTTGTAGATTAGGATAAATAGATGGATTGATCGATTTAATTCATTGTTTCAGTGATTTATGCTTTGTTTGATTGATTCCTTCCTTCATTCCAGTTGATTTCCATGGATGGAAATCTTAAGAAATGTAATAATAGTAAATGAATGACAAGGTAATTTCAGATGTCAGATATGATTAAAGTAATAATGTGTGGTTCAGTAAGTAAATCATTAGTTCAGTTGCTCTTTAGCAATTCATGTTTGGAATAAAAACGGGTTCTTTGTTCCCAGACTTAACGGTAGATCCACACCGAGAAGTATTTGATGTGAAAATTTAAGATAAACATTTTAATTTGTTAATACAGATTAAAAAAAAATACAGAGATGTGTTCTAATTGTCATTAACGTTTTAGCGTTTTCATTCATCCTGTCTGCCACTGGTCAGAATTAAGATCAGACTGAATTTTCATGCAGAACGTTTGAGTTTGTGCGAACGTCTCAACTCCTTAAAAGACTTTTTGTAAACATTTTTGATTTGATTGGATTTGCTTTTCTTGTTTAGATTGAATAAATCTCTTTGTCATGTTGGATCGTTGAACAACAGTAAATAGTTTGGGTTTGCAAGAAGTTCTAAACGCACACTGCTTAAAAACGCACACATTTGAAGAAATCTGAAGCGGTTTTCGACTTTTTTTTTCTAGTCTTCTTGCTAGACTTTGTGTGCGCGTGCATGTTTGTCGTGCTGTGTTTGTGTTTGAAGTGGAAATGCTGTGTGTAGCAGAAGGCTGTGTGTGTGCTGGTGTGCTAATGCTCGGTGTATGAATAGATGTGCATATCTAAAGTGATGGTGTTTGTTTAAGGGAGCAGATTGTCCTGTTTCAGTTTCAGTTTTAGTTTAGTTTATTTACAGGTATGTGGCTTCTCGTCGCATAGTACCACAAGATCACAATGACTTATGTAAAATGACAATCTCCACGCATTGTCATGGTCATCTTCTGCTCAGTTTGTCACAGTTATTGAGCTGACTTTGCCTTTAGTGTACAGTGATTTGTATTTTAGTGTCCATCGGTTTTTGGAAATGTGAGGTCAAAGCTGAGTCACTCACTGTCATTCATTTCCTCTTTCAGATTACATCGTCTGTCTGTCTCACACTCGTGATTTACTCATGCTCTGTTTCACTTTTGCCTTGCACCCTGTCTTTCTGTATCTGGGGTGTGTGAGCATGAGTTTGTTTGCGTGTTGCTGATAGACATCAAACAGGCCCATCGAAAAGGAAGTGATGCGTGTATGACAGCGCCCCACCCTTTTCGTGCCGTGACATTTTCCTTTGTGCTTTCCCGTCTGATCCCTTGTTTCCTGAACTGTCTGTCCTTTTCCCTCTCCTATACCACTCCTTTCCTCTCAATCTCACAGGACCCAAGGAATGACAGCAAATCCCAGGGAACAGGAAATGACTGTTCAGACTGTCTAACTTTGATCCAATCATAATTGATCAGTCAGTACATACTTGCTCTGTTTAACTACTCCTCTCAGTCATTTTTCAGTGCTACACTATAAAAACAAAAACAAAAATGAAATAAAAATAGGACACAATGTATGAATCAAAACGAAGTAGTTTTATCTATACTTTTCAATTTGCACTTCAATGTGATGTGGTGGCATCATGATGCCCCCGCCTGCCCCTTTTTGAATGCATGATAAATAAAAACTTTGAAGATTTGCGATTGCACATACTCTGTTTATACATTACACATTTTATAAGATTATATGTTTGTCAGTGGTACTGAGGATCTGGAAATCATTTGCGATCGTCCTCATTCATCTCTACTTACACTGTCTACACCGGATGCGGAAGACTGTCTACTCTGGATGCGACAAAGGGACCATTGAAAATCATTTGAAGTTTTTGTCAGTACGTCATAAATGGAACGCAGCAGCAGTTTACTGTCAGGGTGTGTGGTGTCATGCCACGCCGCATCCAGTGTCGAGAGCATTACTGATCTATATATAATGAATCTCTATTATAGATCGGTGGTTCTAAAGTATTTTGTCGCGCCGCACCACTCGCATCCAGTGTAGACACAGTGTTAGTTGTTTTCCCTTATAAGGATTCACGCTTCAGGCACACCTCCCCCAATCTCTAATTAAGGATAATAATTAAGTTCATTTGTAACTTACAATGTTTTTTGTTTTTTATTATTATGTTAAATACAGATTCAGTCATATTAAAAATATTTTATGATACAACATCTATATGCCACTTGACTAAAAAGATAATGTGTAGTTTAACATTAGGCTGCTTTTGGGAATACCCTTGAGTTGGTTCATTCTCTGGCTCTGAATCAAAGTAAGTGAATAATTAAATTGGCATGATAATATCATGCATCAGCGATCTCACAGGCTAAGGATAGAATATGTCTATGGAGCATATCGGCCAGCACTCCCTGGTGTATTATGTGCATCATACCAGCATCAGTTGGGCTTCTCTCTCTGCTATTCACAAGTCCTGTCCCTTGATATTTTTTTTTTGTCTACATCCAGCACCACTATGTTCAGCACAGTAACTCACCGAAACGCACATGTAAACACCTTGTCTGATTGTCGCAGGTTGGCAGCTGGGCTTTGGACTGGTTGTGAAGTTATACTTCACCAAATGTAATAACTTTATGAACCACCTAACAGTCCCTCAGGGCCTAACACACAGCCCTAAAAAGGCCAATGTCAGGCCGTCTGGATTATGGGGCTTGAGCTTGTTTGGCATGCTGAGGCTCACAAGAACACACAGACTGTAGTGTGGTACGTGGAGGAGGAGTTTTGGAGGGCCGAACATTTGGTCTCAGGAACCAGATGGTGTAAATAGGTGGGGGGGTGGGAAGGAAGCCCCCCCCCCCCAATCCCTCCCTCTCAGGATACTGACGCCACAGAGTAAATCAGATCCTGCTCAGCTTCTCAGAGACGATTTGGTTAAACGTGACTCTTTGCTATGGCCTTGTCTGGATAAAAAAAATACTTTTCTGTTTGGACCTTTTGGAAATGTATGAGCGTATGTTGGTTTTAGGCAGGTTGTAAGTGTTTGAATGGCTGTTGCAGGCACTTTTCTGTGTCTCTTGAAGGTTAACGCGTAATGTTGGACCACTGTGGTGTTTAAGTGGTTAGAATGGAGAGGTCATCCCTACAGCATCGAAAGGGTCACGGTGAGTTTTAACCTCACTTTATTCTTCAGTGCATCTGGCTCTGGTCTCCATACTAAGTGCCTATGGGTTGTTGGCTAGTGTGATTTGATTCAGAACTCCGAGATAGTGATTTAACACATTCATTTTTTTATTTATACACTATTTTTCTCTGGACCTTCCTCCAGACCCCCTAACACCTCCTTGTGTTCCCCAACCCCATTTGGAAAACCCCTGCTGTGGATTGTAGGAGAATTTCTTATGTCATTGCAATCATGTGTGTGTATTTCCATGAGTATGGATTGAGACTAATGTGTTTAATAGCTGCCGTGGAAGTGCAGCACTGCTTCTGACACAAAGGGTTTCATGAGAATTTGACCTTTGTACCCTGAACCTAATGTCAGTCAGTAAAGAATGTTAATAATACATTTATTTGTTTGTTGGGTGAATGAGAGGAGAAGTGTAAGAGGAGAAAGAGAGGCATAAACAGGATTGGTCGAAGAAGAGGAGAAGTGTAATTGGGGTAAGTGGAGGTGGACTCTGGGATTGTGGGAAGAAGCCAGAGAACCGCTAAGAACAATGAGGTGTATTCAGCCAAACACACACACACAGCTAGAGCACAGAAAACATTTCCTTCCCCAAACACAAACACACACTTCTCAGATGCTATTTTATTCATGTAGCAGATGCTTTTGTCTAAAAGCATTTTACTTACTTAGATTTGAACATCTTAAACGGACTGATATGAGCTCAAAACAAAGCCAAGAACGTGTTCATGACATAGTTTTGATTGTCATCATTTACTCATCCCCATGTCGCTCCAAACCTGTATGACTTTCTTCTTGAAAAAACTAAAGATATTTTGAAGAATGTTCTCAAGTGTTTTTGGTTACTGTTGACGTCCATTGTAATTAACAAGAACCACTGAAACATTTCTCAAAATATCTTCTTTCATGTTTCATAGAAGAAAACGTCATACAGGATTGGAATGACATGAGGTGAGTAAATGATGACAAAATGTTCATTTTTGGTTGGACTATTCCTTTAACAGCTTGTGAGGGTGTGATCTGTTTCTCTTCAGATAGATGTCTAAATTCATGAAGAATCAGTCGTGTACCATAAATATCCAGAACTCCACAGCAGCTTGTTCACAAGTGCAGTTATGTTTTTTGGGAACATAGCGAAACTCTGTGGAAAGGGTGGAGACCCCTCAGAAACTCCTCTGAAGAACACAGGGGCTCTTCAGAAATGCACAGGCACTCTTCAAAATGCAGCCTCTTTCGAAACACTGAGTCTTTTCAGAAACAGAGGCTTCTTAGTTCATTTCTCAAAAGTCGCAGAGTTTTCCTGATGATCCTCTGGACATGTCTGTGACCTTTCATTTTCATCAGAGATACAAGAATGATCAAAGATGTACACTAGCACATTACGAGATAAGTCAGAAGACCTCTTGAAATAGTCACTGGAGTGGCCTAGTTAAGGCACTGACCTGAATGTGGTTTGCTTCCAACCAAAACCCCTTCAGGAACACTGAAGACAGACAGAGGCTTTGTTAGGGATCCAATCAGTGGAGACTGAGTTTGACTTGTTTTTCATCGGGTGTTTCTTATTTGTCTCTCGTCAGTGGCATGATTTTGTTCAGCAGTAGTAGCCACAAACTGCTTTGTCGTCCTCTTTATATATATATATATATATATATATATATATATATATATATATATATATATATATATATATATATATATATATATATATATATATATATATATATATATATATATATATATATATATATATATATATTGTTTGTTGTTTTTATGTCTGTAGCAACAGATCAAACAGTAATGCAGTCATGCAACATCATTACCATTTTTCGGTTTATATAGTTATTCTTATAAGCGAGCAGTGATGAAACCATTCACCTCTGGCCACTTCCAAATGGGGGCATAATTTGATTGCATCTCGCTCATTCGCTTTGGCGCTCTCACACACAACATCAGTTTGGTCATCTTCAACCATCTGCTTATGGTAGGCCACAGCAGGTCAAGAAGCACACACTTTCACACATGCAGAGAATGAAGTAAGGCTCCCTCCCAGCACACAGCAGGTTTACACTACATTCAATTTACTAAAGGTCACTCCCCCGTCTCACACACACTCAACACGCATTCAAAATGAGATGAAGTGCTTTCTTTCTGCTCGCTCCGCTCCTGTGGGAGCATTTAGTAGTGTTTTCCTCTTCTGCTTCAGGGTTTTCATTGCTTCAAATGCTTCTCAGCCTAATTCTGGTTTATTTTGTTGATGCAGCAGGGATTACCCAGGTTTACAACAAATCACTCTCACCCGCTCAGTGCCGCTCTGTGTGTGGTTTGAAGCCGAGACACAGTGAGCGAGTGAGTGGGCAGGTATCTTATTAATCACGCAGTGTTTATTTCAACTGTTAGTTATTGGTATTTTGTATTTTGCACTAATCCAGATTTCCATTCTTCATAAAATGAGGTTCAAAAATAGCTGTATAAATTCTGTCTCCGCTTGTTCTGAATTTTTGAACATTTTAGTTGGTATGAAGGTAATTTGTAAGTTGTGGCCTAATGGTTAGAGAGTCGGACTCCCAATCGAAAGGTTGTGAGTTCGAGTCTCTGGCCCGGAAAGAATTGTAGGTGGGGGGAGTGCATGTACAGTGCTCTCTCCACCCTCAATATCACGACTTAGGTGCCCTTGAGCAAGGCACTGAACCCCCAACTGCTCCCCGGGCGCCGCAAATGGCTGCCCACTGCTCCGGGTGTGTGTTCACAGTGAGTGTGAGTGTGTGTGTGTGTGTGTGTGTGTGTGCACTTTGGATGAGTTAAATGCAGAGCACGAATTCTGAGTATGGGTAACCATACTTGGCTGAATGTCACTTCACACTATCACTATGTAGCATATAGTGCAAATGCTGCAGCTTAATCCACTTCAGTATGCATGATGTGCTAGTACTAGGAGAGAGTTGACTTTGGCAAAGTAGTTAAAAGAAATTGAATTTCACTTTCTTTTGAGAACTTAATGTTCAGGTGAGTTTTCAAAATTGGGTGTTGTCAAGGTTATTTGATAGTATTGTGGGGGAATTCGCCAAGAATGAATTTCCTCTTTTTTTTTTCTTTTTTCAGTTCCTTTGTTCCCAAAGGAATTATGCAAATCAGTTATCATTGCAAATACACCCTCAAAATTCATGCTGAACAAAATGCTAAATTCATTTACCACTGTGATACAGGAACCTGAATCAACTCTTTGAAATGCTGAAAGTGCTGTCTGGATACATTCCAGGGTATAATGCTTTATCATTTGAATAACTGCTGTCTCGATCAGTAAAACATATTTTGAATTTCAGTACACTGACCACCTGGTTTCTTCTGGCCAGTAATAATAATGTGACCTTAATTGTACAAGGCAAATAGCGCTGAGTTCTGTAAATGTTGACTGGGCATTCTAGCAGTATAAAACAGATTTTTTTTTTTCTTTTCTTTTTTTTTGTGACTATGCAATGAAAGTCGTGGGCTCCTCTGTTGTTTTGAGTTACTCTAACTTTCACTCTATGGATAAAAAACGTTTTTATTTGTGTTCCACATGTTGGGAATGACGTGGGTGATTAGTGTTTTCCCTTTTAAACACACTTTTAAGTTGTTCGTAAAGTAAAAAAAAAGATTTTTAAAAAATTGGAGGCAGAACCGTGTATTTGAATGTAAATATTCTTAACTAAAGCTGTCGAGCACCTGACAACGTGAACATGTTCTTTCTACAGCATGCCCTGAAGGGACACATACACATCACACACATTCACAGTGCCAGACATCCTGATTCATTCTGTTGCAATCACCTGCATTCCCCAGTGCTTGTTCTCACTTTGGTGAACTTTTTGTTGCCAAAATTGAGGCAGTAATGCAGTCAATACATCGCAGGGATCAGTGAGATATTACAGTAAGAATCTTGTGTGAAAAAGCAATGATGAGATTTTAGCGGCAACGGTATGTAATGTTTTAATAAATGCACATACACCACTGTTCAGTTTTATTTTTATTTATATTATAAAAATGTTTTTGAAAGGTGGCTGAATTTATATATGTAATCACAGCACTATTGTGAAATATAAAAAAAGTTATATTTCAGTATATTTTAAAATGCCTAGGGATGTCCCAAGTTGCTCTCAAGGATTTTTGACTTTATTAATAATAAATAATTAGATGGAAAGCAACAATATAGTTAACCCACGGTTCTTTTTTTTTTTACCACATTTTTATGTGCGGTGCTGATGGTTTGGCTGAAGTTCTTTTCAGTGAAGGATTATCATTGAGGACTATTTCATGTCTGTTTCAATCATTCTGGTCTTCGGAGGCCGCCCTCGTGCAGAAACTCCACATATGCATCACAGAATTAATATAATTAACATGAGGCTCCAGGAAATCCCTAATAAGAACAAAGACTCCAGCTGTCACTGTAACTGAATATAAAGAAGATAGAAAAGTTTTGAATGATAAAACATGAAAACCATAAACACTCAAGTGTGGCAATATATATGGTTTATCTGTGCTCTTTAAGCCATCTTGGGTAGTTTCATAAAAATTAAGTGTATTTATAATCCATTGCTAATCGAATTTTACATTTATAGAATAAATTTTCTGCATTATTCTGTGATGATAAGCCACATCAGTTCACATAAGTAATCTAATACAAATACATGTTATAATGTTCTCTTGTTGGACAGCCGGTTTAGAAAAGTGGTAAAAAGGAAGATCTTTGGCACAGGTTATTTTTTTCAAAAGCTTGTTATAAGCGAAGAGGTGATTCCTCATCTCATCATGCAAACTCATGGGCACACACACACACGAGCAACTTTGAGAGAAATAAAACTCACAGGAATTAATTAAAGGCAGAACTGTGGCTGTCGTAATGAACGGTTCAGTATTATATTGAGAATTGTGTGAGAGAGAGAGACATTGGTAGATGTTAATGTGTAAATTGGATTGATTTTAATTAAGGCTGTCAAAAATAGCGTGTTAACGACGTTAATTAGTTGTTTGTCGTTAATTACGTCAAATTTTTTAACACATTTCACGCATGTGCAGTGTGACAAATTATTCAGGTCAGGAAAGTCTCGTTGATCTCTGAATTCTCAAGATAGTAAAAAAACAGCGGCGAGCTTAAGGTTTTACCCCAGTTACTCTCAAATACATTCATGCCAAGCTCGATACACAGAGACGACTTTGGTAGTTGATACGCTGGAGCTTCTTCCTGTTATAGCGTCCTGTGTTTCACACTGCACATGCGCAGAACGCCTACATGCAGTGCAGCGAAAGTTACAGCTGTTTGGAAAAGCATATGCATTTTTACCTGGTTTTACTGGCACTTGAAGCCTTCAGAACGTGAAAATATCGATCCTAAAGTATTGTGGCCCAGAGTGCTGCTTATGTGATGGTGGCGCATGTTTGTGTTTCTGAGTTCATTCTTTCGAGTTTCTCTATGCATAATTTCATAGATATGTAGATATATTTAACCACTGGTTCACCTAAAACTCTTACACTATCTGTAGTTAAATGGCATGGTTTGATATAGTGCTCAGGTAAATTTGATCTAAGTAAATGTTAAACTTTTGAAATTCAGAAAAAAAGAACCACATATTGATGAATCAATACATGAAAATTATGTATCTGTGTCCTGTTATTTATCTTTTGGTATGCATTTCAGGAAAAAAAATGTTTAGGATTCAGGTGTAATTGCAAATAGTGATTAATCCTGATTAATCCACTGAAAATTCTGATTAATTTGATTAAAAATGTTAATAATTTGACAGCCCTAATTTTAATAAATGTATAACTTATGTACTTGAAGTCTGGACCAAACACTAGGAAAATACAAATATTGGATCGGGACATCGTATCAGCATATAATCAATATTCAGTGACTTGGATCAGACAGAAAAAAAATAAAATCTTATCCAGAAATCCCTACAAATGTATTTTTTTTCTTCTATTGACAGCTGAATTTTCAGCAGCATTACCCCAGTCTTCAGTGCCACATGATCTTTCAGAAATCATTCTAATTTGCTGATTTTGTGCTAAAGAAATGTTTCTTACTATTATCAATTTTGAAAAAAGTTGCTTTATATTTTTGTGGAAACTGATGCTAATTGTCGGGATTTCTTGATGAATAGGAAGTTTAAAAGAAAGTATTTATTATAAAATGAATGCCTCTCAATTAAAGTATTTATTTCTTTAAAAAAAAAAAATGTATCTTCTTAACCCCAAACTAGCTTAAATGCACATTTTCACTGAATTTTCATTCAATGAACCAAAGTGATGCACTAAGGTCTAAAAATATTCTTTGCTGGTTTCTTTGCAGGTCTAACAAGTGACAGATGCTCAATGGCAGGAGGTTACAGCAGCTGTCAACATAATTATTTTAGACCACAAGTGATAACTTGATTTTAAATAACATCAAAACATGCTGGCTCACCGCTGCATTGATGTCTGCATTTGCCAGATTTGTGATATGAGTGCAGTCGATTGTGATTACATTTGCAAACCACAGGAGTCGCTTAAACGTCGATACCACTAAAACAGCATATGAATTCAGTCAAAAGTTTGTGATGTTACAAACTCTTCATATCACACTGTTTTTATGAATCCGTGTGCTTTTTGAATACAAATACATCTGATGTTTACAAGGAAATTCTGTTAAGGTTTCCTAACCTGCACGACAATGTTTTAACAACACTTTAGTTAAAGTGTCGAGTGTAAAGAGCTAGCCATGTCAAAAGGGACTGATTCTAGAGCTCTGTTATATACAGGTCTCATATCAACACATAGAGACACTTATGAATGCTGTTAACCCTCAAAGCATGTTTTTGAAACCGCTGTGAGAGGAATGCTGATACATGATGGATACTCCCTCTATCACACGAGCTTTATTTAGCTCAGAGCTGTGGCTGACATGTCTTTGGGCTGTATACTGTTGATGTTCTGGATGTAGCGCAGTCAGTGTCTCAGACTGCAAACCAGTGGAGATGTTGGGCAGAATGTTGAATGTTTTGCTGATTTTAAAATATTTATCAGAAATAACTCTACAGTATACATTCTACAGAAAAATTTAATAAAGAGAGTTTTTAAGCACATCCTTGTTTTATAAAACATCAAGCAATTCCCAAGGTTTGTCAGCGTTTACTGATCTGCGAATATAGGATGTAGTCATCAGGGATATCCTAGCATCCCGTTCACACTCATAATGAGAACACAGCAGAAATGTATCATAAGAGCCTATGAAGCAGCTGCCCTGAGGCAATTACAGGAGCTTTTGTGTTGTATTTGGAGACTTGTTTTGCTGTAGGGTTTGTAATGACTTATAGTGATGTGATTGTTCAGACTTTTAGGGCTATTTGTTGAATTCCAGATTTAAATCTGATTCACAGGCTGTACATTTTATTCTGATTTTGATTGAGATTGGTTCTTTTAAGATTAATGCAGCTGTATTTGGGTTATGTTTATTTTATTTTTTTTAATTTTCTCCAAGTGTTCATTTTAAAGTACGTAACTAGTTTGGTCATATATGTTTTCGATTCTTTAAAAAAAACAGCTCTTAAAAGTCATTAGTTTATGAATTAGGTTACATTGGTTGTGCTGCATTCGTTTGATTAATTCAAAAGTACCGGTCCATATGAGTCATTCTGTTGATAGTCGGACTAGCTAAGACTTCAGATATATGAAGACAGTGCACTCGTATTACTTCTAGATGGCAAGAAGTGTATGCACAGTATGGCAAGGACTAATTGAAAGAGCTGATTGGTAGTCAATGCATCACTGTAGTTATTTTTTAATGCTATTTGGTCATAAGAAACTACATTTATAATTTGTTGTAAGATGTCAATAGTGAATTCAAATATTAAATGTATTTGTTGGTAGACAGCTTTGGGAAATTCGATGTGCTTGCATGACTGAAATAGCTGGCCAGAGGCAATTCGAAGATAGCAGCCAAGTGAAATTACTTACCTTTAAGGGACTTTGCTAACTGGTAGTGCTGTTTTTGATGCATAAAAAAAATTAAAACGGGCTCATAGTAGTCTAATTTTATATTTTTTTTGTTCAAGTTACACTGGTTGCACTATATGTTTGTTTTTCCATCTGCAGTTGGCAATGATAACTCAGTAGAAGCCTATTTTTGCCATTTATTTTCTGTGTCAGTCTCTTTATTGCATTTGGTGTGTGTGTGTGTGTGTATTAGGGCTGTGTATTGGCAAGAATCTGGCGATACGATACATATCACGATACAGGGGTTGTGATACGATGTATTGCAATACACTGCGATACTGTAAGCAAGGCGATATATTGGGATATTTCTCATTTTAGGAATTGTATTGTAAGGAAAGCTGTCATTAAGAAGATCACCATATTAAAATCTGAAATTTATTTAATCTAAAACCAGAACACAGTGAGATCTGCATTTGCAATAATCAGTCCCTGTAACATTCAACATTATTGAACCCCTTTTTGTGCAGTATGAGTAAAAGGGGACAAATTAAAGTGCTTGCAACATCTTTTAATAAAATAAAACAATATAAAAACAATAAAGGCAAAATCTGAAAAACCAAGGCTTGTGCATTATAAAGAATAATATTCTGAATAAATTAAAGTTGGTTTGATGCCTTTATCTCAAATGGTGTCAGAGTTTAATTAAAGTAGATACAGTATATAAAACGTGAAAAATATTGATTCAGTACTGTATAAAAAAACAAAGGCATAATCTGAAAAATGAAGCCTTGTGCATTATACTGAATGATATTCTGTATATTTTACAGTTGGTTTGATACCTCTAGATCAAATGGTGTTGTTAAATGGATTTATATTGTTGCATACATTTAAAAGTTGTAAAATTATTATAAAACATAAAACGGTAATTAAAAAAACGGAACTATTATTATTATTATTATTATTATTATTATTTGTGCAATAACAGGGATGTTTTCCGAACATTTTTAGTTTTGGTTTTGGTTTTATATTGTGTCTCACAGTTAAAATTGTTTAATTAATTTAAATGCTTTTTTTATTTGTCTTTTAAAAATATTCCCCCTAGAAATTAAGCCTTGTGCAACATTTGTGACTATCTGAGATAGTTTGGGAACAAAACATAACAGCCACAAAGAGTATTGGCAAAAAAATGAATGTCTAATGAGTGTCAAACATCTTACTAACTTTTCCTTCGAAAACTGCAACATGAGCACCACACCAAATACACAAAATGCCCCCAAAATAAGAGAGAACTGTGGCCGCGGGGCGACCTTCTAGACTATGGCTGTGCCCCGTGTGAGCCTCTTCACACGGGTCACGGCAAGCGGCAGAACCGAGGCAGTGACAGCGCCACGGTCCCGTGGTGGACGTCAACACAAAGCCAATTGACGGCACACTTCAACTTTGTACACCGAAACATGAACTGGGAAAATTCTTTCACCCTCCATTACTAGCAGCAAACTACATTAGCGTTAACATTAGTGGCGTGCTGTAATGCTAGTATTTCCTGTCACTCAGGATTTGTTCAGAGATGAAGACTGGCATCTAGTCTTTTAAAAAAAAATATATATATATTTTTTTTTTATCGATTATTACCTTTTTTGAGAATTGATACAGTATCACCTAACAAAATATCGCCATACATGTATTGATATTTTCTTACACCCCTAATAAATTAATAAAATCTTATAATCTTTAAGAATTCATGAGTTTAACATCTGCAGTACAAAACAATGTGTGTTATTAAATCAGCCTCACAAAAAGATGTTTGTGAGGGCCACTATGGTCGGGAAACCCACTTTTTTGAGCACAGATGACCATCTCTGCCCTGCTGTCACTTTGAGCTTTCTCAAATGTGTCCTGCACACACGGAAGAACATCATAAATTTATTATGCTCTGAGATTTTACTAGGCGAGGAGAATTATAGTAAGTTAAAATGTAATTCTCAGTCATCATGCTAAGCCACAGAACCCCCACCCATTAGCCACTAATTTTTCATTTTTATACTATAACGCTTTGGACTTCCTGTTTATTGACCGGAGGGGGTGGCATAAGGAAACGGGAGGGAGGGGTAGTGGAGAAGGAGAGGGAAAAGAAACTTTACTTTAGGGGGTTTCCATCTTTCCTGAGATGAGAAGAGGCTACAGGAGTGTTCATGTTTTATGCCTGTCTTGATGTTCTCTGTGAATCTCTTTTTTTACCATTGACTATTCCTGAACTTACTAATAAAATAGTATTAACTGTTGGTTGGTGACATGAAGAAAAAATGTAATCTAATGATGAATAACTCAAATTCAGTAGCAGTGGTATACCGGCTTCTGGGAAATGTCATGGTATTATAATTGAAAATTTATGTTTTTTATACTATGTACATTTTCTTATTTACGATATTTGAAAAAAATTATCCGGATAGGAAATGTCAAGAGCATGTACAGAAATCCTTTCCTCCTCAAATGTCTGTCAGATTTGTCAGCTAGTGTCACATATGTATGAAGCAAAGAAGATATCAGAGAGAACCAAGGCTTATACCACCAATCTCCATCCCTCGCTGAAAAATTACATTCAAATCAGCAGTGTGGGGTATTTTTGGATGTCCAAAAAACATTTTAATTTTGATAGATTTTAAAAGCTATGGTATTTCCAGTTGATGCATGATCCTATCCAGTAATCGCTGTAAGCTTTGTGTTTTGTTAATTTCAATAAGAAACAAAGAATCCAATTTAAATCTTGAAATACTGTAAACCAGTTAAACTGCAAAGTCTTCTGTTACAGTTATTGAGTTCTGTAAAGCTCATACTTATGCAACTCTTCACATGCCACATATCATATTTGTTGATGGAAAGCGACATGTGAATGGTGTTAGACAGTGTGTTTTACTTTAAGTGTGTGATCTAGAGGCAGTAGAAATGTCGGCGTCTGGGGGGGAAAATCCCAAAGCACTGCTGGGAGTCAGGGAGTTCTGGAATGCTGAAGGGGCAGAGCATTGAGGAAGGAAACGGACAAAGCTGATCTGATCACAGCAATGAAAAGTGTTTGTACGTGACCATTTGTGTTCATATGCACATGCAGATTTACGCAAACATTTTGACATCTGACATTTCGGAGTTCTCCTGACATTTGAAACTATAAATTTGCATTTGGTGTCCAGCAACTTTGGGAAAAAAACACTATTGTTTTACTCTTCACTTTTCACCTTCATTTCCTTGTGCTTTTGTTGTAAATGGAAATGATCTTTTTAGGCTGTTTGTGTAATATGATATATTTTAGAATGTCATTTCATCCATATCTATTCCAGTGAGCCAGAGATTGTCTTTAAGGGCTTTCAGGCAGCCTGCTTTTATAAAAAGCCCTGAGTTTCAGAGCCCAACTCACCCTGACAGCCATATCAGCTCAGTCTGCGTATGAATACAAAGACTGTTACTGACAACATCTGCAAGCCGTCTATTATTGTTTTGGATTTGTTTTGGCTCACATGGATTAAACGCCTATAAATTATCACTTTTTTTATATTAATAGTCATAACGTCAAGATTGTGCCAAAGCTACTGTTTTGATTGACAGTTATTCTGTTGAGAAATGTTGGTTTCCTACGTCTTGCCTCACACAGCATTGTCATTGGCTATCTAGTCAGTGCATGCATGGATTTGATAGTTTCCCAGATGTTAATGGTGTACACTTAGAAGTTTTATGCTAATGTGGCCTACTTAAGAAATTCTCAAATTGTTGTTTGTACTGCACAAAGAGAAAAGCGTTTTTGACATTTTAGAGGACAACATTTCAAGTTAATCACGGTTTCATTAAATGCATATTCTGATGTACCACTCATATATTTTACACTCTGTCTGGCTTATTAGTTTCAGCAAAATAAATCCCCATTTTTTGCTATCCAATTCCAAATCACTTTATTCAATTTGAAAACTCCTTCGCTCCTTCCCCAAATGTACATCAAACAGTACCTCAATACTTTCTAGGCAAATTACTGATATAGGAGAATATTTAGTGTGTTTACTAGTGCTTTTTAAACTGATTTGTTCTGTCACTCAGACACCAACAAAATCAAAGAGCTTTCATTGGCTCCTAAAACATGAAGTGGGTAATTTCTCTTGTGCCCTGGTAAATCTAATGATGGAGTTCACTACTGGAATATTAATGACATGAGGAATCTCCCATTTTCTCTCTGGCTATCTCCTTCTCTTTTATTTTAATTCCTGTGTAGAAATACTACTGCTTCTGACAGCTTTAAATCATGTTTTTAATGAGATGATAATGGGATCGGTTTCATTGCATCTCCGATTTAGTGGATAGTGTCCAGATGGAGGCAGATGAGAAACTTTAATGTCAGGATTGATTTTCTCAGGGCAAGTCACTTTAGTTTGTTTTATGTTTGCTTGAGGTCTGGCCATCAAGTCAGTCAATTAATGCAAGTAAACAGTAGTTTACATTGCAGTTACTGTGTAAACTACTGTAGCCCAGCTGCTGTGATGTCTGTTAATCATAGAACAAAAGAAAAAAAGAGGAAATCAAGAACTTTTTCAGCTTAAATAGGATTAATAGGATAAGTCTTTATTTAACTTGCAATTTAGTGTTTGATAACTAGGGATATGCCAGTATCAAATTTTCCTGTTGCAATAAATTGCTAATTGCTAATGAATCTTCAGAAGATTTTTTTTTTATTGGCACTTTGTTAACTAATGAATTAATGTTAACTAATGAAGTGTAACCTGATGTAAAGTGTGAATGAACAATAAAGAATCAAAACACTTTCAGACAATATCTAGGGCATATTGTAGTCCAGATTAAAATGGAAAAAAAGTTTGAGAATAAATGGCGTATTTAGCCTAAATATTTACGTTTAATATATCTTAATATTCAGTTTTGATGCTGTGATGAACACCATAGGAAATCCACAAAATCTGAATGGCTATTTAAAATTATTTAAATATGTTTTAGAAATTCTGCATTTTGACAAGTTGATGAGAATATTATTCTTAAAATGCATTCCAAATTCTGAATAATTTATCATATATATTATTATTCACGGTATCTAGAAGTGCCCACAATAACAATTTTGTGCATATTCATTACCGTCATACATCTCATTACCGAATACCTGCACATGTCTATTGATAACTTTATTTCCTACTTGCTGAAGGGCACAGGTAAATATGTATTTTTTTTTATAATGGGTTAATGTGAAGTCGTTGTAACTTACGAGCTGCGCAAAATATGATAATGTTTTGCGAAGGTGATGGAGATTTACTGCTTATTACAGAACCAGCTTTACTGACAGGATTCCTATTAAATATTGTGCAGCCCTAATGTGAAGAATGTTTTAAGTTTAAGTTAGAAGTTATTTAAATGTTAAAATGGAAAGTTCTCAATTATACTGTAATGTTGAATGGCTATAGTCAATGGTTAAATATTAGCGGGGAAAACTATTTCACAGAGACACCAGTAGTAGTATTCGTATTAGTTATACTCGCCTTCAGTAAAAACAAATGTTAAATATATACTGTTTTTATGTTGTTTCTTCATTTTAAGATTGAATGTTTAATTATTGCATTATAAAAGTTTATTTAAATACTTTAATGTTAGGTGGGATCAGGGTCACCCTAAGTGGGGTTCTTTTGGTGTGGTCGCACCAGGCCCAGTGCTGAACGGACCAAGGGGGAAGCTCTTTTACGTAATGAAATGGTAAAGAAATCAAGTCTGATTCTGGTTTTATTTTAATCAAGTGATAATGATTGATAGAATGATACATTTCTATGAAGAATGATGATCTAGTGACAATCTGGTGTGCGTTGATCAACCCCAACCCCCCCCAAAAGTGATTTTTAGCCTTTTAATCCTCTGAACACACACACACTAGATGATTCGAGCAGACCACGAGACCACACACTTGATGATTGTAGGAACGATTTCACAGTGACACTTGATCTCACGGAGGCTCGCAAGATCAAACGTGACTAGACAGGAAAAACAAATAGGACAATCAACATTGTCAGCTGGCTCTCCTGGCCCGTGTTCTGTTTCACAGTGAAAAAGGAAATATAAAAAAGAATATGGATGACGTTCTATGCTTTCGTGGCATGTTTGTGGCTACTAAGTTTGAGCTATAGAAGCATGAAACATCCGGTTGGTGACACTTTGCTCGCTCTTATTGGCTATTGTGGGGATCACGTCAGAGGCAGCCCGATCAAGGGTCAGTTCATCGATGCTCCAACTCGATTGGGAGCAGATAAATTATCATACCACATAGAGTATATTTTTGGACAAAAAATTGTCTGCGAAAAGCCGCGAATTGGGCCACACCCCCTGATCATTTAGGGATGCAAATCAGGCTTAAAATCAGCCCAGACTATTAAAATGGTCTAGTGTGCGGCCAGCATTACACTACACCACTGACTTTACTGATGGTTACATAAGCGCTCGTTTGTTTCATTTTTTTATATTTTGTTAATAAATCAGAGTTTATTTGTATGTGTACCTTTCTTTTTTGGGGCATTTTGGAGGCACATGTTGTAACAACAAAATGTGGGCTCGTCCTTTTTGTATTTATTTGTGCTAATGTCTTTTTCATTAATTTTGTCATTTTCTTGAATTAACCCTACTGAAAGAGTATATTATCTAATTTCACTCTTTTACTTTTTCAGAGCTGGAGGCGAAGGAGGCCTGTGACTGGCTCAGAGCAGCAGGGTTTCCTCAGTATGCTCAGCTGTATGAAGGTAATTCAGAACTCATCCTACAAAAGTCCACTCATCTCTCCATTTCCACACCATATCTGTCTCTTTCTTATGCCCATTAGCTCTGCTCCTTTGTGTGACTCATTTTTTTCTTCTGGTTTCCCTCCATATTGTTGCTTTAGAAAGGTGCAGAGATCCTCCCTCCCACTTTGTTTCTGTTCATGTCCATGACTGAATGGATGTGAAAGCTTCAGTATTATTTTGTTTGAGGCTTAGTGATTGGAGAAATTCATGCGATGGCTTTTGGTTCAGATCCCTTCTGGGTTGTGTAAAGCCATGCTGAACCAGTATGAGTTTCACAGCACTGCTCTGAAGCAGCCAACACAGGTGCTTTCAGAGCTTATTTTAGTCCTGCTGGCCTGCCCCATAACCAACCAGAGACTGATTTGTGCCATTTCACATAAACTAATGTTTAACAAATCTGGAAAGTTCATGCTTGCTCAGTTAACGGGTAATAGAAACAGAAATAATTCTGGGAGAAATCAATTTTAGTTTTAAATAATTTGCAGACTCAAATCGAAAAAAAATAATTATAATAATTCTGTCATCAGTTACTCATCCTCATGTCAGTCCAAACCCTCTGATTTACTTTCTTCCACGGAATGTAAAAGAATTTCCCGGTCACCTGTTTTCCATATAATGATAGTGAATGAGGACAGGTGCTTTCAAGTTCCACAATGGCAAAAAATAAAGCACAAAGTGTTATAAAAGTTATTCATATTTCACAACTTTATTCCAAGTCTTCTTAAACTGTGTGATAGCTTTGTGTGACACTAGGCATGCACAATGTAAACATTTAGATATTTCACATTTGGATTACCTTTGACAACTGTCATCTAATACTCTCTTAAATCAAATCTTTTAAAATACGGTACTAATATTTTAATAACACCGTTAAATGCAATCTTTAGCAAATCCCAAAATTGTGATGCTTAAATTAACTTACAGTACAGTTACATTAACTTACATTAAACTTACAGTACAGTTGGTAGAGTATGCTGATAATACTAATACAAATCCATTAAAAATATTATTTTTTACTAATCTGTAAAAAAACAAAATACAGAAACTCTATTTTAGCTATTTTTAGCGGGTCTTTTCAATCGTTTTTTTTTAAATGAAAGACAAGTCCTTTGGAAGGATGTATCATCAGCTACAATGCTTCGAACACGCTGTACTTTTATCACTCGCAGCCTCCTTTTTATTCCTGTCAAAAATGAAATCTGACTAACAACTACTGTACAAACAGGGTTTTGTATTGCATCCTTCTGTTTTTTAGCATCTCTCAGCATGAGTACTGCCTTTAAGGATGCTGTTACAAGTTAAAAGCAGAACTTGGGATGCATTATAATAACAGGCTGCCAAAATGATTATCAGCTGATATTAGCAATATTTTTCCATTTTTAATAATAACAATGTTAAATGTAACCTTTAGCAAATTGCTAAATGATTAACCATATTTCATACAGCACAATATGGTGATGTACATGATTAATTTTAGTTCTTAGTGTTTATTTTTATTTATTTGTTTTTCAGTAATTTTAATATTATCAATTTATCAGTTATATATATATAATATTAATGTTGTTTTTAAATGGCTAATCAAACTTATTAATTCCTTGTGCTTCTCTAAAACAAATAACTATCATATCTGCCACCTGCACACTGATAAAAAATGTAAAAGCCAAATGCAGCAGCACTTCCGTTCACTTGTCTCATGTAAGCATCCTGACAAGCACCTGTCATCGGCTTGGCTTCCTCTGAAAGAGTTGTGTATTTTCCTGCTGCCTCTCACAGACTAAGCTGGCAGTGCCCTGACCCACGCTGGCTGTGACAGAAACAGAGATGTGCTGAATTAATGATACGCCAGTTCCCAAGACATTCCCGCTGTCCACGTCGTAGGTCCTGTATTGGATTTTTTTTTTAAACAATGTATATCAAAGCGAACTTGGATTCATTCATCCTCTGGACATCTGAATAAAAATAACTTTAAAAGAAGATGTGATGTAAAAAATAGCAAGACTCTGATCCAGCGACTGATGACAGAATAACTGCTCTGATTCTGTATAGGTCAGTGCTGAGGCATTCTGCGATCTCTGTTGTGTGTTGATGTCCAGTTTCAGCATCACAGTCAGCACTTTCCCACTTTTATCTCTGTATCATCCCCTGATGCTCCATTAAAAGCTCAATAGTCATTGCTGGGTTTTTGTTTGGTCTCTTTGCAGCTTTTGAAAATAGGCCTATGTGTAATAACCGTATGGCAATAAAAATAGATTTATTGGGAAAATAAATGAGGACATTTGTTGTCACTTGCATTTTAAGGTTAAATTGCCGCATTAACAAACAGATCGGTCAGGCTTCCCTAAACCCCCCAACCCTCAAGCCACTGCATTTCAAAAGAGAAAAATGACTTTTTTTATACTGTTTATATGCTTAAATGCATTTAAGTGATCTGGGTGCTCTATTTTTGTTATCGGTTCATTAGTGTCTGGAGTTCACTACTGATTGGATATTTCCTTCAGAGAAGGGGCCTTTATTCACCCCCAAGAGCCATGTGAGGGATGTTTCATTATGCGCTTTATTTCACGTCTTCTGAACTGTTGATAACAAACACCCGCTTACCTCATTGAAAGTCTTTGAAGAGCAAGGACAGTTTTTAATATTTTTAAACTCTGATTGGATTATTCTGAAAGAAGAAAGTCACATACACACAGGATGCTTCAAGGGCGAGTAAAAGATGGACACGTTTTCATTCTCGGGTGAACTAACCCTTTAAGAAGTGTTTGACTGTGTGTAAGGAAGAAAACTTGCTGGTGTTTCTTGAACTCCTGTGATAAGGACACTCATAACCAAGACATTTTGAGAGGAAGAGACACAAATAGCTTCTTGTTCTCAGATAAACAAAAGAAATGGCAGCTTTTAAATTCACACTGACACTTCATGTGTCATGCTGTATTGCATACTGTAGAAATGCCTAGTTTGACTTAAGTCTGACTTTGTTTGGCAGCAGGTTGATTTGTTTTTCTTTTGTTCTTGTGGTGTGAGCTGAGTTCTTTCTGGCAATCTTACTGCACTACTGTCATTAGTTGGACCTGCAGCTCAGAGGGGAAGGAGGTTGAAACAAAAGCTGGAAACGGGGCACCTCAGCATTGTTGACGCGCACACACACACACACAGACACACACACACACACAAACAATACACAGGTGTACACACACCACACTCACATTCTGTCTCTCTGTTCCATTTTAGAGCAAGGTGTAGTTTTTGGTGTGGACCTCTGTCACCCTGAAAGAAAATTTTGATTCTAAGTGTTTGCATCGGCTGTTTTGACTTCCTGGACTTTAAAGCGAAGTCAAACTTCTTTTAGTTCACACTCACACTGGTGTTTTAGGATGCCAAAATGTTTGAATGTAATAATAAAAATAGTAATAATAGCCTAATTTTCATTTTATCAGTGCCTTGCCTTCCATAAAACTCAAGTACACCTTAACACAGCATAAAGCAACTAGTAAGCAAATTGAACAATACTTAATGCACACAAGAAATATGTATATCAGTTTTATGTATGTTGATGTATGCAAATGTTTATTTGTTATAAGTGTTGTCAATGCACATACTCTGACAACTCAAACTCAGTGTCAAGATTTTCTCATTTTGTTCATTCGTTAACCACATGCAAACACTTTTTGTCTGCATTGTGTAAGGGTTAAAGTTGTTTGTGTGATCTTCCTTCCTTTTTTCCTCCCTCTTTATCCCTTTTACTGACCACTGGATTGTTACATTTGCTCTCTGTAGGTTTTAATAACCCCATTATAAAGTTGAATGAAGTAATTAATTGTGGTGCTTCCTGTGTGCCCCCAGCCTCTCTGTTCCCCATTGAGATCTCTGCTGTGAGGAGAGACCATGAGTTTCTGGATCACGACTCTCTCAAGGCATTATGCAGGTGAGAAACCATTGCGGTTTCACTTAAATATTAATTACAGTGCTTTAAAAATATTCCATCCATAATAATGTGTTTATGACATACTTTTAATAATATAAGTCACATGTCATGAGGGGGTATCTGCCATTTTATTATCCATCTCTCATCACCCTGGCGATGGGTCGTTTGTGTCAGCAGGCCTTGCTGTATTGTTCTGTATATTTCCTTTTTATTCTCAGCTTTATTCTTTCTTTTCGCATCTCAATGTGGAATAAGTGATTAAGTGACCGGTCACACCTGCAGAAGTCACATTGGAGCGAATGGCCTTTTCTAAAAGATAAGGAATAAACAAAGAGGGGGAAATTATATTTCCCAGGGTGCAACTGTTGTCACTTGGTCCTAAGGTGATAGAAGAAGAGAGAGATGGAGATTGAATACCATTTGTCCCACACTGGCTAGTTACACACACTATGCTTGGCTGCTAGCTACTGATAAAAAATATTAGGGTGGTTTGAAGAATTACGAGAACTGAAACACACAACACACACACACACACACACACACACACACACACACACACACACACACACACACACACACACACACACAGCTGAATCTGAAATACTAGAACTCTAAAGTATACACATCGCATGTCCATAGTTATCTATATTTAAAGCTGTGAAGAAAATGCAGTTATATTTGTGTGCCTCCTACGGCTTGATTGTTGCCAAAATTTTGGATTCAATGCTAGTGACAATACTAAACTGATATCCTAAACTAAAAACAGCCTCAGGCGCTTGATGAAAGAAACGAGGACATTTAATTGATTAATTCAACTTCCATAATTCAAATTAATTTGAATGTAAAATGTAATATATGACGACAACATCAAATGACAGCTGCAGAAACTTCTGTTAGGTGTATGAGTGTGGGGAAAGATGTTAAATTAAGTAGATAGCTTTGTCCAAAGCGGCTTGCATTCAGCAGACAAGCACACCATAAAAAATCGAATCCAATGATGCACACAGCAAAAATATTTTGTGGATATTTGCGCTTTGCTAACCTATTGATAATGCTCTTTATTCTTATTGTCATCTTACTCATTATTATTATTATTATTATTATTATTATTATTATTATTATTATTTACGGAGTAATTCATTTAATATATTGATGTGCACAAAGTCTCACACTCTTTTGTCATCTTTCTCAAATACCACAGTGAGCACACTCTCCTCTTGTGTGTTTGTTTTCTAGGATTAGTTTTGGTCCGTCATGCAGAAAAAGCATTATGTCCAAAAGAAATCCTGTGGCCACTCCTGCCAAACACTATGGTGTGACTAGGCCTATGCGTTTAACTACTGTGATCATTGGTGCGAATTGACTCCATCAGTCAAAATGGATAGTTCTTGCTCACATTGGCTGGTTTGGGCTATATTTCTCTGCCTCTCACAGTGTTTGTACTTCAACTCTGACGATTTTCACAGATAAATCATGAGGTGACATTCATATATGTGATAATAATGCAGCATCTTACATATACACCTAGACAGGCACATAGAGAGGGCCAAATGCTCATGAACACATCACTTACATGTATGCTTTCAAGGCCACTCACATCGACTGTAAGCAGAATGATAATCAGATAATGACATGGTGATGAATGCCTCTCTACCTCTAACAAAAGTCCTGTCATGTTGGAGCTGATCGGGCACAGATGGAGGGAGAGTGGTGTCAAGTTCAAGCTATTCTAGAAAAGATGGGCTCATAGAGCACTCTGTCAAGTGTGGTATTTATGCAGTTGACCTGGGAGCATCATCAGACCTCAGTCAACCTCAAGAAAAACACACTTACTGAATTAACTTATGGCTTCGATACCTTGCTGAGAGAATAACAACAAATTAAGCTAAATAGTCCATATTTGCATCACTCTTTCACTTTGTAATTTGGTCTTTGGTTTTGTGACTTTGTGCATTTATTCCCTTGGTGTACGTTTTACAAAAAAAAGATTTTTCTCCGATGTCGATATTTGTGAAGATTTGTATTTTCACAAATTTGAACCACTGTGCCAACCCGCCCCACTAACCAAGAATTATACAAGCAGATATCATGTGAATTAAAATCCTACGGCACTCAAATATTCTTCTCCTTGTGTCTACGTGTGTGTTTAGGAGGCTAACGACCCTGAACAAATGTGCTGCGATGAGCTTAGAGGTTCATTTCCAGTGTAAACAGGTAAAAAAAAAACACACCATCCGCTTCTAATTCAATTATGTGATCTGTGATTGCTCTTTGCTTGTCTCTTTTCATCAGTTTTGACTTCCACTAGATAGTATCTTTTAAACTTAATTTTAGCAATCCTTTTAAAACTCATCTATGCCCTTGGGTTTTTACTATTTTTAGTAGAGTGAATTCTGATACACTCGGTTTGCCAATTTTCTTCTTAATACTTTCAAAAATGGAGAAATCTTTTCATTATCTAAGTGTGCGTGTTTATGTGCTACTGTCAGCAGAGTGAGGACTCGGAGGAGGATGACTCGTGTGCCCTAAGCTCCCGCTGGGCATTTCAGCGTGAGAGTAAAACTTGGTCCCGTCTCTGCACTCTCTCACCGTCCCCTGTCCCCCCTGGAAACCTGGCCTCAACCTTCCGACCCTCAGGCAGTAGTGACAGCGTGCTGAGTGACATTAGTCTCCTAGAAGTCACCTCGCTGACCTCCGACCTCAGTGCTAGCAGTTTGAGCTTAGACAGTGCACGGCAAACTACTTCTCCAGAGGTTGCAGCTTTTAGCGACATCACAGTGGGTGAGGGTGCATCGCTAGTTTGCGTCTCAACAGGCCAAGATGAAAAGGATGACACCGGATCCTCCTCATCTTTGCCGTCTGTAAGAGAGAAGCCGAAGCGTCGATCTAGATCTTTTTTAAGGAGGAAGGAATCAGTAAAGAAGCGGGATTGTGAGAGAGCGACCGTTCCTAAGAAAATTTCAAAGGCAACCCAACACCAGCCACCCTCGGGTCTGCACTGTACATCCAATTCAAGTTTGCCTGGTCAAACCACTAAAATTAAGGGCAGAATTGCCAAAGATGTGGCATGGAAGTCACATACGATATGCCGCAGTAACATTAGCCAGGAACGCACTCAAGAGCCAGTGCACAAGCCTCAAAGATCATGCCTTTACCTGGAAGACTACCAGTTACCCAATCAAGTCAACCGTCAGAGGAAAGAGGATCGTTTGGTCCACCTGCCCTTTGACCACAAGCCTGGAACTTTCCCCAAGTCTCTCTCAATAGAAAGTCTCTGTCCGCTCTCGGTTTCTCAAAGTCCTGACCATGTTGACTGGGCAGGAGATGATGGAGACCTGTCTTTGGATGGAAGTGTTACTCGCAGTGTGTCGCAAGATTTTCTCTCAGGTTTTGGGAGGAGAAGCTCAATTGGAAGCATTTACGATAATGTCCCAGAGACACCAGGCAATCCATGTGACATCTTTGACCCTGGAAAAGAGAAAGTTTTCAAGCATCTAGATGACATTCTACAGCATGTACATGGGCTACAGCAAAACATTGATGAATGGTCGCGCTCACTCGGCATTCAAACACAAGACCAATCGAATGTGGAGACCGAATCCACAGCGGACACAACTTTGCCCAGCAGTCTGAACTATGATGAGCAATCAATGTCTGATGTTGGGACAACAGTGAGCGATTATGATAGTCCAGGAAACTCTGTCAATGAAGGAGAAGAAGGAGAAATGAGAGAGAGGAGGGACTCAGGGGTGGGGGCATCACTCACAAGACCCAGCAGGTGAGTAAAACTGATGGTTAAATTAATGTAAGAGTCATTTAGTAAATTCTAGCTTGTCCACATTTGTTATCAAGACAAGGAGTTTTTTTTTCTTATTAAAAACATAATTCCACTTTATGAAATCTCATCACTGATGAAGATTACAGGACCTATTACAGAACCCTGGGGTAAGCCAAATCTGTTCACTGGAAAACCACTTTTTTTTCTGTGGATTTTTATCTTACTTGCAATAAAAGATATCTAAACATTCTTAAAATAAGATTTATTTACTACTTTATAAAGCAAAATTGTGCAAGATAACTGTATATATCTATTTTTGTAATTACAGTTATCCTATTGGCGTTTTTTTTTTTTTTTTTTTTATACAGTAAACCTCACTAAATGTTATGCTTTAAAACAAGAAAAATTTGCCAGTTTGATAAGACCCATAAACATGTACATTCTGAAAATAAGACGTAATAACTTATGCATTTTTTTTCTTTTTCTTTTTTTAATGATTTTTAGTTTTTATGATACATTACAAAACATTTATTTAAATTTTTTTTTTTAAGTGCATAAAAAAAAAGGAAAGGAAAGAAAAGCATTGAGTACAATTCACATAAATTGCACTGAGAGGCAGAGCAGGTCCAGAACATATGGATGAGTGTCTGAATCAGATTGACACCGGTCACACTCAGTGTCATTACAGGGTTTCGTGCACCCTAAACCTGCTCTTAGAGCGACACACTGACTGGAGTCCGTATCAGAAGAGGGAAGGAGGCAGGCACATTACTATTTTAAGCAAATTTACTTTTTCTTAAAATCAGACTTTATCAAGAACATAATTACAGTTTGTGGTATCATTCACCAGAGGTATTTTGTCAGGTACATTCTATTTCAGGAAGTTTACATGCGTCTCTTACATCCAAGAGAGTGAATGTGCCTGCCTTTATATCCATCGGTCCATGATTTTGTTGTTGTTTTTCCTCACTCTTCCCTTTCTTCCACCCATTTCTCTATCCTCAGAAAGTTGCGCTGGCACAGTTTCCAGAACTCTCATCGTCCGAGCTTGACCTCAGCATCATTAGAAATCAACAGGCAGTCAGCTGCCCAACTCAACCTGCTGCAGAAATTCAGCCTTTTACGACTGACCGCCATCCTGGAGAAACACACAGACACCGGCAAACACGGCTGGAATTGGTGAGAAAGTACATTGTCACACACTTTCTAAATAACCCACAAGATGGTACCTCAAGGCATGTTCCTCTCCCCAAAAATGCAGATGCATTGGACACATTCTCTGACTCAAAAGGTCAGTTGTGGCATTAATGCTCTGTCTGACACAGGAAATCTCATTTCTGCCAAAGGTGTTTTTTAATGACACAGTCAGTTGAGTAAAATCAGCTCTGACAGATGTGGTAAATGACAGCATCTTTCAGTCTCCCTCTATCTGTTCCACTGCTGGCTTTTTATTGCTTATGAAAATTTAATTCCATCCACCTCTGCCAACAGATCTAAAATTACAGTTCTGTTTATGTGCACACATGCAGATATACATGCACACACACACTCTCCGTTCTCCAGACATTTTCTATTTGGCATTGTAGAAACGGAGTGTAAATAACTTTTGCATTTGTCCATTTGAAACTTCAGCTGCCGAAAACGACTTCTGATGATGAGAAGCTTATAGGTCTATCAGACACTGTCATGGCTCGCAGATCTAAAGATGATTCATTTCATTCTGCACCAGTGACTGAGGAGGCATCATCTTTCCTCTTTCGTCCACACCCCACCGTTAAAGTCCAGCGTCCGTGTCACAGACCGCAAACAGATCCAATTTTCACAGGGTTTATACATACATACTGCAATTCCATTTGCTCTTGCTCACTCACTACAGCCTGCTGCGGTGATTTTGAATTTATCTTGCAATGATATGACCTTGCAGGATTTTTTTCTGGGCATCCATTTATTGGATTCTTGTTCTGTGTGCTTTTTAAACCTCCTTTCCTCATTTATACATGAATATATTACATAGCCGTATATTTGTCTATGTAAACATAAAACTTAGTCAGTAAATAATTACATCAATAATTGGATGCTTCCAAAGTTTTGTGCTGGAGATTGAAATCAAATATAATGAATCCTTTATTTCTCTGTCATTGGTCAGGGTGGTCCCAAAATTTATGAAGCGCTCCAAAGTTCCAGATTACAAAGATAAACACGTGTTCGGAGTTCCGCCAAGCGTAAACGTCCAGCGGACTGGTCAGCCTCTGCCTCAGAGCATCCAGGAGGCCATGAGATACCTACGCAGCCAGTGTCTAGAGAAGGTGTGTATGGAAGCAAAGGCACTCACACAGTCACATAAACACACTCCCCCCAAACTTCTGCGTCTTATCTCCAATTCTTCTCTGCAGGTGGGAATATTCCGGAAATCAGGGGTTAAATCCCGAATCCAGGCCCTCAGGCAGCTCAATGAGAATTCCCCCGATCATGTGACCTACCAGGGCCAATCAGCCTATGATGTGGCTGACCTGATTAAACAGTACTTTAGGGATCTGCCTGAACCCGTGCTCACCTCCAAACTTACAGACACCTTTCTGCATGCGTACCAGTGTAAGTGACACACACAAAGCCTCACATTTTTTTTTAATGCTTGCAAGTTAATTTTTTTATGAGCCAAACTCATCATTGCTTCAATCAGCTCTACAGCTCACTCCCCGGTGTGTATGTGTGTGTGTAGTCGTTCCAGCGGAGCAGCGTTTACAGGCCGTGCAAGCAGCTGTGATTCTGCTGCCAGATGAGAACAGAGAGGTTCTACAGACGTTGCTCTATTTCCTCAGCGACATTGCATCTGCACAGGAAAACCAAATGACTGCGGAGAATCTGGCAGTCTGTCTCGCACCCTCCATACTGCACCTGAATGCCTCCAAGAAAGATGGCGCTTCACCAAGGTGTGTGAGAGTCAGCTTTTGTCTTCATTGCGGGACCAGCCAAGGACCCTATGAAAAAAGTGAACTAACATAATAAAGTCAATGGAAAAGGCTGGATGTAACTGAATGGAATAAGAAATGACTTGCTCAATTTTCCAAAACAACTAATAGTCTATTGTGAACATCCTGATCCCTCATGGAATGAAAATCATCTGTCTTCTCGTCAGTTTTTCTCTACTTTGGTCACTGTTTATGTTGGGTTTTGTTACAGGCTTATTAGCAGGAAGGGAGGAGTCAAGCCAGACCACAAGGAGCTGACTGAGAACATGGCTGCCACACACTGTCTTAGTCACATGATCACTGAATGCAAGAAACTATTCCAGGTAACCACTTTTAAATTGTTGATGTTTGAGTTCTGATTTTATGTCATTTATCATGTCTTGTCCGCATTAGCAGTGGCAGGATTCATCTGTGGAATGGGGAGCAGCTCTTTTTTGCGCTGATCAGCTTTCTGTCACACTTTCTTTCTGCAGATCCCGCATGAAATGATGCTTCAGTCTAGGAATTCTTATGTGGCTGCTGACGCTCAGCCGCTGCCTCTGCATGGGCTTGGGGTGAATGCCCTCGGCGAGCCCGTGGATTACCGGGTATACCTAGAAGACAACATTCAGGGTCTTCTCAGAGAGGCGTCTGAGCGCAGTAAAGGCTGGCACCATGCCCACGGCCCCGACAACACTGAGCTGACTTATAAAAAGGTGGAGATTCTCACAGAAGCACTACTGCCCTTTAGATGCAGTTTAGCTTTACGCCTCACGCACACACACATAGTGAACTGTGACATACATCTGAGTGAAACGCATTGGAAGAAAAATGTAGGATAGGGACTTGTTTCTTTCTATAGGTTGTTGTTTGAAGGGAGGCATTGCAATTTAACCAGACTAAATTAGAGATTAATAAAAGGTCAAAACAAAAATAAGATTGAACATGCATAGAAGATTCTTGCAGAATAAGATCAATAACATGGTGTTTAAAAATATATTTTCATTCACATTTCGTAAACTTTGGAATGCTCATTTAAAACATTGGCATACTTTAGAGGGAAACAGTGCAACACGTTTGCAGCAGTGAATCACAGTGGATTTTAATAATTTTATATATATATATATATTTATTTATTTATAAAAAAGGTTAAGAAAGCTTTTTTTTATATATGTTGCATTTATGCATAAATACATCCCTGCAGCTGTTTGGGGAGTCAATATTGTGGCAGCTCTTGGACTGTGAAGAAAAAAGGAGCACTCTCAGCCACTCTGAAAGAGGAAAAGAAAGATATGAAGCTAGGATGGACATGAGCACATTTCCAAGTCACTAAATATCCATCAGAGTGTGGTTAAATCAATTTAGACATTATTAAGAAATGGAAAGGAGCATGGCATAGCTGTAAATCTTCCTACAGCAGGCTGTCCTCAACAAAGTGACTATGCATAAAGGTTACAGGTTTCAGTGACTGGGCCTGGAGAGACTGGATGAAACCGTTTCAAGCGTCCTTGATCAGTTACAGCTTCAGAGTGGCCCTGGAAAAGGAGAAAGTCACTGCTAAAATGTCATGTAACCAGGGCAGGGCTCAGGGTTATGTTTGGAACCCGTACCTATTCGGTTGTTAAGTGATGATGTAAGAAGCGCTGTTTCTGAGTCCAAGCCTCAACTCGCTTCACTTGAGAATACGACCTCAGCAGCCGTTTATGAGCACTGTTTATTCATATTAATCATTTAAGCTAAATGCTTTCAGACTTACGGTATAAACTACACTGTCCCTGCTCACAGCGCCCCAAACACAAATAATTTTTATATATATATTTTTTATATTTATATTTTCATTGTCTGCCTATCTGGGACTTCGGTATGGAGTTAAAGGTTAAGATTATAACTTTTTCGCTAGTTTTCTATCACATTGTGAGTTTATATTAGCATCTTTTGTTGTTTTCTCGTGCTATGTGACGTCAGACTTAACAAGCGAATACTACTTCCTTATCTAAAACATTATAATGGAGAGAAACAAAATACACACAAAATTTAATATGCTTTCAGGTTCGTATACTGCATACAATTAATATGCAACTTGTCAAACCTTATTAAAAATGTAGATGTTATATTAAATAGTCACTATAATACAATAAACAGGATGAGATCTCTCAGTTAAGAGATCCTAACCCTGAAAAAAAAGAGATGTATTATTCTGAATTTTATGAATTTTCCAAAGCTTTATGGGGTTTTCAAGACTACGAATGTTTTGATGACATTTCTGCTCCACTTTGTGTGATAGTAGTGAGACGGGACAAAGCCCCTGTAAGATATTAGGGGATTCTGTTGTCTTTGGACGGGAGAGAGCACAAAAAATTCTTCAGATTAATAAGCAGAACATTTATAATACAAAATCATCCTCTGTAAAGAAATGAGGCGTGAACATGTGAGAATTTATCATTATCTTTCTAAATGAGCACTCTTTTGGGCTTGCTTGGGCCCCCCAAAACTCTAAACACGCCTCTGGGTTCAGAAATCACTTAATGGGTTTTGGCTGTTCTTCTAGACATTCAGAATTTATCTGGGATATCTGGTTCATTAATAAAACACATCCGTATGGGAGGTGCTGTTAATATGCTTTAAGTGTTCGCTCTGAATGTTATTTACAGTTCTGTTATACAGTTTTAGGGCAGATTAAAGCAACAATTTTGCAGAACCACTTTGCAGAATAAAACTTTGCAGAACAGCAAAAGCAAATAAAATGTTAATATCATTATACTACATAATACATGACAACACTTTAAAGATATTTTTTTTTTTATCTTCTTGCTGATGCCAATCCATTCTGATAATTCCAGTGTTCATGATCTCTCGAGAAAGATTCCCAGTCCTGCCAACTGATTCACAACAAATTGTCAAAATAAAAAGAAAAGAGGTTTATGTGTGTGAAATGTATTGATTTATCAAATTTCAGTCATGCTAGACATTTTCAGTAGAGACACAAACAACTTCACTGAGGATTGTTTATCGTTTTTAGAAGCATGTAAAGAATTCATTTATAAAATATATCATTTTAATTCCATCCGTTTATTTTGTAAAGCATTGAAAATTGATTTGAATTTTGAGTCGTATTGTTAGAATTGTTTTTTTTTTTTTTTTTTCTCCTGTTTGTCAGACCAGGACAGTTACTATCAGTCATGGAGACTAATGCATGCCTGCCCACAGTAGACAGATGTACTCTACTTGTCTCTTGTCACTTACACTCAGGGGAAGGAGATTTAATGCTTGTGGCAGTAGCAGTCTACTGTCTCTCCTTAGATTTAACCTGAAAATATCAGACGCTCAAGCACCATGAGAACTGTTGGCACAAACCGGGGCTTAAACCATCTGCCATGAGCTCACCTGCTGAAATGGTTTCTCTTAGATTCAGTCTCTGGATCAGTCCAAAGAGTTCATTGTGGTGGTCCGCTGTGAGACATGCACAGATATGCTCTTCTGATCAGCTCATAGTTTTCTAGTGTTTCCAAAAACTACAGAACCACTTCCAGAACTTTCAAAGTCATCTGCATTATCGTGTGCTATAATTCATTATTGTAGTTTTGGCATGACCCTTAACATCTAATGCGATTTTGTGTGCAGGTAGGAGACGGGCACCCGATGCGTTTATGGCGCGTTTCGGTGGAGATCGAGGCTCCGCCAGCTGTGGTGCTGCAGCGTGTTCTGCGAGAGCGCCACCTGTGGGATGAAGACCTTCTTCACAGTCGAGTCATTGAGACTCTGGAAAACAACACAGAGGTTTTCCATTACATCACAGACAGCATGGCTCCACATCCTCGCAGAAACTTCATAGTGCTCAGGTACATAGCTGGAAAAAAAACTACAATTTTTTTTTAGTTGTGATCAGTTTGCTTTTTATTGTTCTTCGTCCATAACTAACAACTGAGCCATAGCAGAAAAATCTTGAAAAAGTACACGTTTTCGGATTCAAATTGATATAAATAAACCACAAATTAATTTTGTGATTTCAGAACGGTGTGATTTTTTTTTTTTCCTTCCGTTAAAGTTATTGCGATGGATTTTATTATTTTTGTGATTTTGTGTTAATATATCTTTAATATAATATTTGTTTCAAAGTTTGTTTTGTTACTTTAGTAATTTATTCATTGAAACCTTTTTAGTCATTTTTACCAATTCTTGAAGCATTCACTGAATGAAAAGCGTGTTCTGGGCCATATCCCAGGAGGCACGGATTTGGGCTGTGCCACTGTGTGAGAGCGATTGAATCAGCAGTTTCAATTTTGTTATCACTCCAGCCAGGACTGAAGAGAGTACCGGCAGTTATGAGAGCTGTCAGTTCACTAGAATCGCTCCCAGGACATGCAGTGTTTGCTTTTTGACTGGTTATAGTGAGGTAAACAACACACAGCAGTGTTGTGTCACCGTTCGTTTCTCAAGTCTGTGGAAACACGCAGCTTCAGTTCGCATGGCCGACAATCCAGAACATGATCTATTCTGGTGGAGAAAAGGGGAACTAGTGGGCCCTGGCCTCCAGGTTGTGACCCACTGATCTAAATGTAGCGTTTTGTGTTGCAGACGTTGGTGTAGTGATCTTCCAAAAGGAGTGTGTGTTCTTGTGTCTTCCTCTGTGGATCATGATAACGTCCAGCTGGAGGGAGGACTACGGGCTGTGCTCTTGACATCACGCATCTTTATTGAGCCATGTGGAATGGGGCGGTCTCGGCTCACACACTACTGCAGAGCTGACCTACGGTAACACACTTTACAGATGGCTCACTACATCACTCATTTAAAAGGTCCGTTATTAATTTGAATCTTACATGTTTGTATCCCACAGGGGGCGCTCTCCTGATTGGTATAATAAAGTGTTCGGCCATCTGTGCGCAATGGAGGTTGCCAAAATACGCAGTTCTTTCCCTGTTCTGAGAGCACAAGGACCGGAGACCAAACTCTGAACCCAACGGGGTTAAATCTTAAGACTGTCGTGTATGAGAAAGAATGAGAACTGTGAGAGCACTGCTGTGAATCCAGGGTGACCGTGGAAGTCAGAAGATGGAAAAGTAAGAATAGTAGAGAAGGTTTTAAACCGCTTGGTTAACGGGTTTGGGAATTAATGAGAAAGAAGACAGTACTGTGTAGTGAAGTAGTTGGACTATGCAAAAAAACAAAACAAAAAAAAACCCCTGTTGTGGGTTTTAAAAGCCATGGATGATTAATGTGAAAAAGCTTAAGCTCACAATCATACTGTTGACGCTGCGTCTAATCTTGTATGTGTGTTTTGTTTGTGTGAGTGTTCATATCTGTTTGTGTTAAGCAGCGTGTCTGTTTCTTTGCCTTAAATTCTTTCTCATAATCCGGTGTGGTTTGTCAGACACCTCATTCATTCTCAGGGTAGATGTAAGCGAGTTTTGCTTTTTTACTTGCACAGAAATGCAGAACTTGCAAAGAAAACCTGTCAATCACCAAACATATATAACGTCATAAGACACATGGGGGTGGGGGGGGGGTTGATATGAGCTCCCTGTGTACTTTGCATTCGGTGCATCATCAGTCCAACTCAACAGACATCATAGAGACTCCAGACATATTCTCTGTTCTACAGCTCATGATAATCTAATGCAGGCCAAACTGAATCAGTCTGACAATTTTCTACATCAGTTATATTTGTGACCTCAATCCCTATTCTTCCTTTTTCCACTAGCACCTTTTTTATTTATTTGTGTCAGCCATTTACATGTGGCAAACTTCATTTGTGAAGTTTTAATAAGGTCTGCATGGAATCCATGGGAATGATATTCAAGAGACTTCAATACAGCTTTACTTTTTTTACTTTTATATTTCTATCTCCTCTAAAGCTAAGGTCGTTTTTGTGATGCGATTAGATGATTATTTTTCTTATTGCCATTCGTAATTGTCTTAACTGCCTCTGAGCAACTAAAAAAACACTTGTGTGTTTGTCTTTTGTCTTCTGTTGTCATTAAATCTGTGCTGTTTCACCAGGGCATTATGTAATATCAGTATTTTATTTATTTAAAAGTATAAGTGCATGTATGTGGTATTTTTATTTTTTTTTATGTTCTGCCTAATAGTGAAATGGTGAGTGCCACAATGTGGTTATATGTGCTTTATGTGATATACAGACCTCTGGTCCATTTTGAATGATAATTCAGTGTTAAACACAGGTGTCATTTTCTAATAATGTTGATTTTATTCCTACATTTTCAATCATATTCCCTTGTGTATCATGCCAACTTATCGGTGCAATTCGAATAAAGGAGCTTTTCCAAAAAAAAAAAAAAAAAAAAAGTTTCTGTATTTTTGTTTAGCTTTTAAATAAACCATGGTGTTAAGCCTAAAATAGAATTGAATTCAGCTAATCTGTGTTTTACGGTGTGCAGCAATCCATTTGGACCACATCAGTGTCCTGCTGGCATAAGGTGTTCTAGGACATTTAAGGACACAGGTTTGGTTGGCCAACATCTCTGTAATTGTATTTTAGGGCAAGTGATGAATAACTCCCATTTATACAAGCTGCTTTTCTACAGTATTCATTCCAAACTGGTTTTATTGATAGAGTAATTACTTCATCTGAGTCACAGTCTGGGCTGACAGTCTGCCCTGTCGCAGTGAAAACTCCACGTGAGCTGTCATCCCTCTGGGGAGATAAAGTGCTTTTTGTTTTTTGCCTCATTAATTATTAAAGTGTCTAAAAGTGGCCAATTATGCTGTGCTGATGGCCTAGCAGGCGACAGTTCCCTTAATATTACACGAGAGTGAGATGTTTTTGGAATGGTCAGAAAATACAAAAGATATTACCTTTTTTTTGTTTTTTAAAGAAAATTCAGTCGTTAGAAATGTTTCTAGAGACGTTTGAAGCTGTCAGCTGCAGAAAGTTTATATATATATCTATATATATGTATTTTATTATATTAAAATTTTAGATGGCATCTGCAGACCATTTTATCAATACAGGTTAGTAAAGTGATTTTTTATTATTAATTTTATGGAGAAAATTATATCCCATTGAAGTTATCACTGAGCCCTAGTTTCTGTAAACCTGGCATAATAAAGTGTCCCATCAGAGTTTTAGCCAATCAGATGGTACTTGTGCCTGTCAACTATTTGGTGCATTCACAGCATGGAGTCTGTATATGGGCTACACAGAGTTTGGGGAACTTTGGGTTGTTTTTCCCTTGAGTAATGTCTCACCAATTGAACAGTCAAAAAACGGCATGCCCAGCTAGACATCCTAAAATAATTGGGTGATAAATAAAGACCAAACAGGACCAAGACCAACAAGAAGAAGAATGTTTCATCGCTCTTGAAAAATTATAGCGAGGTTTGTCTGCTTATCAGGTAAATAAATATGACTGTAAGTCATAGCTGTCTACGCTCAGTGGAGGTTGTAAAAAAGCTGATGTAGCATATAACTAACACCTTTAACCAGACTATCCAGAGCCACTGTAAAAGAGTTGCGACAACTTTTTGATCTCGCCACTGCCGCACTCACATGGTTCAATAAATCTGTGCTTTCAGCCTCCATGGAAGGGTCTAAACAGGCCTGACAGCAGCAGCATATTTGCAACAATTTGCTGTTAAAATGGGCACCCAGTGTGCAGTGATTACTAAGTTTACTACATTTAGAGTAATATTTTGGGGAAGGATGCGAGACAGTAGGTTTTAATGTGTTCATTATGGAGGTAATGTGGATTGTGCCTATCCTAATATTTACAGAATGTATGCATTGATAGTTTTCTCATTTGTATGGCCATAAGTACTCACATCATAAAGTTATTTACATAAAATAAAACTTACGTAAGCATGCACAACAAATGAATGTCAATGAGTACAAACAACTGCTCATTTTAACCCAGGAAACCAGTTTGGACCATAGTTCAGAGAAAAGGTAGATGAGTTTTTCCTTTAAAGGACCGTCTTCATAGAAGCACATTCGACCTCCAGAAGAGAGTGAAAGATGGCAGTTAGCAGGCTTTGAAAGTGTTCAAAAAGTTTGCCAACTGAAGAAGATGACGCAAACGCGTTCAGAACAGTTCGGACATTGTGTTGGAATAAAGGTAAAAAATATATAAGCACTGTTCAGTTTCTTGCACAGACGGATCGTTTCATGTCTTTACACATCAGTGTATCATCACAAGCCGCAGGGTTTCTTTTGGTTTTGTTTAAGGTTTTTTTTTACTCTCAAAGCCGTGATTCCCATTTACTCACATTATCATACATTACGACTGACAACTCCAACGGTTTAAGTTAACAATCTTTCTTTGTGTTCTACTGAAGAAACAAAGTCACCTAAATCTTAGATGCCCTGCGGGTAAACAGATAAACATCACATTTTTATTTTTGGGTGACCTATCCCTTTAATGTTCTTAGTATGTTTATATATATATATATATATATATATATATATATATATGACAAGAAACATGGTTGAATTCGTGTACAAATGGTATGTAAATAGAGGTTCATTTGTGGTTTGTGAAAATGACTCTATCAATTATTTAGTGAATATTGTTGAAAATCTTTTATATTGTTGTGCCAAGTGTGCCATCTTTTGATTGATTAAAGGTTGTTTAAGTCTCTCTCTCTCACACACTCACACACACACACACACACAACCTCTCCTTTTCTCTCTTCAGTCTTGATTGTGCCTCATCTGTTGTATCGATTAAGTGAATTGATTGTCTAGTAGCTTGGCTGGCTCAGGTGACAGAAAAAAATCACTGAGGCCACATTTCAGACCTATTAGATAAGATTTCTTATAACATTCTGGTTGTTATGTCAGAATCTGAATCAATGCGAGATAGAGGTCTTTTTTTTTGTAACTGGATCAAATGTAGCATTAGATGTTACTGATACAGCATTATAGATGGTTGCATTTAAATCAGTCTATAAGGTCATTAAGCAGATACATTGTTGGAAAGATTTGAGGACCTGTTGAAAATAATAGGTGGTAAATAAAAAAAGATTAGATGGAATCCCCTCATTTCATGCATATAGAACACAAATCTGATTGGATTGCATTTAGGTAAGTTTAGTCCATGGAAAACAAAAGTTTGCTTATAAAGTACTGGTTCAATACACTGAGCACTTCTGAGGGTGAAATAATTACTGGATCTTCCATGTTTGTGGCATTAAAATACTTGAAAGGACATTCAGATTTTTTGTTTAAAGGCACTGTGTAGTACAGTAGGTAAGATAAGAAATTCCCTCACAATCTCAAGACATGCAGGGACAGGTGAATTGGAAACACTGTAGGTCTGAGTGTGACTGTATTTTAGACTCTGGAATGGGTTCCAGCATCCCTGTGCTGTGGAAAATGGATGGATGTAGCTGTATAGTGTTGGGTCGGAGTCTTTAACCAACTGAGTGGGAGAAATGTATTAATGTATTTTTATCATAATATTTTGTATCTTCTATATTATACATGACATGGATTATTCTTTAACTGGAAACAAGGAAAGTATTCCAAACCAAGATTTGTATATTTCAATTTGTTTTTGAGTCATGATTGTGAAATCAAAGACACCTGCTTGAAGATGTTGATTAGCTTGTTCAAGTGTGTCAGAACTGGAGCAAATCTCTGCAGGACAGTGTTAAAGAACCCTTGTCTACACTGAATGTTCTTTGTTATTATTATAATTTTTTTATCCAATTAAAAAAAGGGTAATGATTAACATCTATATTTTTTAACTTGAGCCAATGAAAAAAAAAAAAACTTGCCCTAAGGGTGATCTAAATGTTTCAATTGGCCAAATCACTAGAATATTTTGAGTTGGAGCGGTTTTTATTTTTTACAGTGTTCGGTAAAGCTGCTCTCTGGTAATGAGGTCTGTATGTCTTTCTTAAAAGGCATTCTTTACAAGCTGATTTAGTGGTAAGATAATACACTGACTCTTTTTCCTTTGCTCTGACATATATATATATATATATATATATATATATATATATATATGTCAGAGCAAAGGAAAAAGAGTCAGTGCTGCCAAATGAGTGCAATGAAATGTAATGAAATAATTATAATTTATTCATTGCAATTATTTGGATTTTACATTCATTTTACATATTGAAGACAACTGACAAATTACAGCAGACAAATGAAAGCCGTGAGTTTAAAGAAATAATTACCTCTCACAATAATTTCATGTAATCTTAATAACAGCAATCTGGAACAAATCTGTCATTTGATGCCAACGTGAACACCATCATGATCTGTATTTCTTTGTACTTTTTCATGGATGAAGTGTTATGATTAGTCTTAGTCTGATCTTTGATTTTGACATCTTTTTTAAAGCCTACTCATTTCTTTCACTCCAGTATATAGTTTTTGGTCTATCTGGACATTTTCTATCCTGACTGTATGCTACCGCCTTTCTGTTTTCCAAACACAACCGTACAAGCACACTAAGTGATGTTTTATTGACAAATTTCAGAAGGAGCACACGCAGATAATCAACCCGGCCAAATCACTAACAGTAAATGCTTAATCTATCCAACCACCACGAGAGAGAACCACTATAAATAATCATAGCAGCCGCACTTTCATTCTCTCTAGACTTTCATTATCCCTCCGCCACCCCGAAACCTCACTATCGACCCGTTCCTAAGGGGTGGGGGCGCTGTCCCTTCAGGCAAATGCCAAGCTCAGAGCCCTCCCCTCGGACAAGGGTGGAAGTGCCCCGGGTTCTGGAAAAAATAACCAAGCTCGGAGCCCTCTCCTCAGACAGCATGCCAAATACACATACTATTCTTCTTGCTTCATTATCTGCAAGGCAAACTCGTAAAAATGCAATTAAATGAGTTGGAAGGGTTCCAATTGTCACCCTGCCGGGTTCGTCCTGAACTGTTTCCTGCCTGCATCCTCTGACAGCCAGAGTTTGGCTTTCCCTGCCTGTACACGCAATGCTCTACGTCTATTTGGCAGTTTTTTTGCATGTACGTGATTTCTTTGTTTCTTTTTTTCATATAAGGCCTGGTTTTACATATTGATGGCAAATGCATATATTATTTCTGATGGTCTGCTGCTTAATGTTTCCGTGTGTGCTCTCATGACTTCAACCCTGCAGGCCCTTATAAGCCTTATTAGCTTGAGCTGAGAACGAGAGCATCTTGTGTGTGTGTGTGTGTGTGTGTGTGTGTGGTCATTATCCTGTCATCTATTTACTTTTTATTCCACATGGAATATTAAACTCAGAGCAGGTGCATAGTGTGCGTATGTGTGCGCTTGTGTCAGTTTGTCTGCTGGCAGCGATATTTCAAACACAGTTTGAGTCTCTGCTGAAAGGCGCTGGTTGTGATAGTGTACAGGATGGGGTTCAGGGCGCTGTTTATGGGCAGGATAAATATCACCACCCACAGAATGATGGTGCCTGGAGGAGACAGAGAGAGAGAGAAAAGAAAGTGCAGATTAAACCGTATTGTCCAAGAGAAGAACTGCAAAGCCATTCGAGCTGATAAGTGTTCATGTGTGCTCATGGCTGTTGAATGTCTAATCCTCCATGTGCCCGGGGCTTCAGCTCCTCAGCCATCGACTAATCAAAAATGTGCCTCTCGGCTCAGACAGGCTATTAACAGTTGTCAACAGATATTTACTTGATTTTATTAACAATATGCCACTAGACAAGCTTGATTCTCCATTTTAATAACCTGAAGTGTTTTATTTGTACTTCACCATACATTATAATCCATATTAATCTTTCTATTTCTCTTTTTTTAAGATACATTAGCATCTTATTAGTAGTCCACTAGTATTACCTAGTACCTTCACCTTAAAGGGACAACTTTGTAACTTATATACCCCTAAAAATGTATAATGTACAGAAAAGTTGTCCCATTAAGAGTAATGCCCCAGTGGATGTATTTATGTTAACTTGTCACTCTGTGTGAAGCAATTTATTTATATTAGTTATGTAAAAAGATTTGTGCAGTGTGTCAAAGTTTACAAAGCAAACAATAAATAAAATTAAATAAAATCAATATTTACCGAAGGAGAGGTCAGATCTGAATGTAAAGCTCTTGCAGTACACATCTCATTTCACCATGGTGTAATATTAATGAGCTGCCTCGTTAAGATCATTAGCTAATGTGCAGCCAAACTGCGGTCACGATTATGAGTAAAGAGACACACTTATAATGCCCGGTCGGCATGTTCTCTCACACATATTAGGTAGCATGGGATCACACGTGTTTACTTACCTGCAATCTGTACTCTTAGTAGTGAGAGTATCTTCAAGATGAAGATGGGGATCCAGCACATGGCATCAGTGAACACAATGAAGAAAAATCTCTTTGCAATAGTGACTTCTCGATCGAAAACTGTTTGACGTGCTGTCTTCGCCGTCTTCTGGACAGAGTAAAACATACTGGAGTAGGAGAATACAATTACCACGAAAGCCAGCAGATTTAGACCTGAAAGAAAAACATGAATAAATCTTTAGGAACATCAGGCGAAAAATGTGTTGAACTGGATAAGATGTGAATTTGACTGTGAAAGTTTCACCAGTTTAGTCATTTTCTACATTATCTGCACACACACACACACACACACACACACAAACACACACACACATATATATATATATATATATATATATATATATATATATATATATATATATATATATATATATATATATATTGTGACGAGTCAGCTGCCTCCTCCCTGATTGTCACCGGCACCCCGTCCTAAATCGCCGCCCTTCACCAGGCTCCCGACTGGAGTGGGTGTGTGAGAGGAGGGGCGCTGGACGAGTCAGGGCTGGCGGCGTGTGATGGGGCACACCTGAAGGAAGTGGAGCCTCATTACCGCCGCTGTTTAAAAGCCCAACGCGCCTCTCCTCAGGAGACCGGTCTCTTCCCCGTGCATGCACACTGGTGTCCTCGTGGGTCCAGGAAGGGTGCGTTGAGGGACTCCCGCGCCACAAGAGACGTGAGCAGCCGGACCCGCGATCCGGAGGAGAACCGCACCCGTTTACACGGCCGACGGGCCAGGATGCCGGGCCGTCCATCCCCTACCAGCGCCGCGGCCGACGAGTGAGATGCGGCCGCTAGAGGAAGCCGCCGCCCCTCGCGCCCCGGACCAAGGAGGGGAGCGCGTGCGGCCGCCGGACTCCGCCCCTTACCTGGACCCTTCCTCCATGAACACTGCCCGACCCACACGAACCCCGCAGCACAACGAGGACACCAGATTCCCTGTTATTTTGGACACTTTCCCCCTTTTGGCCACTTTTATTCCCTTTGTTTTATGATTTCTGTTAATAAAAGCCTCTCCGAGGCCTGACGCCACGCCCACTGTGTCTGTCTTGTGCTCCTCCCGTGACAATATATATATATATATATATATATATATATATATATATATATATATATATATATATATACACACAGACACATAAGGTCTTTTTATTTTTGCAATTTTTGTAATATTTGCTTGGGAAGCTTTTTTGTATTAAATTGTTTATATATGTTTAAAAATTATATTCAGAATATCTTCATAAAAGAAGACTTGACTTTTAGGAAGACTTTTAATTAAGTTTTCCTACTACTTTTTCCTCCTTTCCTTAAAAAAATGGCAGAAATGGATATTAAAAATATTAATTAATTATGTATTCTCTAAAAACAAGTCTTTTCAAAGAGATGTACTTTAGATGTACTTGATCTTTAGATATTTTTGCTGGAAAATGATAAAAAAAAAAAAAAGTAATTAAATATTTTATTTTATTTTAATCTATTTACATATATATATTTTTTTGTTGTTCAGAGACTGGTGACTATTGCGACCAGGGCGGACTTTTTTATTTATTTACTTTACAAAAAAATAAAACTGCACGATTGAATCTCTGGGGAAATGCAGAAATATTGTTAGATAACCCAGGACAAGCCCAATTCAAAGCTTAGTCACCTCCAGAGAATGATACACACACACACACACACACACAAACACACACACTGGCTTATCCAGGTCTCATACATAATCAGTTCAAAATGTACACACTCCAGTGCCCTCTGCTCTCACCGAGAAAAATGGCTGTAGAATAGCATCTGGCTCCAGGTTTCTCTGTCTGGTCTGAGTGAAGAGGGAAACATACTCCATTCCGCCCATAAAAATTTCCAAATGTCTGTTTATCCCAGAAGGGAATAACGGCAATGATAAATCCTAGCAGCCAGATTAAGGTCAGTGAGCAGAGGGTCTGCTTTCGTCCGGGACGGTAATGATGGAAGGGGAAGACGATGCACAGGTACTTCTCTAGTGTCATGTAGGTCAACATCATGACAGAGACCTCTGTGGACAGCATGGCCAGAGAGCCAATCAGCTGGCAGGACAGGCTCTCCATCCATATCTGAGCATGACGGTTGTACTCGCCGCAATACTTGATGTCAAAGGCACCGATGAAAAGCAGATACACGCCCATGAGACAGTCTGCACCTATCAGAGATAAACAAATGTATCTTAATACATGATTTAGCATCTATTCATCAATCTATCATTGCCAACCATTCATCCTTTATCCTTTTGCCCCTCTGTCCATCCAAACACATTTCAATGCATCTATTTAACACATATATTTATTTGTTGCATGGCTGATTAAAACTATTAAAAATCTTTTTCAGTAGATGAAATAAAGCTGAAATGCAATAAAATAGAAATATTAGCTTAAAAAACAAAAACAGAAATTAAAATGTTGCTTTGGCAACAAACTGAAATATGTACATTTAAGTGCTACAATTACTAGATATCTGCAATAAAAATAAATAAAATCTACGTGGAAATATTTGTTCTTAAAAAATAAACAAAAACTAATATTTTTATTAGTTTTTGTTCACATAAAATTACTAAAATGTGAATTACATTCATTATAAAAAACTGAAATATAAAAATATAAGCTAATTCAAAATATAATAAATACAATAGTGTATGAAAACTATTGATCTGTCTGTCAGTCAGTCAGTCATCTTCTATTGCTTTCTGGTATTTACTTACGGTAGTGTGTGCATGGTCATGCCAGTTTTTTTGTTTTTTTTTGTTTAGTTCTCTCTCTTTGTGTGTCCCAGAAACCTGCTGAGCAGCTGATTCAGCTAATAATGAACAAATACCAAATCACCCACACATTTTCATTCCCTGCCCACCCTCCAAATCACTTTCCCTGCCTCACAGATGTCTCACACTTCGTTTTCATTCATCAAAATAGTTTCACACACTGTGAATGGGTTTTTGCAAGTAAACATTAATACTGTGTTATTCTAGTCCTGGCTGAATAACTAAGGAAGGCCTACAGATACATCAAGACCCCTAACAACCCCCCATCCCTCTACTGAACATATTGCAGCCAATGTCACCCGGTGGGAAACTCCAAAGCTGGTGAGACACCAGACCACAAACTCTCACCTCTCTGCATGTCTCTCATCTGAGGAGGCGACAGGGTTTGATCATTTAAGAGAGCAACGTGTCCTTTCAACTCTACGTGGGTTAAAAAACTGCAGCCATCCAGCCATCTGTTCATCCGTCCACCTCTTTTCAGCCTGCTGTCTGCTATCTCTCTCCATCACTGAGACACTGATTAGTCCTCAGACTCTGATCCCCAGCTGAACAGCTCTAGATATCGCACGCTGATCCAACCCGTTCTAATCAAACTTTCCATTTCTGTCGTGGAATGAAGTTGTGTATGTGCGTCCAGGTATGAGTCTTGTTGCTGCAGTGTGTGTCATGTGTCAGCGAGGTCGTACACAAGTCAGAAAGCTCTCTTTGTTCGTGTCTAAAGATACCGACTGTTGTAATAATTAATTTGCCCAGTGGGTGGGAAAGAGAGTGTGTGTTTTGATGTTTATTAAAAGCTTGTGATACTGCATAGATGTATAATTTAGTGAGTTTCAGGGCTATGTGTTGATGTGTATAATTAGCTGATGGCATATAATGGCACATATGTGTGTAAATGCTGCAATTAGAGGGAACTGCGACACTTAAAGCCTGTTTGTCTGATGCATGTGAACTTCCAAAATTAGACCCTGCTTTCAAATGTCTCGAGATCATTTGATAAAATCAGATTATCTCTCAGATCGCATTATTTTTGAACACCCCTAGTTTTCTCTTGTTGAATATATAGTCTAAAGCATTATAGTATTATTTTAATCTAAAGTGTGTTTTGCTGTTGTGAAATAATGTTTTATATTGACTTTTATATTGATTTAGTTTATTGTATCATGGATAGAAATGTCACTCTTATCTGATGTAGTCAGACAACTGTTTTAAGTTTGAAAGTTTTCATGTCTCCCTTTTTTAGCACATGAAATGAATTTGGACTGATGGATCATTTGAGTTTCACTGGGGCTGAGTAGGAGCTGCGTATTGGTTGTGTGGCGCTCATGTTTGATGTATAATGGACTCACAGCAGAGGGATTTGATGGCCATGGTGTGATGTTGATTCTCTGAAGCGATACAGGACCGCAGACAGATGACGAAGATGTTTCCGAAGCAAATGATGAAGGCGACGACCCAGACAAACACGCGCAGAATGATGTTTGCCAGCAGATTCTCAAAGGATGAGATGCCGTCTGTGTTTGGCTTGCAGCTCCGCACGTTGGGAGAATATCCACAGAACTCAAAACGCTTAAAATAACTGAAATTATCCAACACATAAAAAAAAAAAGAGAGAATAGAAAAGAAAAGTTGTTTTACACATAATTGCATACTTTATCAATAATCTCATAAAAATGGTTAATGGAAGTTTTTTAAAATGATATTTGGAAAACCGATTAGTCTGACTCATAAACGAATGAAAATATCCAATTAAAAACGACTTGTTTATTAAACACTGAACATTGGTATGTTTCTTTTGATTTTCTTTTTTTATGACTTACATTTGAATGTGTTAGACAGAGATTTAAAGGGTTAGTTTAGCCAAAAATTTTAATTAGCCAATAAATTACTCACCCTCAAGGCTACTAGGAATTTATATGACTTTCTTCTTTCAGATGAATCCAGTTATATAAAAAAATAGTTATTAAAAAGCTCTTTAATGGCAGTCAGCGAGTGTTGCAGTGCATCAATCCAAATTGATTATTATCTTTTAAATACGGTTATGTTTCTTACAAAAACACATCAATTTGCTGCAAGACGACTTTGTTCACCTTTCCAGAGCAATGTGAGACACTTTTTAGTATGAAGGGATGCTTTTATTTCACTTCTTTTGGACTGATGCACAGCAACACAACTGTTGAGTGCCATTAAACAGCTTGAAAGATCAAAGAAGATTTTTTATATAACTCTGAGTGGATCCGTCTGAAAAATAATTTATGGGCTAATTTTCATTTTTGAGTAAGTAACCCTTCAATATGGCTTTAAATATAGCACATAAGTCATGAACCACTTTTATTATTATTCACTTTAATTATATGGAAGAATCATCAGGATATTCACCTACAAATTCATCTTTTGTTTTCCACAGATAAAAAATGTAATGTTAATGAGGATGAGTAAATTATTACAGAATTTGTTAAGAAAACATGCTTGAACCTTCACCTAATACTTGTACCTGAATGAACACTTTACCCGCTGGGCGTCTGTTTCTCTACCTGTTCTTAAAACGTGTGTTTCACTATAACACACACAAACTGATCTGTTCACATTTACGCCTCATCAAACGAATCAACAGGTTTGTCAAATGCAGTGCTAACCTTATATTACTGTCGCAGTCTGCTAGAGTGGGCCTGTCTCAGATCAAAAGTGAAATTCTAGCACGGATAATAACTGCAAAGAAACAATTACGAAAACCTCATCTCCACATCAAAGTGCGGACAGGTTCAGCGTGAGGTTCAGAGCTCTAAAGACTTTATACAGCACTTCTCCTCGACACACGGCGGTTCTTTTGTTCAGCTCGGGTGTGGGGGGGCTGATTCCTCATAAAGAAATGATGGCATTCCATTAAAAAGTCTCTCTGAATGCCTGCACTCTACTACTTTTTTATTTCATTTTCATTTCCCCAGAGGGGAGCACATCTGTTCGGGAGATATTAAATATGATGGAAGAAAAGTTCAAGATAGTTCTCAAGCTGAAAGAAGCAAGATAATCTTTGGAAATAATCAGGAGTTCAAGTTGAGCTGCATTTACCGGCAGGTTTGTCTTTTCAAATGCAGTAATCATTCACCCTCCAACTGACAGCTACCATCTAGCCGACATTCAGCAGTAATGACCTCTCTCTGTATCGCGCTCAGAGGGCGAGCTGTGTGACTTTCTGGCTTAATAGAGGTTTTTGGTGTGTTTGTCTTCGCTCATGAGAGACTGAGGTGCAAAATGTGAATATCTGGAACAAACTGATAACTCTCCATAGAGGGCAAAGTGTAACAACGTGTGTATAGATATATAACGAATTTGGAATGAATCAAGGGAAACAAAGAAAGTTAACTAGAGAAAATGTATAGATGTCATTGGAAAATCAAAGTTTTTCAGTAACATTTTAGTATGCTCACATGTGAGTGAGGTTAGTTAGGGGCCGGAACATCCTGATGCTGATGTTGGGAATCTCTACCTCTTCCATACTCCTGCACACAGAATAGACACATTTTTAGCAGGTGTTTTTTATCCAGAATACAACAACATTGTATAAAAGCTAATAAAACTGAGAACTGTAGACCAGTATAGCCAGCTGAATAAACAAAGGCAGTTCTGAACATGGCTCTCACTAAACATCGTGACTATCTTACATATCGTACATCATAGCATTGTAATCTGTGGACTGCAAAACAACATTCACTGCGATTCTAGAATTTGCCTACAGTCAAAATAGTTATCTTTTTTAAGTTATGTTATGTTGTAATGTTATTTATTATTTATTTTTATCTCTGCCCAATTGTCTCTCTGGTTGTTAGTAACATGCAATCAACCAGAAATAATTTTCCTGATGTATGTACATATATTCAGGGGCATTTTTTGGTTGCTTTTTTTTCATGATGCCTGTTGGTAAGTCCAGCAGAATTCACTGGGGATTGCAATAGTGAGTGGGTTTGTAAGAATAGAACTCCAGCATAGAAATGGAAGCTGTTCCTGGATCTGTAAATACAACCTTAAACAACATTACTATTAACCAATCACTGGCATCCAACTTTAGGATTATAGTTTGGGTTCTCAAGTTAGATTCCTGTACCCTTAGAAAGAAATGAGAATAAAGGAAGAACAAATTACAACTTTTTCTTTTGTAAAATGTTCTACTCAGATTTTTCGGCTGAGATCCTCAATTTCACAAATGACTCGGAAAACTCCAACGTTTCAGATCTAATTTATATTACAGCTCACCAATCTTACTTTATGTCAGTAAGTGTTTAATTTATTTTCATTTTTATTTCACCTAAGGATTTTAAAGAGTCTTCTGATCGTCTGAGCACTAAATATGTCTTCTGAGCAGGTCTATGACTTGCTGAAAGGAATACATTTCCAGGGACACCATATGATGTCGATCCAGGAATATGTCCTACTTATGCAGGTCTACAGAGCTCAAGCAGCAGAAGTGAAAAGAAAAAAAAAAGCTGAGCTGCTTCACTCCAAGACACTGTGGGGAAAATGCAAGGACCAGTGACAGAACAGGAATGCTTGTTAAACCCGCAAGTGCTTTATTAAAACAGGCACAGAGTAACCTAAAGTATACCCATCTATTGTGAAACCCTACCCTTATAATGAAACCCATTATATAAGATTAAAATAATAGGTTTGTAACCATAATTGAATGCCTAATCAGAGTCTGTATAAAGAGCTCATTCACTGTGATATTTAATTATTCTCTGATTAACAGTGGTTTGATTACTTGCTGACACCAGCAGTCAATTATTGGATATGAAGGTCATGTAAATATGATGTAGATTTCTGTGTAATTCTTAATCATGCACACATGATTAAAGGGGGGGGGGGGGGGGTGAAATGCTCGTTTTCACTCAATATCCTGTTAATCTTGAGTACCTATAGAGTAGTACTGCATCCTTCATAACTCCAAAAAGTCTTTAGTTTTATTATATTCATAAGAGAAAGATAATCTGTACTGATTTTTCCCGAAAAAACACGACCAACTGGAGGCGTGGCGTGTGGGCGGAGCTAAAGAATCACGAGCGCCAGTAGGCTTTTGGGTTGAGAGCGTTTGGAAGCTGTGACATTACCCAGAGCCATTGAAAAACATATTTAATGGCTCTGACATTACCTGGAGGAAAAAACCATCATCCAAAATAAACCATGGCTAACAGTCAGATTCAGCCGTTTATTTATGATCCAGAATCAGATCCTGAGGCTGAAACTGAACGAGAGCAGCAACAGCAACGACTCGCTCCGAGCGGGGCTCGAACCCGGGTCTCCGATGGGAGGCGGACGCACTAACAATGAGGAAGAGATATTTGAAGCAGTTTTACTCACCACCTGCGGTTCCAACACACGATCGTGACCCTTTTTCGTTGGGATTGCATCATCCTTAATAAAAATAAACGATACGCAAATCTTTCGTCAAACTGGGCCTTGTTTGTAAAACAAGCATCTTCGAAATGCAGGGAACAAACACAAACACTTACACAACTCCGTTGATGCTCTGTAAAAATAAACTCCATCCACTGGTCCCTTAATGCTGTTTTTTCTTTGGTAATCTGTGCAGGGTTGTCTTGCCCTGGCAACCAAAAACACTCCTTTTGTGACATTTCGCGATGCTCTCGCTCTGATCAGTGAAGTCTGTTGCGCTCTCAGTGCTCTGCTATACGGGAGTGCGCGCTCTTCCGGCAGAAGTGCCTTAGGACCCATATGAGGAAATTCCGCTTCATCTAACGTCACACAGAGCCATACTCGAAAAAAACTTTCTGAAACTTGTGACAAACCGGAAGGAGTATTTTTGGAACAGAAATACTCCTTCAAAAACGTACAACTTAATTTTTGAAACTTTGTCCATGTTTAGCATGGGAATCCAACTCTTTAACAGTGTAAAAAACTCAGTATGCATGAAATAGCATTTCACCCCCCCCCCCTTTAAATAAAAGATCCCCCCTAATACACAGCACCAACATAATAACTTAAGATCTGTTCATTTCTGTTTACTCACAGTGACTGTAGATTCACCAAACTGTCAAACTGATTGTCGCATATATGCGCCAAGGGATTGTTGGAAATATTTCTGAAACAAACACACACAGACACACAAACAGTAAAACAGATATCGATAAACGCTGCACTATGATTCATAAGGCCTGTCACTTCATCTGAACAGGCTTTCAACCAATCAGTGAATCACAAATGAGTAACACTGAAGTTTTGTGCAACTGAGGGACCGCAATAAAATTACAGCTGAACTTTTAAGCGTAGAAAGAGGGAATATAAACAAAACAATTTGCAACATAAATAATAAAGTGCAGAATGTGGCTCTCACAGCTGTTTGAGGTTCTTGAGGTTCTGGAACAGAGATGGAGGCAGGTCTTTAATCTGGTTCACCGACACATCTCTGTAAATCAAGTCACAGCAAATTCAATGGATCATTTTTCAACTTAATCATTCATGAAATAAATTAAACTAAAAGATCTTCAAATAGAAACTCTGTTCCACCATTTGTGCTTATCAGGCTGAGATTATCTGAGCAGGTGTCTCTCTTTCTGTCGCTCTCTGTCTGACATCAAAATCTGAGCAGAGATTGGCTAAAAGGGAGAGTTCACCCAAAAATGAACATTCAGTCAAAATGTATTCACCTACGTGTTGTCACTCTTTCATGGAACACAAGGGCAAATTAAGAAAAAAAGGTGCTTCATAGATGAATCTTCCAAAGCTATATGATACCTTTATGTTACAGGGCAAAATTGACTAAACTCTTGGCCTCGACCTTAGCTGTGAGTGTACACAAACTTCAGCCCTTTTCTGCTTTTCATTTCTGTATGCTTTCTGGGAGAGAGCCATGTAAACATTGTTCATCCTTTTTTGTGTTTTAGTGAAGAAAGAGAGAAATACAGATTCGGAATGACGTGAGGGTGAGTAAATGAGAACGAGAGGCAGAATTTTCATTTGTATGTAAAAGCTCACAAATACAATCCCCTGCTTTCTCTCTGGTGCACACATTTTTATAAGCAATGACCTGAAAATATAACGACAACAAAATGTAGCTAGGGACTCTGTAAAAATGAATGCCCCCATTTACCTGTGTGCATGTGTTTGTGTGTATACTCACAGGTCTATCAATCTTTGCATGTCTGCAAATGTTCCCTCCTCAATGGTGCTGATGCGATTTCTCCTTAACGCTCTAAACCAGAAAAAGACATATGTATAATAGCACCACCTCAAACGTATACCCAAATTCATTAAGGCTTTCAGTGCCGCAGAATGAAGTCTTATACATCTATATGTAAATCAGCTCTGCTTCTATCTCTGGGTCATAATAGAGTCTGAAGATCACACTTAAGATCTATCTATCTGGTTCATGCTTCCAGAAACTACCACAAAAATTTTCAATAATGCATTAGTACACAAGGACACATTGGCAGTCCCAGATTACGTCTGAAAAGCACAGGACATATCAAAATATTTAAAATATTCACATTTTTGAAGAAACGTGACATGTCCTGATAACTGAAACATTTTTGGATTGAGAAATAGACTGATTGAGCTGGATCAGATATCACAACAAACACACAGTGTCGATGTAAGATTACGTTACACTAGAGTGAAATGTAGATTTTCATCCTGAGTGTTTCATTAACTCTTGTATAAGCTCACATTAGTGAAAGTCCACATACATTCAAGTCATATACTGTTTGCACACAAGTCTTACTTTGTTTTAATCCATTTTTATTGTTTTCTAGATTTTCATTAAAGGGGTTAGTTCACCCAAAAATCAAAATTATGTTATTAATAACTCACCCTCATGTCGTTCCAAACCCATGATACCTCCGTTCATCTTCAGAACACAGTTTAAGATATTTTAGATTTAGTCCGAGAGCTCTCCATTGAAGCTGTGTGTACGGTATACTGTCCATGTCCAGAAAGGTAAGAAAAACATCATCAAAGTAGTCCATGTGACATCAGAGGGTCAGTTAGAATTTTTGAAGCTTTGAAAATACATTTTGGTCCAAAAATATTAACATGTAACATAGAAGGTAATGGAGCCCTTTATACATTGTCGTGTATCTTTAGAAATAAATAATGGACAAACGGAGTCTTTAAACGCCTCAGATTTAAAGTTATTCGCTGTCAAAGTGAGGCCAAAATGAATGGGAGTCAATGGGAATGCTAACGCAAGTGAAGTTCTGCTACAAGATGGCAGCCCCCAGCTGACTTCAACTTCCGGTCGACTTCCTTGCCGCCTGATTGGCAGTCGGCTGGGGGCTGCCATCTTGTAGCAGAACTTCAGATACGCATTGAAAAGCAGCTTCATGAGCAAATTTCTATGGATAACTGACTGGTCAGAGAACACGTTCTATCTGTACGTATTTGAGGTTGTTTTTACGTAAATTTTGATATGTATCGAACCTGTAATTACGTCCAGATCATACGTAAATGACACTGTAAATACGTAAAGGCACATACGTATTGGACAGTTTTAATTTACGTCTAAATATGTAAGTTTTGACTGTGAGATCAGGCTGTACTGTTTGAGTACATGAATTACTCCGGGATATTGGTTTGTTTGAACTCAGAGGGAATGTCAGCAACATTAAAAAAGTTAACAGCTTAAGTCATTTGTGGAATAATGCGTATAGGAGATGCGAACAGTTTAAAACGATTCAGTTCAATTTGGTGAACTGGTTCAAGAAGAATCGGTTAAATCGAATGATTCGTTCGCGAACCGGGTATCACTAAACTGCAGTGAACTCTCTCACAACAGACACGGAAGAGAAGACAATGATGAATAAAGTCTTAGTTTTTGCTATTTTTGGACCAAAATGTATTTTCGATGCTTCAAGATATTCTAACTGACCCTCTGATGTCACATGGACTACTTTGATGATGTTTTTCTTACCTTTCTGGACATGGACAGTATACCGTACACACAGCTTCAATGGAGGGACTGAGAGCTCTCGGACTAAATCTAAAATATCTTAAACTGTGTTTTGAAGATGAACGGAGGTCTTACGGGTTTGGAACAACATGAGGGTAAGTTATTAATGATATAATTTAGATTTTTGGGTGAACTAACCCTTTACACTTCGGTGTCTAGGGTAAAATAGGCAAACATATTTGTAAAAATAAAAACATAATAATGAAATATTAAAATCTGTCAGTTTTAATTAAAAACAACTTCTGGGACATAAAACTGCCTGTAGTTGAAAATACACCAAAATGCTGTCATGATGCAGCAGGCTCAGTCCCTCAGGACTGACTGTCCTTCAAATGCCACTGACAGATCAAATCAAAGGCTTTACACCACTGCACCAGATATTCCTGACACATATCAACATGTACATCTAAAACATGAGTAATTATTGTAATTTATTCGCTTCGGGTGTCTTTAATCTACTCAGGTCTTAAATTATTCAGTTCAACCTAAATCTGCATTTATTTGTAAGTTCTTCCAGCCGAGCTGAGAGACTGTAGATGAGCCCCACTTCTGTCCACTTCTCCCAAACTCAGCTGTGACAGATAAACGTTTTATAATATAAATACCCTAGATCCCACACTGTGTATGTGTGGTTTGTGGATACTCACAAGACGGTAAGATAGGAGCAGTTCTTAAAACTAGATGCCCAGAGAGATGAAATTCTGTTCCCCTCCATTTCCCTGCAGATACAAACACCTTCAGCTGATCACCGGAGTGTGTAGAGTAGGAGATTTAAATATATTATACTTTATTAAATATAAAGATTTTGGTTTAGAAAAAAAAAAAAAAAAAAAACTAAAAAGTGGCAACTAAACATATTTGGACACTTACACATTTTTCTCTCGTTACTATACGAGAATAGAAGAACTCTCAAAACTTACTCTCCAGTAAAAAAATAATAATAATAAAAAAGGACCATTTACTGAAACAAAGCTGTAACAATAGCTTGTACTTCCAAAATTAACTGACCCACTTATTGCCCACATTTTACCATCAACAAAGTCAGAAAGTCAAAAAGCCCAAAAGCCAAATAGAAACTATTATTCCTAACACCAGAGGAACCAGTGATAAGAGTAACATGTAGCCACATATTCCAAACCTTCAGCTAATACAGGCAGTGTGTCCACAAACACATCACGCCAAACCATTTCTCAGAACTTGCTTCAATTTTTTCCCCATTTTTGATATTATTCTTAGCCAACTGGATGTTAAGGTGAATATATAAAGTCAGTTTCCCTCAAGTTCACATAGATGAGCAGAGTAGTTCATCACAATAACTAGAGCCATGGTCCACCAATGTTTGACAACCAGAAAGTGAGTTTTTTATTTTATTTATTTTTTATCTTCATTGGTAACTTGATTAACAGTACTGTACATCTATTGTTATAAACATATTGTGCTGTAACTTTAAAACAACCGCCATTAGTTTGGATTATTTTGTTATCTAATTCACACATTTAGGTGTTTCTTTCTGTTTGTCCAAATACTTCATAGATCCACTGACAATTAAATATGATGTTTGTTACTTACAGCCAGTTGAGACGGGGCATCTCAAGACAAATTGAAGTTTTAGGAAACTGTTCAACAGTGTTATTTAATAAAGACCTGCGAAATACAAATATAAACATACTGTTGAGCTACACAATACAATAAACAGAGGATACACTTTACAATAAATGAAAAACAGGCATACTATTTTCTATTTATCCTCCTGTCTTTTAGGCCTATGCACAATAGCTTTGCATATACCATATATTCATCAGTTTGATCTTACAAGGTAAATTAGAAGATCACTCTTACAGAAAAAATAAAGATTTCAGGCCTTCAAAAGACTTCTGACGCAGAGACGATATTCTGTTTTCATCCAAAATCCTACACACAGACAAACACACATCAAATTATGAACATCCTTATCACAAATTACAATATATTAAAAAAGTGACCCTGAGAACCATCTGAAAATAAGCATCTCCTCAGAAAATCATGAGGAGGGCATGTTGAAGCTCTTTGTTTGGTAATGAGAACAGGTCAGGCTGGTCTTAATCTTAGCCCTGAAAGGCTAAATTAATTCTGCTTTTCCTTCTCACAGAGGACAAACACAATCCATCAATTATGTCTGATTGAAAAAGAGCAAAAACAAGCAAGAAAGAGAGGGAAAGCGCCCATGAAACAGACAGAAACAATCAGAATGCAACAAAGGAAGTAAAGAGAGAAAGAAATTTGCACCTATCATCCTATTTCATCCACTATGTGAGTGTGTATGCGTCTGTGTTTTCCTACTTACAGCCACTCCAGACTGCCGAGGTCATTAAATATTCCTGCTTTCAAAGACGTGATGTTATTCTGACTCAAAAAACTGAAAAAAGGAGAAAAAAAGAATAAAATCAAGAGAGAGACAGAATGAGACAGAGAAAGAAAAGGCCACTTTAATGGAGGTCTGATGTTTAAGTGGGTTTTGTTAAGTGTGTCATTAAAATGAATATCTAATGTATGACCATCACTGCTGTTTCTCCTTCCTCCACTCGGTGATTTATTTCCTTTCTCAGTCTTCCCCCATAAGAGACTGAGGGCCCTATTTCAACGTTCTAAACACAAAGTGTGAAGCGCACGGCGCAGGTGCACTCAGGGCATGTCCAAATACAATTTTGCTATTTTAACGACGGAAAAATAGTTGGCACGCCTGGGCGCATGGTCTAAACAGGTTGTCCCCATTCTCTATGAGTAATGGGTGTTTTTTTGGGCGTAACATGCAATAAACCAATCAGAGTCTCATCTTCCGTTCCCTTTAAGAGCCAGTTGTGCTCGTGCCATGATGGATTTGCTATTTACAGAGCAGAATTTGGCAAGCGCAATGACAGAACGTGTTTCCAAGATGAAATAGCCTAATTATGATACATGCGATGACTATCCATTATGACATGAAGGCATTTATATATATATTAATTTTTAATATTTGGCATGTTTGTGTGCTGCTGTGCTTCCTTGTGTTTAATAAGCAACATGTACACGCGTGGTGGACCCGCCTATACTAACACGCTCTTTAAATAAAGAAAAAACACTGCGCCAGACTTTAGACCAGGTTTGAGTTGGCCTATGGCACAGTCTATTTTCAGCTCCTTAAAATAGCCGGGTGTATTATAGGGACCTGATTAGTACACTGTTGATTGGTTATTTAGCTATATAATATTATTGCATAGTATATAATATATAATATATATTGAAGCAAACCCTTTGAAAGTAAGAGCCCGGGTACATACATAAACACACAACAGCATTAAGATGCATTAAAAGTCATTCTTTGATCACGGATCTGTTCTGCCTGAATCAAGCCTAATCCACCATCCCCATTGTTACATCCTTCTTCCCCTTATTTTTCTTTTACATGGATGAATGAGTGTATGATGAAAGCCTCAGACTGACTGGTATGAAGAAATAGATGGGACGCTCATAATTGCATGGACAGATAGTCAGTGATGTTCAGTTACACAATCATTTAAACATGAGCTCAGGGAAGGATCAATGTCATGTTAAACGTGATGTGTCACTGATATAAATGTGCACAATTACACACACAGTTCATTTACACAGTACTCACAGTTTACGCAAAGAGATCAGTCCTGAAAATGCCCTCTTGGAGATCATTTCTATACTGTTACTTTCCAAATGCCTGTGGAGAGAGAATATTCACTGCAGTTTGAGTTGTCACTCTAGCTGCACTGTGTTTTTGTGCCTCATTAAAAAAGTTTTACCCCTAAAGAAATGAATAGTCAAACACAGCACCCTGCGGTCAAATATTTTGTTATACATTTTTTGCATAATCTATAATTGGTAGCCATGTGCCTGACACCCAATTCAACCATGTGCAGATTTTCTAGTTCAAATTGCATTTCATGGTTCTTCTCACATAATTAAAAATATATATATTCTTTTTTTTCAGTTGCTAAGTAATGGTGAAATGATTTAATGTTCGGTCAGCCATTTTTATTTTATATGTTTTTTTATATATATATAATATATCTATATATTTAATTAAATGTTCTTTTTATCAAAGTTTCATTCATCAGAGACTTTTATTTGATCAAATTAAATATCACAGCTGTTTTCAAAAATAAATGTTTCTCAAGCACTAAATCAGCATATAAGCACAGTTTGAAAAATTTATTGACTTTATCTACTGCTGGAAATTCAGCTTTGCCACCATAGGAATCAATTACATATTCAAAATTAAATTCAAACATAAAACAATTATTTTAAATTGTAATAGCATTTCCTAATATTACTGTTTTTTTTTTTTTTTTTTTTACTTTTTGATCAAATTAATGATACCTTAGTGAGCATATATATCAGTAAAATGTAAAAGCCCTTTATTGGAAACAAATAATTCCTTTTAAATAGCATATCACTTATTAAACAAAACCATGCTTATACACAATGCACTGACAAAACAGACATGGAGATCAAAAGCAAAACATACTGCTATCAATTTGCAGTTACTGTGGTAACAAATATATTTAAACCTTTCAAAGATCTTCTTTTTTTTTGTCTGTCATTTATTATGATTAATTGAAGAGATGTCTTGTGAGGGCTTCTCTGTGTCTTTCTTCAGCTGTCTAAAAGTAAATATTGTCTGGCTATACTGAGTGCTAGTGCTACAGAGTTGGACATTGATGGGCAATAAAAATGTCATCCTGTCTGAACTTTACAAAGGAAGTTGAGCTTTAAAACCTCCACTGCACTTAGTGACAAAAGAAGAAGAGATGGGGGATGAGTGAGAAGAATGGCAGCTCAGGTGAATTGTTGGCCATGTAAACAAATATAACACATTAGGATTATCTGAATGGTGAAGGCCATTGCATATTTGCAAAAGAATATAAAAATAAAATGTACAATGTAGAAATAGCATGATTTTATTCCTAATATATTTGTTTTTGGTTGGATGGCTAATATGAGGAACCAGTATTTGCAATATTCTGCCATCAAACTCTGACGCAGATTTCCTACTGAAGCAAATGTCATTAGAATATTATATATACTGTAGGCCTATTATTTAAACCTCTTCAATTTGAATTGCTTTTTGTGCTAACATCAGGGAGTGACATTTTTACAGTTAAAAAGATTTAAAACTAAAAGAGTTTTAGGACATTCCATAGAAAATTGCATAGTTTTTATTAGCTTCAGACTTTTGGTTCCATTCCATCCAGTTGAAGGATTTCAAACTATTTTTTATATTTTCAGACGATTTTAGAACACGTTGTTTAAATTTTTCATGCGTCTCCTAGCAACAAGGCACACAACAAGTCTGGTAATGAGTCATTTAGTGAATAATGGCCTCTTTTCATTGGTCACTATTTACAAAGTCGGTAAGTGAATCATACATAGTGTTTTAAAAATCTGTTCAGATTACAAAAGTTGTGAAGTGTATTCCAGCCTTTAGTTGGAGTGTTGTTTTGATCCCTTTAAACATGCATACACGCATTCTGAAACCTCTCTGATTGCTATTTTAGAGAAAAGTAAAAACTAATCATTGCAAAGAGGTTGCTAATCATCATTTCTAAATCATGACTTGAGCTCAAGGCAAGGAGACTTAGACATTTCAGCTTAGAAGACATAACAAGAGAGAAGGATTATGGGAGGAAAGGTCACTCACAGTCTCTCCAGGTGTCTATAGCGGATGAACAGATCACGAGAGAGAGATTCAATCCTGTTACTGTTCAGCTCTCTGAAGGAAGTGTGGGAGGAAAACAGCAGCTATTACATTCGGAAAACAAATATAGTGATTTGTGTTTTGTTTATTTTGATGAAGAAAAAAAAAAAACTGTTGCAACCAGCCTAAGGTGTGTTCCACTGGTCAGCCAGTTAGTCTAGTAAACTGACGACTACCTAAAACCCTTCTAAAACCAGTAAACCTGAGTCAAAAGTCAGAGTCTTACTTTTATGAATAACAGAGATGAAGGTCTCTCACTCTCTGTTATACTTACAGCGCAGTTACATTAGAGGATACAACAGGTACATGGAGGAGGTTTTTGCCATTACAGTTCACCTTCCGACCCTCACAATGACACACATCTGGATAGACGTCCAACACTGAAAACAAACAGACAGAATCAGGCCATTAGAAATCCCACAGGAATATTGCTCATTGAAAATAAATGGTGAATGGTATTTAACAAGCAAGAGTGTCCATATAAATAATGAATATGGTTAGCTAGGCAATTTAATTTCTTTTTAGGGGAGGGTAATGTGTACTCGTAAAGGTACTAAGTGTATAATTAGAATTCATTGTGTGTGCGTGTGTATCTGTTATTATGAGACACGCTATAATGTTTCATCTACAGGGTCTGTGCTAATGAGTATTGACTTCAGAAATCATTTGATAAAGACAGTATGCATGAAAGAGACAGATTACTTTATGCCTTCCCAAAAAGATATACTCCTGCCATTAACATGACAAAAACACGCTTTTGTCTCAAAACCTCTCAAACCCCTTTTGTGTTTCCCATTAATGTATAAAATCTGTGCTTCCGTCCTTTTCATGCCTTGCTCAATCCATTTAAAAACAGCAGGGCATGACCATCTGAAAGCTATTGTTTCTTTAAATAAACTGCTGTGTTTCGTGCTTTCAACAGTTCAATTGAATAAACAGTGTGTATTGATGTTAAGCTGAAATCAGAGAGAGAGAGAGAGAGAGATTTCAGTGTTAAATCTCTATTTACTGTGGGAGGTGTAATCAGAGAATTAAAAACAGTGAAGTTAAAAAAAGAAAAGAAAAAAGAAAATCGCATCTCTCATCAAAATCACAGAATATATATATACACACATTTTTCAATGAGGCAAGGAAAATAAACTATTGAAAAATCTGTTAAACATGGTTCAGAATTTTAAAACATTCATTACTAAAACACTGTTACAGTTGGTCTTCCCACTTATTGTTTGTCCATTATGGCTCATAGAGTTTTGACACAGAAGGTATTTCAGCTCTTTTAACCCACTCAACACATTTGAGACATCTACAGCTTAATCCCCCAGTGAGTCACTTTCCCACACATTCAGACTCTGAGACAGCTGGGTCTGTCTCACCTAACATCGACAGTCAGGAAAAGCATTATTTCCTGTGGGGTTTTTTATTAAGTACTGGTAAGTGTTTGTTTGGGACTGAAAAAAACATAAGTGAAAACGAACTAACTAAACAGTAGTCCTTATAACCAAATGTACAAGTTCTTGAACTTTTGAATGGTCTTACTGTACGCAGACATTTCTACTGGAGTATACTAATTTAGATTGTCTGTACTTTCAGGCACATTATTTGTTTACTTCATCTTCCTCTACCCTCAACCTGCTTCAAATGATTATTCCAGTGAAAGTTTCCTGAATGAATATTCCCCTCTGGCACTAATTTCCTTTGCTATCAACTGCTTTGAGCAGAAGGTCATGGCATACATTACAGCTACTCTGAACCCTCACTACAATGCCTATAACCGCTCAACCGAGAATGACATAATAACCGCTATTTAATACTCGGTCACCTGGAAAATAAAGACCCCTATGCCAGGATGCACTGATTTCAATTCACCTTTAATTCATATTCTTACCTCAAACCCTAATCAACCAACTCCACACAGAAACTTTTCGTTTCACTAGTGCTCCACAAGGCTTGTACAGAGAAAGCGTTCTGACTCACTATCTGGTCTATAGTTGTTTTGGTGCTGACAGGAAAGCCTTGTAGCGGATTCTTAAAACTGCCCAGTACATCACTGTGACCTGCTTTCCACCACAGGGAAGGACAACATATATCTGTCAGACCTGAAGCTAAGGAACATCTATGTGAGCATTTTCTTTCCACAGGCAGTCAGGATTCATCGACCCTGCATGTCATGCCTGCACAGACTTCATATATTGCACATACGTTGCATCATTTATACCATGAACCATTTAATAATTAACAATCTGCCTCAAGGATCAACCTCAAGTTCAAAATTGTGACACTTTACTGTACTGATTTGCTCTGTCATTATTACAGGAGGTTACATTAGTCCTGTGTATATATTGTTCGCAACATTATGCGACTATATAAAGCTGTTTCCTTGTTTTCTATCTGTCCTGCAAAGAACAAAAAAGATCATGAAATTGGCTCAGACTGAGAATATTTTGGCAGCAACAACCTGAACAAACCCCCATCTTTACTTATGATATCTCTACTTATGATATTTATTAAGGTTCAGATATGATCAAATTTATTGAGGGTGCTTGTTAGAATGTAAATGTATTATTGCAATAATTACACAAATTTTGATACATTGAATTTTGTATCAGCTATTGGAAATCAATCTGCATGCAGACGGGAAAGAGACAGAGGCTCAAATATAGAGTGGTTTTCGATGAAAGCTGCGCTACAGAACTTCGGTATCTCTATCTCCAGCTGTGGTTGAAACATAAAATTGCAGAGAGCTTTTTTCAGTCACTTGCGCTTCAGAATACCTCAAAAAACAAATCATTGTTCAAAAAAAAAAAGTAACAAAAGACAAGTAAACTGAACCCTTCTTTTAATATTAATTGTACAGTACACTTAAAATTAGCTGTAGGATCAACCTCTACAGAACTCTTGTGAATGAGACTTGTCGTCATCTACATCTGCCTTGTTTCCACCAAGGTTTTACAATATTAGTGTTGTGAGCAATATCACACCCCTGGGAGCTCCTCTCAGCCCACGCAGGACAGCTTCTTTCAGAAAGCAGCAGTCTATCGCTTGCCATTAAGCCCAAAGCTCTGGAGAGACATGCACAACAAGGAGGAAACCCCGTTAAGTGCTGCATAACATCTGCAGTTAGAAAGATCGCCTCTGACATGTCCAATCTGCTATCCACCTGCAGTATGTGACAGTTTTGCTGTACTGCGGAATCACTGTATTAACAAGGGTTTTTCAAACCGGTCTACTGAAAAAGTAAAAGAAAAATGTTAAATGTTTTTTTATATATAAAATTAAACACAGGAATAACATTCTGCTCTCAAAAAACAGGTTGGTACTTTCCCAAGTTATATGTATTCTTTATATATATATATATATATGTGTGTGTGTGTGTGTGTGTGTGTGTGTGTAAATTAGTATTTATTACATAAAATACTGATAGTAGCTGTCTGTATTGTAGTAATGGGGTCCTTGCAGGGAAACTTTAGGTCATATTTAGGAGCTCACTTTTCTAGCACACATGTGTCAAACTCCAACACACCTGCCTGGAAGTGTCTAGCACTCCCAAAGACTTTGATTAGCTGGATCAGAGCTTATCTGTGCAAGACAGTGGCCCTCCAGGTGCTGGGTTTGACACATCTACGAAATTAAATTAGTTGTTGTGTTGTCTCCATGTGCCCTGCTGGTATTTTCAGTGATAGGTGATGGTAGGACAGGCACCAAACTAATAATAAGTATATTTCCCTTGGATTCACCCTTTTCTCCTATCGATCGCTAAAAGCTTTCTTCCAGTTTCTCTCTCACTCCTGCCCTGGTACGGCTGGTAATAATGTTCAAATGATCTGAATCTGAGTCAGGTCAGTTAAAAGGTCAGTCTATTAACACTGCACCAGCCCTCTTGCCAGCCAAAAGTAATTGGTGGAAACTGAGAGGTAGACAGAAAGCAAAGGCTTTGCTACTACCTTCATACATCTTAAAGGTGGGCTGAGAACCTGTCAGTTAAATGGTTCCACTTGGTCAACAGAGAGTAAGATTGAGTTTCAAGGAAGAAAGTTTTGCCGAAATGTTTTGATTCTCATCCATAATGGAACTGGCGTAAACACAAAAGCAGAAATCATTATGTTTGACCTTCCTGGTGACTTCATTTAGCCCAATCTGTTTGCAGTCTGTTGAGAGAGCGTGTCGGATCACCAGACTCCAAGATAACTGTCCCCAAGCAAAACTTGTGCATTGCTCTCAGAATAAAACAACCTGAACCTCGCTCTTCTACCCTTGGGCCCGGTCCTTTTCCATACGCTGTACTGCAGTAACACCTCTTACATTAACACTGGATACTCAAGATGAGTATTTGCTTTTTGCAAAGAGCTGCAGCAGCTCATCACTTTTGCCCTCTGCTCATACTCACATGGCTCATATATGATCCTAACTCTCAATGGAGCAGAGATGGAAAACATCCATGACCTTGTGTGCATTTTAAGCCTGGCCTATATTAATATACGCTTATATTTACATACATTGAAAAGCCATTACTGATGCCCAAAGTAATATACTTGTACAGTACATTTGAATTGCACAGTTATAGGGATAATGAAACATTTAGCTGAAATGGAAGCTTGCCTCTTTACCATTAGCTTTGGTTGAAGTTAACTTTATAATGTAGCTCTGATTAACATGTTTTCATTTTTTCACCGTCCCTCAGCAGTTAATTGTAGTCAGCAAAACTAATTTAGGCAAATGTATCTCCTTTTGTTGAGTTTTTAATTTAGGCCAATTTGGTTAGAAGTTTTTTTATAATCAAATCAGAAGTGTGACAGATTGGTTTGTTGCAGAGTTTAAAACAGTTTGTTGCTTTGCAGTTTTTGAAAACAAACTGATCTTCAGAAGTGAGACAACGAAGCGTGTCTAATATATTCACCAAACTAAACACTGCCTGTCCGTGTCCTTCTTTGTGGCACTCAAAGATGAAAGAGGGACAAACAACTCAATGAGTTCTTGAAGCTGCGCTGTAAGAGGCACGTTTCTGTGTTCTCTCAATTGAGAAGTGTCATATAATAGAATATATAATAACATTTTATTTTTGAAAGAAATTTCAACAAATTTAAAATATGAGCAAAAGAAAAAAAGGAATAAAAGCATAAATTAAGAATATTTTCTAAAGGGATTGACAGCTTAATAAAACATGACTGATAAAGTGCATATTATGTTCTTCACCGTTTTTGACTGTTCTGTTCAATAAAGAAAGAAAGGAAAAAACTAACATCTAATACCAAATAACACCCACTGATAAAACTAGACTGTAACACCTACTGATTGAATCAATTTCTAACAACTAAATCCAGTGATAACATTCAAAGGATCTGTTTCATCATCAGAAAGCTGTTGAGTATTAAACCCATCTCTTATTCATGGGTTTACACCAAGTTTCTATAAGATCAGTATTATATAAATGATATTGAAAGCCCTGTGCTGGTAAACAAAGCTTAGAAAACAAATGATAACTGTGAAGAGAAAGCAACACTCACACCTCACAGCACTCATATTGTGCTGCAGGATTCACAAATGCATTAATAAAGCAATTCAGAGAAACAAAGAACCAGCAAATGAGGAAAAGATGGAGGACAAATGAGAATACTTACTGCACTCTTTTGATTCCTGGACCCTTGTTTTCATGAAGGCATCAAACAGATGGGGCCAACCACTGTTATCCACTACAACACACACATATATTCTGATATTGTTATTTATTTACTTGGAAAATTCATATATACAAGTGTGTGTGTGTGTTTGTGTTTATGGTAATATGTTGTCATTTTAGTATGTGTGTGTGAGCATGCATTTGTATAGAATCCATTGTTCGTGTCTTTATGCATTCTTGCCCACAGTCTTACCGCAGTTCTCTTCGTCTGCTCCATTAGGACAGTCCTGCTGCCCGTTGCAGTGCTGTGGTTGAGGCAAACACACTGACAGATTCCCACATGGAAACTGACCCAACGGACACATATCAGAACCTAAAGAATCTACATACACACAAACAAATCCTATAACATAAACAAGGTAATGCCAAAGCATGCTCAGACATGGCTTTTTGGTTTTGACTTTTAAATGAGGTAAATTTTTATTCCGGTCAGGAAAGTAATGCAAAGCAGCAGAAAAAAACGCAGAATAACTCATAAATAAATGCAATTACCATGGAAATTTGTGAAAATGTCTTCCAGAATTCATAAAATCCAGCTGAGAGCCACTTCTCAAACAGTTCTGACTCAATCAATCAACCAGCAAAACTGATTTATCCATTAAATTACACTGAACGAATCTGTCTTTGTTTTTTGTTCTCTACGTTTAAATCTCCCCTCTTTTGCAGCAATGGAAATTTTTTGGTTTGGCGTTCACCTACTAGTTCTCTTTTTGATGCTTTTGTGTGTAGTACCGATGTCCAGCTGAAATGTGTGCAAATGTTGGTGCATCCCTTTTGGTGCACTTCTGGTGGTCAGAGTTCATTATGCAGGTAGGTCACGTGACTGATGGAAGATTTTGGTTGGTTTGTGGAAACCCTGCCACCACTCGCGTGACCTCTCCGCCCCATGACAGCATCACAGTGTGTCTCAAACTGATGACATCACAGCACACTGCAGCTATGATGCGACACCCCGAAAAAGCAAGGTTCCGAACAAGCATGAAATCTTACCTTGTAATCTATTGTCAATAATGAAATCCTTACATTCAAGCCTCAGCTATGCAACCCCTGCCAGTGAGCAGGCTTCAAATCAGTGGTATCTGCTGCTTCCAGAAAAATATCATAAAGTAACACAACTGAAAGTCTACCAGGCAGGATTACAGTGTATTGAAAATAAAATGTAAAAGTGCTTGAACCAGAATCATGTGAGGGATATACATTTATTATTTTTACAAAACTCTTAAGATAAAAGCTCCCAAAGCTCTCCCTCTGCAGTGTATCCAGACTTTTGCATTTGGACTGAGGAAATTTTCCATTGATACCACTGGGAGATTAAGCAGCGATGGGCACTTCAGGTTTATTTGGAATATTTCTGTTAAAAAACTGTGTGAGACAGGAGAATAATATTAGCTTTTAGACAATAAATTACTTCGTCTGTTTTACTGTACATCAGACAATTCTTTTTGACTTACTGTTGTTTAATTTGTGTGCTTTAATAATCAAATATAAAGTTATGGATTAAATGTCAGTGACTTTTCGAGCTGTTTGGAATTTACTGGACACAACTATAAAGATTATTTCGATATTTTATATTTACAATTTCAATAAAATACTTTAAAACTACTTGGCAAACCTAGAAAAATGTATAAAATATCCATGATGTTTACCCAGTGGAAACCCTGGCTCTTCAAATACAGAAAAAAAACTGTTAAGAGGGAGCATTAAAATAAGATATATCTTGATATTTTCTAGTTTTAGCTTATTGTAAATGTTGTTTTGTCTCATTTTAATAATTTAAAGGTATCTTGAGGCCCCATTGAAGGTTTGCTGATGCCCCCTAGTGGACCCCGGCCCCATAGTTGAGAACCACTACTCTACAGCACTTTCATTAGATTTATTTATGCAATATTTATTTAATTAATATTAATTGTATAAAATGTACTTTCCCATATTGTAAAAAAAAAAAATTCTAAACATTTAAATGGTGTGTGCTTGCATATTCATCTCTTTATTTAATAGTTCACAACAAAAAATCCCACAGTTAAAAATTCCCATTGTCAGGGATAAAATATTTGAGGGTAAGATTCCTTTACCCCAGAGTGATTATGCTATACCAAGGAGCTTTATTGGATCCCTCTCCTCAAGGCCTGGAACAAAACAAGGATGTCTCCCCATGACATCTGTCCTGATGACATCACTAAATTCAACGGCACTTTCAGTTGTTTTCTTTCTTTGACTCTTTGACAGAAACCTTTAGTAACTGTCCATCCAGCATTCCTCATTCTGCTTTTCACCTACATTATATTCTAGTCAATGGACTTTCTCTCCTTCTCTCTCTTTCTGTCTGCAGGGTGAATATAAACCAGTGGTTGGTCTACGTGAAGCCCCGGGGAGATGCTGTCATGTAACACAGACACCTCTACACATCCCCATAAAATCTAAGGGTCAGCTGCAATCCTCAGTCTCTCTCTCTCTCCATCATTCACAAACACACACACACTTGAATAATCCTCTCGAATGCCTTTCATCATTATCGGACGGTAAGTCAGTCACGTGCATGATAAGTCCGTCTGCCCTGAACCACACACTACCCAATTAGCCTTCACACTCTGGTGTTATCTTCTTGAAACGAAGACACATCTGCATGCACATGCACAGATCATCTGCATTATCAAATTTACACCAAGACTAATAACTAAAGAAGATGTGTGAGACAGATGTGTGTGTGTGAGACAGCGAGAGAGAGAGAGAGAGAGAGAGAGAGAGAGAGAGAGAATGTGGCAAATGCACCTTTCAGTTTCAGAGTCACTCATCAAGTTGGATTTTTTATAATCTTGAAGGAGATTCATTTAATTCAGTGAGTAAATTACACTGTCAAAGTCCAGAAAATTATGGGGGGTGGAGTAACCCTTTAAGTCATCAGTGTTTTTTTCTTTCTATTCATTGCTCAATTCAGCATATTTCTGGGTTGAGGGTGATTTCAACCAGGAAACTATTTCTCAATCAGTTTCTTTTGCCATTTAATTCAGACGACCACATTCGTGCTCCTCTACCCTTATATGACTCATTCCTCTTTATCCTACTACAGGCATCTATTAAGAATTCATCCTACCTTCTAATTAATTCTGTTATGAAGTAATTTAAAGTTAGAAGCTATCATTACAAATGCAAACATAACTTTGCATTGTGTTCTTCTGGAGGCAGGTATATGAAATGACATCATCAAACAAGAATTCTAAATACCAAAGAAAATAAGTTTCTGTTCTCGAAGGAGAGACGGGCCGACTGATTAATGGTTTTAAAAGGTCATGGAAACCCCAAGGAAAAAAATGAGACATCTACAAATGTACTTTGCATTGACTAACATCTGTGTAATATTTCAAAAAGAAAAATGAACAAGATAACCACACATATAGGGCTAAACCGATATTAAAATACTGGCCAATATAAATACATTGATATTAATTTTTATGTTGTAACTGATAACCAGTATTAAAATGTTATACTATTTCCACTAAATAAATGAAGGAAAAAAACTAAAACTAAAAAACTACAAAGTAAAATAATTTCAAGTGCCCCTAGGGAATTTAGGCATCACAACATTATGTATAAGATTTAACTTTAAGCGATTAGTCGAAAAAACATGGCAAGCCAACAGAAGGATCTCAACAACCATGCATGAGGTGAGAGTATCATAGAAGGGTGCATACTTAATGTCCTCCAGTCCTTGAGGGAATATTAAAATCTTGATTTAAAATTTGTTTCTGTGCATGACCCAAAACACTATAGATTATTGATAACGAGGGATGGCAGAGGTCATATCACAGAGTATAAAAACATGAGAATCTCTTGACAGGTGAGTAAATATGGCGTTGCTTTCCAACACCTTGGGGAATTTGGCACAGAGTGTGTGTTCTTGCATGTGTGTGTCTGTGTCCATCAATCTTCTGACTTCTCCTCAATAATTCAACACACACCCTCTTTCTCTCTCTCTCTCTCTCTCTCTCACACACACATACACACACACATTTTCCACCTGTCTGATACTTTTAGGTCCACCAACTGATCTAAAACAGGTTGAGTATCTCATTATTATAAAAAGACCAAACAATTACAGCTATAAAATCTACATAGAGAACTCACACACAGGATGCACCTACCATTTCAGATAATCAAACACTCCTTTACACACACTAAAACTAAAATTAAACTCCATAATATATGTGCAAGTAATTTCGCTGACTATAATTTCACAAAAGTGCTAGATAAGAGGAGAAGCAGCATTCTATCAGCATTTCACCATATCTTAACTCTATTACAGCAATATAACACTGACAGGCATTAATACAAAACCTCTAATTATGTTAATTGAAAAGTCTGATCCCGAAAGGCACATCCAACTGCCCGAAGCTCATTTACATTGGAAAAAACTCATTATCACATTTTTATTCATTCAATCACATTTATAAAAGCATTCAAGACATACTGATACTGATAAAGCTTCTTTCAAAAGTGCCCCCTATTATCTACCAGAGCGGTTCATTCCACAGATGATTCATTCTCTCATTCATCTGCACAGGTATTCATTTACACATTCTTCGAGCTGTTTTACGTCCACCACAAACACCATTAAAATGGAACGAAAGCGGGAAAGTAGCAAGCAGGGGAAAGGAATGTTTGGGAGTATCTCCTGAGACCACAGACATGCGTTTATGCAGTTACCTGTGTTCAGAATGAGAAAGCCATGTGAGAGACAGTAAGAGATGAAGAGACGGGGTAAAAACAGAAGTTGGTCTTACCTGAAAGAAAAGCAAGGGAAAAGGAGAGAGAGGAAAGGAGGAGAGGAGGAAGCATGATGCGTGGTGCTCTGAGAGACAAGTGAGTGTGTATCTCCTATAGGCTGCTAGCTGCTGATCTGAGCAATGGAGAGAGAGACAGAGAGAGAGAGAGAGAGTGAGAGAGAGAGAGAGAACTTGGACATGGAAACATACTCTCTGCTAAACCAGCGTGGTTCCTGACACACACTCACACATGTGTGTGCTTGGTAAGGAAATCCATGTGCTGTTAAGGCATTCTGTTAATTTCCTGTTAAGACTTTGTGAGGTAGGAAGTCTTCTTAATGTGTGTCTGTGCATGTGTATATTTGCAAGAGCCAGAAACACTAAGGTGGGATGTCTTGTACATACTGTACTATAAACTGTTTAAAACTATGAAGAAGATCTCTTTAATCGGCTCAGACCTCAGTGGAGATCCTTCAGGGATGACTGACTGGAAAGCCCTCTCTATCTCTACCTGAACTCTGTGCTTCATTTGCATGACAGAAAATGCACCTTTTACTGTCAAAGTTAGCTGTGTGTAATGAGAAATTATACAACGTAGCCTACTGTGAAATAAAGTAAAATTATACAAAATAAATACAAATAATTAGGAGTGCAAGGTAAACTAAGAAAGTATCATATCATAAGTAATATAATTAAACAATTAGGCAAGATAAACCAAAGATGAAAAATAAGAGTAGATTAGTAATAATAATAATTGTCTCAGGATGAGAGTTAAACATTGTTAGGAAATTTCAGTCACTTACAAAAAATAAAAAATAAAAATAAACAACAACAACAACAAAAAAACTTCCAATAGCTAATCTAATGAGTACAACATATTATCCATGTTCTCAGAAAATATAGACCTTTCATCACAGAGGCTGTATTAAATTCAAATTAGCTTTATTGGCATGACCTGCACAGTATTGCCAAATCATTGTACATTATAAGGAATTAAAAATATATAATCATAAAACAAAAGCAAATCTGTAAAATAATTAAGTATATGTATACTTTCTTTTTCCCACAATCAAGATACAAGAAAAATATTAAACTCATTCTAAAAAAAGAAAAAAGAAAATTACCAATCAAAAACTTTGCACAAATGTACATGTAAGAAATGATCTTGCTTTAGTTTTGTCCACTGGCTGACAGTCTTAGTTTGTGACAGACTGATACATATCTTTCTGCTGTTGTGATCACTTTGGAGTTTTCCCCTAAAGTGTGACTGAATTTTTTATTTATATGTCTATGGTTTTAATATCCACAGCGCCATCTAGAGGAAACCAGGCTAAAGACGCGCTGGCCGCCCCTAGCGTCACAGAACCGTACAACGTCATCACCGGGCGACAGGAGCGTAAACAAGCCACAGATCACATTCTGAATTTAAAAAGAAAGTAAAGCATTTAAATATGCCCAAAGTGGTGTCTCGAAGTGTGGTGTGCTCAGACACCCGTGACAGAGAGGAGTATGATGACGGAGAGAAACCCCTGCACGTGTATTACTGCTTGTGTGGTCAGATGGTCCTCGTTCTGGGTGAGTAACGTTAACCAAATCAAGATTCAAGAGTCATGACCGCAGCTGGCCAGTAAATCAATATTAAAATTAATCGAAATTTAAGAAATCATCGTGTTTCCAGTGTTTAACACGGTCTCTCTCTCACCCCATCTTCACCTCCGTCGGCGCAATGAGACTCCACGCTTGCTGTGTGAATATAGCTTCACTAATCATAAACGGGAACTCTCTAGATTCGTCTTGCAGTGTGTGTTTGGGTTGTGTTTAGGCTTGGACCGCAGTTTTGGTGGTGTTTAATTTGTAAACGAATCAGTGGTTTTAAACGAATCTTAGTTCGCTTCAGCGGATCGACTCATAGTTCGTTCACTGAAATAATTTCGTTTTAAAGCACGTAGGCTAACTGTTTTTTATTCGTTTGGAGCAGGGTGAAAAACAAAAAAATTACACACACACACACACACACACACACACACATACATATATATATATATATATATATATACACACACACACACACACACACATATATATGTGTGTGTGTGTGTGTGTAACAATCACTTAAGACCAGACAGCATCGAAATGACCTAAAATCATTGTTGTGTGTAGTTTTCTCTTATTGTTTATTTTAGCTTGATAAAAGTTATTTGACAGTGGAGGTAAACAATAATAGATCTAGCTCTGATCCTTATAATACTTAAGCAATCTTTCTGCAGAAGTGTAGTATTTCCGAACACGCATTTTAATGAGGAATCAGAACGACTTTCGATGAATTAGTTCAATAAATGATTCAATGACTCACAAAAAAAAAAAAAAAAAAAAAGTCACTCGTCTCCACCTATTGGCATAACAGTCTGTCGAAAGATATATAAGATTTATAAAAGATTCAAACATCTCTGATCAATGGATTGAATCAAATTATTAACACTGTTCCGATCTGTCTTTTGAAGGAGCACTAAGCAAATTTGGCCAAACAATGTTGATATTTGAGATCACCAAAATAAACAGGCCCACACCCCCAGCAGGACCTCGTCCTTGCCCCTGTTTTGTTAACTCCGCCCCACACGTACAACCCTGGCACAGAGGATGACCGAATCTGCTATGCTTGCCAGCCGAGGGTATGATGGCATCGATAAGTGAAAGTCTACCTCTTGCCTGACCATAATCCTTTTATTTAATGTTTTGGTTCCCCCGAAAAATGTTTACCTCCCATTTTTTTATCTGCCATCTCCAACACTGCAGTCAAAAGTGTTTTTCTAATATTGCTTAGTGCACCTTTAACCTCAATGTGTTCTCCTCACACAGGTCTACACTAGGGATATGCCGGTATCAAATTTGCTTGTTGTGAATAATTGATAATGCTTTTAACATGGTATTGAAATTTTATTCTAAAAAAAGTGGTCATAATACAGTATAACAGATTAAATAACATTTTTCTTATAACAAATATATTTAAACATTTAAATACAATAAAGCAATACAGAAAAATATTTAAAGTTAAAAGTTTTACACTGATTAAAGTGCAAAAGAACTATAAAGACCAATAGGTATCACTTTACAATAAGACCTTATTAGTTAAAATTAATTAATGCATAAGCATTGACAATGAGCAATAGCTACATTTGCTGCGGAAGTTATTAATCTTTGTTAAAAAATTCAAGTTTTAGTTCATGTTAGCTCATTAAATAACAAAGTTGCAACTTTCAATTTTAACATCGTATTAAATACCTAAGATTAATGAATGTTTAAAATAATTTTTCATTGGCAGTTTATGTTAACTAATGAAGCACTAATGTAAAGTTGTGAATTTACAATAAAGAATCAAAACCCTTTCAAACAATATCAAGGGCATGTTGTAGTCCATCTAAGTATTCAACACTGTGGTGAACATCATAGCCTATATACAAATCTGAATGGCTATTTAAAATTATTTCAATATGCTTTAGAAAGTAGCAGCTGCTTTATTTATGGGGTTTCCAGAGTAAATGCTGCATTTTTTGCAGTTTAGCGCCATCTGCTGTCAGAGAGTGAATGTGCTTTCATTCACCATCTCTCATGTGTTCCCCCATGTGCTTCTTTTACATGCTCAAGAGTGCACAAGTGTCTTTTAAGCAGCATCCAGCGGTGTTGAGCATTTTGACCAGTTGATAGGAAAAGAATTCTTAACATGCATTTCAAATTATTAATCATTTGTAATATATAATTATTCACGGTATTTAGAAGTTCCTTTGATAACAATATTGTGCATCCTCTTTACCGCGATATATCACATTACCGAATACCGGCACATGTCTAGTCTGCTCCTAAACTCAGCTGAATGTGTGAACAGGAAAACGCTTTTAGAGCAGGCGGACTGATAGTTCACACAACAGGGCTTTGTCCCACTCAGCCTCCCTTATGCTGTGAATATTGTAGGAAATGTGTCATTTTATACCTCTGGCACTTCAAAGTGTGTCCTTTGGCTTGTGAACGTGACATGAGATGCTCAGTTTTTTTTTTTTTTTTTTTTGGGGGGGGGGGGGGGGGGGGCATCTCAAAGCACAGGAACAGTCCTGTTCCAGAGTCTGTCTAAATGTCAAACTCTTGCATTCAGCACATAGACACTTGGTTTAATATAAGTATTGGTTAACGGTTTAGTCCAGTGGTTAAGATGTGGGCTAGTAACCAAAATATTGTGTCTTTAAACCACCATGGTGCCACTGTTTTGAGAGGTTTCTTGATGGGATAAATGTGTCAATTTAGATTTATAAATTTACATTTATATATGATAATGTGCTGCAGAAAGAGAATGTGATTAAGTATTTTTCTTATTGTATTTATTAATAATATTGCATAATAAATATATTACATTAATATGTGAATTAGTTCTGAGGTGAAAATGGTCATGAATTGATGACTTGTTTTTTCTTGTGATCACTGTCTTTTCCAGTACAGCTGTAATAAAGCACTTGCTCACCTCAGCAAGTGTTTGACAATGAGAAATAACACATTTACCCGAAATATAATGAGAAGCTAAGGATAATTGCCGTGCTGCTTTTCTGCTTTTCATTCATATGGCGTTATTCATATGATTTCCTTCTAGAAATGAAATGAATGTGATTAAACTCGCTCTCTGTGGTATTTATATTCAAAATTATGCTGGGAAATTAAACTTCTTGAAGCTGAATTGTTTAAAAGTGTCCAAACCTTTATGACTTCCATTCTTCTGTGAAACTTTTTGTCTCTAAATTGGAAGTCAATAGTCATCAAAACAGTTTGGTTCCCAACATTGGTCAAAATATCCTCTTTTGTGTTCTGTCACAGAAAGCAAGTCATACAGCTTTGAAATTACATGAGGGTGAAGATGGAATTGTTTGGAGAATTGTCCCTTTAAAAATGTCTATTCATAGCTACATTACAGTGAATTTCAATTAAATGTAACTTATATTTCAATAGTGCATTGTGTACAATCATTACAGACTAATACTGCAGACATCTTAATGTTCTAGTTAATATCTAAGGTCAGTGAGACCATCGGTCGATAGGGCATCACCTTTCTGCTTTAAAAGAGAAGGTTTTGTCTGTCGGCTATTCGCTTTGTGTGAGAAGTAAGGAGAGAGATAATTAAGCTTATGTGTTCCTTTATAGACTGTCAGATAGAGAAATTACCCATGAGGCCACGGGACAAAGCCAGAGTGATTGATGCAGCAAAACACGCCCACAAGTTCTGCAACGTGGAGGAAGATGAGACTGTGTATTTGAAAAGGTGTGTTTGTGTCTGTGTGTATGTGTTTAAATTGTGCATTGAGCCATTGATTAAGATTCACTAACCTCTTTATGTCTCTGCACAGATCAGAGGGCATCGAAAAACAGTTTCACAAAAAATGTGGGAAGTAAGTAAGCCCACATTCTCATTTCACAATATCTCACAACAGGAAGCTGGCATATAGAATTCAGGATATGTAAACATATACTGCATTAAATGTGTTACGTACAAACACAATTATATATCACTTGTTTATAGCATACAGTTTATTCAATAGTAACTTAAACGTCTTATACACCACGGCTCTCTGCTATAGTTTATTCTGCTGTCAAATATTTTATGTTGGCTTATGGCTACACTGTACCATACACTACCGTTCAAACGTTTGGGTCATTAAAAATTATAAATAAAAAAAACAGTATGTTTTTGTTTTTATTCAGCAAGGGTGCATAAAATAGTTCAAAAGTGAAGATGCATGAATAATTGAAAAAGTGAATAATTCATGAATGAATTAAAATAGAAAACATTTATTTTAAATTGTAGTAATCTAATAATTTTAAATATTAATCGTTCACAGTATTTGTTTTTGAGTAAATGCAGCATTTGTGAGCATAAGAGTCTTGTATTCAAATATAAAAAAATCTTACGATCCCAAATTTTTGTGTAATAAAATGATTAAATCAATATTCCATGTCCATTGATTTATTTATTTAGTAAGTAGGATTGTAATAAGCCTAATAAAGTAAATAATTCCCCTCAGGATGAAACGTAGCTGACTTCACTATCCAATAAATATTATTTAGCCTCGCAATTTATGACTCAGTCATGAAAACCATGGTCTTTTTTCAGTCTTATAATCTCCTGTCCATAAATAAGCATTCACAACAGTCAGTCCCGAGCTTTCCATGTCACCATGCTGTGCCCAAGAGGCTGACGTCAAGGCTAAGAGAATGATTGCTTGTAGAATGTGCTAATTAAGTGTGATGGCAGCATTTTTAGAAAGTTTGATTACTGTCCGAGTCAGCTGATCTGACTGTTCTGGTAAATCAACTCTGAAAGTGTCTCAGGTTTGAGAAATGTGTAGGTGCTTAAACAGTTTGAACTGTCTTTGTGTAGGTGTGGTCTGCTCTTGTTCTATCAGCATCAGATGAAAAGCACTCCAGCGACATTCATCGTGGATGGAGCGCTGGTGAAGTTCGGCCAGGGATTTGGCAACACAAGCGTATACAGCCAGAAACAAGAAGCACCGAAGAAAGTCAGGGTAAGACAACAAGTGTTTGTTTGAAAAGATGTGATGGAATTGCAGAATGTGAGGTCAACAAGTTCTGTGTGTGTTGTAGGTTATGATGACAAAGCGCACCAAAGACATGGGCAAGTTCAGCTCTGTTACTGTTTCAACCATCGATGAAGAAGAGGAAGAGATTGAAGCTGTGAGTTTAAGTTCATCAGGACTGACTCGACCCTTACATGATCTCTCTTTATGGACAGCTGTCATTGATTGTGATTGGTTTCTCCTGCAGCGGGAGGTGGCAGATTCTTATGCCCAGAATGCCAAAGTGATTGAGAAACAGCTGGAGAGGAAAGGAATGAGCAAGAGACGACTTCAGGAACTGGTAAGAGCACACACAGGAAGATGAAAGAAAGGGCGGTGTGCATTCATGCCTCGAGGCAGATTGAAACTTTAATATAGTCTGCACAGCTAATGAATTTAGAGTTTAAGATGACAGAGATCCCTCTCTCTCTCTCACACACACACACACACACACACACACACAGACATTTAATCTTATTTACCTTGGCAGCTCTTTAAAGTGGTTTGGTTAAGAAGCTGAAGGCTTGTATTTAATTATCTTAAAAAGTGTGGAGATAAGCACACAGCACAAGTTCTTGAGTCACACTGTAAACACACACACACACACACACACACACACACGCACACATTTGGCCATTCTGAAGCCAACATAGTTTGAGGCCCATTTTCAATTGCTATGAAAGACTGTGTACTGCGTTACGTTGTCTACAGCTAAGCTAAAAAAAAAACATATCAGCTAATTCCTTCTATCCAAGAACAAATGGTTATCTGCCGGTTATTTTAATGAATCACACAAAGACTCACAAAACACAAAAGTTATTGTTTTTATGAACTCATTTGACCTCATATGATAAACATATGACCTGTGACTGAACACACACACTAACGTTTTTATGTTTTTTAATTAAGTTTCGAATGTTCACCAATGCTGCATTTATTTGATGAAATATACAGTTAAAATAGTAATATAGTGAAAAATCATTACAAATCAGAAGCAAGAATTCATTAAAATCCTTTGTTGTAACATTATACGTGTCTCAATATAAGTGTGATCATTGAATGCTGAATAAGGTTTTATTTTCCTTTTTAAATCTTAGCTGAAACTTTTTTTTAAGCTGAATTCTAAAGGATCAGGTGACACTGAAGACTGGTATAAATGCTGCTGAAAATTCAGCTTTGCTATAATTATATTTAAATTTTATACACATAAAACGAAAAAAGTTTTTCAAAAATTAGAACATTGCATATACAAAATATATTTTACATAGTGGTAATATTTTAAATTAGTACTTAAAAAATTGTGTGTAGTACCATTTTAAAATATTACAACTATGTAAAATATATTTTGGAAAATATAAAAAAAGAATATGAAAACAAGGAAGTCCCCTGCACACCCCTAGCACCCCTATATACTGTATTTTCCGGAATATAAGTCACACTTTTTTTCATAGTTTGGCTGGTCCTGCGACTTATAGTCAGGTGTGATTTATCAAAATTAATTTGAAATGAACCAAGAGAAATGAAGAGAAAACATTACCGTCTACAGCCGCGAAAGGGCGCTCTATGCTGCCAGAGATGCTGCTCAGTGCTCCTGTAGTCTACACTGAAGACATAGAGCGCCCTCTTGCGGCTGTAGACGGTAATGTTTTCTCTTGGTTCTTGGTTCTAAATAAATGCTACTTATAGTCCAGTGCGACTTATATATGTTATTTTCCTCGTCATGACGTATTTTTGGACTGATGCGACTTATACTCAGGTGCGACTTATAGTCCAAAAAATACGGTGCGTGTGTATATATATATATATATATATATATATATATATATATATATATATATATATATATATATAAAGAAGCTATGTTACATACTGGTCAGTAATTTGGGGGCAGTAATGTTTTTTCTTTCTTTTTTTTATTTTTTAAATAAAATCAATACTTTTATTCAGTAAGGATGTGTTAAAATGATTAATAATTGATAGTAAAGAAAATATATTATTAGAATATATATTATTAGATTTTTTTTTTTTTTAATTTTGAATAAATGCAGTTCTTTTTAACCTTTTATTCATTTATATCAATCATATATATCAAATATATTAGCAGAACTGCTTCTAACACTCATAATAAATCAGAATATTAGAATGATTTCTAAATGATCATGTGATAGACTGGATGTTACATGTGACACTGAAGGCTGGAGTAATGATGCTGAAAATTCATTATCACAGGAATAATATATATTTTTTTAAGTATATTCAAATGGAAAACTATTATTGTAAGTTGTAATAATATTTCACAATATTACTGTTTTTTCTGTATTTTTGATCAAATAAATGCAGACTTGATGAGCAGAAGAAACTTCTTTCAAAAACATTTTATTTTAAAAATATTAATGTTTCCAAACTTTTGGTCTGTACTGTAAATATATATAGGGGTGCTAGGGGTGTGCAGGGGACTTCCTTGTTTCAATTTTGTTTGAAACTGCTGTGCAGACACAAAAAAGCCCATAAATCAAGTGCATGTGAGCTGTGGAACCTCACTCTGGGAATTTGTGGACTTGATACTAAAATTGCAACTGATAGGAACAGAGAGCGTATTGCTGATCTAAGCAAGAGCAAGTCTGCATCTTGCACACTAGGGCTGCACGATTCTGGATAAATTGAGAATCACGATTTTTTGATCTCATATAGAGATCACGATTCTCCTACGATTCTTTATTATTATTATTACAATTAACATTATCATTATCACAAGTATATAAATTAATTATTTTATTTTGCAAGGATTCTTTAAATTGATCAAGTGTGACAAAGACATGTATAACAAAATATTTCTATTACACACAATTATTGTTCTTCTGAACTTTCTATCAAAGAAACCTGAAAAAAATCTACTCATCTGTTTTCAACATAGTAATAATAATAATAATAATAATAATAATAATAATAATGTTTTTTTTGAACGGCAAAACAGCATATTAGAATGATTTCTGAAGATCATGTGACACCGAAGACTGGAGTAATGATGCTGAAAATACAGCTGCACACCACAAAAATAAATTACATTTTAAAATACATTCAAGTGAAAGCAGTTATTTTAAATGGTAAAAATATTTCAAAAATGTACTGTTTTTGCTGTACTTTGGATCAGATAAATATAGTTTGGTGAGCAGAAGAGACTTTAAAAAAACATTACACATCTTATGGTTCAAAAACTTTTGACTGGTAGTGTATATATAATATATTTAAAACCCCAGTTTTTTTAATATTAGAATGATGAAAAAGTTGTTTAGATCACGGATTCAAAGACTCACTCATAAACCTACTACACTTGTTTCATTTCTGGATGAATCAGCGTTTTTGAACGATTCTCTTGAATGAAAAATTAATTCATTGACAAATAAATTAAGACACTTGTCGCCACCTATTGGTGAAACAATGCAATCGACACAAACGTTATTTAAAGCGCAGTACTTTCAAAAGGGGATTTGTTATATTTTGATCGCTGCCATATAGACATCAATGTTTATATTTAAACTATAAACTTTATCCCAGTATTTCTGTGATAATATAAATGACTGTAAGACAGATATAATACCGTGTAGTTGAAAAGACTATTTGTGAAGATGTTTCTTAACCAAACATGGTAAGAGCTCTCTCTGTGTCAGCGGCAGTGCGCGCACGGATTTGAATGATCCGGTAAGACTTTGTCAAAGGTTTAACAGACTCGGGGAATCGTCGTCTTTTAGAAATGAGATCGAGAGGGTGTCTGAATCGAGATCGCGATCTTTTAACGATTAATCGTGCAGCTCTAGCACACATTAAGAAAACTCAAACTCACACAGGCTCTGTTCATGTGATTCGTACATGAGTGAGTTTTCATCTGGAAAAAAATTAAACGAAAGCTGCTTACAATACTGTGAATATGTGAATCTAAAGGCTACCATTTACCATCTAGAAACCCACAGAGAAAGGTCCAGTTTGAGGATGTAGTATCAGAGACTGACTTAAATGACAATGTGGCATTGATTTAACAGATTTAAACTGATTTTGTTTGTAATCTGAAATGGCTTTTCTGTACACAGGCGGAGCTTGAGGCGAAGAAAGCCAAGATGAAGGGAACTCTCATTGACAACCAGTTCAAATGAAGATTGTGTGTAAATGAGAGAGACAGAGCAAATGAATGAGTCGTCTCATCTAACTGCCGGAGAGTGTGTGTATTTGTGCAGTTTTGTGTGTATGGAAGAAGGAGAGTATTGTTTTCTTTCTTTTTTTATTACAGATTTATTTAAATGTTTGAATGGTAAAAATGATTTTCATGCTATTTTTCATTTAATAAAACAACTGATTTTTTTTTATGTCAGCTGGGAAAATAATTGTTGCCTTTTATTAGATATAGACATGTGCGGTCTATAGAGTTTGTAGGACTTGAGTTTCTCTGACATGTCATTTCAAGGCTACTGTGTTTGTGTAATGTTTGGAATAGCGTTTTTTTCTTCTTCTCTCTGTCCTTCAACACAGCATGTGTTCATGGTCATATTCACACATGTTCAGTTCAGTTTTGTGAGCAAGATCGATCAAGCAAATCACTGGAAGTGCCATGTGGACAGAACCTAGAGAACCTCTGAAGAGTGATGATCTGCACCTGCAGGAAGAAAGCTGTGTGTATTTGTACGGCTGGGCCAGTGTTTCTCAGTCCAATGCGGTCTGTGATTAATAATCAGATTCTGGATCAGTGAACAGTAGATGAGCATTACTTCACACCTGCACAGACCCCAGTGAGACATTGTACCTGCGCAGGTGCAGCTAACTGCCCCTCATGCTGGTGGACAGGCACCATACCACGCCATCTATAATGAACCAACCAGCCGCTGCTGACATATGACCAGATTATGACCCTAAATAAGACAAACGCAAATGGTTTTGAGAACGGACATGTGGATTATTATCTGTGTCTGGTTGCACGTTACATATGAAGTCTTTGTCTTTTCATATAATCAGTGTAGCAGTTATGTATGTTGTAAATAGGAAAAGGAACAGATGTAAATGAAGGGTTGATTTAAATGTCTTCATTAGATGCTTATTAAAACAAAAATTCTATTTTGGGAAATGTGTTGGAGTTTGGTGGTATAATGATAAAAATGAGGCATGCAGTCCTGCTGTGAACGCCTCAGTGAAGAATAAATTGTTCATTTGGCTAGGCTTCTTGACTGTATTTTCAGCTTCAGAGATGTTTTACAGGGTAAGATGGGGGGCACCTGATACAGCCTCTAGGGTCGGCACAGAAAGCCCAGAGTGCCATATTGTTACTTGTGTTGTTATTTTTACATTTATTAGTTATTTTAATTAATGGGGTTTCATATTACAATGAATGCGATGTAAATTTCATGCACATTCTCATTGATTAAAAACTAGTTTAATAGAGTGAAGTCATTAAATTGACATTTATAATGTGGCTATTATGACATTTTCAATTAAAACATGGACATGTAAATATGGAATATGGATTCATATTCATATGTATATAATTTTGCCTTTCAGATTAATCTCTTTTACTGGAATACTGCTTAGATATTTCATTATTTATTCAATTATTCAACTAAATTGTCAAATAGTATTTTATATTAATAATAAAAAATTATATAAAGTAATTTATACGTTCTGTAAAGGTTTGTGCACAGGGCTAGCTTACCCCTCAACAGGTATTTTCATATATATATATATATTTATATTGTCTTCAAATTATTATCATATAATATCAAAATATTTCAGTGCACTTAATTATTATCAACACAATTTATCCATAAAGACTATTCTTGGATTGAAATATGACATGATGTGGAAAGAAAACATAAAAATTAAGGTTAATGTCACGCGAGCAATATTTACCTGCATCATTTCGTCAAGCATCATAATTTAGTAAAATTATGCAGAGACACTGAAAATTGTTTAACTGTGTGTATTTATGACACATAAAATGGCAGTTATAAAATTTGCCCTCTAAGTCAGTATTTTTATTTCAAATATTTTTCAAAATGCCATTTCTGCAGCAACTACAAGTTATGTTTGTATGTTGCTGATTGACAGGTAAACCATGATGGAGTTCTGATGTGATGTTTAGTTTAGTGAGATCTTCAGTAATTACTTGAAACCCTTTGACCTTATCATGTCATTAAGTCTGAATTTGGTCCTCAAACATCACATGTGTGTGTACTCTTTCAATGCTAGTCCACAATGCACTGGCCTATATTAAATTTTTCCAAGCATTAACACAGTGGGACATGTGACATGAATATAACAGGCTTATCTCTCTGTAGGAGAGTCCTACAGGCATGTGTGTGGGTAAAGGTTAATGTGTGATCATTTTAATCAGTTTCAAGGGTGTCTTGCAAAGATCCTGCAAGGAAGACAATGCACAAAGTAAGCCTCGACTATATTTTAAACAGACTACAGCAGCTTCTGTGGGCTGGTGTTTCAATTTCTGCTCTTGATTTATTTAAGAAATCTGACACATGGCTCCTCGAGGCAATCTCACACTCAGACACTCCACTGAGCTCCAGATCACGCTGCAGAGCATGGCTCGGTCCAGCCTGTCTCTCCTCATGGGCTCGGGAGAGCTGCCAACACGGAGACAGCGGGAGGCTGCAAGAACTTTTTAAATACTGGACGTTGCAGTGAGTCAGATTAATAGACACTCGCTCCTGCTGTCCCACGGCTCCTCCAGTCAGTCTGTCGTATTGTCTTTGCCTTGTTAGCTTTTAATTAAAACCCAGCTAGTAATTTAAGTCTTTAAAGGGTTCTCTATAGTCTCTGTGTATTGAAAGCAGATGTGGATTTATCACAGTGTGTGACATGAATCATTGAAATACAGGCTCTGTGTGGGTGAGGATTTAGAGGGGTGGAGTATGAGAAACCTCACGAATATCAAGAGATCTTTTAATGTTTAAGATGGGAAGTCGGCAAGTTTTTGACGGCGAAATCTGTGTTTGTGTGTGTGTGTGTGTGTGTTATGGATGGGGGTTGAAGGTGTAGGTTAAATTAATATTTGGGTTTGAGGGAAAGATGCATGTTTCTGTGATCTAGTAGGTCAATAAATCAGTAGCTTTAATTCTAACCTGTATATTTCTTTAATTCAGTTTATTTTTATATGACTTATTTAAGTTTTTGAAACATGTCTTTTACACTCACCAAGGCTGTTACCTGATCAAAAATACAGTAAAATAAAATAATTGTTTTTTTATTTAAATATATTTCAAATATAATTTATTCCTGTGATGCAAAACTGAATTTTCAGTAACCTATCGTTACTCCAGTCTTCAGTCTCACATGCTCCTCCAAAAATCATAGGCTACTTCAGTGCTGACATTTAATATTCTTAAATTATCAGTGCTCAAAACTGCTTTATGGAAAACATGATATTTTTTAAAAAAACATTATTTGTTTTAAATGTCTTTAGTGTCTTATATATATTTTAGTGTCTTATATATATTTTATAAATGTAAAAGTTTTTTAGGGCTTTTAAAAGTCTTTAGCGTCATGTCACTTTTGATCAATTTAATGCATCTTTGCTAAATAAAAGTATTAATTTCATTATATATATATTTATTTTTATAGTCAGTGTTGAGGTGTGTGCTGGATTAGGGATTAGTTACTTCAGTCTTTCTGCTGTACTGTACATTTAATTAAGTTTAACCTGATTTTTTTTCCTTAGGCAGTAACATTGCAGCAGCCTAATCGGTGTCCTGCAGGATGGTGTGTGTGTGTGTGTATTCAGTCTCAGGTGAGACTGTCAGTGGGTAGAAGTTTACTTCATCGCATACAGCTAAAGATGAAATTCCCAGGGTAGAGACTGAGCACATTCAGATGTGTATGGTGGACACACTGAGTAGCCAGAGGAGGATGAATCCCTCTCAGTGGTGTATTGTAGCGAAGTAATAATACCATGTTACATTATTATACAGTATTTTTTGGGAGTATCTGTACTTTACTTGAGTTTTTCTATTGCAGCCAACTTTAATTTTTACGCCACTACATTTCCTTATTAAAATGTATACTTTTACTCCGATACATTGTAGAAAGCATAGGCTATTCATTACTACTACATAGTCAGAATCGTCTGGGGTAATATGGCAAGTGCCGTTGTAATGATGTGTTATCTGACATTATCAAGTATATCACCAAATCACAGAGTGCACGCACGTGATTTATTAGTATAGCATTTATTAAAATGCTTACGTATGCTTTTTTATGTTTAAATAATTTAATATTGTTAACTTCATCTATATTACACAAAGAGTGCCTTTTTCTGACAATGTCAGCATGAACACATTTAATAATCATTTTATATAAGTTCAGTAAAGCAATAAGTGACTTAAGTTTTAGACATAACATTGGTTGTTGTTGCTCAATTTTGCTAACGAAAACAGTTCAAACATAGATCACAGCACTGCTTTGCATCTCTAAGCAATGGACGGTGTTTACTTATTGAATGATTCAGCTTTTTGAATGAATTGGTTGAATAAATGATGCAGTGATTCATTCATTAACTCTGTCAAATTCTTTGTTTCTGAATGAATCATCCATTTGATTGAATCGGCTGAAGCTCAATGTTTCTCTCATTAACAGTCACTTACTGGTTGCCACCCTTAATTTCACATTTTAAATATCAGTATTCAACGTTTTATGTTAAAAACAAAAAAATGATTTATCCATCTGTAACTGCAGGTCAAATGCATCCATGTCCCCTGTGAGATATATAATCTGTAAATACACCTAAATGCTTTTTCAGAGGCAGATTCCAGAAAGGTTTTCTTGTGTTGGAATGAAAGACACTAAGTACAGATGAAGTCCTTATTACTCTCATCCAAAAATACAAAATGGATAAAAGGAGTTAAAACTGAACAAAATCTTGCTACTGAAGCTGTTTGTGATATTTTTAAAATATATTTATTCGCTTCTTTTCCATTTTGCATTCACTTTTACTTTCAATTGCTTATTACTTATACGTTTAGTACATTTACAATGTAAAAAAAAAATAATTAAAAATTGTACTTAAGTACAATAAAAATCACATACTTTAAGACTTTTACTCTAAATGTTCTTTATATTCTAAAACAGTGTCTTCGACTTCTACCAAAGTCATTTTCTGGTAAGATATCTGTACTTTGACTTGAGTATGGCTTTCAGGTGCTTCACCATTGGTCCCTCTGAAAGTCATATTATTTCAGGCCAAAATAATAATACTGTTTTCTACCTAGACCTTCCCTATTGTCGTTCCAATTTCATACTGTTATCTTCTTCAAGCAACACTTATTTTGACTTTTAACACTGCTTTTTCCTAAGTTACCAGGGCTGTTCATGCAACAACACAAATGATCTGATCTCTTCCCTCCTGCAGCTTTATGACATTTCCAAAGATCTCTGGAAATTAAGAGATCAGGAAAAGCTCTGAATGAATATTACACTTTCATTTGAAAGGAAAAATCAGTGCCAGTAAATGTAAGTACATTTAATTTCATACATGTATCAGATTGTATGAGATTTAGCAGCTTCATTATTCGATGTCTGAACGTAGTGGAGACTGTAGAAATGATGATCCCAACATGCCCTCTAGTGGACATCGTAATGGAAAGCACATGATCACAGTTCATTTAGGATTAGCTGTACTCCAGTGATTAGTACTGAAGCCGGATTTCTGTGTAAAGTAGAAAAGTAAAACATTCTAATGGCTTTCACTCTCAATCCTCCAATTGAAAGGGTTTTGCATTTGGAGAAAGCTTGAGAGAGTTGTTAATGTCTGTGTCTAGCAATGTTATCGCGGTGGATTATTCAGGGTATGAAGATTGATTTAAAATGAATCCGACACATGAATTAAGAAATTAATCACAGGTGTTATGGTTTATCTGGTGACCAACATCTGGTTTCAGGTCCTCTGCTCCAGATGTGATTGAATGACCACGGCAGATTCGTTGTTTCTGAGAGCACAAACTGATGCTATATATGCTGTCTAATAAACGCAGACTTGCTCATTACATGATTTTGGTATTCCTGTAAAGATAAAAAAGAAATTAAAAATTAAAAAAATAATAATAAAATACGTATTATTGGCATGATCGGCCGTAATGGGCTACGGTAAATAAACAAAAAAGTCTTCTTGGCAGGAGTAGGCCTATTTATGTATAAAACAGCAAGAACATCACACAGCCTATAGTTCACAATATTTCAGACATCAAATAAAAACGTCACAGACACAGCATATAACCTCTCCCTGTCTATCCAAACACAAATAGACTCTCTGAGAACTGATTTGTGCTGTATGTGGGTTTGTATTTAATTTCCCTTGAGCCTTACAGGAGCCACTTTCTACCTTAATGTTTGTGAATTCATGGCTGAAAACAAGTGTTCTGTATACCATTAAACAAACACACATGGGGCAAGAGGATTTTTTTTTATTGCCCAATATAGGCTACATGAGTTTCTTCAGTTTGTAATTAAGATGGTCCTGTCTAGAGCATGCAGCTTTACTTTTCAAATCTCCTGAATGATCATCACTCACAGTTCTCTCAGGTTTGAGGGGAACACAATCTACAGAGACAGACATCAGCAGAGACAAACCTGCTCTGAGGTTGCACTCATTCTTTCTGACTCAGTTCTTTTTACCAAATCAATCTCAAACAGTTTGCAGCATCTCACTGCTGGCCCTAATCTCATGTAAACTGCTAGTAATGTCTTTAACTTATTAAGGACATCAGAAAGATCTGCATCAGTAGAGGACACTGACCACATGAGTTATTGTATTGTATGTGCATCTGAAGTGACATATCTCTGAATTTCCTTCCCTAATGAATGAGGTAAACAGTTCCACTGGTTCATTTCAAGTCCAGGTTCTCTTAACTATAGAGTCTTCAGTGACATCAAAAATCATTCCTTTATTTGAATCTAAATGCTTTGATTTTAGTTTCTTCTAGTATTAGAAGGATGTGAATGCTCTCTGTATTGTTCCCAGTGAGTAAAATGCAACATATGGAGGCAAGTTGTCTTAAAGGGATACTCCACCCCAAAATGAAAATTTTGTCATAAATCACTGACCCCATGTCGTTCCAAACTCGTAAAAGCTTGGTTCGTCTTTGAAACACAATTTAAGATATTTTGGATGAAAACCGGGAGGCTTGTGACTGTCCCATAGACTACCAAGTAAGTTACATTGTCAAGGTCCAGAAAAGTCCATCTGCCATCAGCATCGTTGTGGCGCGGCTGACACAGAAGGGCATAGGCATATTCGCGAACAAAAAGTATTCTCGTCTCTTCATAATGTCACGGTTGAACTACTGATGATGGACTATTCTGACGATGATCTGATCTTAAGCATCCCGGTTTTCATCCAAAATATTTTAAATTGTGTTCTGAAGACGAACAAAGCTTTTACGAGTTTGGAACGACATGGGGGTACGTGGAATACCAAAAAGTCACTTTTGGGTGGAATATCCCTTTAATGCTTGAGATCTGAAATTCTGTTTGTGAAGAACTCAATCCTTGCTCAATAGTTAACAAACCTACACACCTGGGAATCATTTTTGAAAGATTGGCTGCTGATGTTTGGGAGTTTTTCCAGATGAAAGTTAATGGAAGCAGATTCTCTTTGACCAGGTTTATAAAAACATCTAGAGAGGATCTTTCCTCAACATGAGCGTCTGCTTTCCAAGGCAGTCAACTGCCATCAGTTTCATCCAATAAGCACAAGCTTCTTATGTAACTTTGTTGTTTTCCAATTCTAAAGAATAATTGTATAACAATATTTTATTTTACACTATAGTATCATTCTATAGTGTATAGACAGTGACACTATTATTTATAGTGCTGTAGTGATAATGGACAGGCTTTTTACTGAATCCCATGAAACTGCATACATTTTTGGGATATTGTTCCACAGAGCCTTCTAGTGCACAGTTTGGTAAGGAAGTTAGTTATGATTAGACAGACACACTGGGCTTTGTGTGCAGCTCCACCTCCAGGTTTAATAGGCCCCATGGTGCTACAAGTGTTAAATCTAAGCCCAGTAAGCCCAGTGGTGCAACTTTCCTTCTGGGTATTGTGGGTTTTATAGTGCTTGTTCCACCTCTGGGCTCTGTGGCCTCATGGTGTAGTTCTCTGGGTTCAGTGAGTCCTGTGGCGCAGCTCTGCCTTGGGTTCAATGAGTCCTGATGTACAGCTCCACCTCTGGGCCTTATTGTGCAGCTCCACCTCCGGGCTCATTGAGCCATGACCAATTTAAAATGTAGGGTAAGTTTTTCCATGAAAAATGACCCACATTTCCGTCTGTTCTGCACACAGTTAGTTTATGGCTTCAGAAGATTATGGTACCCAAGTTCATTTTTGTACAGTTTGACATCGGTGGTCTCTATGAAATCTTGTTGTATGGCAAAGAACTGCATAAATGTTAATAATCAAAAAAAAAAAAGAAAAAAAAAAAGAAAAGATCAGTATCGTTCTACAAATATCAGAAAAATATTTCTTTCTTTCCTTCTTTCTTTCTTTTTTTTCTTTCTTTCTTTCTTTCTTTCTTTCTCCCTCTCTTTTGAGTCAATGCTGACAGAAACGTAGCTCGTAAGTGTTACTGTAAAAAATATTGAAGACTTTTTTTTAAGTTACTGTGAGTAGAAGTCATCTGCATTTATGTTGCGCGTTGAATGTCAGAGGTGTAGTTCATGTGCTGGTCACTAGGTGGCAGCGCTATTTCATCTGTGGTCGACAGAACGACGTGCTTGCTCGAGCACAAACAACTCAAAATATCGCCAAAAACTAAATCGTCTGTAAACATCTGGATGCCGAGGATCTGAAGGAGCATGTGCAGGTCTTTTCAGAGTTGCATATCTTTTTGAACGGCTCTGTTCTGGTTGTATTAATGCATGTGAAACTGAGTTTTTTAGTCTTAACACAATATAGGCCTAAGCAGATAATAAATTGAGACGACACAGCAAGCGAAAGTGATTTTATCCAAAGGATGAGAGGAGACAGTTTTTCTGAAAGGAACACACGCCAATTGGGGAGTAGCATTTATGATTAGGCTATGTTTATGTGTCTCTTTTATTTATTTATTTTTGTAATGAAAGTTTCTAAGATTATACTGTGTGTGTGTGTGTGTGTGTGTGTGTGTGTGTGTGTGTGTGTGTGTGTGTGTGTGTGTGTGTGAAAGATGATAAGTTGTAAACATTGCTGCTTTCATTCTCTCTCATAACCGGACTTGATTACATGAGCCAACTGAGAGAAAAACATCCTCTGATTGCTGCTGCCTTCCATCATAAACAGGAAAGACAGTCTAGATCTTGTATTGAAATGGATATGTTACTCAGCTAAACACCACTGTATTCAGATTACGCTAAATGACCTTTACAGCGTTCTTCTCTATCAAATGACTGAACATCATAGCTGAAAGTGGCACCGGTGGCATCAAAACATAAAGAGTTGATTCATCATAGTCTCGGTTTCAGTGTCTGTCTGTCTGAATATCTCTTCTAAAAATAATCCTCGTTTGTCTGACATTTGCAGTGATGTTGACCTTTCATCTCACCACACTCCTCTCTCAGACTGCCCTCCTCTTTTCCATTTTCAGGAAAACCATCCAATCTCATCTTCATCATCTGCATTTTTGGCCCTGTTCTTCGTTTCAAAAGTATATACGCAAAAGCACACATACTTGGACTGAACTTATGTTTTTGCCATTCGTTGGCAGTATTTTTGAGGTTGAGATGAAAAGGTTGGTTTTATTATAATTTTTTATTATATATAATTTTAGAATTTTCCATATGTGGGTTACAAAAAAGATATCAAGAAGATGATTAAATGTCAAAGAAATGTAATTGATTAAATTTATTCTGATTTTTTTTTTTTTTTTTTTTAGATTATTAAGAAGGATGATTGTATGACACTTCTGAAGAATTTGTGAAGGTCCTTTAGATCATATTTCTCATCGTCTCTCATGTTATTAAGATCACATTCCATCTCTCAGTCCTTCTGTTCACCTTCACCTCTCTCTATCTGTTTCATACTCAGATGTAATGATTAGACATTCATGTTAAGTCTATTAGAAGTCAATGTGTTATACACCAACACAGCTTATGTTCCTTTATATAGAATCACTGTTGACTAAAAAAGCACAGCATCTTCATCTCTATGACCTTCACCTAAAGGGAATGACTTTTTACAGCTTCTTTAGAGCTCACACTGTTAAGAGCATCAACAGTACAGACGGAGAATGCTTGTTTGAACTTATACATTTACATGTTGTAACATTTTATGAGTAAATTCTAATAATATTTATCTGATTTAATATAACAACATGCTTTAACTAGTCAACATATACGTGTTTTTCCTTGTTTCAGAGTCTTTTCAAAGGCTCTCTGGTTTTTGCCTAGTAATCAAGGATCTGAGCTGGAAACACAAAGGTCAAAGTTTGACCCCTGGCATGGATGACACCATTATGCAACTCCGTTAACCCAGCGTTGCTCCTGGAGCCTGCCTGACAATTGAGGTATTATAAGGCACTTTAGACAGAAAGCAGCTATTAAATGAAAAGTAGTCAACTCCTCTCTTCAATCTTCTTGTCAGTTTTTGTCTTCTTCAGAACTTAATATTAGCTCCGATCTCACTGCAATTGATTTCGTTGTCTACCCAGTAGAGTATCTTCTGTTGGCCATATTATATCCTCCCTCCCTTTGATCATATTTTACCCATTTGAGAGAATGAAATGTGAGTCACTGCTGACACTGCAGATCAATCCTCCTGAAATACAATGAAGGAGAGATACTAAAAATGGATGATGGAAGCTGCATCTCTGTGTGTGTTCTTGTGAATCGTGAAAATAATATAGCATAATCTTTGCAGTATGAGAAGCCATAAATAAATAACATCAGAGCAGAACTTACTGTTAATTTAGGACTTGTTCTAAACTGTACAACGCACATGGTATCAATCTGTACCACAGTGGTCAATATTAGAGATCTTTATTTATTTATTTACAATGTTGGATATTTCATTGCACATACTCATTAAACTCTTAAAACATAAAACACTAATAATTTAACTCAAGCAAATTAGATTTTTAGCTCTTCTCAGTATGAAAACAGTATAGAAATCTTTATTTTAATGGTTATGGGCAATAACATACTGGCTTACTGGTTTGACCAGAAGAAGCCCTCTCTCTGTGAGTCTGAGGTTAAAGGCCATTCCCTTTTGCCCTCCCTATGAATTTTCTTCAGATTGTGATAAAGCCTACTGAATCTCAGAAGCTGTGGGTTACCTTGCATTTTATTTCTTGCCTTCGAGGACATTGTTATTAATGTTGAAACAGTGACCCAGGAGCTAATTCTGTACCTTACAGTGTGCCAGATTTATAACAAGGGTCTCCATGACTGTATAATTCATTTTTATTATATAGAGTTTTTGGCATAGTTGAAATCAGGACACGGTGGTACCTGAAACATCAGTTTCAGAGTGGATAAAGCTTCATAATCCATGACAAATGGAGGAGGGCAGACCAAGAAGACCTTACTGGCCCCAGTTGTCCATTCAAAACACCTGTAAAACCCCCTCTTTGTTGAAGAGCAGTGAAAGATGCACACATTCTCATTCTTCTGCTTTGATTTCCCAGAATGAGTTCCAGAAGAAGAGATGTTGCCTCGAGGGTTTTTGGCCTCAGCAGTCTATAGGCCATGGAAATGGAAAACGTCTGTTTGCAGCGACCAGAGGCTTTCGCTTAAGAGATTGATGCACCTTGAAATTCTCTGTCAGTCTTGTCATGAACATATGCATTAGTGTGCATCCTGGTTTTTCTTCTTCTTTTTTTTTTTGTGCTCACACGGCAGCTTTCTTCTGTCTGGATCTGATTTTAACATGCCAGTTTTACTTTTATGCATTTGCCAGATCCTCTTATCCAAATAGACTTAAATTGCATTCAGGGTACACAAGTTATCAGTTCATGCGTTCCCTGGAAATTGAACCAATGTTCTGTAGCAGCGCGCTTTATTGTTTGAACTACAGGAAAGGCAAGCTGGAATTGTAAAGCTTCACCGGCTTCATACTTTGTGGTTCTTGCTTTCCAATTGCAAATTAAGGTGAGACATTCAACATTGAGATCCATTGAGATGAGAGCAGTGAATCACTGTGAAAGAATTATGGCTTTCTGCTCAGTAGGCTGCCTAAAAAGAACAAAGGTCTCTCCGAGTTCACACACTTTCTCAGACAATTGGCCCATAAGCCAGTGCGCATTGTTATGCAGCATAAGGTTATAATGTTTTGCATTTCCTACAGCAAGACTGAAGAGAAGTTGAGAAGTGATGTTATGGGCTGGAAATTTTATGAGCCATGTCACGGTATCCATGGTGTCTTTTATTTCCTCGCTCATTTTGGCACACTACACTGATTTATCAATAATGCAGTGAAATGCTGTTAGCACTGGGAGTGCAGCAGTTAGTCTGCTTAACAGACCCTTGTACTGTCCACCCACAGAGCTCCATCAATAACAGCCATGCCTTTTCCAAGGCTAAGTGATTTATTTAATTTATCTTTTAAATTCTCACTATAATGTCGTACAAACCTCCATAAGAATTGACTTCTATAGAACACGAAGATGTTTTGCAGAATGTACAAGCTGCTTTTTTCCATAAAGTGGAGTAAACTGTAACCAGTGGCAAACAAGTTACAAAAACACAATAAATGCAGTCTATAAGACTTTTTTTTGTAGTCTTATAAATTCATACTATATCTTTGGAAACTCGACTCAAATCTGAAGTTATTGTTTGCCAAAAATGTTATTCTCCGCCATAGTTCTGAAATTGTATATCACCGTTGAAAGGAAGATTTTTTATTTTTATAATATTTTATTCAGCAAGGATGCATTGCTGATATGTTGAAAATGATCAAAAGTGACAGTAAAGACTTGATATTAGAGGTCGACCGATATATCGCTCGGCCGATATATCGGGCCGATATTTGTCATTTTTTAATATATTGGCATGGCCGATATCCGTGTTTAGTAGCGCCGATTTAAAGTCAGGCACGTCGGCGGGCAGCCCCGTGTTATTGGCGCGGTGGAAAGTGCTGCTGCAGCCACTGCATGTGAAGCACCCTGAGTCAAAACTTTTGGAAGATTCAACAACAGACCTGCGAGATAAAGGTAGTCAAAGAATTTCACTCTGTAAATGGGGTGGAGAAGTTGTCAGCTCTTACAAACACTGCAGCGTGATTGAGGGCTCCGTTACTCCGCCCCGCTCACAGACAGCACCGCGCTCTGAGAGACAGCAGTCCTGGAGCTGCCCAGAACGGTGAATGACATTAGTTCGGAAGCATGGTTTGATGCAGACAATAACCAGTTTTCCATCCAACTCATTTGTATTTAGGGATGTCAATATTTGATAATTTCCATGATCGATCGTCGTTTAAATTAACGATCAAGTAATATGCTGCAAAATGCGTCTGCAGCGGTATTATTATTATGTGCAAAAGCCACTTGGAAAAAAAGCTTTCTCACCTGAATTAAAGGGGTTTTAGTATTAATAAAATGCTAGTAGCAGGACTGTAAAATGAATAAATGTGATTATGATCGTTTGATAAAATGAAGAGAGCGCGCCATACGTTTGAGATCATTTTACTTTGCTGAATGTTTTCTGTCAAGGAGACCGCTGAATGCGCCTCTTTAAATGGTTTCGTGGTGCTCGTTGTTGTATTTTGAAACGCAACTGCAATGTTTTCAAATGACACTATAGTAGTGGTGCAACGGATCATCATTGATCCGTGATCCGTTCAAATCAATATCTTCAGTTCGGCATACGCGTGACCCGCGGATTGATTTATGAAAAAAAAAAAAAAAAAAAAAAGTTGCGCATGTTCAGTCCACACTCAGTGATAATGCCGAGCGGAGGAGCTTGAACGCCCCGCGCATTTTGGCTTCCCTGTCAGATATAATGATGAAGGAAAGAGGTTAGAGTGAAAAGATTGTGCCAGATCTTTATGAACAGGAGAAAAAAAAAGTTGTGGATAAACTATCCCGAGCATCCTCTGTTGCGCTCACGACAGACGGGTGGACGTCCAGGGGGTAGTGATGTGTCGTTCTTGAACGATTCGTTCATTTTGAACGAATCTTTAATGTGACTCGGGAAGAACGAGTCGTCTCGGGGAGTGATTCGTTCAGTCGCGCATGCGCATTATTCTATGGGTTCTGTTCTAGTAGTAGTAATTCACCTGTCATTCAATGCAGTCTTGAGCCGGAAAGAGAATTGATTAGTTCATAGTTCGAGTCTATCGGGTTTTTGACTCGTTCCTCAATCACGTGACAGCCCAATACGTTAAACCCAATGCAGCATGAGCCGGAAAGAGAATTGATTAGTTCATAGTTCGAGTCTGTCGGGTTTTTGACTCGTTCCTCAATCACGTGACAGCCCAATACATTAAACCCAATGCAGCATGAGCCGGAAAGAGAATTGATTAGTTCATAGTTCGAGTCTATCGGGTTTTTGACTCGTTCCTCAATCACGTGACAGCCCAATACGTTAAACCCAATGCAATTTGAGCCGGAAAGAGAATTGATTAGTTCATCTCATGAGTCTTCGGGTCGAGTCGTTCCTTAATCACGTGACAGACCCATACGCTAAAACCATAGACACTGACAGTAAAAGAATGCAGATAATTGAATAGTTCATCTTTCGGTTCTTCGGGTTTTTCGTTCTTTTGTACTGTGTGACAACATTGGCTAGAGTAATTAGTTCATTTACAACTTTCCTTACAAAATGGGTGCGTAGTACTTATTTATTATTAGTATTATTTACTCTTACAGTAACGTCATGCATTTCTGGTTTCAAATTGTTGTTTTTAATTTCTGTCATGGTGGTACTTTTCCATAACACTGAATGTGGAAATAAATAGTTGGTTATGCTTAAAATGTTGATCTTTTTTTCTGTCTGTTTGTTTTTGTTTAGTTGTGCAGTTATTAAATCAGATTGTCTGTGTAAACCATACTTTTGTAACATATGACACTTTATAAACATTAAAAACACTGTACATACTTTTGAATAGTTGTTTATTGTTTATTACAGAAAAGCTTTTTAACAAAGAGGACAACTATTCCAAAATAAATTAAAATAATAAAAATGTAAATAATTAAAAATGAAATTAAAATGAAAAGATAATAAAGCCACAGGGTCTAATAACCTTAACAAATGAACTTTAAAAGTACAATATATAAAAAAAAGAAAAACTAAATATTGCACAACAAGCTATTCCCAAAATAATTTTAAACCATTTGAATAAAAAATAAATGAAAATTAAGAGATACTAAAGCAATGGAGCCTTATAACAATAACAAATTACCTTTTAAAATCACAACAACAAAAATATTGCACAACAAGCTAGTCTTTTTCTAAATAAATAAAAATAAATAAGCTTTAAAATAAATAACACACTGTGGCTATATTTTTAGGACTTGCTTTAAGGCATGTTTACATTATTAAAAAAAACAACAAGCTCCCTGACCTTGGATGGGCTGAGTCTGTGAGTTCTTCTATCTGAGATAATCTGCCCAGTTTTAGAAAAAAAAAATTCAGATGGCACGGATGTGGCCACAATGCAAAGTCTTGTCTTTGTGACTTCAGAAAGGCTTGTGTATACTGGTGAACATCTCCTCCACCAGGCCAGAGGGTCTGATGTGCGGGGTAAGAGTGGCTCTGCAAGGTTGGCCATCATAGCATCTGAGATCTCAGAAGAGGTAGCAGAAGGCCTCAAACTTGCTACCCTTTCGTCAAAGTCTTCCCAAAACATGGCCCCTGCACTGGCAGTGAACCAGGATCTGAAACTCCTCACTCTGAGCTGGGTTAAAACTGTTAAAGCTGAAGTTATCATAACCTTAATGTCTTTAACATTTGTCTTTAACATTAATAATTCAAATTCAAAATGTTATTTGCTTTTAATGTATGTCATTATGTCCTTTTTTGAGCAATCTTCTTATACATATATTACACCAATATGTCAAGTCTGCCTAGGAAAAGCAATTATTATACCAGCAAACTCAAAATTGGAGTAAAAATGAACAAACTAGTCTATAAATACTTTTTATTGTAAGCTTGGATTATTATATTATTATATAGCCTAGTGTTTATTTACCGATAGACAGTCAAGAAGACAAATTAATCAAAATTTTATTTATAACAGGGTTTTATTTATTTATAAAATAATAACAAACCACAGATCCTCAACAAACAGTAACAAAAACACAGTGACAAATGTCAGAAATAGCGCATGGGGCTGTCACGTGATTAAGGAACGAGTCAAACTCGACCCGAAAGACTCATGAGATGAACTAATCAATTCTCTTTCCGGCTCAAGACCGCATTGGTTTCGCGTATGGGGCTGTCACGTGATTAAGGAACGAGTCAAACTCGACCCGAAAGACTCATGAGATGAACTAATCAATTCTCTTTCCGGCTCAAGACCGCGTTAGTTTTGCGTATGGGGCTGTCACGTGATTAAGGAACGAGTCAAACTCGACCCGAAAGACTCATGAGATGAACTAATCAATTCTCTTTCCGGCTCAAGACCGCGTTAGTTTTGCGTATGGGGCTGTCACGTGATTAAGGAATGACTTAAACCCGAAGACTTCTTGTCAGATAAGAGGTGAGATGAGCTAATCACAGACTGAAGACCCAGGTAAAGAATGAGTATTTTTTTCTTTATCTCATAGCATTTTATTTTTGTATTGTTTGTCGTGTGATCATCTTTGCGTAAGTACTAGATGTGTTGGGGAGGTAGCACTTAATATTTTAATAACATTTTGCTAAAATGAACGAAATGAACGAAATGACTCGAAAAAAGATTCGTTCATTTTGCTGAACGAGACTCAAAAGTCCGAGTCGGTAAAATGATCCGAACTTCCCATCACTACCAGGGGGACGGAGAGCTCTGTGACGAAAACTGCTCACTTCATTACAGCAGACTGGGAGATGAGAAGTCCTTATTATTATGTTAAAAAGAAGATATTATGCCATGTGCACTAAGTCCATACGAGGACGAGCGAGCGCGGGTTTGAATAGATGTATTTGGAGGTTATTGCTCACGTCTCGTTCTGCACATATCCAAATGTTTCCATATTCGCAATGTATCTGAATGTTAAACTATAATATTTTTTTATGTAAACTAGACGGAAAAATCATCCTCTTCACATGAGCAAAAACGTCCTTTGCATAACAGCAGAGAGGACCGGTATAGGGTGTATTTAAACTGACCAGTGTAACTTTTTAAATGTTTGGTTGACTCTACTTTATTTTAATAATGAACAGACTGCGATGTAAGTTCGAAATTAGAATGCACTTTAGATGTTCTGTGTCATTTATACCAAACACAAATGTTGCTGGTTGCTAGTGTCTTTGCAGCACCACTGTTATTTTTTTTTTTATATTTTTCAGTTTAATTGATTTTTATTTCTAAAATTGTATTTATTTAAATGTATATTTAAGTTTACATTTATGTTCCAACAAACTTGAAAAATTCTACTTGATAAATGTAAATGCTCTAAAACTTTTATGTAAATGATTGACATATATATTACCTGTTTTATATATTTAATACTTGGTCAGTTTATTAATTTGTTTGGTTAACTTTGGATACATTTTTTTTTTATTTTAATACAGCGCAGTGCACTAAATTAAGATGAATGAAGAGATGGTTCAAGTCAGTGCTCAATAAATTATGATAGGTTTAGAAAAAAATGTGTTGTGCATCCACTTATTATTAGTGTGACATTTTAGCATGCAAATCAAGGGGAAAACTCCAAGATATCGGCCCTAAAAATCGGCAGCACATATCGGCCATCGGCTGACCCTGACCTCTAAACATCGGCATCGGCTATAGAAAAACCCATATCGGTCGATCTCTACTTGATATGATATTGAAATGATATTTCGTTTTCAACATTGATCCGAAACGTTCCTTAAGCACTGTATCAGCATATTGGAAAGTTTTCTGAAGGATCAATGTGGATCATCATCATCACACACTGCAGACTGAAGGGCTGCATGCTGAAAATTCAGCTTTGCCATCAATAATAGTATTTGAAAATAGAAATGAATTACTGTTTGTGTGTGTACTGTATGTGTTTGTGTGTATCCCATGGCTTAGTGTTTATTCGAAAGTGTGTTCAGTAACTAAAAAAAGTGATATCAAACTGTAATGCATTCAACAAAACTAAAACTATCAACATAGCCAGCAGTCTGACACTGTCCTGATACAGGCCATGGGCCACCTTTTAAATAACACCACACTGTAACATCAGTTTTAGTTTCTCGACTAATCTGCGAGTCTGCTGTCTTCAGACTTACAGCCCTAACTTTCTTGCGTTAAGATCAAGTAGTCAGGGTGTTAGTGACATTATTTAGAAGACCACCTCCAATCTGCGTTCCTCTTGTATTCTTTCATTGGAAGATTACTGAGGCCAGCAGACCCGGTTGCTCTGCTCCAGCTCACTTGTTTTGACCTCCGCATTTCAGACAACAATGCCATCCAATACAGTTAAATCTGGGACATGGTGGTCCCATCTAATTATGAGCCTGGTTCTCTCATGGTCCACCTCAACTAATCACAGAATTACTCAAAATTATAGTTTGAGCCAAATTTCCATGGGAACCATCAACAGTTAATTTAAGTTTTAAATAATTAAAAACAAATAATATTTCCAGCTCACAAATCAAATTGAATTCTATTTAGTGAATAGTATAAATAAATGGGGTTTAATTCGATTAATTCATTAAATCATTGTTTTTATTTTTAATTTGATAGTCCCAATCACATCTGCCTTAGATAATAAATTCATGAACTCAACTGTCATCTATCCATTTTCAGACATGGGTCACAAAAGCTTTTAAAAACAGTTTGACTGAACTTTGCTGTTCTAGTAAATCTATATTCCAGTCATTCACATTGCTTTGAAGCATAAACCACAGCCACAGAATTGGACACCCCACAACTTCACACAACTCTTTAGGAGGCTCTTCAGTTACATTTCAACTTGTACATCTTTAATAACAGACAAGCTCAGCGGGACCTCATTTAATAAAACCCACCGCTACCAGAATCCCGCCTAAGCATTTGCTCTCGCTGTACTATTACACTCCAAAATCTGTCTGCTGAGGTCTTCGCCAGATCATGATTTCAACCTCTGTAGTGTCATGATGTGCAGCCGAGCGTTCAGCAAAGCTCATTTCATTTGGTTGTCTTTCACAAACAAATTTGCTCCAGTCCATCTCTACTGAACAGATCCCAGATGGGAGTCAAGTCAGTGAAATTATTTTTACCATACAGCAGCCCATCTAAAATCAAATTACATCAGATGTTACACTGGAGGATTCGCCAGCTGCGTTCGTTTGCACTATGGGTCTATGTCCGTGTATACTGTATGTGTTTTGTGTGACATGCGCATGCATACATTGTGTTTCCTTACAGTGATTTGATGAATTCAGACAGAAAATGGTGGGCACAATGAACATCTCAGTGCCTGCAGAGAACTATGGCGCCACAGGATGCCACCGTCTGTCTGCTGCTGTTGTGTTTGAGTGTGTGTGTGTGAAAGGGCACCTTGTTTTGGTGAATAATTAAAATCCTTGTTAATCAGCTCATCATTGGCTGCACAGTGAGTGAACAGGCATCCAACCATGATATAATTATTCACACACACACACACACACACACAAATGGGTGTACACACATGGTAACCAGCACGTTTAATTGAATGATCATCGGTTTCCTACTCCCTGGGTTCAACAATCACGCTATTGTTCAAATCGACACACACACATTTTTTGGGAATTGATCTGATGACCTGGGTTGCACGGAGAGGTCATTACAGATTCTTCATCATTTTTAATCTTGTGTGGATTTTCATTGGAAGAACCTGAGGGCCGAAACATAAAACCTGAATATTGAAACGTCTCGGGTCTCAAGCAAAAAGTCTCTTTTATTATTACGAAAGCTGTCACGGAAGCATAATAATGTTGTTGCGGTGTCTGTCTCAGTTTATGTTTGGTGCTTAAGCATCCGTAGATAAGAAACTCTTCATTCTCTTCAAGATGAAAGCGCTTACCGTTCAGGACTGTTTTCATGCTCTTGCTTATGAAGAAAAACAGCCGCTGGCATATTATGAGGGTTGGTTTATTTGTTTATTCTGCTAGCGATCTTTTATTATTGCTGAGAAATGAAACTGTTTTCATAAAGATTAACATTAGGTTTAAATTAAGGTTGAATGTTTTTAGGATCCTCCCTGAATGAGTAGCAAGCGGCTGTAGTTGAGATCAATGGTCCCTTGTGTATGTCATTTTGTATCTATGCATGTTGATTTATTTTAGTAGGCTGTTAGTTTTTGAAACTGGAGAATAACCATTGAGAGGCAGTCTTTACTAAATTAAAACTCTTTTGAACCAATTAAAAGAGGGAACTCGAGTGCTTTGAATGTTTCGGTTCGATATGAGTGCTGGATCTTTCTCTGCTTTGGGAGATGGGAATCGTCTCAGCACGATATATGATGATCAGATGCTTTGAGCTTCTGTTCCTGATGTGGGTATTGAGTTGAATAAAGGGAAAAATCAATGCATATGAGCAAATCAATGCGGGACCGGGTGTCAAATAAGCTGTAACTGATCTGAACATGTTAAATTGAGATTGCTGTGGGGAGAAAGTGGGTGGTATGGTGGTGGTGGGGGGGGGGGTGTTCAAGATGCAGTTTCTGTTATTAGTGTTCATTTTGAATCAGTGTCTGTGTTACTGTCTGTTCTCTGTCCGATGCTGATAATCTGATCAGTAATGTAATGTAATGATCTGTAATGGCTGATATTAAAATGTATACTATTTAGTCTCAATTAAAAATGCAACACTAAAAACTAAAATCTATTGTTTTGACATCAAAGTGAATCGAGCTAAACTTTTCAAGACCTCCTTTCGAGTTAATTAATTAAATTAATTAAATGGGTTATTGGATGCCTGTTTTCCACAAGTTGAAATGATTCTTTATGGGTCTTAATGAAAAGTCTGTAACATACTTGGGTTAAAATTTCTCAATGGTGGGGCAAAAAACACAATTTTAAACCTGTCAAAATCTGCTCTGTTTTCAGCACGCTGTTCTAGTCCATGTTGCTTTAAATGCTAATGAGCTCTGCTGACCCCGCCCCTCTCTTTTGTGGGGTGACAAGCAGACTGTAAACTTCAGCTGTGAAATTTGCTAACTATCACATTATAAGGAAAAGCAATTTGCAAAGATTCCTAAAAAAACCCTTATACTCAGTTCTTCTTTAGATGAAGCTGGATCGCTATCTTAGAACTTAAATGCATTTAGGCAAATCGGTGCATTTCCTTCCAAAACTAAAGTCATGTTAATCCTCTGCGTCTTCAGAGGCTCAGATGTCGGGAGTAAATGACGGCTGTTTTGTTCATTATTCCATCCAACAACAGAACACCTCAATCGCTTAATCTGAGGAATTCTTGTCTTTCCCTGCACATGAGTCGACACAATGGCAGACAGCTCACAGCTCTCTAAGGGCGGGTCTGAGGTAAGAAGGCCTTGTCAATCAACCATTGTGGGAGGGGCCTGTGCAAAACTATGCCATTCTGACAGGAATCTCAGAACAGCCCAATTTGAGAAAGGGATTTAAGAAAAAAAGACACTGGGTAGGTATTTTATCATAATAGGGTGGATGTGCACACACGTCCAACACATATTTATGTTCAAACAACAACAAAAGTGAATTTTGCATCCGATTACCCCTTTAAGCGAAGCAAATTTTTGTATATGTGTGTGTGAGTGAATGTGTTTGTGCTGAGTGAATTGAGCGCCATAGCCCAACCTGAGAAAACATTCAGTTAGATTTACAAAATTCCAGCATTAATAAAAGAGAATCTGACATTCACAGAGCCGCCCACCCTTCTCCCTTCCTCACTTCTGTACTCCTACTCTCAGTATTGTGTGCACTAATAATAGGCATTAAAATGAGTTTCTGATGCCTGTCTTCCAAATGCCACGCTGCGGCTGAGCGATCACTCAACAGAAACGATTAGATGATTAGACCATCCTCTTGCTGTGTGAATGCACACACCAGCACACACATATATTGATCTTCTGCTTGATCACTGTACAGTAAATAAAATGTACCTCTTGGTGACATCACTCTTAAGTAATAACGATACTGTCACCTGCCTCAACACTGGCATTTCATGCATTAGCGGACTATCCCATTCCTAGAGATGGCATGGAAGATATCTAAAGGATATTTCAGAGAACGTGCTCCCATCTGTTGTGGAGGAGAGACGTGTGCCTTGCAGTGAGGGATCAAACCATTAGGGGGCAGTGCAAGAATGTTTCAGTTTGATAATGGGCTGAAGTGGCCCTCATGGTTAAGACTTATCTGGGATCTTTTTTACTTCATGGGAAGTGTAGACATAAAGCCAAATACTTGTGCCTTTTAGTGTGAAAAAATTAAATTTTCCTACAGTGTTTTCTTCCTTTTTTTTTCTATGAGTTTAGGCCGAGCTGTTTGTTTGTTGCTCTGTGTGGAAGAATTGCTTTTATAAAATGTTGAAACAAATGTTTGCTGTGTGTTTTGGTCTGTAGCATGTAGGTGATTCCTGGATGTTTTTTTCTGGTTTCAAGGTGAGGCAAGTTTGATCTCTTGTGGTTCTACTCCAGTTTCGAAAGCAGAGGACATTCTGGATCTTCAGTATTATGTCAGGCAAGTCTGGAATTAAAATCCATTCTTTGGCTTGGTCTCCCCAAACCCCCACCTCAACCCATCTCTCTCTAGGTTGCACCGTCAGCCCTTTTGTTCTCATTGTAATGCGTTGGCGTGGAAACGATGCTTTCTGACACCTGGCCCACATGAGCCAGGCCCTGTGTAATAGACCTCATCACCACCAATCAGATCAGCTCTCACACAAATCACAACCAATCAGATCACTAGCCTTGCAGACACAGCCGACGCCACAGCGACCGACCACCGACCTAGTTGTGCTCTTAAAGGAACAATACACACTCATCTACAAAACCCTGCACCCACGAACACAGAGGACTGTTCAGTGAATCCTTCATATGTAAATGATGTATTTTTTCATTTGTTGATTGTTTAAATTGATTTCATTCAAAAGAATCAATATTTTCATTATAAATCATTTAGCTTCCAAAATATTTAGGTCTCCAAACTCAAAACACATTACTTCAGGATCCAATTTCAATAATTCATTTGATTGATATATCATGTCATTCTATCATATCTTTTTAATATTTAAGCTGTAAAAATAGATACATCTAGTGCAAAATAACATAAGTAATGACAAATCTAATATGTAACAAAAAATAAAGCTTTTGTGGACATTTAGATGGTCTCTATTGATCACTGTGATTATGAATGAGTTAACTTGAATTGTATTTTTGTTTATTTGTTGAACATATTTGTATGTTGTGTGTGTGGTCAGGAAGTGTGTTTTTCAGCACACTGTGGTCCCCTGTGATCAATTTTCAGCGTTAAAATACGTGCAAATATGGTGCCATATTAGAATGTACACAGGAGAGTTTTTTTCACACCTTACCTCCTCCCGTTGGGTGCTTTTTATGTCAATATGAAAAACAGATGAGAAAACCAGCAACGGTGCATATTTCATATTTGTGACATTTAAATACTCTAACTTTACTAAAGCTTAGAAGGTGCATTTGTGTACAACATATACTAGGATGTCATCTGACATATTTCAGCCTAATGCTTCTTGCTGCTTAATTTCTTCAAGACCCGTTCTCTCTCTCCATCAGATCCACACAGGCCATTAATGTTCTCCGAAAACACAAACACAAGAGCATAGTCCCTTAGAGGAATGCATCACACGTATTACCTGTGCTGAATATTAAGTGTGAATTTTTGCTTTCTCATTGGAGCCGAGGAGGTGGCACTGTTTAGACTGTAAATGTTTCATTTCAGGTTATTATAGTCTCACAGAGAATACTGATGAGTGTGTGTGTGTGTGTTTAAAATAGAGTAAGAGGTGGCCATAATATAGCTTTGTGTGTGAATCCGATATCAATCCAAAGTGAGTGAGTGGATTTTCTTTGAATCATATAGTTATTATTATTTTAAATGTAATGGTCCCAGTGCTAGTGTATTGACTTGATTTGACTGTTTTGTGTGTGTAAGCACATGTGTAAGTAAGAAAAAGTACGTTGCTGTGAAAGTAACAAAAGATGTCTCTTAGATCTCTTATGAAATTCAATACATGCAGTTGAGATTGAGTTTCAGTTGATCCATATCTGTCTCTTCTCTCACAGTGAGAGGTTTGTATGCTCACATCTGAACATCATTTCTCTCTCTTTCTGTGTTTCTCTTTGGAACACATGTTTTCCACTCAATCTTTGACCCAGATGATGTTGGGTCTGCTGGGACTAGGCACTCTTCATGGAATCGCTGTATTAAGGACAGACTGGGGAAACAGAATTTTATATACTGTAGAGTCATGTATTCATATACAATAGCTACTGAATCGAGCCTGTAGTCTGAAATCTTTGTATTTAATGTGTTTATGTTCTCAGTTTGAACATCTGGCACATGATACATTTTTAATAAAACATAATAATATTTAAAGATGTGTGCGGAATATTAATTGTGTCAACAGTATAGTTGGCGAATTATCTGGAGCACACATCAAAGCCGTAATAATATATAAACATACTTTTCATGACTGTTGTGAACACTTAAAAACACGTTTTCACAAAAGGCAACCTCAAGTTTGTTTTCGTGTTTTGCTTTATAGTTCACTTGGTTCAAATAACTCGAAGGAACACGTTTTCTCAGAGGCTTAAATGTACGCTGAAAGTGAAGAATCGATAAATCATGGGCACAAAACTGTTTTAATCTCGGCCTCCCTCCAGACTGACTGATCACCATTTAAGATTAGCTAAATCAAATTTCCTTCCGTGTGTTTTTAGTCTTCCAGCATAGTGCCCAAATATTTCCTCCTCTAAGTCTCTGCTCAGATCATGGCCGGATGCTTAATGGTCCGCTGTATTAACACAAAGGGAGCAGATTTAATTTCAGGTAAGTCATGAACCAGACTAAATGAGATCTAAACGGTGCCCTTGAGCAAGTCGGGTTGCTGCAGGGGGACTGTACTTTCACTTTGTTTACAGCATGTTATAATGCTTAAGTTCTGCTTAAATATCGTTGTTTAAATATTTTTACAGCATGTAAATTACTGCTATTCAAGTTGAGTTTAGGTATTAGAACATGTACAGTAAAAAAAATGGAGAAAAAAATGTTTTAAAATATTGGTGTTTTTAAAGATGAACTTTAATTGATCAATATTAGTATGAAACTCGAACACTAGGGTTGTAGAGTAGATGAGTAGAGTAGATGAGCATGTAAAATGAAATATATAACATTGAGAGTTTCCTGTAAATTAAACATGCTCTAACACTGATTTAGTAATGATGGATTGCACACCCCTGAAGTCTTCTCTGAGCATTAATTACTGATCTGTTTAGTATAACTATTATTTATCATTCATAGTTATGACAGTTAGTGTTATCTACTGGCCAGTATATTTATTCAGGTCATGTTGGTAAAACATTGTCTGTGAATATAAATTGGGAAAATGCTTTGGAGACCCAGACATGGCCTTGCATGAGAACATACAGTGTTTTCCAACCTCTGATTTACAATTCAGTGCATTTGGATTAAATTAGACACGGGTCTCTGGATGATCTCCAGATAATTCATTCTTCTTTATCTTGAGGTAATCCCTCCATACATGAATACAAACTTCTCTAACCAGTCTAACTAGTTAATTACAGACTTGTCCTAGCTCTATGTCAAAGTGGATTAAACATATTAATGATTCATTTAGGTTTTAGTGAGCAGAAATGGTTTAACTAAACCAGACTGAACAGTTTTTACAACTAACTCAAAAGCTACAAAGAGCCGAGACTCAAATCAAGAGGATGAGAAAAATGAACATTGTAAAACAAAAAGTAATATTGTACAACTGGTTTGTGACGTCATGCAAACACTGAATTAAAATTAATTATATTCGGACATGGATTTATAATTTTAAATATCACATCTGATGTGCCAAGAAAGGAAAATAAGAAAGTAATGAGTTGAGCTTAAGACTTAATACCAAACACTTAATACTTTGTCACTTTTAATGTTTTCCGAAAAAAAAGGGAAAGAAAGCCGAATTTGTCCTTTTTGATGCATAAGCCTCTCAAGGATTTATAGAAAGTTTTTGTGGCTCAAAGTTTGGTGTGAAAGTTTTTGGATGTTCCCGTTACTAGTTTGTGTTGAGGACGTGTGTGTGTGTGTGTGTGTGTGTGTGTTTAGGTGCTGGCCTGTAGGGCAGATAACACAGGTGATAAATGAGTGTGGTAATTTGTCCTTGTGCCTTCTTTTAGCTGCCCTATAAATACATTCACACAACCACATTCACATACATACAACCTCCATATTTATTTATAAAATAAAGACATTAATAAAAACATTAACAGAATTTCTTACCCAGGATCATAAATGCACAAAAGCTTGTCATCAAGGCTTTTTTTCTTTTCTTCTGTGGAAACTCTCTGTGTATATTCGTCACGTCTTTTGTGTGTGTGTGTGTGTGTGTGTGTGTGTATTTGTTTTTTTTTCCTCAGCCAAACAGGATATTACTTTTTCCTTTGCTTTTGTCTTTCTTGTTCACTCGCTTGTAATCACTCTTTCTGTTTGTCTTTCTTCTCTCCTATGGCACAGCTCTGACTCACACTCTCTCGCTAGTTTGTGTGGAATAAACAGTATAATATCGTATGCACAGTGAGACTGTGTGTGTGTGTGTTTGTCTCTGTACGTATCTGTGTGTGTTTGGGTGATTAGAGTCTAGGTTTGTGTTTCCTCAGAGGAAATTAAGCAGGCATGGCCTCCAAAAACTTCCAAAACCCCTAAAGCATGGAAATCATATCCAGACCACAGAGCTGTGTGTGTATGTATTTAGCTGTAGTTTGGGGACAGATTGGTCCCTAGAAGCTAGCTAAATCTGACAACACCTTTGAAAAATTTGTTTGCATTTTAAGAAATAATCGTAATCATAAATCTGACAAAACCTCCTTTTGGGGATGTCCCCATCAGTAAAAATAAAATGTCATATTTTTATAATTTTATATATATATATATATATATATATATATATATAAATTTGTATTTATTTATTTTTTTTTTCGTAAAAAAATCAGAAAGTTTTAATTTAGGAGCAGGGTGTATCCAGTAGAATATGGGGTGTTCCCATTAAATAGCTAAGTAAAAGTATGTAAGGTGATCTGTTCTGAACGTTTGTGAGCATGAAGCACTTTACTGTGTCTTGATTGTGTTGATTTACTTACTTGTGCAATAAAAATCTTGATAAAATCTGGACATTACAGTTTGATATAAAATATACTATCATATTGAAAATGTGATTTTGTGATTTCTGGGATTATTCATTCATACTGACTCTTAAACATATGCTTGATATGTCGTATTTTAATCTGGCTGAAGAGGAATGAACTCTGTAGATCGGCAGTTAAAGAATATGGCGGTTGAATAATAATAACAATGACTCTGATAACTACATTGGATTGGCCAGACTTTGGATGTTAGGAAATCGGAGGGTGTCAGCAGCTGCTGTAAATGAGGAAAGTTAGGAGTAGGTTTGTGTGCAGTGAGGTGGTAGGGTTTTCCTGTGGCCAGCAGGGTGAGCTGTGGTGATGTCCTCTCAGCCCGACACTGTCTCTGAAGTGAGGCTTCCCTGTCAGGACTCTCTCATATGTGATATATAAGGTTTACAGCATTCACATCGCACACTGAGCAGTTTGTCATTTCAGATCTGTGCCTGTATCTTCCCCTGCCTTTCACAAACAGACATGATTGGGACTTCCCATTGGTTTGTTGTTATATACTACAGTAGGTTAATGATATTTTCTTATTCCTAAACCTACCCTAACACACACCTTTGGCACGCCATCTTTGTCATTAAGTTGGATGGTCCCCACAATGTATGTTGGTAAATACAGGACTTACTATCATTCAAAAGTGACATGCAAGTTTTTGCACCAAGTAGTTTATTTTTTTATGTTTAATGCTAATAGAAATCAACATCCAGCACCACACAACTGTTGCTTTAAAAATACCCTTTGTCCTGTGAATCATGAGGATGCGTTATATAAATGTCAAAATGTCAAAGCTAAATTGCATGGTGATCACTGACTGTCCACTTTGATGGAATTTTGATTGGCTTGTAAAACAAAAAAATATATTACTCCCGAGTGCCACGGTCTCCTTGCAAGATGAATAAAAACTAGCACTAAACACCTTTACTTTCAAATTGTAAAGCAATAATTTTTTAATTTAATTTAATGTTTTTTCCTCAATGCATCTTAAGCTATAATTACTATAGACTAGTCATATCCCAAACGGTCATTTTTCTTTTATATTTTTTAATAAATATAATTTAAAATATATATTTAATTTATTAATATTTTTTCCAGATTAGTATGTGCTCAAAAGGAAACTGTCATCTAAGGGTAATAATTTGGACATGTAAATGCACACATACACACCCGCTCACTACTTTTAACTACATGCATTCAGTTGCCAGTTTTTATAAATAATCCATTGATTCATAAATGGTTCTTTATGAATATTTAACCATAGGCAGAGTAGTGAAGCGAGTCAGTTTGTCTGCACTTCTGGGTCTTTGGGACATTGAGGAAGCCTGCCTCCATAAGCCTTAATTAGTGGAAAGATCAAATCACATATATGATATGATTGCATTTGGAAAATAATTTCACTTAAGAAAAACAAACAAAAAAATCAATAATGATGTCATTAATAATAAGATAAAATAAGAATGAGAGAATCTGTGTTTTATCTGCCTGGGCTCGATCTTGATTAAATAAGTAAAAGGTAAGAATTCATTATTAATATAACTCATTAGACATTTATTATGTTTTATAAGATTTCATTAAAGTGATAGTTCACCCCAAAATGAACGTTTTTTTTCTTTTTCTTTTTTTTCATGATTTACTTGCCTACATAACGCTCTAAACGTGAATGTCTTTGTTGTGTTGAGCTCAAGGGGTCCAGAGGCAGTCGTGGTTAGCAGTCACAGCTTCATTTTACTAGATAACGCTTGTGTTCCTTTGCATTCATTAAACATCAGTTAAACGTTGAGCTCTTTAAACATAAATAAGGGAACATTGGATGTAGGAGTTCTTGCAAGTAAAAGTTTTATTCAAGAGTTAGCCTGAGTGGAAATGGCAGGCACAGATTGTGTGCTGTAGGTGAGATGTCGTGAGCGAGAGGGAAGAATAGAAACAGAAGCAGCGAGAGACGCGTGCGAGGGCTTTTTGCTGTGGTGTTGGCAGGTTATCAGACAGCTATGAGGTGTCTGGACACTCTGCTTTATGACACTCCAGGACACGTCCTCTCCTTCCTGCTTATAAATATTAAAAACAAGTAGAGCTGACATTACCCACAATCCCACTCAGTGTTACTCAGGGTTTTCTAGGTACCAAATGTCCCAGCAAAGACAGTAAAACCTGATTTCATCTACATTATTTGGACCAGCCACCTGTCCCCTCGAGGAAAACAACTAAATATAAAGCAATACATCTTAAAATGCAAACTCTTTTAGTAAGGTATATATTTAGGGATAGATGTTGCGTTAGGCTGTAGAAAATATAAGCATCTTCAAGTCAGTCAAGTGTATGGTCAGGTTTTTTTCTACATTGTTTGGACTGAAAGTATAATAAAATTGTTTTAAAGGTATTAAATAGTTTTAAGTTTTGGTATTTTAGGCCTGCCAAAGTTAACGCATTGACTGTACAATTTAAAAATGTTTAAAAATATTTAGTTGGTGGCTGAGTGTAAACATTTCAAATTCTGCATTACCATTTAGGGTTGGTGAGATTTTTTTTGTTTACCAAGGCTGCATTTAATTGATCAATAATACAGTAAAACAGTAGTGTTGTGAAATATTATTACAATTTAAGATACATTTTTATATATTTTAGAATGTAATTTATTCTTTTGAAAAGGCTGAATTCCAGCTGCGGTTACTTTAGTCCTCAGTTCTACTGTATATGATCCTTCAGAAATCACTCTAATATGCTGATTTGCTGCTCAAGAAACATTTGTTATTAATAGGAATATTGAAAGCAGTTGTGCTGCTTAATAGTTTGTCTCTTTGTCAGGATTATTTAAATAGAAAAGTTCAAAGGAACAGAATTTATTTGAAATTTAAATCTCATTTGATCAGTTTAATGCAACCTTGCTGAATAAAAGTAAAAAAAGTACTCTGTTTCATCTTAAAAAAGAAACTTTTGAACAACAGTGTATTATATACCTCTTTTTTTTGGCCACTTTTATTTCAGTGTATATAGTTTTGGAATCATAAAAAAAAAAATGTATTTTACTTTATGATCTTTGTTATGAAAAACATGATAAATAACGAAAGTGTAAACAATAGAAGTCGATGGAAATCCCCCACCATGATAGAAAAACAAATGTGTTTTTTGTTTGAGTATGTTTGGATTATGTGTGGTCAATTTCATTCAGCAGAAAGCCATAATGATGATGACGACGATGAAGGCTAGCTATCGATCATGCCCCCACTAAACACAGGAAGAGTGTGTGCGTGTGAGTGTGTGTGCATACTATTACTTGTTTATCTGTCCGGTGATGGAGAGATAGATGATGACCGCAAAGAGAGCATGATCGCACATTTGCTTGTCCAATTATTACAGGCACACAGAGCAACAAGCCAAATAACTGTAAGCTAATAGAAGAGCCAGAGGACAGAGAGAGACTGCAGCTCATTGAATAAATGGGACAGACACTGTATGAGAAGGAAATTGCCTATTTAAACACTTACATCATCTTCACCACACACACACACACACACACACACATTATGACCTTGATCTGTTTTTGGTATCAGATGTCTTTGAAACATTTGTGCATGTGGGATAGAGAGTCTTTGTGACTGTTGTGTTAACACGAGTGAGTATATTTAGTATGTATGTATGTAGATCACTGCATGCAAATTAATGCATCTTTTGTGCTTCTCCAGGCTTGAGTGAAATATACTGTAGCACAAGGTAGAGCATGTGTTTGTTTAATATCCGCTCTAATAATCTTGATGTCAGTTTGCTATATTAAGTAATTGCCACCGGCAGTAGTTTCCACAAGCCCTGTCAGAGTCTCATCAGTGCCCGATTCTCACTCTTGCCTTCAGGGGCCAAAGTATGTTTGTGTGTAGAAGTGACACTTGTCAATAGCTCTCACTCAATTTGACATATTTTTGGGCGGTTTGTGTGTCTGTATGTGCATGAGTGTATATAAACATTATGAATTCCATTTCTGGTGTTTCGTGTGTGAGTCTAAGTTTAGAGATTTTTATCTAAGGCAATGCATATTTATGAAATATGAAATGTTTTACTTCATCATTTACCATATTTATTCTTTGAACACAGAGCTAACAAAGCAGTGATATCCTCTGTGGCTATATACGGTCGGTTTCAACTTAAAAGACATTAATGCCATAATTATGGTCCTGAATCAAAATCCAAAGCAGTAAAATATTGATACAGTTTTAATGATAAGTCGTAAATCGTGCTGTCATACATAGAGCACCTGTATGGCAGCAGAATGCCTCTTATTGCTAAATCAATAGTTTTCTATTAGAAATGAAAGCTGGACAGCCAAAAACATTGTCTTCATTTGGGGTGGAAGAATAGATCAGCGCCGGCCTGAACTTGAGCTGAGAGTCATTAATGTCATCATGGCAGAGAGACTCAGAGATTTAGAGTGGCCTGGGTATGTAAGCTAATAATTCTGCATTTGAGGATTTTTCCTCTTCAGAAATAATAAATTCATTGTGGTTAGAGAGTTTGCTGACTATATTAGGCTCAAAGCAATATCAAAGCACGTTCTCTAATGTTCTAGGGCCGTGGAGGATAATTTGCAGCAATGCAGACACACACACACACACACACACTTCTCTTATGCCGTGTGTGTTTGACAGGTCGCGTGTTTGATCTGACTTAGACATGGTATAATAACTAGAAATACGTAATGATAATTGCTGTGGGCTGCAGTCTTTAAATAATATTCATACGCACATGAATTAGGTTAAATTGTTGGACTCATTTTTGAGAAGTCATTATTAATAACTGAGTCATGGGTGAAACTGGGCTATGGAGGAGTGCGGCTCTGTGCAGTGAAGGACAGGAATGTCCACGGGTCAGGGTTTTTTCATTGCATAATGAATTACAATTTGAAACATTTAGAATGCAAATGAGATGTGCTTGTGTTGAATGCAGTGCATATCTTTTCAAATGGGGTAAAAAAAAACATATTTTGGAACATATTTCATAATATACATGAAATATACTGTAAAAATATATTGCTAATATAGATTTTAAAGTATGTTAACATACTATATATTTATATATTTGGCCATATTATATATATTTTTCCACTAATAGAATTAATAAATATTTTTTAAATGCATTTTACCTTACCGATGCATATTAAGAATGAACATTTATTTTCTTGCACAATTTGTAATATATTTAAGCATTTGATGGGTTAAACTAATTATATCTTTTAAATTTGAAAAATGTTTTTTCCTAAAGCAATGCTGTTTACAACATATATTTAGCATATATTTGAATGCATTTTGGCCAGAAAGAAAACCATTTTTTTTGTTGCTGTATGGGTAGAGTACGTTTCAGTTCGTAAGTAGTTGAAGGTCAGCGCCTACATAATAATGTAATGTGATATGTAATGGGGGTCTTTCCTGGCACCATTCCCGCTGAAACAGACATGAGGTTGTTAAGCAGCTTGGTATATGCCTCTATTTGTCTGACCCTCTATTTCGATCTGTCTGTAGGTCTGCGTCTCTCAATCTATCCGAAAGCCTACACTTCCAGACTGGACTCTCATGTATTATGAAAGCTCCTGGTCTGGCTGATTGTGAGGTTTTTTTTTCCACACCTGCTCCTGCTTGAATGATCCAACAGCCCTCCGTGTTCGTACATCAAATCAATAATGGCTTTATATGGCATCAGATAAGAAAGTCTCTTCTTAACCTTCATGTCATAGGCTGATACCATTATGCTATCAGTTCTGTGTATCTGTTGTGCTACAATTCGTCATGCTTTATTTAAACAAAGGCCTGATAGAGGGGTTTGAGGAGGGCTGGGTCACATCTCATGCAAACTAATAGAACATATTTTATTATAAATATGCAGTTTTTCTTTACAAGACCTTTCAGCCAGCTACCCTTTCTAAATATTTGTGAACAGTTTGAGAGTCAGTAAACTTTCTCAGAGGCCAGATGAAGGACAAACAGCATCTGCAACCATCTGGTGTTGTACTGTCAGTATGCGTGTGCATGTGTTTGTCCTCTATGTGTTTCGTGTCTGGGGATGTTCACGACGTCATGTTACCTTAGTGAAGTCCATCAATGCTTGCAAATAGAAAAGTTGCCTGTAAATATTTGGTTTGGGGGAAGCATTATATGTATATGCTGTCAGCACACCAGCTAAAAGGCACTTTTGGCAGGTCGCTCTGTTTATGACACAATGCAGCGCATTGATAGCATGTAAACTAACCCAATTTCAGATTTCCTGTCAAAGCCAGTGTTATTATTTGCAATCATGTTGAGTGTTTTACACTGTTTTCCTCCAGTTTTGGCTGTTGGAGGAAGGAAGTTTTCTATTTGAAAGTCTAAGAAGTCACTGACCTGGGATCTGTTAAAATGCCTGACCTTAGTTTCAGAGGCAGTGCTTTAAACTTTTGAGCTGGTCTAGAGTCAGCACTTCTTCATCTCTTTTCAGGTTTACTCATTCGAGTTCGGATCTGTTAAATCCTTTGCTTTAGGTTTATATCCAGCGGCAGTTCCCCAGACATTAGTCTGTCAAACGCATCAGCAAGTCAAATGCGTGCTTCAAATATTTGACACACTTTATTGAATCAGTCTGCCGTCTCACACAGAGGCTACTTATTCAGTCAGTCAACTAAAACTTACTGTAAGATGGAGTTCACAGTTACACTTATTACACCGTAGCAAGTTAACCTTGAAAAGGGTCGTGTTTTATGTTGGAGATGCGAGAGGAAATTGAGTTGACGTCTGTTCTGATAACTCTGTCCACTCATCCGCCCGTGCGATTGGCCGTCTCAGAAATGATGTTCCCGGGGAACTCTCCGCTGTTTAACATTCAGAGAGGGAATATTTTACCTTTACCACATAGCTTATCTCTACAGGTCAGACACAGTGTGTGTGTGTGTGTGTGATGGAAAGTGAGGTGCAAGAGGATGAGGCTGGACACTTGAGAAAGAGAGGGTTTGTTTCATGTGTTTGTGAGAGTGACTGTGTGTGTGTGTGTGTGTGTGTGTGTGTGTGTGTGTGTGATTAGGTGTACAGCTGTAGGCAGTATTAGCAGGTGCAGGGTTGAGATTAAAGGCTAAGGACTTTGGTGGCATTGGTATTAGTCAGAGGTAAGGAGATGAGACAAGAAATGTCCACTCATGTTCAATCAATCAACACATGCATACTGTATAATAATACTTAGTGCTGTAAACAATGAACATAGATATGTTGCGCCAGAGCGTGATCTGACAATTAACTTTTCAGTTTTCAATGTAACCTTGGCAACTAACTGAAGTATGCCTGAATTTTGATGAATTGAATCTACTTTCGAATAACCAAAAACAATTTTTTTCAGTTTTTGTATTATTTTGCAATAATGTGGAACCAATTATGATTTTGGTAATGAAAATTTGTTAATACTGTAAAAAACTACATTTTTAAATTACCTGATTATCAGTACTATGGACTATGTGAGAAATATGATGTTGTATGATTTTACTTGTTGGATACAGTCAGCTCCGAGATGTGACAGGCATCTTGTTCAGTTGATAGTTCTTACAAAAGAACAAGGCATTTCTGTCTCTTTATGTGTAGGCCTAACCTTTGCAGAAAATGTAAAACACATTTATGAGTATTTATTTATAAATTAATTATTTGTGATTTTGATCCTGTTATATTTCCTTGTTTCTTTAGGCATTGTGCCATAGTTATATATGCCCTTCTATATAGTGTATTCTTTGAAGAACATTTTGAAGTACCATTTAACAAGTATTGTATAAGGATATGGTAATCACATATGCAGTTATCATAGTTTTTATCGGAGTATTATAGTAGAAGCACTCTTTTATAATGTTATATGAGCAAAGCGATAGTTACTTCGAGAGCATATAACAGCTGTAGGAGAGAAGAGCATTACGAGAGCTTCAGTGTTCTGCTTGAGCGACAGGCAATGACACATGCTGGGTTGTGCAGGTGCTCTGTTAGGCCGTGCTGTAAGAGCTCAAGGCTATAGGCTACGCTACACTAACCACACTATTGCCCTGCCACAAGAGGGTAATGACTACATGTCCACATTGTCATTCATTCTATGCTAGCAGTTTCAGTGCTAGCAGATCCACATACCCTTACATCAGAACATACAGCAGTCTCCATGTGACACACTGAAAGTAGAGAACACACACAGAAACATATGAAAGACAAACACAAAATAGCCAATTTTGAATTCTTTCTCAAAAAAGATCTATTTAATTAATTGTAAACATTTAATTTGTTATTAATAATAAATAAATGACTGGTCACTTTTATTAATTATATAAGTTAATTAAATAATTGTCTATGTGTGTGTGTGTGTGTGTGTGTGTGTGTGTGTGTGTAATGTATGTATGTATGTATGTATGTATATATATATATATATATATATATATATATATATAGATACAAATATATAATTAAAATGTATATTCACATAAAATAAAAATGTAAAATAATATAAAAATATAATGTACCATAATATATTACATATAGATGCTCTTGAGTTCACGCATACCTGTCTGTTTACTACAAGGGAGTGACTTCAGTAAAATGAAAATACAATTGAGTGTTTTACATACATACCGCTGATTTGACGACTTTTTGATGGCTCAGTGTCTTATATTTCCTGCAGAAAAGTGCAATTTGCCCTTATTGAAGGAGAAATGCTGCGTCATCAGGTATGAGGTTGACTGGGTGAGGAACATACAACACCGGAGGGACCAGAGGTCGTCCCATTAACGTCCTTTCAAAGTGGCTAAATAGTGACCTCATTCAACTCAGGAAGTTAGGTGATTTATCTCTAGGTGTTTCCATGGTAACCACTGACAGGCAGGGCAGACGGTGTGCACACCTGAGTTCTATGTTTAGCCTGTGCGTCACTGTGTCTCCTAGCAACAACAGAATACAGTAGATACCTGGGATTACCTGATTGATATACACCCTGAGGCCCTGTTTACATTAGTGGTGTTCAGTTTAAAATGCCTTGCATTTTCGTTTACACTGGTGATTTCCACATTCGAAAATTGAGAATTTTGGAAACGCTGCTGACCCCGTTTTAGTTTGAAAACTCCGGGGTCGTGTTTCAGTGTAAACGGACCAAAATGGAGACTTTCGAAAACGATGGCATGGCTTCCCACGTGATCTCTGCGTATCCTCGATGACCATGTAACTGTATCATGAACATGATCATTTTTGAACCTGCCATTGACTATAAACCAACTTCTTGTTTACACTTTACGCGCATTCCCAGTGTGCATGAATGGTCACATGACATGTATTTTAGGTTATGTAGTGTAGACAGAGATCGTTTCTGAAATGCAGCTGAAACCCCAGTGTAAACACGGATTGTTTTAATTCTAAAACGCCATTTTTAAAATGAAAGCGCACTAGTGTGAACGAGGCCTTACTCCATCTACTCCATTTTTAAATGAATTTGCAAATTAATGACCAGCTGATTGAAACATCTCAGTTTATTGATGGCACTAATTTGTTTACCTCACCCATGCACCGCTGGGAGTTTCAGCGTTATTAGTAACCATCAATTTAAAATCTCATGTATACCAATAACAATCAAACAAGCAGTCTCTTCACTAATTTACATTCATTACTGAGATTTTTCCAGCACTCTGAACATTATGCAGTAGAGCTCTGCATTCATATTTTTAGATTTGTATGCAGTTTTAAAACAGGATGATAATTAAGCAGTATTGCTTCAGAGTTTTGTTGTTCTGAATATCAATTTATAAACAAGCAAACTTGGCTATTGCTCATTGACACTGGGGAGATATGGCGGTTTAATTAAGTGCTCTGTTTATAGCTTTATTTTGATTGTTATTAGGCTAAAACAACTTGTTCCTTTAAAAGCTACACAACTTTAACAAGCTTGTTGGATTCACCTCTAAATCTCCCTTCTTGTGTTTCACTCACCCACACACACATCTCGTTTTTCTGTCACTCTGTCTCATTGATTAGCCTATTGATCTCCGTTTCCTCTTCGCATTTCCTGTAATAGTGTGTCTGAAGCATAGCCAACTTTGTGTGTGTGTGGTTGTGTTCGAGCGCACAATGAAAATATGAGGATATTGAATGTCTGATTTGTATTTAACAGGTGCCTGATAACTTTATTTTTTTTTTGCCGAAGGAAGGCTAAGAGTGGATGTCATCGCTAGGATGAAGCTCTTCCGCCCCGGGGCCGATGTGTGATGTTTATGAGCAGATGCTAGCTGAACAGCTGTTTGTGTTTGTTTTTTATTTTGTAAGATGTCTTCTTTTATGAGTTGTCTGGATTCTTTTGACAGTGTTTTCCATGTTATTGATTTTTTTACAAGCTCACAGTTTTAGGGATGTGGGGGTGTGTGGTAGAATGTGAGAACATGATGGGGTTCTGGAGGAGAATCCAATGGGGGGATCTGAGAGCTGAAGCATTGTAAATCAGCGCGCTTCCAAGTGTTTTGCTCAGATCAAAAAGAGAACTTAAGAATGACACGTTGTCAATGTTTCAAAGCATATATAGTTCTCTAAAGTAATGCTGTAGGAAATCTCAGAACTGACATGTTTCTTGTGTATTTCTGCTCATCACAGTGTTTTGAAGTCAAACTGCTACACACAACCCTCACAAAGTTTGAAATGCTCAATTAATGTTTGTTACCAGACTGATTATTGGAGTCTGTGTTCTGACTACATGAATCATGAAGAATATAGAATATAGAATATATGCATATATATATATATATATAGAGAGAGAGAGAGAGAGAGAGAGAGAGAGAGAGAGAGAGAGAGAGAGAGAGAGAGAGAGAGAGAGAGAGAGAGAGAGAGAGAGAAGACATTATATATATACAAATGTGGCCTCAAAACCTAACTTTTTAGCAGAGCCTTTGATTTGATTGTTTTCATGTGTAGCACTTTGGGATTCTGCTTGAATATAAAGTGTGTTATAAATAAAATGTATAATAATAATAATAATAATGTATATTGCTATCATTTGCAATGTATAATTAAATGTGTGTGTGTGTGTGTGTGTGTGTGTGTGTGTGTGTGTGTTTGTGTGTGTGTGCATTTATATAATAAAAATGGATGCTTATAGGTGGTTTATTTTTATTTAGGATTATTTATTTATTATATTTAGTAATTATTGTATGTGTTGTATGTGTATGAAGATCTATATTTAATGTGAGTTGCCTGGAATGAAAGTTTTTCTTATGAGATTAGTTTTTCTTACAGTGTTTAAACTGTTATTTGTGAATGACCCCCTAAATGATGTTTCCTTAAAGAAAGACCACCTCCATAAAATATAAATGAAGATACATAATTCAAAACAAACCAGTTATACTGCATGTTGCACTTGTACTTAAGACAAGTAAAAGTATTGTCTGCACTGATTTATACATTTAAAGATAAGTAAAATCAATTAAAATGTATTTGCATTTCTATTATTTTATTTTTATTGATTTATCATATTGTTTTAAAGCAGCTTTGTAGAGAATATTACAACTCCAAAAGAACAATCAAAAATGGCAACAATGACCAGGAGAAACTCCCTGGATATGTTTTTCTAAGGTTACTATTTTTTCCTCCATATTATAACTGTATGCATATTTCATACTAATTACAGCTCACATAATTCTTAACTTTTTTACATATCAATAAATTGCTATTTAATTCTAATGCGTAGTCATTTTATTTTAGACTATTATCTTAAAAGCAAAGTCATGTCAAAAAAGAAAGGAAGCCATGCATAAAGTGACCAAATATAGCTCTGTGTCTACAACGATTTCTCAGTCCACATCATTTATCTCCAAGGATTCTCTGAGGTACTTACATCTTTGGCTTAAATGGAACATTATGCGTTTTAATCTGGATATGTGCTTTAGCTGAGATCTGGATTCTGCCTTCACTTTCAAGAGCAAAAGGTAGATATGAGACAGACCCCGCAGGCACAGACATTTAGCATATTAGGGTCAAGATCAAGCCTGCAAACATCATCTTCAGCTACTGGCAGTATAATGAGAGTAAGAGACAGAAAGAGATGGAAAATGCAGGAGAATAGAGCACTATCAGAACAAGATCTGAGCATAATAGAAAGCGAGTGAGAGAAAGATGCTTTGAGGGATGAAAGACATAGAGGGAGGGGAAGAAAACTAGGCTTGGATGGATGGAAAATGAGCTGTAAGTGGCTTGCTGATGGAGTGATCTTGATGGGCTGGAGGTGCTGGGAAGGGAGGAGCACCACGAGGCACCATGCAAACTTTTACTGGCCGCTTTTAAGCTTCATTTACATTAAATTGCTTGAAGGTCAGTTAGAAAATAAGGGCATATGAATACTGCTGTATGGTTTTTGTTCAAATACCTGGATCAGTCCAGGTAGTTTTAGCTCGAACTTCTCAGCAGCAATTGAAATCATGACAAGTATAGGCACAGAGAATATAGAAGACATGTGCAGTGCTCTCGTTTAAGGTCTCCGCAAATGGCCAAGACCTGACACCCACATACACACAGCAGGCCAGGTGCTGGGTTAAGGCTCTGGTGAGTGTGTCTGGAGGATATTTTGCATGTGCAGAGATGTTCAGTGATGGAATGCAGAGTGTGTGTGTGTGTGTGTGTGTGAATGTATGCATATGTGTTATTCAATGCGCTTCGGGCTATGGGCCAAGGGTACCCTAACCACCAGCTGCTTTTAACAGGCTGCAGTCCCCCCAAAAACACTCGCGCAGACAGAGACCTTGTTTCTCAATGAAAGAGACACAGACAACATGTCTTTGTTCATTATTATTATTATTATTATTATTTAAATGAACTCAACTAAAATAACTATATTTACATATTTTATATAATCTAATTTATTTCTGTCATGGTAAATCAGAATTTTTTCAGCAGCCAGTGTTACATTCACATGTATAGAGGACCAAACCTAGAATAAATCACTTGCTAAAGCAAATAGATTTGTGTTTTGTTTTTTTTGTTTTTTTAATGTTAAATTAATCAATTTTTACACTACAAAGAAAGAAAGCCATACATTGAAATTTGTGTAATATATATATATATATATATATATATATATATATACATACATACATATATACAGACACACACACACACACGCACACACACACACACACACACACACACACACACACACACACACACACACACACATATACATATATATATATATATATATATATATATATATATATATATATATATATATATATATACATATTGTGACAATGTAAAATACTTTTTGATCAGTTTAATGCATTTTTGCTAAAAAAATAAAAATAAAAAAAAGACCTAGGAAATCTTTGCTAGTTTAAAATCCTGGCAAAAACACCAACATTACATCCCATTGTGTTTTCAGAAGGGCCGGATTGATTTAGCAAAGGATTCATTTAAACCAGGCTCTATGAAGGGCTAATGTTACTATAAGATGATACAAAATCCAAATGGATTCATGAGGATCTTGATTACTTGTGAGTAGTTTTTTTGGGTCAAGTCCTGCTTGCCTAAAGATTCATTAGGGCGAAGGATTGTTTTGTCCAGAATACTTATGGGCTTTATGTTTTTGATCAAGAATTACTTTAATCTAAGCTAGGATTTGTTGCATTTGCGTAGGACATATGGTTTGTTGATCAGGCTCCCAAACACTTCAGGGTATGAATCAATCAGGCATCGTGGGACAGAGAAAGCCTGTCCCAGATGAAACACACATGCTTGTTGCACCGCAGTAACATAAGTGGACCTGCTTGACACACTCACACAAGTATTCTGAACCATATGGAGCGATATTGCAAATTATGCACTTGTGATATAATTACATTTCACAGATCAGTGAGGTATCATTAGCACTAGCTAATACTAACTGACCATAGCCTGTCACTACAGCATTAGCATGCCAGCTCACATATCTTCATGCTAATCCCCTGTCATGCTAACACACCAACTGGCTCCAAGGCTCCATTAATTCAAGTCTGGATTTTTCCTGGACATATTAAACTTAGTCTTGGGCTAAACTGCATTAGTATTGGGCTAACTGCATTTAATCTGCTGATTAATTGCATTTATCTTGAGCTAAACTTCATTCAAATTACTCCTCTGTGGACCCTGGAATCCCTCGAGTACAACTGAGTTTATTAACTCGTAGTCTATTGGCTTGCTGGATTAAGCTTGAGATGGCAAAATGCATGTCATTCTTTACAAAAATAGTGTTCTGATAAACTGTTGGGGCGAATATTAATTAATATTATTGTTCGTATTGTTTGTTTGTGGCAGATTTAACACATAATAAAGGGGTTGTCAACCCAAAAATTTAAATTCTGTGATAATTTATGTTCATCATATGACTTCCTTTCTACTGTGGAAAATAAAAGATTTTTTAAAGAATATTGGTAAACAAACGGTCAATGATTGTCTTTCATTGAAAGGACAAAAAACACTAAAATATATATACATATTTTTTTATGTTCAACAGAAGAAAGAAAGTTATAGGATTTGAGGGTGATTAAATGATGACAGGATTTATTATCAAATCAAAATAAAACTGTCTTGAATCTTGAAATAAATTACAAGATAATTCCAAGATAATTCCATTAATTAAGCACATAATATACAGTATGGGGCATTTCCTGAAACAGAATAAATTAATAATAAATGAAAGGCAAACTATATATATTTGATATTTTCAAGTTAAATAACTTACATTTTAATAACCATGTTGATACATTACAATTACACAACACAACAATTCCCAAAATGTTTAAATTATTCTCACTTTTTTTTTTTTTGCATTTTACTAAACTCTTGAAACTTACACAATTTAACAGCAATTAAAAAAAAGATTCACAAAAATCTACATTTTAAGACCTTATGAAATATGCTTATGAGAGATTTCTTTTTTCTCAAATTACTTTAGATCTGTGCTTGTGCAAATCCACTAAAGTGGTTCAGGATGTTTCTTTTGTTCTGCAGGTGAACACATTTGAAGGTCTAATGGTGGTATGTGTGCATGGCTTAATACAGTATAGACCGTATGCAGACCATGGAAATAAACACTAACCATGAGTTCATTGTCAGTTGCAGGATAACAGACTTTAGACCCATATTAAAATGCAGGGTGTCGACAGTGTTATTATAACACACTCTCTCTCACACACACACTCAACACACAGTGTGTGTGTGTGTGTGTGTGTGTGTGTGTGTGTGAGACAGTGGTTTAGCTCTGGTCCAGTGTTTAGATTAACAAAGAAATTACCCAAAGAAAAGCATTATAGATAGTTAAAAAATGTTGAACGTAGTGTCATTTATTGAGGTTGTGTCTATTGGTTTAATATGATAAGTGGAGCAAGTTTAATTTCCTAAGGTGAAATAAATAGTGTCCTCTGTCATAAGGACATTTCTCCTTATCGGTTTCATCGGTTCTGCTTGCTGCCTCTTCCTTTTTCTCGCCCCAATTCTGTCTGCTGGTCTTGCACCGGTGTGTGTGTGTGTGTGTTTGTGTGTGTGGTTTGTGCTGACTCCATATTTTTCCTGTGTCCCCATGGTGTTTGTCTCACCTACAAAAAACAACAAACCGTCCTATTTGTTTCTCTGCTCCTCTCGCTCTCTTTCCCCTTTCTCTCTGTCTCAGTACATTGATCTATATCATAATAGGTTTCTGAGGGTTTACACTTGACATGGTATGTCCATTATGGCCCAGTCTACATCCCTAAACCCATATATAAACCCTTGTTCTCCTCTCAAAAGCAGTCTATAAATTCATTCTGCACAAATCTCTTCCATATTTGTTGTATTATCCAGTATCCTAATGCATAAATTAAAATGTTGTGGGATGTGTCGCTGGTTCAGATTATTCTGTGTGAATTTTATTTTTTTGTCAGATGCTTTCTAACCACAGCAGCTCATATTAAGTACAAAATGAGATGTCTTTACTATTAAACATAGTAAGCTTTTTTTTTTCTTTCCCTGCCAGCGTTTGTTATTTAAGTTGCAAGCCTACACCAGAATACATTTTTAGCATTAAAAAAAATAATTAATGGCACCCAGAATATATGTGAACATGCAATATGTCTCTGCTTTAAATAAAAATAAATAAACACAATATTTTATTCTAATTGCATATTTTATTCTAATTGCATATAATATTTTATTCTAGCTTCATGCATTCTTTTTTATCAAAATGGATTCATTTAATGAAAAAAGCTACATTTTGAACAAAAAGCTGAGAAAATCATGTTTTAGGAAAATACTACATCTGGTTCAGAGTCAGAATGATGAACAAAACATGGAATAGATCGCTTCATCAACACATCCAAGGCTTGCATGGTCCTATACCACTTACTCGGTCAACATTTCATTCTTTAACATTAGGCAGATTTGATTTATATGCTGTTTAATGCTTGATGATCACGTTATTTTACATATGCATCTGCTAACAAGTGCGGTCACTTTTTTCTGTTTCTTCTCAGCCGTGTTTTGATCCAGACGTCCTGTACGCTTTCAAAGATGCGTAATAGCGTCTCCTACCATACACCAGTTAAAACACGGAAAGCCGAAAATTTCTGTCAGTGGTGGGTAAAGTTTAAATAAATGTCTCATATTTAGGACAATTTGGACAGTTTTGCACCTTCGTTGCACTAGTTCACACTGTCCTCAGCTATTTTTAGATGTGTTCGTAACATCAGACTGTTGTATATTGATATAAACGGTATTATCTTATCTTTGATATACTGCTATTGATATACTAATTGCAAGTGTGATATTGTTTTTCAGAAACAGTTAATATTGAGTAAAAAGTTCATATTTAGTCATTTTCATTTATTTTCGGTTATTTTATCAGTTTTTGCTCCTTTCAAAATAAAGTCATAAAAACAATTGCGTTGTTGAAAGAATTGGTGTTTTTTTAATGAATTATTTGACTGAATCTATCAATTACTCACTCATAATGACATTCGCTGGTTTCATTCTTGAATCAATCTGTATTTTAATAAATCATTTGACTTGATTTACTGACTCATAAAGACATCTGCCTACTGGTCTAATGATGTAATTTGCAGAAAGAATTACTTAAAAATCACTACTATTATCAGCACTTTTGGTGGAGAGGAACTTACTGTTGTTTAATAGAAACATACTGCATGAAACTGGAAGAACAAATATTGAACCCTCAGTACCAACAGCTGGAGATTGACCCGGCAGAATAAATGTTTTAATTTCTTAAAGATATATTGCCATTGTGTAAATGCAAAATTCCTGAACTTGAGAGTTTCTTGGGAGTGGAATGGATACTTTAGTCTCTGAGTTAGTAAATGTTTTGACTTCTTTTTTCTTTCTTTTTTTTTGATATGGGGGGTGCTGGTTCCAGTAGAATGCTTCCTGTCTTTGCAGTGGGATGTGTTCAGTCTGTTTAGTTGGAAATGATGGGCTCCTAGAGAGTCAAAGTCAAACTTAGTTTTGAAGCAATGGACCACCAGATTAAACAGACCGCTTTTAAAGTGAAATGGAAAAACTCTGAGGGTGTCCTGTCCTGTGTGGGGTCTGGATGCAAATAAAAAATACAACAGCATGTGTCCTGGGCTCCACAGATCCACCCTGACACCACAGCTCTACCCGACTTCCTGATTATAAGGATGTGTTTGTGTGTGTATGCATGTATGTGTGTTTTTAACTATTGCAGCTGAGTAATCAGATCTCAGACAAATGTCTGGGGAGGAAAAGTCTTCACACTCCATTTACCTCAGTGTGAGCAGCCTCCCACATATACATCAACACTCACATACACACAGCAGTGCCCACATACACGTACAGGATCATTTTTGTGTGTAGAATGTCTCTCACATGGATGAGGAAACACTGTGAAATCTTTTAGCTCTGACATGGTAGAGGTTAGTAGCTTCTGGGCTGGTAATGCAGAAGTCGTGAGTTGAATTCCAGCTAGGGGAACCTCTGAACCACAGCGATGCTGAGAGAGCCCTATCACTGGTGTGCTCTTTAGCAAGCCACTTAACTCCAGGTCGTTCTAGAGGGAATTGGTGTAGTTCACGTTGGATTTAAATTCACTTTGTTACCAGTTTAAAACTTGACTTTTGTGATCGAGCACAGAGCAGAACAGGGTCGTGCCGACTGTGAATGCCAGCGAGAACATGAGTGTAGGACGTCTGTTTGACTGTTATTTCGCTGCTAAGGCAAAAAAAAATTAAAAATAAATAAATAAATAAAAATAAAAATTCCTCAGCTCCACAGTCAAGTAACCCACATTCATATAGGTCTTATGCATTATCTTAAAATACCAATGAACAATAACCTAGATTAATAAATGCAATAAATGTTCATTCCTACAAATACATTTTTAACATTTCAAGTATTAACATTTCATTTAGAAATAAATGAGAATGAATTAACACTAAACAATATTCAAGTTGAACCTACAGTATGTGTTACAAGACATTTCACCATATTTAAATCTGTTCCACAGAGTTCCACCATTTCTTCCTCAAAATCTATACAGAAAACATGAAGCCAAAGCCGTCTGGAGATTCTGTCTGTTCCTGCTCATTGCTTAACAGTTCAGTGATTTTATATTTGTTATGAAATGAAAAACGATTACACTGTAGCTATTCCAGCTGAACTCTCCCAATTCCAGACTGTTGGCGGTATTTGACAGGGCCCTTACAAAGTCATTTGTTTTGCCAATGGACACTAACTTCCAGACTTCCTTGGCCTCATAAGACAAAACAAGTCAGAGTTCAGCTATTTAACACATACCAGAATCCTGAGGTTTCGGTCAAGATTATGTCTCTTCAAGGTTTTAAAAATGTGAGAAAATTGCTTCAGATCAGCAACAAACACTCACCCTTGTGACCTCTATCAGTCTTTAGATGCTTGCACTTCCAGACTCGCACAGGCCACAAAGTTTCAGCATCTGCTAAATGCATGAGTGTATGTAAAATCTTTAGTGTGCGTGTCACAGACAGGCATTTTTAGGGTTGCACGGCTCTTTGCCTTTATAGTGTTTCCAAAACCAGGCCTAAACTCACCACAGCCTCCCTTTGCCTTGTGAAAACTGACTCTTTCCTTCTCTTTTCTCTGCTGGTCTCTCATCCGCATGAGTCACTTTCTCCCCTTGCATGCATGTGACTGTCTTCTTCTCTCCTCGTTAGGCCAAAGGTGACGTTTTCCAGCTGTGATTTCCCTTCTGCTACAGGTAGTGCTCATCTTTACTGTTTAAAAGCAGAGTTCACAGGGAAAGTGAGCCCACATATTCTGTTTTAAAAAGCAAGATTTGATGACTGTAATTAAGACGCCAACTTTGCCCTTGCGTGTGCCATCAGGGTGAGTCTTTTTTTAATGATGCGGGCTATTAGACAGGAAGTATTTCATTGTAAATATCAAATGACCTTTGAAGAGGGTCAGAGGCAGAATTCTTGATTGATGACATCAAAAGCGACTAATTTTTCACGAGAAAAGCAAAGATGGAATAGATTTAGCCCTGGAAATCTATAAAGACAAACAACCGTGCAGTTCTAAAGGCGCTGAATATGAATGGTAATGGGGGCCATGTGATGGTTTTGTGTGTACAGTCTCCAAATCTCGAGATGATCTAGTGATGCTGGAGTGCTACATTAGTTCATCTGCTCTAGAAGGTTATGGTGATTTTCTCACAGTGGATTTCAGAGGACTTTTGTCTGGTGTTGTTTTTGATAATGGACTAAAGAGAAGATATTTATGTCAGGTCACCTTTATTTATATAGCGCTTTATACAATACAGACTGTGTCAAAGCAGCTTTACAGTGTTAAACAGGAAAATAGTGACAGTAATGCAAAAAGCAGCTCTAAAAAGAGGACAATAGTAACTGTAGATTTTTCAGTTAAAGGCAGCTCATCGTTGATTCAGTGATGTCATCGTCCAGCTCAGTTCACTTCTCAATTCATGTCCAAGTGCATGCACAGACACACATAAATGCACTGGTTATGTTATTCATTTATGTTATTTAACATGCTTTAACATGCAAAATGTCCACTCTCTCCTATATGAAGAATTGGGGAGTGAAAGTTTTAGAGAATACAAATAATAATAATAATAATAATAATAATAAAAGATTTAAGGAATCATTTGGTTACCATTTTTTTTTTTTTTATTATTTCAAATTATATGGTTTATTTATTAATATTATAAATATTATATACTACTGTTAAAAAATTAGCAGTCAGTATGGTTTCATTATTTTTTATTTTTTAGCAAGGATGCATTACATGTATCAAAGTAGCAGTAAAATCAATCAATGTATCATAGTTTCTGCCAAAAATATTAAGAAGAAAATAATAATAATAATAATAATAATAATAATAGGAATTGTTTTTTGGGGACTTTTCAGGAGAATCACCTGGCACTGAAGATTGGTGGAATGACGGCTGAAATTCAGTTTATCATCACAGGAAAAAATAACATTTTATATTCAAATATAAATCAGTTATTTGAAGTATTTTTATTAAATAAAGCCAGCCTTGGAGAACATAAGAGATTTAGTTACAATTAACGAATCTTATTGACCCCAAACTTTTGATCGGTAGTATATATACAGTGTGTGTGTGTGTGTGTGTGTTTTAACATTTTTAGAGTAGTTGGCTTCTTTTATTTAGTAACTTTGTAACAAACTGCTTTTTCTTTTTCACTGAAATAGTAATCTAACCATTTTTAATTTGTAAAATGTTCTTTTAAAATTAGTCTAATCATATGCATATTATTCGATTTGCTTTAACTATTTAACAATAATAATTCCAAATTGTTTCCATTTCAGTTCCTTCAAAACAGGAGAGATGTTAAAATTCAGCATGCACTTTGTTTTTGCTGGAATCAATTTGCTTTGTTTTTAAATTTTTCCATAGATGATTTATGTCAAACAGTTTGAAAAGAAACTTCCATTCTGAAACATGTAACAAGCAATATTTTGGCTTCTGTCTAATGAAATAAAAAAATGTATTGCACAGTGGAGCAACTGTCTCGTGTCTTTTCTCCAGGTGTCTTGACAAACACAGAAATACTAGCAAGCGTGGATGTGTTAACCAGTTGTGCTTCCAGCAGTTTCCATGGTGAAGGTGCACCTGGGTTTAAGCCTTATGTCATGCATACACGTTCCCACAGTGACGATTGTAAACAAGTAGTGAAATGAAGCATATGGCTGTCAGTAGCATTTACAAGTTCACACACAACATCATTAAACCACATACGCCTTTTTGGGACTCGCTTAAGGTTAATTTGTTGATTCAAACTAGTTGAAAGGAGAAAAAGAGACAAATAATTCATTAAATGACCAAAAACGAGTCGTTATCCCTTTTTGCTTTCATCGCCTTGACTTTATACTTTGCATACTTTGTGAATGTTACTGCAAAATGTTTAGTAGTGGATTTCTCAATCAAAGAAAATGATTTATGTGATCAACAGACTTTAACTTGGATGCCTGCTAGAAAAGTAGAGAAACTTCCTCCTCTGATATAAGTTTTCAGCCAAGATAGAATCCAAAAAAAGGACCATTTGGAAAACTATTTTGATTCAAGATCAATTTTTCAAGCCCATTTTTTTTGTTTAACAGTGATGTATGGTGTGATGTTTGAAGTAATGAAAAACCATAAATCCTTTTTTTTTTTCTTCTTCTTCTTTTTTTTTTTTTTTTGGAGAGGATGTGAGCAATGACTTTTTGATGATGAATAATCAGACCCAACATTCATCAAAGTGCACACCACAGGAAACACTTTCCAAACAAGCGCCCGACGTTCACACTAAATCTAGTAGTGCAAACTTGTTTTGATTATTTAATACAGCAAATCAGACTTTTCTTTATCACACAACATCATGCGGCATGCTCGAGTATATTTCACAGCATTGAATGAAAAGAGCAGACCATCTCTTTTCACCCCAGTGGTCTTTCTGTTTGATGTCCATGGGGGTTCCCCTCTATTCTCTGCCCGCTGAATCCCACCTCGCGGGGAACATGTTTCAGGATGCTTACTGTGCAAGGTTTACAGCGTTCCATTTGAGCAGTCTGAACGTCTGGAAGGCTTCCAAAGAGCCTAAGATCTCCCAGCATTCCTCAGGAGAGCTGAAAGCGAGCTGCGGCCAAACACATGAGCTGGGTGATCAGCAGCACACTACAGCTGTCGTTCACTCCTCCCTTTGGCCTGCTAATTCTTGCTTCTCTCTGTCCTCCTCTCGTTTTCTCTCCATACTTTCTCTGTAAAGCTCAGAGTGAGTTTGTCTGTGGTGTGTATCGCAAGCGGTGTAATCACAGGGGCCTCTCTGCTGGCCAGATGTTCAGGGTATCCATGCAGGCATGGCTGAATTCGATGCCGAACTGACTCTCCCAGCTTTTCTGTGGTTCTTTAGCGAGATGATTGGCTGGGAGACAGCAATCCCTTACATTCTACAACAACGACATTTTCGAAATGGGTTCAAGATTCTGCTGGACAAAAAGCTACAAGGAATCTTTTTCTCACTCAACCTTTAAACTTCTGAACGTTCAATCAACTTTGTTCATTTTGTGTGCGTGCCCGTGTGTAGCTCCAGAACAAACTCACTGGGATCCGGATCACGACAGTGATGAGAGTAATAAAATAAATACTCCTTTTGGTGGTTAGCAACACTTACAATCAAACACGCTACTGAACACAGAACATATAAACTGACGCAAACGTATACCGCAAACCACAAAGTATCACAAGTATTGCATATTTTTGTTAACTTTGATTTGAACCAGCTTAAAGCTGAACTAAGCCAACTCAAATATCAGTAAACGACTGTCTGCAAGTTGATCATTTATTGGTCAAAGAAAGAGGTGGGATGTACTCACTATATAATAAAAATGTATAATAAATAGTGAGATATGTAATTTCATAATTATACACACATCTCACAATTTTACACTTCTGTCACTTTGCACCCTCATTCTAAAACTATGTGACTTTCTTTCATGTGCAGAACACAAAATAAGATATTCAGAGGTTTCTAACCAAACAGCTTTCCTGTCTTCCATTGTATGGACAAAAAATAAATTCTCAACATATACTTTGTTCCACAGAAGAAAGACTTTTCCATATTGTTTTCACATAGTGAATTGTTAGCGATTTTGTAACTTTCAATAATGTGATCCTCTGTGTTTGTGAGATGGAATGATTTTGGATTTTAACACTTTATTCATGTTCAGAATTTCAGCTATTTATTTATTGAGCTATAGACGTTTGAGTGGGACTGCTTTTATATGCAAAATAAATCTAGGGTCCATATGGGATCACTTTGAGAGTGACATTTTTATGTTGACGAGAGATTGAAGATTTAATCCACACATGGATGCAAAAAAGGAGGTTTCACACCAGCCAAACCAAAGTGGATTTAGAGAGTAAACTCTGAATCACAATCATTACCAAATGTGTTACCAGATGATTTTAGGAAACACTCCTAAATACACATTTGTACAAATTCACCTTAACACCAGATTGTAACACACCAAATTTATCTCAAAGAATTTTTAACTCAACACATCACAAATCTTTAAGCAGGGCATTTAATTTTGCATTTCTTCCATTTGATTTAAAATTTTAACCCTGTTAATATTTTTTAAACTATTTTAAAAGCATCCTAAAACACCTACATTTATAGATAATCACAAACCCAGAATTTTAAAAAAGAAAGTTTATCCCATAAACATATTTATTTTTTCAAATGTGTTACTTCTCTATCAGCAATCACACAAAGATAATTTACAAATGATATCTGTAAACAGTTCCCAACTGTAAATTATCCGTGTGTGAGAGAAAGAGAGAGCGAATAAAATTAGACATTGAGATGTCCGGCATAACTCGTAAATATTTGCAATGTGCATATTTCCCACAGGAACATATAAACATCACAGTTAGGAAGGTTTTCATAATGTGTATACTAATACACAGAGGTTTATAGATTTTAAAGATGCAAACTCTTACTTATATAATTACTATAACGGAGTATAAAAATGTGAATAAAATCTTAAATACTTTGTTAGATTGAGAGATGGATGAATGGAAAGACAGATAAATAGATTATAATAGAAGCATTGAAAATCAAGATGCACAGTCCATTGTAAAAATCAGCATTCCGGTCTTTTCGGTCTGACTGTATTTAAATAGGTCATCTATTTACTATGACATTTAGACTAAATCTTTCTAAAGGACTTTGGCCTGGCTCAGACTCGTGGGCTGATTTAAAATTATGTTTATTCAATCTATAAAAGACATGTTATTATGAGTCTTCTGAATAAGTGTTTGTATGTTTGCAGTCAGATTTGTGTTTGAGAGGATGAGAGAGTGTGTGGTTGCATGTTGCTCGCTCTCTATCGGGATGCCACGTGGGCGATTATAAGACATATCACATCTCGCAGACAGGCTGTGTTTGTGGAGGAGCCGATGCTTGTGTGTGTACATTCACACACATGCACGCCGAGAGCTGTGATATTTCTTTATGTAGTCCGACTGACACGGGTGGAATGTAACATTCTCTCTTTCTCTGTGTTGTTACCACAGCTGTGTGAAATAGGCTGGAACTGAGGCGTAATGTGGACAGCTGCTCTTTTCCAACAGTCCTAATGAGAACATACACACACACACACACACACATTGAGATTCATTTGCAGCAGACAGTATCCATATTTGTAATTCATTATAATTAAACATAAAACTTCATGAGATGATAGAAATCCAATAGTTAATCAATAATCCATTCATGTAATAATGGTCTGTGATTATTAAATAAAAAGTAATACAGTAATGATACAGTGTGTTACTTCTAGAGTGCCCCAGTTCAATCAGTCAGCAAACACACACACTCGCAGCAGAACAGATGAACTTGCTGGATTTGATTTAGAAACCACAGCATGAATACAGAGGAAAGGAATCTGAATTACTCTTTCTCTTTCTCTCACTCTCTCTCTCTCTCTTTTTGGTTTAGTATTGTCTTTAGTCATTATGGGCTTTGTTCAAAATTAAACAAAAGAATAAACACAAATAATGCACATTAGCAGTCTCAGCCTCAGCAACGGTATGCTAATTATTCAGAGTAACATGAATTTGTCTAAATCGAAACAATGATCCAAAGGTTCCTGTTGTGAAATACCCATACTACTTTATCCTTATGAGAAATACCCATATTTCACAAAATAAATGTTTGGATTACTTAGTAAACACGGTGAATTTCTGGAGGTCTGTTACTCTAACACACTTCATATTTCTCTTTTGCTTTCTGTGGAATGGTGAAATGTGTGTGTGTGTGTGTGTGTGTGATGTTGGTTAAAAAAAATGCTATAAAAAAATTTTTTTAACAGCTTCCTGACCAAATTTGTACTGTATCTGGTTAGTATTGAAAAGTACATTTTTAATTTTATGCAAAATGTAAAATTACAAATTACATTTTACATTTTGTTTGGTTCGTTTTTTTTCCAAACCATGCCAAAAGCCAGTCTTTCTTTTTTGCAGAGTGTGATATATCCGCTCAATCACAGCGCACCATTTCACACACACTCTAAACGGTAACAACCAATCACAGCACACCATTTCACGCACTCTAGACAGTAATGGCGGCACTTTGAATACACATGGCATCCTAGTTTTTCATCATCCTAGGAACGGCATGTCCTCGTGCCGACAAAAAAGTCCAGAGGAGGGAAGGTGGGGGTTCAGGAGGTGGGCATGGGGCAGCAATGGATAAGAAGCATGGTCCATAGTGTCAGTGCAGAGTGGATGGAGGGGGGAGCCAGGGAAGAGCCCGGAGCACGAGGAGCCAGATGGAACATCAGAGGCCAGCCAGGATGGAGTTAACAGCGGGAGGAGCCATGGTGGAGAAGGGGCGACAACACCAGGGGGCTGACTGACAGAAATGAGCTGATGGATGAGGAGCCCAGGATGGAGCCGGGCAGACGGAGAGCCAGGATGACACAGAGGATACGGAGGGCCAAGGCGAAGTTGAAGGCTCAGGTGGCCAAGGCTCTGGAAGGCCATAGTGGAGCCGGAGCACCTGAGGATGGAGGCAGAGCCGAAGGGAAGGAGGAGCCTGACAGAGCCGGAGGGATGGACTAACTATGCGAAGCCAGAGGAGTGGAGTAACCGCGGCAGCTGATGGTCGAAAACTGACCAAGTAGGAGCCAGAGGGACAAGGAAGCCTGATGGAGCTGGTGGGATGATGGGCCACGGTGGAGAAGAGGGAACTAAGAACCAAAGCAGAGCCGATGGGTCGAATGACCGAGGTGGAGTCCAGGGTTTAGAGGCTGGGCGCGAAGACAGGCGGAGCTGTAGACTGGAAGTCCCAAGGCGGATCAGAGTGACCAGATGGCGCTGAGTGAAGGTGAGCTAAGGGACTGACAGGCACCAGCAGAGACAGGGCTGAAGAAGTGGCTGGTTTAAGAGGAGACGGGAGAGGGAACGTAGGAGATTTAGGGCTGGGCAGAACCAGCAGAGACACAGGAGAACTGGGTAATGCCTCCCCAAACCAGACTATTAAATCCATCTGGAAAAGGTCCATAAGTTCCTCATAGTACTTCCCAGAAACTGGCTGCAGCTCACCCTCAGCTTTGGGAGTGTGGGCGGGGCTTCCCTCTAAGCCCTCAATCTCCACCAAAACTCCCTCGGGAATGGACGATGTTGCTGGCTCATGCACTTGGTCAGACAATCCGAGAGGCTCAGGCTCCTGGGCAGCAATAGGCTCAGTAGCGGTGATGTGCGCTGGCTCACGTGTTGTGGCAGGCTCAGGCTCTCCATCTGTGGTGGGCTTTGGCAAGAGCTCGGTTCAGGATGGGAGTGGGGCTGGAGATGTCCTCATCAGCCGGGCAAATAGAGAAGTATAGTCCATTATTCGGTGCAGCACAAAGAAAAAAAACTAACTAGGTCCGTTCTTCAGTTATGGGCTGGTGAGTTACAAACGTACCAGATAAACAAAGAGGTATTTTAATTAGAATATCCAGGAGACAGGTAAATCAATCCGCATCACAGCATTGAATAAACATCAACAAGAAAATACAGAATACCAAACAGGAAGAAGACTTTAAATAAGGCAGCTGACGAGAGGAAAACAGGTGGAAAGAGTTAACGAATAATGACTAATGAGCAAATTAATCAAAAACTATAGAAACAAACAAGGCAGGAGAAAGGGAATCACAGAAAACTTAACCAAAACAGATCATGACAATAAAAATAGCACAAGTCAACTAAATGAATGTACAGTCACATGGCAAAGATGAATGCACTTTTGGAAATTGAATGTAAGGGAAATGTCATTTTGAAATATCTGTGGTTTAATGGGATATTGTTGTTCATGTTCTTGTTCATGATGAAATTTTATTTTATTGCTGTAATTAATCTATAGCATTAACAAGATGACCCGATGAATTCATTTTGGAAGCGATGACTGATGAATGTATTTTAGTCCAGTGCCTGTCTATACTGTAAGATTAGTATTGACCAAGTTTAGAGGTTGTCATGTGGATCAACTTACTATGTTAAGTATTTTCATCAGTTTCAATATGAAAAATTACTTTCATACTGATTCAATGGATTTATTGCATTTTGGAGAAAAAATAATACAGTTTTATAACAAATCTTTGAAAATCAAAACTGGATTAGAATTTTTTTATGTCAATATAACCTTAAGTTATATTATGCTATGTGAAAGTTTGAAATAGAAAATAGTGGTTTTATTCTTGCCACTTTCTTGGTAAAGAAAAAAAAATTCTTCTCAAATTAATCAAAATGGATTTATAGCGTTTTGGAACCAAACTCTTCATATATATGTTTATGTGTATATAATTGTAATGCCTTTGAAAGAATTCTCGTATTCTCACCATTGCTGCATTTACTTTATCCAAAATGCAGTACAACAGTAATATTGTGAAATAATATTTTCTATTTTTATTTATTTTAAAATGTAAGTTATTCCTGTGGTCTTCATTGTCACACGATCCTTCAGAAATCATTCTAATATTCTGCTGCAGAATATTTGTGTGGAAATTGAAATACATTTTTAATTTAAGATTTTTTTGACGGATGTAATTAATTATTTTTTTCCTCTACAGCACTTTGGTTTCAACATCTGTTGTTTTTAAATGTGCTTTATGAATCAGTAAACGAAACGAATTAAATGTAAAGGTAAAATCTTTGCTTTCACTGAAGCATGTTTAGCTCACCATATAGACATCTCATCAAAGCCCTATGCATAAAGCAGATAAACCAACATATACAAATGTTTAAGAATGAGTCATTTCATTAAATGGCTCCCTCTTCAGAAATAACACCATTAAATTAAGACCTTTCTCTCCTCACCACACCACAGATGAGTAGATTTCAGTCACATAGGATATAGCGCTCTCAGGGGAGTCATTTCAACTGGCCAATGCAAACTCATGTTTAAAAAACCCCACAGTTTCACTTCTTTGAACAATTATATTAAAACACACACAGGCATATCATATCACCTGTCAATCTTCAGAGGCTGTAATATAGAAGTGTTTTTCTTCAACTTGGCCATAAACTTCACTGCACTCCACAGGGTGTTATCACAACACTAAATCGACCAGAAGGTCACACACACACACACACACACACACACACACACAGCTGGTATACATTAAAATATTGCTGATGACAGCGTGCACATGTAAATGTATACACAGACACTCATATACACACACCATGGACAATGAGGATGTCCAATGTGTCACTGCTAATCTGATGAGGACAGTTTCCTCACAAACACACACACATCCTTTAGCACATGCCCATGATGGGTGCAAAGTGGGAAAGACTGGGGAGGAAGTCTTCCATAAGCCTCACATTCCTCACTGAGAGCAGCGATAGAGTGGTTTCATTTCCACAGAGAACAATTTCCTGTCAGGAATTATACCCACATACACACACCACTGGCTATGCATTAGGGAATCACCTTACACACAACGGACCAAAAATCCTCTCAGTGGGAAAATAATCATTTCATCTCAGTAAGAGTAAGAGTGTTTTATGCCTTTTTGAATTGTCCTGTGCATATTTGGACTGCAGTGTGTGTGGAGACTATGAAATCTAAAGGATAACAGTGATTTTCTCTCATTGATGTGCTGGAGGACCGTAAAGAAAAATCCAGAGAATTTTTACTTGTCACCAAATGTCTGACACATGATCACCAGGATCTTTGTGAGATGTGAGATGAAAGGTTTCCTCTACTGATCTTAAGGTCAGAGTAAGAACGTGCACACACCAAGCAGGATAAAGTAAAAGTTGAATAAACAGGATAACATTCAAAAAGATCTCCACACACAATAGTAATGACTGATATCCTTCTATTGAACTCTAAAAATAACCAAGCAATATTTTATAAATAAAAAATATTTCACCTCCTTTTGTGTAAGGATCTAACAGATATTAGCACAGACCCATAGAATAACATGGGCAACATAGACTAAACAATCACATTATTGATACTTGGTCTGACTCCACAATAGAACAAAACATAACATAACTGTATTCATAAATTATTATGCTTTACAAATAGAATATAACCATCTTATTGTTAAATTATTTAATTTTTTAGTTTAAAAATAAAACAAACCTAAAATATACATCCACTGTATATATACACTACTGTTCAAATATTTAAGGCCAGGAAAAGGTTTTTTATTTTATTTATTTATTTTTTCCTGAAATGTTGAATTAGATTTAGCAGAATAAATACAATTACCAATATACACTAATGCTCATAAGTTTAGGGTCGGTTAGATGTTAATTTCTTTATTTAGCAAGGATGCATTCAATTAATCCAAAAGTGACATTGGAGACATTTATGATTTTACAGAAGAGTTTGATTTCAAATAAATTGTTTTCACCTGAATGTTCTATTCATCCAAGCATCCTGAAGAAAATGTATCATGATTGCCACAAAATTAAGCAAAATTAAGCAAATTGATAATCATAATAAATATTTCTTGTCAGCGCAGATGGCCTCTTGCGACCCTGAATTCGATTCCCGACTCGAGGTCCTTTGCCGATCCCGCTCCTCTCTCTCTTCCCTCTGCTTTTCTGTCATGTCACCACAAAGTTATAAAAGCCAAAAAATATAACTTAAAAAAAATAAAGCACCAAATAAACATAAAATATTGGGCTGTTTTCTGAATGATCATGTGTTGCTGAAGACTGAAATAATGTCAGCTGAAAATTCAGCTCTGCCATCATAGAAATTATTAGCATTTTAAAATAAATTAAAATAGAAAGCCGTCTTTTAAAATTGTAATACTATTTCATAGTATTACAGTTTTTGCTGTATTTTTGACCAAATAAATGCAGCCTCTGTGAACATAACAGACTTTTAAAAACATTGAGAGAGAAAAAAGTACGAACCCCAGACGTTTTGAGTGGGAGTGTAGTTCTTGGAATTGACTGGTTAAATCAAGAGATGGAGGTTTTCTCATTGAAGTACCTCATTTAATCACAATTTAAGAATAAAAAGCAAGGTTCTAAGAGATGCCAGATGTGCAAACTGAAACCTCTGTCCTGAAAACTCCTGTTAAACTTTAAATCAGCAGCTGATTTTATAGTTACTTGACATTTGAATGCAATTTGGATAAAGACAGATCATCAGCTGCATTCACACTTGTGTCAAGTCCATTCATCTTTAGCAGTGTCTGTTAAAATGTCTTTCTTAACTTATGAGATGTCTCTTCAAAAGGACAAATGAGTGTAGTTCTTTCCAAATAGAAATTACAGTTAATTGAATGTCATTGTCTATAATTTCAGGTGGGAGTGTTTTTTGATTAGTTTGTTAGTTCAGTAAAATGGACAAAAGAGATTTAAGTCATGATGACCTTCAAGGAATGTACTTTCTACTTTAGAGATTTGGGAAATTGTAAAGAAATGTTATCACATTTGCCTTGGAAATGTAATTAATCAGAGAACTGCTTGAGTCAAGTACATTCTCCAAAATATAAATGGAGTAGTAATGAAGTACAATTATTCAAGTACTTCATACTCCTGCTTGTTCACAAATCTTTCTGAATGTTTGTGCTGACTTTATTGTTTGTGTTGGTTTATTTTTAGGCCACAATTTCTTTGCTAGTCAGCAAACTGGACTTCCTATGTAGTGGCCCACTCACACTCCCACACACCGGCTCTGTTCCAAAATCTTGTGTTGCCTTGCTGTCTATAGCTGCATTCTAGGGCTGCATACTAACTGAAATGAAACCTCATAAGTGACCTACAGTGTTTGGAGCACACTACATAAACAGCAACTATACGTCATGCAGAGAGCACTCCTGACACTTTTAGTAGAGTTTTGCATGTTGTTAAGCTAGTGAACTGTGAAAAAAAAGAAAAACATTATACATATACATATATTATACTTATAATTAATTATAATTATGTATAACTATACACATATATATTGTGTGAACTAGTCATTTTTAATTAGACCAAACTATTTTATAGATACTTTCCAGTATTGAAAGAATTCCAAGTGCTATGACATTTCTTTGCCATTTTGGATGGATCTTTTTAATGGCAATGCTTTATTATAAAATGCATAATTTTGTCTAATGGAGTTATCTCAGAAGCCTGCCTAACTTTTGCACCAGGCTTTATGTCTAAAGCGATCCCATGATGCCTTAAAGCGTTGCATATGCAAACAGCTTGCTGGGTTTTGGAATAAAGCCATACGCATATACTCATTATGCATGAACACTTTAAAACATCCAGCATTTACAAGGGCTAATGGTAATTCATAACACTAAACCAAAACCTAACCCCAGCCCTCTGGCTGCTGGCTCAGCCCTACTTGAAACAGAGCCTCCAACCTTTAGTTAGCAGTCTAGACCCTTCACAGTGAAGCCAGCGTGACCCAGAGCTCTAACAGCTGTTTGCTTTCTGCTAAAGTAACAATGGTGTCATAAAGTCTGCATCCTGATTTCTGTTTTACTAGTGGTCACTGAGACAGATAACATCTTTGTTCCTGTAGAAACCTCTGAAACGGGGATATGGATGTGGCCAAATGAGAGCGCTCATAAACATTAAAGAAAACATCTTGCAGGGTAAGGCAAGTTTTCTTTGGCTGTAGTGGTCAGCACTTGCTGAGAGCGGTAAGCCCCCACGTACAGGCTGGACAGACTCTTTCTCCCTCTCTATTTCTCTCTTTTTCTGTCAGCTCTTCTGTTCATGATCCCAGAGTTTTGCCCATCCAAACACATAAAGTCCCTACACAAACAGAAGCTGTGGCAGAGCTGGACTGCATTTTTGGAGATGAATGAGAGTTGTATGCGCAAATGTCTGTCCGTGTGTGCTCTCAGGGTGAACCCTGACAGATTAATGTTGTTTTCCTGCAGTAAATAGCAGCGATGACCTTAGGCCTTGTGTTTGATGAGGATTGAAATAGATGGGTCAAAATATTTGATTTTATAATATTATTAAAGGCATAATATCGCAAGGGAAAGATTTATATCGGCGTTTATAAATCTTGGATATAAACTAATAAGATGTGAGCAAATTCTTCTCATTTTTATATCGTTAGGATGCTTCATCTATGTCCGTAGGAGACCGGACGGAGAGCGATTATATCGCTGTCCAGCCACAGAGCTTTAAAATGCCTTCAGCATCTTGCACGAGTGTGTGTGTGTGTGTGTGTGTATCACATATGTTTGCAATAACTCTGTGGCAAAGCAAACAGTCTAAAGCCTCTCATGCTCCGTGAAATCTCACCCCCATTTCTCAGGCATGCACTGGCCACCTCAGGCTCAGCGAGGACCCTTAGGGGCCTCTGACCAAGACACATACACTCATACACACACTCTCAGCGCTTTGATCCACTAGTCCACATTATAAATGTGGAGGGAAGCCAGTGGCCGGCAGCTTAGAGCCAGAATGGATCTGTCCGGACTCCAGTTTCTCAGAGCTCAATTGCGTTGGCAGGAAAACGGATGAAGAGGCGAAGGTGATTCTTCCTTTATGAACTGAATTGTGGCCAAGTGTTTTGTGCTATACACTTAGCCATTCATCCATCCTTCCTTCTTTCCGTCATTCAGTCTGTCTATGCAATGGTCACGTATTGTAACTCTACAGGGCTACCATCATTATCGAAAACAAAATTTATTTAATTCATGTTGATTCATAACCAGGATGATAATGTGCTGTGTAATATCTCCTTATGCCCATTTAGACATCAGAAAGAGAGAGAAGCTGCTTGCTTTGTTAACTTGCATGCCTGAAGGCAGATGATTTTTTTTCTGCCGATACGCTAAACACTAAAGCTGTTTAAACGTTACTGAACCCAGAACCCAGGGAGAGCAAGAAATTATCATATTAGAAATGAGCTGCATTTTTCATGGACTACTAACGAATCCGAAGATTTCTTCCTCTACTTGTCAGGCTTGGGCACCTTGTAGAATTACATTTACAGTGGATTTTAAATTCCTGCACAGTTCCTGAATTTGAATTGGTAGTAAAATGGATTCAGAAGGGAAATTTACATTTTAAGGAAGTAGAGTTAAAAGGTCAAATATATTCAAGTGTGTATGTGTGTATATATATATATATATAGTCATGCCAACAAATATTGGCACCCTTGGTAAATATGATCAAAAAAGGCTGTGAAAATTCATCTGCATTGTTAATCCTTTTGATTTTTTATTTAAAAAATTCACAAAAATTTATCCTTTCATTGGATAATAAGAATTTAAAATGGGGCGATTTTAATATCATTATGAAATTAATGTTTTTCTCAAATACTCGTTGGACGAGTTATTGGCACCCCTAGAAATTCTTATGAGTAAAATATCTCTGAAGTATATTCCCATTCATATTCACAATTTTGAGCACTCCAGCATGATTATAAACATGAAATTATCTCAAATTACCTCCATTTTTAATTGCACTACAGTTAATATTGCATCCTGTCATTCAGATTCCAGTTGTAATTTAACATCCTGTGTTTGAGGTCAATTCACATCAAATTCCAAGTCACGAATTGAAAGGCAGCCAGTTATTCAGCTCTGGATGTTCCCCAACCCTGCTGTGTGTACAGATGGTTGATTAAACATCCCATACATTTTTATGCAAATGTCCAATCTCTGCTTCCATCTATCTGTACATCCGGCGATGAATCAAGGGATATACATTGTTTTTTCTTATTGAGTTTCAGAATGTTTTATCTCGGAGCATTCAGACTAATCTTGGATCAGATCAGAGCTGAGCTTAATTGAATCATTTATGAACGCACTGCTGGGGAAACAGATCTAAATGCAAGGCCTCAGAGCAGTGAGTGGAGAGAGATTCTCATCTACAGGTTAAACCTCTTGCCAACAGGGTTCAGATTAGTCAGAGATCTCTATCTCTCCTCCTTTAAACCTATCAGCTTTACACCTTCCCAAGTGTGTGTGCGAGCGTGCAGGTGTGGAACACAATCTGACTGTAAACAGAAGCATAAGCCTCTTTATTAAAAATACATGGGAAATTTTAAGAAAAGCCGTATGGTGCTGTAGCTGTCATCAGCTTTCTGGCAAGAGAAAGACTGAGAGGAAAGTGAGAGAGATGGAGGGTGACAGAGGACAGAAAAAAGACACACTGCATGCAGAGACAATTGAAAAAGGGAAAGGAAGAATAGCGGGGCAGTGAAAATATGGCAGGAAAAGGACAAAGGAGGACAGATGGATAAAAAGAAAACCAGATACATATACTCACACACATACACATATCTTAGTTTCACATCAGGCCAAGAGGAGATGGAGAAATTGAATTGGAGAGGCCTTGAGTGACTCTATAAGTAATTACCATTTGGCCAGGCCAAAATACACGTATACACACACACACACACACACATGGAGAGAGAGAGAGAGAGAGAGAGAGAGAGAGAGAGAGAGAGAGAGATTGTTTTTTGTTTGCTTGGTTTTTTGTAAACATTCCAGTTCAGATTAGAGTGTTTTTTTTTTTCAAACAGGTGCTTTTAATTAGTAGTCAGACAAAGATGAATCAGACTTAATGAAGCAAAGCCGATTTTAAATGTATTTGCTGAGAAAGAAAAGAAAAATAGAAAGAGAGGAACACAAGAAAAGAAAGAGAAACTTGTCTTTATAAATTAACCCTCAGTTTAACCTTCCTTATTAAAAAAAAATAATAATAAAACATTTTTTAATTAATTAAATACATATGAAATGCTATTTCATAAAGATATTATATTTCATTCAGATTCAAACCTTGGACCCTGACTGTGTCAGATTCTGTAGAACTCATTAGCATCTGCTGATATGATGAAGAGCTTGTGTATGAGAGCTGAGGACCTGTAATGAAGGGGTAATGTAAAAGAGAGTGTCCGTGATGAAGGGTTCATATATGAGAGGGTCTGTAATGAAGAGTTCACATGTAAGAGGCCCTCGAAAAAACATCTCTTTAGAAGAGCAAACTTGATGAGTTCAGTGATGAATTTTTACCTCCTCTACATTCACGGTGAACATAAGCGTCAGATTCCTTTGCTCTGGATTAAAAACTTTATGAAGTCAATTGAGAAGTGTAGTTTCCTTTAATGAGTTGACATATTTGCTGTTATACAACAGTCCCTGTCCTTGAATTTAATTGTCCAAAAATTGTTCCAAAATTGATAAATAGTCCAGCAGCACTGGGACTTTACACAGTTTGTGTCACTCCGCTTGATAGAGTTTATTCCCAACAGACTGTCTGTGTATTTGTGGTGGGAATTTTTCAGTGACTATTTATGAAGGTTACATTGTTACACCAGTAGGTGGCGACATAAGTGACTGTCTTTAAGTGTGAGTCACTGAATCATTTACTCATCTTATTAATTGAAAAAAATTATATTTTGTGCTCATTTTTTATACTGATTTATATATTTTTTTTCCAGTAAGTAATTTTGGTTTAGTAACTTTAGTTTAGGGACCAATTCTCACTAACACTAACTATTAACTATGACTTTTGTCTCAATAAACTCTTAATTTGTTGTAGGGTAGGATTAAGGGATCTAAAATATGTTCATGCAGAATAAGGCATTACTATGTGCATTATAACTAAGTACTAATAAACAGCCAATATTCTAGTAATATGAATGTTAATAAGCAACTGCCAAAAGTGAATAGAAGTGTACACTAACATTTCTCAAAACTAACTGAAGCAGAGCACACCCTTCCAATAATCCTAAATCCCCATTATCTTGATGGTTTTACAGATTATTTTATCTGATTTTCCTGTGGTATGAGGTGTGGTAGAACTGACTGAATCTGCTCAGAAAAACATTGGGGTGGCACTGATTTTATATTGTAAATATCCAATATACTGAATCCAGATATCCAGAAAAACATGCATGCATGCTGGAGATTGTATAGACTTAATTTCATAAAATGTTTTCTTTTGAATACATGAACCAAAATACTGAAGTATGGAGAATGGAACATAAGTATATTTTTGGCAGTAGCAGACTGGGTTAAGAGTGAAAAGTTTGTAAAAACTGTTACTTCATATGTCTTTAACACACGCTGCCTTCTACAAGCTGTCATTGACTTCCACTGGTGTTTACTTCAACTGAATCTGATCTGCTTTCTGATGCCAGCAAATCAACTGTAACATATACAGAGCAAGAAAGAGAGAGAGACCTTGAGATTTTCACAAACAAACTTCCATTTTACACCATTCCTGGCAAATAATTCCACCAAAAAATTTAGTCTTGTCTATATCTGATAGACACTCCTCAGTTTTGTCTGCCATCATATGTATTTGCACTGAAGCGTGAAGGTTTCCTGTGTGTATTATTATATTTTGGGCCTGAAGGTTCTGCTGCCGACCAGTGCCAGCTCTAATGTTATTTTTGGAGAAGACTCAGAAGATTAATTTACTATGTGCAAACAATGTGATCATCTAAACTACTGTTTCCCAGATACACAATCAAAGCCATACGGGAAGAACAAAGCTCATTTAGATGCTGTCTCTTCCATTCACTCTCACTTATTCTCTCAGAACTCTCAGATCAAATAATGTGACCTCCCACTTATTCCTCTCTCATCTGTGTGCAGGGTGAAAGCTGTGCTGCAGTTTTGTGTTCTTCTCTGGCAGGAATTCTGAATTTCAACCAGTCTGTTTTCTCTGCCTAACGAAAGGAAATTAGAAGGAGTGAGAGAGAGAGAGAGAGAGAGAGAGAGAGAGAGAGAGAGGCACATTCCTCAGACGGCGTTAGGACAAGCTGAAGGATGTCAGAGAGTGCATGTTAGAGCGGCGCTGAACGGTAGCAACAGCCCTAGGCTAAAGCTATATGGGTCAAATGTGACTCATCAAAAATATTTTTGGCTTGCAGTGGGGGAAAAAAATGCACGCTTCAATCAGTTAAAGTTTGCTGTTGTAGTAAAAGCTTGTGCCAGGTGAATTTAATCTGTGAAGTTTTTATTTTAAAACAGATGTTCAGTATTCGTTTATATTATTACCATCTTGAAAAGATTATAACAGTTTTAATACCAACAATTAAAAAAAAAAATTTTTTTTACCTAAAATTGATGCGTCTGCATCGTCTGCACTCGAGAATTTCAGTGGGCTTAAATAGATCACTCTTTACAACGGATTTAGTTCCCAAAACAACTGACAGTTTTGACCTAAATATGATATTCAGTTACAATAATTAATCCAAAATTTCGACATTAATAACTTACTTTTAGCAACATCAGACGCACACGCTCACAAGATCTCCCGGTTCTTACTTCTGGAGACTCGCACTAAACGGTTCATTTGAATCAGTGAGTGGTCGACTCTAGAACAGCTGCAATCGGATCATTCTAATTTGTAAACGAATCGTTTGGTGCGATTTGCGATCCGATTTAAGTTTATTTTGAAAAGACTCAGTTCATTCATGATGAATCAGACACCGCTTCTGCGTGTCGGAGCACGAGATATATTACAGGGAGTAACGATGTTTTATGAAATGTAGTGAAGTTAAAAGTACGATTTTATGCTTTGGAATGTAGTGAAGTAAAAGTAAAAGTTGCTCAAAATAAAACTACTCCAGTAAAGTACAGATACTTGAAAAATTTACTTATAAAGCTACTCCGTTACTGTCCACCACTGCTTTTTGGGGGGGTATATATTTTTTTCCAGAGATATATTTTATATAATAGTCTGACTACTTTTTAACATTTTAAGGTCATGAAAGAGTCATTCAGTTTTTTTATGGTATCAACATAAATAAACATGTATTTTACAAAGTGTGTTTTTGAGAACTTTGCTCTAGCATTTTAACTATATTTGTAAAAGTTTTATCCTTTTCATTATCTCATGCAACCGTATTTTTCATTGACCTCTATATTAAAAAAGACCAGTTTACAGAGTAAACAAACATAGACATAAGCAGAAACAGACTCTTCCTTACCAAAGCAATGAGCAATATAGACTACAAATTGAGTTAATGGAATTTACAAGCAAAAGTAGCTGAGAAAACAAAACTTGTCAGCCACAGAGGTTGACTTCAAACGACACTGCAGCAGCAATCTCACTGCTAACAATCTAAACATCAATAACTGTCAGCTGTCAAAGATGTCTAGCACAGAGTGTTTGTTAAACGGCTCTCTGAGGATCTTTTCTTTTTTCTTTTTTCTTTTGGAGATTATCATATAATCACTGGCCCTGACCTCTAACCTGTAAACACTGACCAGACAAGCTAGCCCAACTGATAACGGTTCCAGAAAGAAATGTAACTAACTTAACTTCAAGTATCCACTTAAAGTAGCAGCAAAACATTATATAACATATTATATGTTCTGGAACATTTTCAGTGATGATTTTCACCTGATTATCTCTCATTCATTCAATTATTGTAGAAGTACTCAATGGCTGATCTTACAATCATAAAACACTAGGCTGTTTAAATGTAACAATAACTGAAGAAAACTTTAATGGGAATGTAACTTTTTAATGTTTAATAATCTTTAATGTTTCATTAATCTTATTATTAGCTACCAAACTGTGCCAAAGAGAGCATTAAAGAAAATTGATGTCAATAAAATTGCAACAACAAAAAAGAAAATTATGTAAGGAACACTTTTACATAACAATCTAAACTTTTTAAATATCCATTATGTTGCAATAGATGACTGAATTTTACATGCTTGATGTTCTTACAGTGTGTGAATTGTGCTGTAAGCTATCACTGATGCTACATTTGGTGAAAACTACTGCAGCTTTCTGCTACTAAATCTGAATAATAGGTGATTTACACAATATATAAAAAACAAGCATAATGTAGTATTTTCACTTCACTACCCTTTAGGATAGGGCACTCATGGGTAAGCTTATCCAATTTAAATCCACTTATTAGTGCTGCACGCGCACACACACACACACACACACACACACACACACACACACACACACACACACACACACACACACACACACACACACACACACACACACACATTAGACTCTATTATTCAGGCTGAGTGTCTGGACCAAAAGATCAATCAGGTTCAATGGATCAACATGATGAACCTCCTCACTCCATACTTTCATCTCTCTGTCTCTCCCCTCCTTTTATCCTCCAACTCTGTATTTTCTCATGCTGTCCATCTTTATTTTGTTCACTCGTCTTAATGCTCTTTATTGTCTACATCCTCCTCAATTCTTTCCAGCCGTCTCTCCCTCTTGCTTGACCTTTCCTCAAGAGGGATTTTTTAATGACAGCTCAGAATACGTCTGGCCATGTGGGCACAGAGATAGAGCACACACACACACACACACACACACACACACACGCACACACACAGACTGATAAAGTCTTTGTCCATGATTGAGACTATTGTTGTGTCAGATAAACTAATCCTGATTGGATAACAAAAGCGCATGTATTATGATTCCAGAGCTTTCACTGGAAGATTCCCAGGCATTTCGTTCCAGCTCATATGGATGATAATTGTGTGTGTGTTGTATGTAAATGTGTGTAATGGTGTGATTCTTTACCCCTGCCCGGCCATTTCCCAGCATGAGTGTTTCAATATGGCAGGCCCTCAGTGCAGTGTGTGTGTGTGTGTGTGTGTGTGTGTATAATTGGGGTAATTTCTTTATTACACTAATAAATCACTCAGTAAACGGCATGTCCAAAATGTCACTGTTTAGTGTCTATTTGTCCAGCATTGCCCCCTTCTCTTTCACTCTGTCTTCGCTCCTCCTCTCTTCACCTGTGAACAGCACTCACAACGGTTTCTCAGAGTATTGACTCTCAAGCAGGGGTATGTGTATGACCCGGGACATTTGGACAGATTTGACTCTTTCTTTGTCAAAGAAATAAAAACAGAAGCATCTTTTTTTTTTGCAAGTTGAAATGTGTTTTAGGTGTAGCTTTTATGCTAATTAAGTGGTTAACACTCTTAAATATGTGCTTATATATCTCATTCACAGTTCCAATTTTCAGTTTTATTGTCTTGCTGTCTCAAATCACTTATAAATGCACTTGTTAAATAATGAAGATAAACAAAAATGAATGAAATATATAATAACTTGCTTTGTATTGACTTACTGTATGTAACATGATTTTGGCACTTCTCTGCTAATGGTCATCTAAACATACATATAAACATATGTATAATGATTTAATTCATGCTCGTAGAGCTCACATAATAATTATATTCCACTAAAGAAATACTGCAAATGTCTTTACTTTTGCTAAACATCCATCTGGGTTTTAATATAAAAAAATGAACATGAATAATGTTATGTTTTTTCTTTTAGAAAGTTTCTGTATGCAACTTACAAAAGACGAGCAAGCTCTGTCTAATTAAAGAGAAAAGCCAGTTAACAAGTTAACAGTATTTTTAGTTTTAAAAGTTTGAAGTGACTCTTTATAAGATTAATTATGATAATGATAATCATTATATGAGTTCAAATGAAAGTATTTCCAGTTTGATATAAAGAAAGTGTACATGAGCCCTACTGATTTTAATTTTTTATTTTTTCAGAAATGATTTAACTCAGAAGAAAGGGATAAATCATTGGAAAGCTCAGATAAGAAATGAATGGTTGCGCAAATATGTGACTTATGTGTCTGTTTTCTTCCTTGGTCAAAGATTAAAAGTCAAAGATAAAAAGTTTGAATAGCTCACTCACTTTCTTGGCCTGCTGCTCTTAGGGTAATCGTCTTCATCAACTCCTTCACTAAGATAAAGTTTGTGAGATTAACCCTTCAAGGGCAGGAGGAGCAGATAAACAGAGGTATCTGTATTTGTGCACTTTCTGCTTTATCTTGCAACTGATTTATCTGATTTCCAGCTCAAAATAAGTCATTGTTGGACATATTTAGCTGTCACTTGTGTGCTGGAGGTTTTTGGAGCGATTTGCTGAAATGTGCCTGCAATTGAGGTATTTCAAATCTCTAAATATCCATTTTAAAGTTATCTCAGAAAAATGTACAGAATGTTGCAAAATCTCCATCGTTTAATTTTTTACTTTTTCTCTTCATAGTGTCTGTGTAGGAATGGCAGTGTGAAGAGAAAACAAGAGAGAACAAGAAAAAAAAAAAAAAAAAAAACGCTTTGGCAATGGCAAGATGAACTGCGCGTCCAAACTGTGTGTATTTCATGTTATATTCTGCCTGAAAGAAAAAGAACATTCCTAAGATACTCTGTCTCTCTCTTTCAAGCACTGTCTGTTTTATGAGGTGAGACCTTATAGATGGGGTGAGCAGGCAAATGCCAAATCAGAAGAAGAGAGTATGAAGGAGAAGAAAAAAAACTCCTTCATTTATATTCAAGGAGGAAGAGAGAAGCAGATAATTCTAGGCACACATCCTTGGCAAAGGAACCAGACAGAAACATCTCAAACTGAGCAAGCGAGAATGAAGAGCATCATATCTGGGTGTCTTCTCTTCTGTTATAGAGGGTGGAACATAATCAGTTGATAAAGACTTTTATCTTTTCTCGTCCCCTGCGTGTGGTGCAGTTCTGTGCCTCAGTCACTCAACTTTGTTGCAGCAGATATTCTGAGACGGAACTTTTAGAATTCAGAATAAGCACTTCAAAAATTGCTGTTAGAAAATAAGAACAAACCCGCAAATGAAACAAAGTAACAAGTGTTGTTACAATTTAAAATAAATCTTCTCTATTTAAGTATTCGAAATGTATCAAATATATTTGATCATGTAATGTATTTCTGTGATGGAAAAGTTCCTATGTTGATCCAGTGCTCAGGAAAAATTTCTTTGGTCACACTTTATTTTAGGGTCCAATTCTCACTATTAACTAACCATTAACTATAACTTTTACTTCAATTAACTCCTTATTTGCTGCTTATTAATAGTTTATAAGGTAGTTGTTAAGTTTAGGGTATTGGGTAGGATTAAGGATGTCATGCGTTATATGTACTTTATAAGCACTAATAAACAGCCAATATGTTAATAATAGACATGCTAATAAGCAACTAGTTATTAGTGTGAATTGGACCCTGTACTAAAGTGTTACCTAATAATATTAAAGAAAGTAATACCTTAGTCAGGAAGGACACTTTAAATGAATAAAAAGTGATAATAAAGACATTTATAATGTTAGAAAAGATTTATATTTCAAACGAATGCTGTTCTTTTGAACTTTGCTATTGCAAAATTAGTATGCAGCATAACTGTCTTAAACACTGTTAATAAAAAGAAATGGTAACACTTTAGTACAGGGTCCAATTCACACTAATAACTAGTTGCTTATTAGCATGTCTATTATTAACATATTGGCTGTTTATTAGTGCTTATAAAGTACATATAACGCATGACATCCTTAATCCTACCCAATACCCTAAACTTAACAACTACCTTATAAACTATTAATAAGCAGCAAATAAGGAGTTAATTGAAGTAAAAGTTATAGTTAATGGTTAGTTAATAGTGAGAATTGGACCCTAAAATAAAGTGTGACCTATTATGATAATATTTAATGAAATACTTGTAACATGCAGGACCTATATTTTTGCAGTATGGTTATAAGCAACTTTGGTGGTTGATGTTACATTGAGGTTAAAGAATGTCCTAATGCCCCAAGTGATGTGACTACTCAGCCCTTCCCTCCCTATAAAAACACATTCATCTCTAAAATCAAGCATCATCGCCAAGGGCAAGGCTGTGTGTGTTGTGGTGATAATAGCTCGAAATAATAAGTGTTTTGCTTGTGATTTGAATCTATCTTGTTGTCAGGAAGGACTGATTAAAAGCTCTATTACACTCATTTAGCCATTACCTTACTCTGACCTGTAGATCAACACACACACACACACACACACACAGCTAAATGGTTGGCTAAATATTTGATGGTGAACACTACACGGGAACATTTAATTAACCTAATTGGTCCTTTCCCTTCATGGTGAAAAATTGTCAACCATAAGACCAATGACAAGGCGTCTCTCTTTCATTTGTTCCACTTTCCGCCTCCCCCTTTCTTCTCTTTTTTTCAATCTAAGTCCACCTCTCACCTTTTCATCTTACCATCTGTATCTTTCAGAGATTTCCTCTCTCTACGTCCTGCTTTTTTGCCATCTATTTTGGTGCATATCACTGTTTCATTTTAATAATTCTGTATCAATCAAACTCTTATTTTAGCCCAAACTATTGATAGCACACACAGACACACACACACACACTCAGACTCACTCACAATTGCTGGTAATGAGGTGCACTGGTGCTTATCCACTGAGTGAAAGGTGTTTCTCTCCATCTTTTCCTCTCATTTGATGTTGAGAAAGTCATTTCACACCTGAGAAAGTTCTCTGACAGGAAATCATACACATGCATGTGTGTGAATTATACATGCCACTGAAAATGATGTGGAGTTACAAGAGTCAGTCTGCAACTGAATACATTAGACTCTTAAAATATAAAAATATAACGCATTAAGTTCCTTGATGCCACACTCATGCACTCTGTATTTGGACCACATACAGGACACTGGGTTTTGTATATTTCCTCCTAACCCTAATCTAAAGGAATAGTTAATAATGTGCATTAATAAATGCATCTACTGTCATGGCCTTACTCAACCCCTCATGTTGATATGTATGTATGAATATCTTTATTCTGTGAAACCTTAAATGTTGATTCTCTTATAAAATAAAGTAAATGAGGACTTGGACAGTTAGGTTTCTAAAAGAATGCAGAAACATTAAAATGTTGTTAATCTAGCCCATACATCTCCTTCTTATAAAGTTTGGCTTTAGGATAGAACACAAAATCATTTTTAAGAATTGGAGAATATCTTCGCCACACTTTTCAATATAAAGAAAGTGAATTCTTGCCACAGAGCACCACAGGAGTATTATAAAGGTGATCCATATGACTCAAGTGTCACATTTCAGCCCAGATGGTGGATCAGCAACTAAAGAAGATGTCTACAGCCCTGAAAGACAGCAGAGACCAGGACAACTAGATGAGCCCCTGGTATAGGTCCCACTGTAAAGACCTAGTCTCAGATGATCGCCTGGACAAGACCACAGGAAACAGATGATTCTTCTGACTTTGCTGCAGCCTGGAATTCAATTGCTGGTTTCATCTGGTCAGAGGAGAACTGGCCCCCCACTGAGCCTGGTTTCTCTCTGCTTAAAGCGCTATATAAATAAAGGTGACTTGAATTGATTTGACATTATTAGAAGTTATCTAAAGTTATATATTAGTTTGGTGTGAGTGTCACGGATGTGTCGGGTCCTTCCACACACACTACTCATTATCCCCGATCACAATCAAGGGACTTTTGATTTTCTGCACCTGTCACCCTCTCATTATCTCTGTTCTATATAAATCCGCCACAGAAACACACTCTCTTTATTTAATAGATTTCTATCGTCTTCATCTTCGGTGGAGTTTTGGATTCCAGAGTGTGTACCTGTGGTTTCCCTACGAGCTTCAATTTATCTGGCATTTACTCTTAACTCTTTGCCATTTCAATAAACTGTTCCATTTAACCTTGAAACCGTCTCCGTCATCTTCTGTCCCTGACAGTGAGAAACAGACTGAAATTTAAGTTGTTTTCCACTGTTAATTCTCCTCTCCAGTGAGCTTTTGAACACTGAAACTGAACTGAGTCCGTGAGTTGAATTTTCGAACCAGATCAGTTTGATTGGTGAGTGAATCATTTAGAACAGTTTGTAAACTCATTTATTGAAGAAATCTGACTCAGAAAGAACATATTTGTTCATGAATCAGACATCTTTCATGAGACAAAAATATTGTACTGACTTCAGAAGACCTGTAGATCACTCAAATCATCAAGCTACCTGAAACACAAGTGAAAGATGCTTAATGCGCTTATATAGGGGCTTTTGTGTCAGAGGCAGGCCCGATTCTACAAGGGTGCTTGAGGGTGCTAAGCATCATCAAATGAGATCAATTGCAACCTCAGTTAATGCTGTAATAATGGCATTTCATTGCAGATTTGGCAAACTATCCAGTGCTTTATAGTTTGTGCTCTGGTTTCTATTTCAACATCTTTTGCAGTTGAGCAATGTAGCCAATCACAGGCATATCTGTTCATTGCTTGAACCCTAACAGCCAATCAGAGGCATTTTAGGTAGAAACCACTCACCACTTAAATTGCAGGTGTTTTGTTCATCACGAATCATCTCATTACAACAAAATGTAGACACATGATGTAAATAAGAGATTCATTGTGCAGCGTAGAAAAACGTCATTCATTATAATGTAACTTAATGATGAACTAAGATGAGTGACAGCTTTAGTAATTATAAAGGGAACGCTCTTGCGGCACAAATATAAATTTACATATAGCAAGAGAAAGAGAGTACCCTCACTAATTTAAGAAGAACCCTCAGTGATTTGATTCTGGAGCCAGACCATGTCAAAGGAACGTTTCCATAGTTCCTGTAACTATTGGTGGAAGTGCCTGCTTTTTGCCATGTTCACTCCACAGAAACTGGGAACGAATCTTAATGGGAATACCTTTTGGGGGGACTACATTAGCTCCAGAGTAGAGACTAACCCAGCACAATAGGAACTCCCAGAGACGTAAGCATATGCTGATTTGCAAGAACACATGACATGTGAAATACCGGCACCCACCATTTTAAAAAACCATGTACAGTAGACACACAGTTTACATGGACTTACTCCACAAAGTAACTCGATGAACATAGAAAACAGTGATAGATGGAGTGATGCCGAAGTCCAGGCACTTCTCCATCCTCCAGTTGTTGGGGTTGTTGAAAGTTGTGCTTAAATAACATCACTGTCAGCCGGCTTACTTTACTTCAGAGTTCCTACTGGGGGTGCAAATGTAACCAAGAAGATGTCCCCAAGGGAAAATTCAGTTCTTAGAGATTTCATTCCTTCATATAACTACCCTGTGCAAAGGCTCCTTATGAACTGAAGTTGTGGACCTATTAGAGCTACGAGCAGTTATCTCCACATTAACATTTTATAAAGCATGTCAGTGAACATTTGTTTTCTAAGGTATTTCCACAGGCACATTTTATTCTGTAATCTTACTATTGTTGTTGAAAAGCACATTATAAACTGTTTTAGTAATAATACACAGTATATAAATTACATCATCATACGCTTACTAACATTGGACTCTTAAAACTCAAGTAATATGTCAACACTTATGGTAGGACATACTAGTGTATCCATCTCTCCACTGGACAAACACAGGTGTTTAGCAGCAGTACATACAGCCAGATAGAAAAGATTATTGGGGAATGATTCAGCAAACCAGCGTTATTACAGTAATACTTTCATTTATTCTGATACACCCCCCGCCTCTCCTACCTCTGTAGCTCTTTATTGTCTCTTGTTGATGCAGCCATATTAAGTCTGATCCTCATCCAGCATCATAATCACATTTCTCTCTAAATTACATGCACACAGTCAAACAGAAGCACACAGATGCATTCACACACTCACACCATTCCTCATCTGGAACATGTCATTAAAAACCCTCTCTCACTCCGCACAGATTGAACACTGATGAGGCTGGAACATAAAAAGATAAAAGAGAATTTGTTTGTGAAGCCTGAATATCACACACACACAGAGACCGCGTTCACACTCCTCCGCTCACACATGCTCAGATATTTCGGCACAGGCTGCCTCTTGGTTTACCCAAGATGGCCCTGTAATGTGAGGTTCTCTTAGGACAGTGGTAATTTAGTACTTCCACCTGTTTGTTCAGACAGATTTCCTGCTGTCAGACAAATCGATTCATTCTCTGTCCATTTTTCTTTTAATTCCTTTTGTTCATTGATTCTCAATAGACAGCTTCAAACTGCCTCTCTGGTATTTGAATTTGAATCAAGCTTACTTTGCTAGTCAATATCCGACACTGCTTTTGTATTTGTTTATAAATCATAATTATACATTTATTAATATTAATGTGTGTATATGTGTGTCTATATGTGTGTGTGTGTGTGTGTGTGTTTTTGTGACATATCAGGACACAGTTTTGAATAATGATAAGGGTATAACAAAGGTATTACAAGGAGAAGGTGTCTTTTCAGGATATAACCCCATGTCCCACCTTTTCAAAACGCTTATAAATCACACAGAATGGAGTGTACTGAAAATCTGAAATAGTCTGAAAATCTGAAAATCTGAAAAAATCTGAAAGTTTCCTGTGAGGGTTAGGGTTAGGTGTAGGGCCATAGAATATACAGTTTTTACAGTATAAAAACCATTTGGGATGTCCCCACTTTTCACAAAAACAGACCTGTGTGTGTGTGTGTGTGTGAATAAATGTTAATAAATAAATAGTATGTGAAAAATAAGTGTTTCTGCCACAGAATATTTTTTTTATTTTTTATTTATGAGATTGTGACTCATATTTGTGACTTTATGTCTCACTATTGTGATTTTATATTAAATATAATGTGAAATATCAGATATGTTATATTTTATTTTAAAACTTTATTTTCTTTGAGTAATTATTGATTAATTTTTTATACCCAAGATTGAAAAAAAGGTAAATGAGTTCTTATAATTGCAAGTTAATTATCTCACAATTATCTTTTTTATTTTTTACTCTGAGGCAGAAACTCTTCCATACATGACCTGAAGTAACACGTTATTTTGCAAATGGGTGGATTTTTAGTGATGAAGCTGCTTTCTTTTGATGAAAAAAAAAAGAACATCTCAAGAGGAAGAGAAATGCATCATTTTTAGACATGGTGCGAATGATGAAAAGCACCGTGGACCATGTGAGGAGTAGAGTTCCTTGAGTCCTGTAATGCAGACATCCCATTACGCCATATGAAGCAGGATATTAATGGCTATGCTTAACTAGATAGAACTCTGGAGATTTAACTGGAGAGCTTGTCATCAGCTAGCCAGCAGCTGCACACTGCACCATTAGCAATATGAATATACAATAACTGCGCTTGCAGATCAAATGCTTCTGTCAGGATCTGAATTGTGGAGGTTTGAAGTTTTTTTGCCTGAGTATATGTCAGCTACTTTATGAGAGTCTAAAAACCAAAGCAATTATAAAAGATTCTTTTGACTATGAGTGTGAGAATGTCCAACGTGAAGGGACAGGACATAATACTGACTCACCCTGGCCAATTTGATTCACTTTTCTATTTCGGTCTGCACACAGTCTCTCTGTAACCTCATGTGTGAGTCATTTCTTCAGAGAGAGAGAGAGTGGACAGAAAACAAAGAAATGGTCAAACATTATGTGCACAGCATGCGGAATTTATAATTATTTCAAGTGTTCTTGTGTTTTATGTATATGTCTGTGTTCTATTGTGTGTGTGTGTGTGTGTTCTATTGTGTGTGTGTTGGCCTCTGGTGTTCAGACAAAAGCCACTTTAATTCTGTTCCATCAGATCAGGTTGGCATCCCATAGAATCAGTAACCAGGGCAACATGGTATTCTAGTGCCCCAGGGAGAGAGAGACACAGTGTGTGTGTGTGTGTGTGTGTGTGCGTGTGTGCGTGTGTGTGCGTGTGTGTGTGTTTGTGTGTGTGTGTGTGTGTGTGTGTGTGTGTGTTTGTGTGCGCGTGCATGCGTTTGTGGAGTCTGTGGCTGCATGGAGTTGACCAAATGTTTTTAAGCCATCTTTCATAAATGTAACACAAGATTACAGGAGGCAACATTTCTGTTCTTGCTGCAAGGAGATGCTGTGTAAATATGAAATGATCTAAGTTGGGTTAATTCCAAGTTACCCGTGTGTGTGTATGTGTGTAAAAGTGGGTCAGTAGTCAGTTAAAGAGGAAGCAGGTCAGGAGCATAGCATACGTCAGCTCTGGATGAGATTAATGAAGAAATCTGTTGGACAACTGTAAGGCTTTGACACAGAGAGCTGGAACACGAAGAACTCGGGGTAAATTTGAGTTGATCCATAATTCATCTGTTAATGTTGCATTTACCGGATAAAAAGAAGTGTTTTTTTTTCAATTTGATGTGAATTAATATTCATATCTCACCTCTCCGTAGCCACCAATGAGATGAAAACACATAAAAGAGTTCTGTTTGGTTCAGTTTTCAGAGGGGAATGGCCTTTCATGAGGCCCGTTTCATCTGCCTCTAGTGTTCTGTGTGCTTGTCACATGAATTTCAAAAATGTGATGATTCACTGTGGAATATTTTTGCATATTTGCTTGTCATTTGTGGTGAGTCGTTATCACGTTGTGAGTTGAAAGATGCATTACATTTTCTGCTAAAACACTCCTTCATTCCTCTTCTCAAGCACTGAATTTGAAATTAAAAACAAGATCACACATTCTCTGAACATGGAACATGAGAAATCTAGCCGGCCATAATTAATTGAAGTTAAAACAAACCCAATGGGAAGACATATGAATTGTATTCGCCAGGCCCTGACAGGAAGTGTGGCTGTATCCGATTAGACTGAAAGCATAAACGCATCAAACCTAATTGCGTTATTTGTATTGTGTTCAAGGGCCAGAGCAAAGTACTGAAGATGTGCTGAGCCCTTACTCACGGGTGCAAAACACCCCCACCCCCTCAACCCAACCTCACCTCACCCTGCTCTGCCTACTGCTTGTTCGTTTATTTGGGGTATTAATCATTCATCTCATCTTGAGCGATATTATCAGCCACAGTGTTGTAATACTGCTGTGCTGCTGTGTGTTTGTCAGCCTCTGGCCAGTGAAAAGCAATATCAAAGCGTCTGTGAATTAAAGTACATTTATCATAGCTTATAATCTTACTGTAGGTGGATGGAACGGTGGGAGAGAGAGAGAGAGAGACAAAGAAAGAGAGATGAGCTAAGAGACATTAAAGGTACACAATGGTGCGCCGCTCACGCAGTGGGGAACATCGAGGCAGATATGTTTATGTGGTGATGAATGTTATGTGAGCCTGTTTTTATTTGCCTTCATCAGTTTGTGTGTGTGTGACACACTTTTCTTTATGAGTTCCTATAATGACTCACAGACTTTATTCCCTCGCACAGAACACGGCTATAAAAATCACTGTGCACTTATTTAGAATGAATTAATCTTTCCCTCTGAGTCCGAGAGATGATTTTTGGCAAATGCCAGGCATAACCACAGTTCTGGGCCCCGTTCCTTCTCTCCCAGAGCAGAACAGGAGCGACAGTGAGCGAGGGACTGCGGTGGTCTGGCAATACTCATTTATCTTCATTATATGCTCAGAATCATTGAGATACACAGAGAGAGAACAGAGGCTGACTCTACAGTAGCCACACGGCATGTGTGTGTGATGGATACTGGGTGCCTGAAACAGAGGCATATCTGGGTTACATAAAGACCTTGATTAGGCTGAATGTGCTTTTAGGCCTACAGTAGAGGGTTTGTGTGTGTGTGTGTTCAAGGGCTTTGATTAGCTGATTACAGTGTTTTTATAGTTACCCACTATGCCCACCATTATAACTTCCTGTAGCTCTAACACATGTACCTCTGTACGTGTGTGTTCATGCTTAACCTGTACTTGCTGACACTCTTAAGTCAATCAGCCATCTGCTTTCCTGCCTTCTCGAATGACAAATATTCATATTCCTCTCAGTTTCTGTGTGGTGCTAACGGCGCTACTGGTTTCCAGGATTCTGTGAATGCCAGCGAGAAATGGAGCATAGTGGGAGTTTTTTTGTGTTTGTAAGTGGATGTCCCTGTATGTCTTTGTTAATGTGTGTGTGTGTGTGTGTGTGTGTGTGTGTGTGTGTGTGTGTGTGTGTGTGTGCCTACTTGACCATATTTTGGGGACAAATTTGTACCCTAAAGTGAACTAAACCTGACAAAATCTCCAAAAACCTTCCTTTGGGGGATGTCCTCATTTATAAAACTGGTATAAAATTAAGGTAAAAAAGATTTTTTTTAATTGTAAAAATGCAGAAAGTTTTCTATAATCGGTAGGTTTAGCTGTAGGGTTGGTGTACTGTAGGGTGATTGAATATACAGTTTGTACAGTATAAAAACCATTACGCCTATGGGATGTCCCCATTTAGATAGCTAAGTAAATGTGTGTGAGTGTGTGTGTTTTATCTTAGCTAAAATAAACAAATAATAAATTAATTAAATAAACACTCTGAAATAGTCACATAATGTGTAACATATAGCATCAAATTGTGAGATATAAAAACAGTTATGAGAAATATAGTTGCAATTGTGACATTTGCAAAATAACAATAAATTGACAAAATACAAAGTTGCAAATGTGAAAAGTCGCACTTATAATAGTTTTTTAACCTTGTGCTATGAACAGGAAAAACTGTATTGAAATATTGAAACTTCTCTTAAAGCTGCGGTAGGTAACTTTTGACGCTCTAGCGGTTAATAAACAGAACTGCTTGCGTCTTGCGGAAGAACATCGTAGCCGGAGCTACTTCTCTCTGTTTATGTCTATGGAGAATCACAAAGGTACTGGGTTACTCCGTTGTGGTTCCCCCGAAACAATCTAAAATAGTCCGAATATAAACACTTATTATAGGTGCACCCTAGTGATTCAGGACAAGCTAAAAACACGGTTTGGAAAATGGATTCATGGTGTACTCGCTTATTATATAAATTTTTCTACATTTTGAACACAAACAAAGTTACGGACCGCAGCTCTGATTGGTTGTTTTCTTGCCGGGAGCGGTCCGTAACTGCAAATGACAATAGGACCACTGGGAGGAGCCAGAGGAGCTGGACTTTTTCACAGATTATCTGTCTCATATTCTACTGTCAGGACATAATGACAGGTTTAACAAATATGTAAAAAATATATTTTTACAAAAGTTACCTACTGCAGCTTTAATTATTTAATTAGTTTTATTGTTTTCATACATTTATTAATTCATAGTTATTTATATATGTGATAACAGAATAAATAAAAACATGTACAGAAAAAGAATAGATGTCAGACTCTGTTCCATGTTTTATGTGTGTTTTGTTCCCCGTGTGTTTTCATGCCCTTGTTTGGTCTTCCGGTTCCCGCTCCCTGGTTGTTTATTACTTGATTCCAGGTGTTCCCTGTTTATTTCTATCGACCCCAGGTGTGTCTCATCATCCTCTCCTCCTGTCATGTCTTTAAACAGTGTTCCCTGTGTTTAGTTCCTTTGTCCGGTATTGTGAATGTCTACTTGTACTACATGTGTTTTCCTGTTTCCTTGATACAATTAAAGTCTCCTGTGTTGATGTACTCCTGATCTCCTCATTCCTTGCTCGCACAGTAACGCCAGAAAATATTTTAAGGTACATCCTCAAAAATAATTTGAATGTTGTAAAAAGAAGTTGAATATAATGGGCTATACTTTAAGTATTTGTAGGTGTATATCTCAGTATAGGATTTTGGGGATGTCATAAAAAGTAATGAAATTTACTATATTGAAACAGTTATTTATTTTAATTTTAACAGTGGAAATCTAGGGAATGTCCTCATTTACATAGCTGGGTTAGCATATGCGTGTGGGAGTCAGGTTCTGCCTACATTGAGTGGGCAAGCCACAGAGGAAAACAGATTATCTGAAAACATACTAAAAATGTCAAAAGAAAATGTGAAGGATATGTGTTAGGGTGCGAACAAAGGAAATCAATGGAAAGTCCCCTCCATAGTTGGAATGCTGATATCAAATAACACATTTTTATTGATTTCTATGGAAAGCATAAGAGATGATCTCTCTCTCTCTCTCTCTCTCTCTGTCTCTCTCAGTTAGTAATTTAATTCCTTTTTCTTTTCTCATTTATTAGTAAATATCAGACAGAAAAGAAAAAGATAAAACCATATGTTGATTTCCTGGAGAGACAGTAAAGACTGTGAGAGGTAGAGAAGAGAGTACGGTTGGCTGGCATTAGCAGCTCAGAGAGCCATAAAATATTCACATTGAGAATGAAGTCTTGGTCCAGCACTGCTGAAAGAGGAAAACATTTCCTGAGTGTGTTGTATGTGTACACTTGTGCCTGTTCCACGCAGGGCCAGTGTCTCTAATGCTGAAAGGACATGTTTCTGATATTCATGCAGAGAGAGAGAGAAAGACGTGTATGGAGCTCATAGGACTTTCAATGAGGTGCTGCTCCCCAGTAACTTTGCCCTCACAGTTGTTATCAAAATGGCTTTCATGGGAAAACCTCTAGGAAGAAATATCTGAGCAGCTCTCAGTGGAGTTTTATACTTCAACTCAGCACAAATGTAGCATAAATGATCTTCCAGTCTACATGCATTATCCCGGCACTGCATGGAGAAATAATCACATTGCCATTTGTGTTCATAGTGCCACAAACCCCTGTTGCACCTGTCTAATAACTATACAACAGCTAGGTCCTTCAGTCCTTCAATTTGATTGACTGAGCGATGTTCCTAGTACACTTACATAACAGGCCAACAGCACTGGGAGGATGCATTGCTTTTTATTTTTATTTTTGTAGTATTATAGCATTTATTAATATTTTGAAGTATTTATTTTTTTGTATATTTTAATTCATTTTTGCTTTTTAAAACATCTCTCCTTTCCATTTAAGTTTTTTAAAGTTTGTTTTAATATTTATATTATTCTGCTTTATTTCAATGAACAAAAACAATAGCAATAATGCTTACACGTGCCATGCAGGAAAAATAGATTATAGCCACAAAATTAAGAATTAGTTCCCACAGCTTATTAATAGCCATCTTGTCTTAATTTGTCGCCTTGTATTAGTTAAATCATGATCATTTTGTACTAATTCGTTCCTTAATTTAACTAAATAGTGGCCCCGATTGAACTGAAATGAGGGACCTAATGGGAACAAATTTAAATTGGTAGCCACATTATCTTTTTTTGTTCCTCACTTGTCACGTGTGGGGCTCTGTACATGTGTGCATTAGTGGTTTTCAGTGACTTCTGTATTTTATACATCCTGCGATAACTTCTTCTGATCGATTTTTGAAGGCAGCATTCTGTGGCAATTGAGCAAAATGATAAAATGCCATCTGAAAGTTGCGGTTGGTCAATTGCATTAGAAGCCTGTCTGAAATCAGTTTCTGGGGGTACGTTCTTTCTCATATGCTGCCTGCAAAATCATTGAAAGTCATTGTCAGTCAGTGACATTATAGATAGTCCCCTGAACCACTGAAGTCATTGATGAGGTAGTGAGGCAACAAGCCAGCTGCTTAACCTTTGGGAGAAAATCTGTATTTATGAGTGAGTCAGCAAATCGTTTACTCAGTCATTTCGTTCAATAACATTGATTCATTCAGGAACAAAACTCCACAGCTGTGCTGCTTGAGACGTGCAACAACTGTTTCTTTGTTTAAAATTGTTTTCCTCAGTGCAGTGGAACCAAAAACAGTCAAGGTAACTGGTAATATTATGTCTAAACGGTAAGTTAATCAATCTTAACTTGTATAGAAGCAATAGTACACTCGCAGTCATGCTGTTGGTCTGAATGTCAACACAGCAATGCTGCTGATTTTCTTCACAACAGTGCTCCTGCTTGTGTGATAATGACTAAATATATGTGCATGACTGTAACATTTCTGTGTGAAAAGCCAACTCATTCTTTCAGCATAATCGATGTATAATGCATGATTGTGTTCTGAGCCAGATTTAATGTACAGAGAGAAAAACATCCCTCAACAAAACCCTCCTAGAATGTTTTATGTAACAAAATAACAAATAAAAAAATTAAAACCCTGAAGGAACAAGGAATCAACACATCCACTACGATTTGAGCAATATAGTTCAGAAGCAGCAACCCATGTATTACATATACTCAAGAATCATTTTATGTTTGAATAATGTACAGTAAGAGTCACATGACCTCGCCAAGCCAGTGCTGCCTCTTTCTAGAGCACATTCACTTTCAGAAATGCAGCTGATGTGATGCCTAATCCAGATCAAAATCCAGATTGGCATGCCTCTAGGATACAGCTCCATGGTGGGACAGAGCCAAGCTGATTATCACGGGAATGAAATATATGCTGGGAATTAAGCACTTTTACAGTTCAGTGTGCCACTGCCACACTTGTTTTAGAGGTTGTCATGACAAATGACATTCTGTAGCTGTATTCTGTTCACATCAGCCATGAAGGAGTCCATAAAGACGCCGTCAAACTGAATTAAATCCTTCACTTTCATACCGTTGATGCTTTAAAGCAGGTGCTGATTATTTTAAGCAGTCTTCAAACAGCAGTTACTGGCCTTATCTGATAAATGTGAAGAGCTGATTTATTTCGCTCGCTTTGTGTGTTTGTGTCAAAACAAGTTTCACCTTGTAGAGGAATACGGTGGAAGACATGAGATTAAGGGCTTGACTGTCAGTAGGAGGGTTTTGGAGAATGAGCTTGTTTCTCTGCGAGAGCATTAAGGAATGTTTTAACGGGTAAACACGCTGTCAGTATCCGTTTGAGTGTTTAGAGCTGACATCCCTCTCTAGGGCACTTAGGAGGAGTGATTATGCACCCTCACACACGCCGACCTTGAGACAAAGCCCGGAATGCTTAAGCCCGACAAAACATCTGATGACTCCGGAGATGTTTTGATGGACAGTATTCTGAGCGCTGCAAGATTAATGATGTTTCTCATTGGAGATGATGCCTTAAATAATGTGCCGTCGAAGCCAGATAACACGACGGGTTAAAGAACTCTGTCGTTAATGGATGTGCCTGGATTTGGATATTTTGAAAGCTTTTTGAAAGAAATGTCTCAGCCTCTCTACGCAGCTGGGCTTTCATGAGGGCTCATTCACAGATGGGCATGCTGGGTGTTTGTATACACATGTTTGTTCTCTGTAATGTTGATTAGGATGATGAATATGCAGCATCTGTATAGAAATATCCATGTAGAATTGATTAGGTGATAAAATAATGAAATTTAGTCAGTGTGTGTAGTTTAGTGTGTGTGTGTGTAAGCTTTGGGATTTTCTAAGTGCTCTGCAGTGGATCCTCAGCTGTTTATGCGCTGTGACAAGCGAAGCCAATTTAACCTTCATTTTGCTTAACCTCTACAGATGTGAGCTCTTTTTCAATCAGCCTCTCTCACTTTCTCTTTTTTTATGGATGTTTTGTTCATCTAATGTTCATTTCATCAAAACTGATGCAAATGAGAAGCGAAACCACAGAGCGGGTGAGGATAGGATCTTCTGATCTCTGCAAGCTGCTACAGATCTCTGAACTTCTCAACCTGGAAGCAGTTTTCAACACGATTTCTGTCTGTCGGATGGTTTATGCAGAAAGACCCAAGGCAGTGTGGATTGCATGCAATTCTAACATATAAATATGATTTTCTTCGATTTATGTTCTACGTAAAGGCATTAGTAAAGAGAGGGCACTGATACAGTGGAACAAAAGTGTGTTATGGTTATACATAATCATCTATGAGGCTTTAATAATTAATAACTGGAGCCATCAGTATATGTGTAAGTGTGTGCGTTAGTGTCTCTGAGCAGGTTATTGCTGATTCAACAGATTATGCTTTTGGCAACATTAAAATTGCAGTCTGTCTGTTCATGTTCGTTTGAGCAGGACTCTGCTTGTTGTTGCTTTTGGCAAAGAACTGTAATATTTCTAAGCGTGATAATATGTGTTGGGCAGCAGGGCAGTTTCTGAATTTTTCTGTGATTCATAACAAAGTGTGCCTTGTGTAGTTGCCTTGTTTTACATATTGAATCGACTATTAATTAGCAGTGGGAAAAAAATTATATAAACATTTAGTTCAGATACATTAGTTGTGCCACAACTTTTGCACTCACTATTTTTTAGCACAAAAAAAGAAAATCCAGTTAAAATAGGCTGCACTGTGAGACTTTAAGTCCTTGCCATTCTTTTTCCTGCAGGCATGTTTTCATTCTGTGTAAATTAGACTCAATGCTGTTATGCTGTTAAGCAACGCAGTTTAACAGAAAAACTGCAAAAACAGCCTGCGAAGAAACAATATTGTTAAATAAATAAATAAAAATAGTGTTTATTGCAGATAAATAATGCATGCAAATTAGAAATAATTTGCTTGCATGCAGTTCTTTTTGCATGCATAGTTTATTAACATTATCCGTAATATGTTTGTTTTTTTGTAATGTTTTAACAGTATCAAAAAAGATTTTGAAACATTTTAAACAAATGCTTTCATTAAAGAATCCTGAAAAACAATACATGACTGTTTCCATAAAAATGGAAACCTCTTTTAAACATTGCTAATAAAAATAAATGTTACTTGAGCACCAAATATTTATATTAGAATGATTTCTGGAGGATCATGTGACACTGGAGTAATGATGCTGAAAATACAGCTTTGCATCACAGGAATAAATTAAATGTTTTAATACATATTTACAGTTATTTGAAATTGTAATATCACAATAATACTCTTTTCTTATGGACTACAAAGATTTGAATGTTCTGTAAGTGTATACGCTCCAAACAGTCATAGTGTAGCTTCATTTAGGTTTTTGAGAGTGTGTGTGATCATAGTGAGGAAGCGGTGGCAGTTGTAATGTCAGTGGGACGGTGGTTTGGCCTGGAGGCATTAATGAACTGAAAGTGAGCACTGAAGGGTTAATATTAGAGAGGATGGGGTCTGATAAGGGTTAATGCATTATGGCTCTACTGTGTGTGTCTATGTGTCCTTGTGTCCGGAGGCTGTGCTGGTATAATTGAGTAGGGATTTCATTGCTCGTGTCCAACAGCAGGACAATCCCAGAGGCCCTGCAAGAACACACACACACACACACTCAGGTTCTTCACACAGTGTTCCTTAAGAGCACACCAAGCATACCCTCTCAATGTCAGGCTTTCAGCCAGAAGCATTAAGCTTGAAAGAATTCATATCAGATTTGGGAACAGACCCACCTAGAATACAGAAGGGAATGTAGGAAGTTCACAAAACCAATTGAAAGCCTTTATATGTGGTATGTCACTGGTGAACAATAGATTTGTGTGTTCAATGGCACTGGAACAAAAAATAAGTTCATCACCAAGTATTAAGGTGACAGGCTCCCATGAAAATCAATAGGAGCCACTTGTGCTTCAAGACAAGTAAAGAAAGGGAATGTAATGACCGTGATTAGCATTAACTATAGATTATATGGTGATGCTGCATTCACTAGCCAATGAAAATGCCTCTTCCAGAGACTCAAAAATGGCTGAGAAAGTAACATGGAGGATCAGTGTACAGATGTCTTTCTTCTTTATTTCTGTTGTTCTCTGTACCCCCTCCCTCTCTTGAGGTTAATTATGATAATTACTCTGCCATTAGTTCTCAAAATAGATTAATTGATTGACAGGCGAAGTGTTTATATGCTGGCAGGAAGTTAGGGGTTAGGGGGCCAATCAGCACAGAGATTAAACATGCATAATTACCCTACTAATGAGCAACTACATTAAACAAATTCCATCCTGATGGCTTAAAATAACAATAATGAAAATAGACAAAGAAATGAGTCCGTACAACAATGAGCTTTTCGAAAACATTCAAAGATCTAGCCGTGCCAGTTATAGACGAGAACAAAGAGGATTGGGCTTTTTCTTATTTAACCTGACAGATTTGGTTTATCATACTCTCAGATTAATTTATTTTCTCATGTTTTAGTTTGTTCATGTCAATTTTACTCTTACCGTATTTCGCTTGTTCTCCCTTTCTTTGCTTTTCATCTGAGAGAACAACAGGGAAGAAAAAAAAAACAAGGGAAAAGGTCAGTTTTCCCTGGACTGAAAAAAATCACAACATATTATTGACTGGATCTTCTCTGCCCACCCATTTCTTAAGAAGGTTTGCATGACTAGAGGTGTGTGTGTGTGTGTGTGTGTGTGTGTGTGTGTGTGTGTGTGTGTGTAAGCAGGGCCAGAGTGTCTCTGAGTTGGTGTCAAAGAAATTTTCAAAAGCTTTCAAAGTAACAAATCTAACAAAATTAAGTTTGAGTGCTGTCTAGTCTCCTGTTAAAAATAAGTTTCTGTTAAAGGTCAGTGGAATAATTTAATCAAAAATAGTTTTTACTGTGTAAATTCTATATTCTGAATTTCTAAAACTATTTATCTAACTATCTGATTTATGAATTAAACTGTTTATCGAGATTTGAATTCATATTTTTTGTTTAATTATATATGAGAGGCTTGTTATAAATAAGGGTACCTCTGAATTTAATTCTAAAATTTTGTACCTCAAACAGCTGAAACATTCTACAAACATATTCATCTATGTTCTGCTTAAGGATGAAAATTAATAGTTTGGAACAACATGAAGGTGATTAAACGATGACTGAATTTTTTTTCAGGTGGAAAATGAACCCTGAAATTAAAGGAATAATGCACTCAAAATTTATGCTTCTGTTTTCAATTCTTTTTCTCAACCACATGTTGTTGTGAATTTTGAAGAATCTAGGCCAGGTGACTTGCAATATTCAAAGTCTTCTGAAGCCGTGTGAAAGTGCAGTCTTGTAGCTTTCAGCATGCGCATCAAGCAGCGAGTTGTCAAGTTAAATCACCTTTATTTATATAGCGCTTTAAACAAAAAAGATTGTGTCAAAGCAACTGAACAACATTAATTGGGAAAACAGTGTGTCAATAATGCAAAATAAAGGCAGCTCATCATTGAATTCAGTGGTGTCATCACCCAGCTCAGTTTAGTTTAAATAGTATTTTTGCATTCATTTGCAGTCAAGTCAACGATATTGCTGTAAATGTAGTGTCCCCAATTAAACAAGCCAGGGGCAACAGTGGCAAGGAACCGAAACTCCATCAGTGACAGGATGGAGAAAAAACCTTGGGAGAAACCAGGCTCAGTTGAGGGCCAGTTCTCATCTGGCCAGACTAAACAGCAGTTCAACTCCAGGCTGCAGCAAAGTCAGATTGTGCAGAGGACTCAATTGGTTCTTGTGGTCGTCTGAGACTTTACAGTGGGACCTGTATCTGGGGCTCATCTAGTTGTCCTGGTCTCCGCTGTCTTTCAGGGCTGTTGAGGTCCTTTTCTAAGTGCTGATCCTCCATCTGAATATGGTCATACTTCCTGGTTCTAGTAAGAACTCTAGCTGCTGCATTTTGGGCTAGCTGGAGTTTGTTTATTAAGCGTGCAGAACAACCACCCAATAAAGCATTACAATAATCTAACCTTGAGGTCATGAAAGCATGGATTAACATTTCTGCATTTGGCATTGAGAACATAGGTTGTAATTTAGATATATTTTAGAGATGGGAAAATGAAGTTTTAAAAATGCAGTTTTTTCCTTTCTAAGGAAAGATTGCTATCAAGTATCACACCTAGGTTCCTAGCTGATGATAAAGAATTGACAGAGCAGCCATCAAGTCTTAGACAGTGTTCTAGGTTATTACATGCATAGTTTTTGTCTGGCCTGTTTTTATTGTGTACCGCACTTTTTTTGGTAGATTTGAAGTGACCTGATCACTATTAACTTTTTATGGAAAAGAGCTGCATGAACATTCTTTGAATTCTCTTTAAATGTGTGCCCCAGTGAGAAAAAGTTGTGATAGCAGTAGACTTGGAACATACAAAATGTCTTCTGACACTGCAACTGTCGTAATATGACATCACACCCTGCGGTGTCTTTTGGAAAGCATAATTTAACATATATTACATCCAAAATGTAAAAATATTCAATCTAATCCACTTTACTACAACACTACAATCGAGCAGATTTAAAGTTTCCATTTGTTTAATGGAAAAAGAGGTAATGTCTTCACTTGATACAAATCCAGAGGGCAGAGTTTTCCAAACTTGAACTTTGGAACGCATTCACATGTGTATAAATTGAATTAAAACTGTAGTGTGACCACCCCTTGAACGTTTAGAACAAAATGAGGATGAGAAAATGATGACAGAATTCTCATTTTTGCCTGAACTATGCCTTTACATCTGCATCAAACTTCCTACAACTAGACATGCATTTGAAGTTTCTGCTCAAGCCAGTTGGCAAGCCAAAATCACTCGGAAATATCAAAAATGTGGTGACAATGGGCATCAGAATGCCTGACACTCCAACATCTTTCATGTAATATTTGCCAGTCATAAAGTTTCCAGTGTGCAAAAGCACATGTAAGGCTAGTTTGATGACTGGAGTCTGGGGACATAATCAAGACTGAGTGATCGTAGATGAAGTTATGATGGCCCAATGTTCTCTATAGCAGTGGTTCTCAACCACATTCCTGGAGGACCCCCATCACTGCACATTTTGCATGTCTCCTTAATCAAACACACCTGATTCAGGTCACCTGCTCATTAGTAGAGATTCACACACTTCAAATGGGTGTGTCAGACAAAGCAGACATGCAAAATGTGCAGTGATGGGGGTCCTCCAGGAATGTGGTTGAGAACAAAGCTCTATAGAATCCAGTGTTCTTTCCTCCTGGGGACTAGGATGTAAATCCTTGAGTCTAATAATGGTTCAGGGAGTGCATAAATACCTTAGAAAGGCTTATTGAATAAGGCCGCACATGTGCTTTAACATGGAGAGTGTTGCTGAACAACAGGTAATATTAATGTTTTCCATCAGCTTAGGATGTGCACAAGAAGAAGTGAGAGAACAAAGTAGCGGTGTCTCCGAGAACACCTCATAACCAATTGAACATCCCCATTATTTTCACACCAATAACCCTGGAATCAGCAAGCAAATCTCACAAGCATTCGCTCACACTCAGGGTTGTTATTTGGGCAGTTAATCAGCATTCTCGCACACCCTGCTATTAAAGCCCATGGGGGGAGTAATTATCTGCTGCTTTGTTTTAATTGGCTTCAAAGAACGACGCAGCAGCAGCAGCAGAAGCACTAAGTGTTAAAACTCTCCGATCATCATTTAATCAGCCTGAACATGGAGCCAAGAGCCCACGGCATGACTCTTGGAAGAGTTACAGACACATTCTCTCTGCATATGCTTGCATACGTTTTGGGGATCACATCAAAGTAAGCAAATGTAGTCTGGACTCCCCCAGACAGACCACTTGTTTTTGTATTTTTTTTTTTTTTTTTCTTTTTTTTTGCCAGAATACCGCCTGGGATGTTTGAAGTTTGGAAATTGATCCAGGACCAAAGCCACATGCCACAGTGTTTTTTCTTGTTCGTGTCACCTCCGTGACTCAAGCTTACTGACGAGATTCTTGAATCACATCCCTCTTTTAACAATTTACAGAAATCTGTCACTTTAATTACACATCCTCGTGAGTGATTACTCAAAAGAATCGCTCTCTGTCTTGTTCTCTGTCACTATGGCAACTCCAGTATGTCAATCTGCCAGTCACATCTCAACCTGTCATTTCAAGCTCTAATAAGAGTTTGATGTTCCAAAGACTCACACAGGCCTTTTCACGTTCTCTCAAAAATTGGAGAATTGAACTCAGTGGCCTAAATTAAGAGGTAAACAAGCTCAAAGTGGCATCTGTTGGCTTCCAAAACCTTGTGCTTTGGAATGAAATACTCATGAATATGCAGAAACTCCAATTAATTATTAAATGAGTGATGCCATATTGGGTACCACTCAGTCACGCAAATGAGTGTATTAATATTAATGGAATATGCATTCACCTAGAACTGATTGAGCAAAAATACTCCTGATGAAAGCGAGTTAACGTTCTCACACGCACCTGTATGCACTGTGTGCCAGAATGCCCAGTTATCAAGGTCTACTGAGATCTTCCCTACACACACAGGCAAACAGACCGGGGGAAAAGAGGTCTGTGGGTGTGTGTGTGTGTGTGTGTGAGATGTCCCAGTGTCCCACTGGAGAAAACGATCACACTTTGCAAAAGTGTGTCAACTATTCTTACCTCCTCATCATTGCTGCAGGCACAGTATAACATTGCTGCAACACTTTCTTAATAATGGGGGAGAAAGGTTTCAGTGCTGTCAGATATTTCTGTGAATTGAAAAACCTTAGGCAGCTCAGATTGTCCATTTAATGGGCATTGCATTGTGAATTTTTTGGGCAGCACATGTATTGCTAAATTAATTATTCCACATATTTCATAGATCAAAGGTATTGACAGACTTGGCACAGTATTGTACAGCTTTTACAGACCTTACACAACGTGGGGAATCGCATGACAGTGGGTCTTTTATAACAGTCTCCTTGTCCTTCTGTCCTTTTCTTGGCTTGTTTGTCTCATGTGTGTTTTGTATTTTGGGGCAAGCTTGTTTGAGTCAAGTCAAGTGAAGCAAACAGTGGCTCTGAGGGAGTAGACAGAAGCCTGACACTGCTGACAACCCAGTGATGAATATCAAAGCAAACTGCTCCCAGATCAGTGAGAGCAGCCGTTCTGAGTTCAGTTCGGCACTGACAGGTTCAGATGAAAAAGAAGACGGTTTAAATGTTTGGATGATTTCACTGGGTGACGACACAGTCAGCTAAGGAAGTAAAACACAAATAAAATATTCACATCACCTCAAGTGCATCATCACCTGGCTTGCATGGTCGCACCAACACACAGTATAAGGGATAATATACTATCCACTTTATCGCTGCCTACAATGTTGGAGTCCCAACCAGATTACTGTTACTGGCACTGGATTAATTATGATATTATGGCATGAGTAGAATTAGCAGGTTATCAAGATTGAATTTTTTTAAATATCACATTTTTTTTCAATGCTGGAATGTTGCGACAAACCTACATTGTACAAAACAATCAGTCTAACAACAAGACAAATGCTGCTACATAGGCCTGCACAATAATTGTTAAACTGATAATAACAATTATAATCACAATTATTCATTATTAATCAATATTATTGTCATATGAGAATTTTCCTTCCATTTCATTAGAGTTATTGCACTTTCACAGAAGCACTAATCAAGGGAACATCAACTTATTTTATCTTATCTTGTTTCCCAATATTACATTTACCATATAATTGAATACGCTATTTACATTATAAAACTGTTACAACAAAAATCCTTTAAAAGCTAACAACAATTCAAAGCTATGTTTCTATTAAATCAACAACAAAAGTGATTTTTTTGGTTGCATGTATTTCTCAAACAACTAACTACAGTCGAAAACCAATATAGTCGAGGTTCATGTTTGGATTTATTACAGTTCATCACTAAAATTTGCTTGCACATTTAGTCGCAGTAAACAGCGCAAACAACCACATGAAAGAAAACAGACTGGCTGCATTAAACTTTAATTTGAGCAAAACATCGATGCAAGATGACATAAATGTCAAACGAAAATGAAGCATTTTTAGAATAAATAACATACAGGCAGATATCTCTTATTGTTAATCAAAAAAAAAAAAAAGTTGAAATTGTGATAACAATAAAATGTGATTTATTGTGCAGCCCTACTTCAACAGTAATATTTTTACTAAAATTGGTATAAAATGAAAGATGAGAAAGTAGTGCAGTTTTATACAGCATTACCGTGGACGTTGGTGAATTTTAAAAATGATTTGATCACTGAATGAAGCCATTAAACCAAACAGATATTCTAAAAAATAAAGCATTTTAATAACATGAATCTGCCATGCTGACTGAGATTTACAGAATGAGTCTGTTAACACAGCAGTGTGTTTAGGAACGTCCGTACATGTGTTGGTCTTATCTGCTTCTGATTAGGAGATGATTTTCAGAAACACTGTTCATAAACACCTCTCTGGGCACAGACTCTGATTAGCTCAGTTGGTGACGTGCTAAAACTGAGCAATTGTGGGTTGAACTGAAGCAGGTGTTTCAAAAGGCTTTGAATTCTTTATCTCTCTCCGTGGGATATGATGTTTTTGAGCCATCTGCTTGCAGGATACCGTGGTTCTCATTACCCACCGTGGCCTTTCATGTGAATTTATTACTGTAATGGCTGTCTGTGTCACACAGAATCTACTTTTTATTTTAGCCCATTTTAAGAGAATAGAGACAGGAAATGATTGCTACTTGTTGGAAGCCAGATTCGAGCCAGTGCTGCTTCAGTGCGCACCACACCTTAATAACAAAAGTGATATCTACTAAACTACATATACGACCAACGTAATATTTTTAGATTCTGGCGGGTTGTGTTGAACTTGGTACTCTAAAACACTGCTCTAGAATGAGAAACTTCTTCTCAGTTAAGCAGGAACATGTTCACTCATCACACCACACATCAAAACACATTTCTGCAGTGATGTAAACAAAGTGAAATTTGCAGCAGGCTAAAGCGAAGTAAACAAAGTTTTGATGAAATCCATAGCAGGCTGTACTAAAAACAAAGTTTACATCACTTCAGCCTGGTATATATTTCATCAAAAGATCATCAGAAAGTAGTTACTGGTATCCGCATTGAGAATGCAGATGCCAGTGTTTCACTGACAGTAAGAAAGTTGTGCTGGTTAGATCTTCATGCCACAGATGTTTCTAACTTATGGCGCTCTGATTTACACAGACACTTCATCAAGACAGACTCCTGAGTGTGCCGTAATGTGAGAACTCTCCCGTGCAATGGGCCTATCACATACAGACGCACCACAGGTGTTCCGCAGCCATCACTGCACTTCTTTTATTTGGCTCACAACTGTAACTAAAAGGAAACAGAGCTTCAACAGACAGCCTGAGCGTGGATTCAAATGTCACTTCCACAGAATTTAAATGTACATGAACCTAAAGGAACATTATTTGTTTCAGCTTGGTTGTTTGTTTATTTTTTATGAAAAATTAAGGCAAATGCAGGAAGGAATAAAGCAAGTGTGCACAGTTTGGACTTGGTACTGCAAACTCCCATGGACAGGAGGACACAAGTCCAGTTATTCTGCAAATGGAACATCAGTGTACAGACAATAACGCATATTGAGAAACGACTTAGCTTTATGAGTGAGTCATCGAATCGTTCACATTACTGATTCATTCAGAAATGGAAAGCATGTGTGTTGCCCAGAGACCCCCAGCAATTATTCCGGCTGTGGGTTCATTTGGAAATACTTACACTGGCAGAGCAAAAATTAACAAAGCAACTCTCATATTGATTATCAAATGTACATCACTCAGTATTTACTACCGTTTTGTTTTTACGGTTCTGTAAAAGCAATAATAAACTTGCAATCATGTTTATGATTTGAAAATCAGCACAACTGTTCTTTTTTTAGTTCTCTGTAGCAAACCAATTACAGAATTGCAGGCTCAGCACTCTTGCTTGTAAAATTGCTTAAATAAGTTGTTTTAGTTACGTCAACAAAGTCTTCTTGAGGAAAATAATCCAAAAATTCCATCTTCACACTGTTAGCAGCGTGAAAACCATCTGTTATCTATATAGTAATTCTTTTATATACAGAAAGCGATCAAAAATTACAATCCAACTCTGAGACCTTTGATGCAGCAGGAGTGGTTATAAATACAATGCTACATTACACAGTTTTTTTTTTTTTTTAGGGTTAGGGTTAGGGTTAGGGTTAGCTTAATCCTGGAGGCTGTAAAAGTAAAAACAGAGGGGTACATTTTGGGTAGAAAATGATAATTTACATTTATCTAAATTATAACCAATTATGACCATTTTTATGCTAAGATAAAAAGCACACCTCAGGAACAGAGGTGGGTAGAGTACCCAAAAACTTTACTCAAGTAAAAGTAAAAGTAATTCTAGAAATATTTACTCAAGTAAAAGTAAAAGTACTAGCCTTGAATAGTTACTTGAGTAAGAGTAAAAGAGTATCGGATAAAAAATCTACTCAAGTAGTTAGTTACTAGTTACTTTGGGTCATATATACGGAGCCTTTTTTTATATAGATATATAGACAAAAAATGTATGTAATGTATGTGTGTGTGTATAAATGTATATATTTCATCAGCCTTTAATCCAATTTATGTAATTTATTATAAAACCCTGTCTGTTTATTTAAGTAACAAATATAGGTGTCATGCCATAACATATTTTTAATACGACTGACTTTATTTTAAATGTGAATTTAACATTGAAAGTTAATGTGATATAAATATTGCTACTAATCTTTCATTGTTCAGAAAGAGAGCAAATAACATTTACATTATTAAACATAATTTTCACTGACAGTCTAGATTTCATTCACTCTCAGAAACTACCATTAAAATCACTGAAACTGTTAACACTGTGAAATCAATATCTTAATTATAGATTCGTACACACATCTGCACTTTGTTGTTTCTGACGAGAGAATTCGCCAGAAAGGTATTCAGTGAGTGAGCGAGTGAAGGAAGCACCGGCATTTCAGCGATGACTCATCGGAACACCTCTGATTGGCCAATGCATTCAAAAGCTCAACAGAACCGTGTGTGATTGGTTAATGCGCAGCGCTGTAAAAACGCGTCTGTCTCTGGCTCAGCGCCAGCAAGCGATCACAGATCTGAATTTAGCAGCTGATGATATGACTTGCTGAACGTACTCGCACTGGTGTGATTGTATTAAAATTAATAAAATCTTAATCGGCTATTCTTTGTCTTTTGGAAGCTGCATTCAACCTGTTATAAGCCACACACGTACAACAAACTAATGTCACAGTGGTATCGTGTACTGTAATCGAATGTAGCCCAAGTTATTACCTGTTAAACAGTAGACAGCACACGCGTTCATCTAATAAGGATCTCCATCGCAAGCAAAGAATAGCCTTTGCAGATTAGCTTTCAATTCAGTGCAGTTCCATAGCCCCGTTTTCAACGCTGCTGATGATCTTAAACGTTACAACTCTGAGTGAACCGCTTCAGACGCTCAGCGCGTTTCTCCAGGGAACTGAACGACTCCTTCAAACTGATTCATGAACCAATTCACTCGTTTGCCAATTGGTTTGATCAAGCCTTTGAACAGAGTTGACTCAAAAGAATGAATCATTCGCGAATGGGCATCGCTCATTGTCGAGAGAAAAGTAGACGGCGCGTTTGGAATAAACTGAAGCATTTATTGCATTAAGATAAAGTAACGAGAGGGGCGTCGCCCACAGTAACGAAGTAAAAGTACAGATTTTTCTCAAAAAATGTACTCAAGTAAGAGTATAAAGTACCCATCTTTAAATATACTCCGAAAAGTATTCGTTACCCCGAAAAATTACTCAAGTAAATGTAACGAAGTAAATGTAACTCGTTACTACCCACCTCTGCTCAGGAAACAATTCTAATTTCCAAAATGCATTTCATGACCCCTTTAACTTTTAGTTGAAAATACAATGAAATGCAAAAACCATAGAAGATGTGAATAGGTATGACACTTCTGATTGTTGTTGACAGGTGTTTAGTTCTCACAGTTTATGATATTGCAGTTCCTCTATAGACACCATTAACTAAAACAACAAAGTAAGTATAAGTGCACATAAGTTCTGGATTTCAGACAAGTCCTTACAAAGCAGAGTGTTAACTTTTTCTTTTTAGTTCTCTATTGCAAACTAATGATTAAATTGCAGGTTAAGCAAAGGCATGTTGTCTGATTAACGGTAATGAGCAGGAGAGGAATAAGCAGAACATGAGTAATCCATTCGTGTTCACACACACTTTAAGTAATTTCACACAGAAGAATGCACAAGTGCTGACTCAACCTGCTCAGACATACTGTAGTCTCTCTCTGTCTCTCAGTTTAAATAACCTCTCCCACTCGCCCTCCTCTCTGTGATATCTCAGAAGATGAGAACTGTTGAAGATAAAACACAAGCACACACTCTGAGCCCACCAGGAGGGTCAGGGCAGATTGATGCAGTCCTAAGAGAGAGCATAACATCCATGAACTCCCATCACACTCAAAGGAAGAAAGAGCGAGGTGATATATTTGATGATGGAGAATGATGAGGGGCATTTATTTTCATTTAGTCTCAAGTTATTTCTGCAATGGGTTCTGTGTAGTGTCTAGCAAGCAGATGGGTCAAAGTGTGTGGATTATGCGCACACATGCAGACGCTCCTATGTGATATAGTGAAAAGAGCTTCCAGACCTTTTATATTCATTTTAGAGCAAAGACTTATATTTTTCACTGCCGTTGAAGTCTCTGCCGACTGCAGCCAAGGCCAAGGCAGGGACTCTGTGTGTCTGTGTATATGTACTGTATGTGTGTGAAAGAGACAAGAGCTCATTATTCTGACACCTCTGCTGCTTTCTACTTGGAAGAGATTAAGATGGAAAGGGAGAGAGAGAGAGAGAAAGAGAATCATGATGATTTTATGGAATGGAACTCATTTTCCCTTTTATTGCCTCTGAGAGTTTCCTCAAATATCATCATTCTGTCATACTTGTCGCTTTGTGTAACTGTGTGCATGTGCATGTGTGTGTGTGTGTGTGTGTGTGTGTGGATCAGTTTAGATTTTGGCTACATTGTGGGGCACCAGATTCATATTAAAATCTGATATCAGGTACGTTGTGAGGACCAAAGGAAAACAACTTAATAAACATAATAAATTATATTTTAATGAGCATATAAAGAGCAGAATTGTCTCTGCACAGGTTAGGTGATAGGAAATATCATTATCCCCAACAGAAGAAAATGGCAGAAAATGTGTGACTTTGTCAGTTATTCCAGTATAGTTGTTCTATAAATATATTTATACACTTCTAGTGAAACTGTACCACAGGTGACTTTCTCTGTTTTATATTGTTATATAAGAATATGTAATCTGAACTGTTTTAAGTTAAACGTTATAATTACTTTCATTAAGTCAGACTTCATGTAATGCAATCATCGTGTAATAATGGTTATTATATAACTGTATTTTAACTAATGAGCTGTTAAGCATTACATAAAGTAAAACAGTTTTTAATGTTAATAACAATCATTTACAAATTAAAATAATAAACATAGATAGATAGATAAACATTTTAACTGTAAGCTTCCATTACCACGAGATGATTAGCTAGTGAGAAATGCATGGTTTCTGAAGTAAAAGCTCCTGTAATCCAGGCAGCACAGTCATAGTCATTTGTGGTGATCTGAAAGCTTCAGGGCAAATCATAAACTACTATTTATTGTCTCTTACTGCTTTCCCATAGAAGCTCAGTTTGCAGTTTAGGATGGCTGACATACACTCTAATTAATGACAGGATTTCTGCTTGTTGATGGCCTGCCTCGGTATAATAAGAGAGTTTTGAATTAAAGATCCTTAAAGTTTCATGTATTGTCTTTGCTTGGCCAATAAACATTGAGTACGGTAATAGGATCGCAGTTTAAATGCATATTGTACCATGAACAAATTTTTCATCCTCCCCCATTTTCTCCAAAATGAACGACTCACTTGAATGATGTGTCACTGAAGACATCTTTGTCTTCTTTTCACTTAGCACAGGTTTGAAGAAGTATTTATATTCTGATTTTGGAGCACGCACACATTCACATCACAGAGATATTTAGCAAAGCTCACCAGGACTCTGTGATTGTGGGTGGAGGCCACTGAAGAGCTCTGGTGCGGCTGATGGATGGCGCTCAGCGTGGGGTAAACACAACGTTTGGCATCTGTGTCAGACACACAATCATTGGGTGCAACCCAGAGTTCTGCTGTTGGCTCGCCGCTCCTATGATATCAGCCAAGGGTGTCTTTCCCACTTGGGTGTAGCCTCATCATGTCTGCCTTTTGTTTTCCAAATGAATCTATTAAACAAACCAATTAAAAGCTGTTGTATTTTTACACTGCCGGTTGCGTCACTCTAGAGACTCAGATCAGCCTCTCTGTTCATCATATAATCCTCCACAGCTGCGTATTTTGAAGTGAGGGTGTAAAATCTCTTGAATATTTAACAGTAGAGGTCTTATGATATCAAGGCTCTGAATCACTGACCCATCTGGAGAAGTCGTACAAAATAAATAAGCAGTTCACCCATTACAACACCAAATCAACTGGTGACTGTAAAGCAACTAAAGATGCCACATGAAAGTCTCTGTTAGTGCTGGACAGAGAAGATCATAAGACTATAACCACAGTGGAATAATAACTAATAATTCCCCAGACAGGGAGTTGTGATTCATGGGCTGAGGGATTAAGTTCCTCGCCTGTTGCTTTAAGGTGTTACACAACCTAAAGGCTGGATCACATAACTGAACATGTTTTATGAGCATCTCATTTTACATTAAAATTATTAAGCCTGAACTCGCAGGGAAGGTTTTGTCTTGCCAGACTAGTTGATCTTCCTGTATTATTCAGTTTTATAATATTTATATTTTCTTGGTGCAATTAAACTAGTGCAGTGACATTGAACAAAATAGATAAAATGGCCGGATAGATCAAGCATTTCATACTGTAAACATGCTGATACAATTTTTAGACAAATACATTTTTATGTAGGTTATATATAACAAAAAAAAATTCTTTTCCAGTGACTCAAAATGAACATGATCTGAAATGAACTCAATACATAAATATTTAATATATTTTTTAGGTTAAATAAAATTGAATACAACTGAATCAAACATTAAACTGTTCTGGAAGAAGTCATTTTTAACTGAAACCTTTACAAATAGCTTGGCATTTTCAAGGAAAAATCATTTTTAATTACGTCTACTTAAAATAATACAAATGCTCTTTACAAGTTGTTAGTATATTTGTAATTGCATTTTCAGAAATTTGGCCTTTTCATGTCGCATAACACTTGCTCTCGCACACCCACACCCACACCCACACACAGACGTATCCTGTGGATCCACTCAGATTCAAATTCCATCTTTATCTTTATGACTGCACCTCATCACACTGACACGGGTCAGCATGAGGCATACCTCCTAACCCTCCTCCTGCTATGTGTGTAAATGTGTTTTGTGTCAGCATGTGTGTGTTGGTGGCCATTATTTCCATTACCCTGTTGAAATAACCTCTCTGCGTTCAGTAACAGGCTACAGATGTGAGTGTGTCTGTGTCCAGCATTAAACACACACTGAATTCCTGTAGTTTCACGACTGTGTGAGTCTGGATTAGAATTGCGTTGCTCTGCAGTCGAGCATGAAAGAGGGGAAAAAATGGCTGTGTTTGTTTTTTCATTGGTATGACACACACTCAGACACACAGATGTGAACACTATTAAATGCACTTCTACTGCTTATTTTGGTCAGAAATAATGTAAAGGAGTTTCTAAATGATTTCTAGAGGCCAGCAATTGTTCCACTTGCCTGGGCTTTTGCCCCTGTGTGTGTGTGTGTGTGTGTGTGTGTGTGTGTGTGTGTGTGTGTGTGTGCGTGTGTGTGTGTGTGTGTGTGTCACTGGGTTAGACCAGCGGGGGCTAGTCATGCTGCTGCTGTGTTTAATTTAGGACTGACACATACAAATATAGTCACATATGAATATAGGAATGCAGAAGATAGACATGTTCTTGGAAGATATCTTAATCTTTAAAAGAAAGTGTTCAGAATTGCTCCAGCTAAACTGTTTAATGAAAAACTGTTGCAAACTGAGAAAGTTCGGAAAAATTGAGAAAGAAGAGAGAGAGAGAGAGCCTTAACTATTATTCAGTAGACTTAAAAAAAAAAAAAGGATTCAGTTATTCAAGAAAATTTAATTTCAGTTGTTAGATCAAGTAAATAACTTGGAATAGTTCTGCCAAAAATATGAAAATTCTGTCATCATTGAGACATCACGTCAATATAAGATGATTTTCTTTCATCTTTGGAACACAAAAGTATATTAGAGTTGTCAATCGATTAAACATTTGTAATAAATTAATCACACATTTTTCTGGTATTAATGGCGATTAATGCCTAAGATTAAAGTTTTTAAACATACGTATATACTGCAATACGTTCACATTAAATCTTCATATTAATGTAGAAAAAAAACAAAAACATAAAAAGACACAATATTTTTCATATTTGTTTAATGGCATCTTTCTTATGACTGAAAGCGAGTATCAGGGTTACCAATTCAACTTATGTTTCTATGAAATATATATATAAATATATATAATCATTGACTATAGCTATTCAACATTAAAGTATGATTGAGAGCTATCAATTTTAATAGTTCATATTTGAAGTGAACTTAAATGAGTTCATTTTAAACCCAATATAATAAATTTGTCAATCAGCAAGTTGGAAATATTCAGAAATTGAATAAAGTTATCAAACACCAAAATCTAAATTAAATATAGATTAATCATTAAAGCTACAAAAGTTATAAATTTTCTCTTTTTTCTTTAGTTCTTTGTTTAACAGACATCACAGCAGCTGTGTTATTTGGTTAATTTGGCTGCTTTTAGAGCTGCCGCTGCTGAACAAGACGCGCATCTGACACGCATTGTATTTTCTCACAACTCAACCCTTTTTTTGTCTCACTTCAGGCCTTAAATTCTCCACTAATGAGCTGATGAGTAGAATCGGGTGTTAGATGAGGGATGCTGGGCTGCTCCAAGACAGTTTTGAAAACCACTGCATTTCAGAGGCATCACAGTTCTTAAATCTGTCTCATTTATAACAAATACTTACATACATGCACGGTTTTAAGGCTGCTTGAAACTACTTTTTGGTGACTTCATTACTTATTTGATGACATATCTACGACATTACATGCTTGTAATTTCATTTGCACTTTAATATGAAATGATATAGGCTACAGCATGCAACACAACTTTTGTTTATTCAATTGAAGAGCACGTGCGTGGTATAATGGCCTGACAACATCTCATCTGACCGCAGTTCACTGCTGTTGTACTGAAGCTTCCTCCTCACCTGGACCTATTCTGCACTCGTTAGACTAGCGCCTGGCACTGAGGCGAAGTTGGAGTGCTCGTCTGAAAAGTTTCCTGTTTGATGTGGTCATAAAGACGTTCTGCCAAAGCCACTGGAAGGCAAGCCTGCAACCTTTAACCAAAAAAGCGTAACAGCTAATGCTAATGCTGCGGCTTTGGTGAAAGGAGGAAAGGAGACCAGAGGCCGCGTTTTTATGGATGTCAATGGAGAAGAGGCTCAATAAACAGCTTTTGTGGGGAAACAGCTTATTATTTCATGAATCAACAACCCTATTCGCTAATCTTCAATACGTCTTACACTAAACAGTACTTTCGTTTGGAACTATATGTAGATTTTAGCTTGATAAAAAAGTAATTTTTTAAGAGAAGACAGAGTAGGGAATGTTGCAATAAGTAGGACCAATTTATGGCGTTATTAGCAGCAAATTTGTGCCACATTACTGTTTAATAAAAGATATCTAATACCATGTATTGTCTAAAAATATAGATTTTCTTTCTTTGGTTTTCAGATTTTACCTGAAATTAGACTTTAATTGTAATGACTATTATGTGACCATTTGACCTATGTTGAAATAATGCATTTTAATTAATAAAAGACATTAATTTGTATAATTATTAATTATTGTATTATATTGTATGTTGCTTAATTAAAATAAAATGTTCTTTCAATAAATAGACTTGAAATGTAATGACTTGTGACTGCTACATACGAAGATGATATAACGCTTTTCATATAAATATGTAATAAAAAGGTATTCTTTCTATGCCTTTCAGATTTCAACAAATATATTAGATTTTTATTGACTAGCATCAGTGTTATGCATGCTCAATCAATTCACACGATAGAGCATATTTAGTATTTACACAAGTGAAAATAGCATTTTTTTTTTTTTTACTGATATATGCTGTTTACACTAAGTGAAAAAAGCAGTATTTTTAGTGATATGCTATTTACACTGCAAATAGCTCAATTTAATTAGGACTAAAATAGCAGGATATTCTGCTAATTACTTATTGCAAATGCTCCAGGTGTGTGTTTATGGTGTGTGTGTGTGTGTTCACTGCTGTGTGTGTGCACTTTGGATGGGTTAAATCCAGAGCATGAATTCTGAGTATGTGTCAGCATACTTGGCTGTACGTCACGTCACGTCAGATCACATCACGTCACGTCACTCAAATAGTGGCCATTATCTGCACCTCAGCATTGTAATACATTATGCAAAATGTTATATGCAATAACAGTATGCTGTAATAACCTATTGAGTGTAAATTTTATATTTTAATTCAAATGATTAAATGTATGCCACTTTATTGGGACAAGAGCTCTCCTTATACCTACCTGATACTTCATAACTTTTGATTATTTCCTTACTTTTTATTAAAAATCAATGCTTCTCTGATGTAATTTAACATTTGAAAAGCAAGAAAAAAAAGTTCGCCAAAGGGCAGATTAAAACCCCGGTCGATGGAGTCAAAATGACTATAATACGCTCTTTATCATCTACACCACTGAATCTGACAACTGATGACAGTCTTTAGTAATGTTGACTAGTGCAATCACACATTCGTGGGTGGAGCAGGTGTACATAGCCTGCACTTGGTGTAAACTAGACACTCCAATTTTTAATTACGTCTGCTCCACTCCAACTCCTCCACTAGACACTCCAAGCCCCCACCCCACTCCCCCTTGACACCGGGTCTGCTGCAAAGATGAGTGGGAAAGTATTGCAAAGTCTAGATGTGCAAAGTTAGAGACATATGTCAACAGAGCAAAAGTTGGTTCAACAGAATACTGACACAAGGGGGGAGAATCTTTTTTCAACTCAGTGATTTCTGACTTTTTAATTTAAAGTTGCACTAAGTAAATAAAACTGGATAAAATGTAGTGGAAAAATAGAGAGAGCGTTCACTGAACAACCAGAGAAATCATAAAAGAAGACCTACACAGATTTGTCCTCTAGAAGAGACATGACTGACTGAATCAGAGGATCTATGTTGACGTGACTAGCTACGGATCCCCCAAACCAATTTAACAACAGGTGCAAAGACTCAGTCAATTACCTTCTTACTGTGTGTGTGTGTGTGTGTGTGTGTGTGTGATGGTAATCTTTGGAAGTGGAAGCAGGATTTCTGTCATTTTTCCGAACAGCTGAAATCATTAAATCTGCCTCCGTCCTTTTTCATTTAGCCCAAAAGTTTTTAGATTTAAAACAGATCTGATCAGAACACTTTCTGTAGTATTTATTTAGTTGGCTAAATTGATTTAGAGTTGGTGCAAACAGATTTGCTGACAGAATGACAGCACAGCTACACTTGTTCCTCCGAACAGAGAGAAGAACAAAAGACAAATAGAAGTGAACAAAAACAGAGTTAAAAGAAAAATGAAAGTGACGTGACATTCAGCCAAGTATGGTGACCCATACTCAGAATTCATGCTCTCCATTTAACCCATCCAAAGTGCACACACTCAGAGCAGTGGGCAGCCATTTATGCTGCAGCACCCAGGGAGCAGTCGGGGGTTCGATGCCTTGCTCAAGGGCACCTCAGTCGTGGTATAGCTGGCCCGAGATTCAAACCCACAACCCTAGAGTTAGGAGTCAAGCTCTCTAACCACTAGGCCACACGACTTTCCAGTTGGGACTGGAAAGTCTTTGAAGAAAGAAATCTGAAGAAAGAAAGAAATGTTCTTGAATAACTTCAAGCACACACAGGTTTTTCATTCGGGGGGGTGTCTCTGTGTCATTAACGCTGCTTAAACATGAAACCCTGTTAGGAAAATAAAGCATTAAAATAAAAGGTAAAATTACAGCTGAACCATAATCTCTGAGAGCTGAATTTCATCCACCTACATGCGCGCACACACACACACACACGTACCTCTATTCACTTCCAGTGGTTTATCAGGTGCCAACCTGACCTGGCACTACATCACTCTAACAGTTTAAACTTGCCTCACTGCAGACCTGAAAGACTTTCTGCAATTCTGATCTGCATTCACCCAATCCCATATACACAACAAAGAAAGAGATAAACATTGTGTGTGTTCTCTGTGTGATCTAATAGCAGGATGTGTTTTGTTATATAAATAGGGTAACAATACTCTTAGTGATGTGTTGCCCTCTGGATCCATTTAACTGTTAATCAGACCGATCATCCCACTCTTCCCCCTATTTCTCCTGTAGCCGAGCCCAGATTTTACCCTGCAGAGGTGTATGTGTGAGTGTTCATTTTTTACATTGTATTACAGCCCGTGAGAAAGACACGGTGACTGCGTGTTCCCTTTAGATATGATCCAGATTTTCTCCCCCCAAAGCACAGCGAACTAAAGCAGTTCAACAGTTTTAACAGTAGAGAAACAAAAACCTCAACACGCGGTTCACGACCCAAAGCAATATCGCCCGTACATCTGCATATTTGTTGGAAATTGCAAACGTCTGTGAGATGACATGTTATCACCTTTTTTCATTCCGCTTTGAGAAAGTGTGTAATGAGAGTGTTGTGTAAGAATGTGTGTGTGTGTGTCTGCTCTTGTTTTTGTGACATCAAGACACAACTCTGTATAATGACATGGGTATGACACAGGTATTACAAGGAGAGGGGGACTTATGAGGACATAACCCATGTCCCCATTTTTCAAAACGATTATAAATCATACAGAATTCTTTTTTTTTTTTTTTTTGAGAAAGTAAAAATGCACAAAGCTTCCTGTGAGGGTTAGGGTTAGGTGTGGGGTTGGTGTAGGGCCATAGAATATACAGTTTGTACAGTATAAAAACCATTACGCCTATGGGATGTCCCCACTTTTCACAAAAAAGCGTGTGTGTGTGTGTGTGTGTGCGTGTGTGTGTGTGTGTGTGTGTGTGTGTGCGTGTGTGTGTGTGTGTGTGTGTGTGCGTGTGTGTGTGTGTGTGCGTGCGTGTGTGTGTGTGCACTTACAGTATGAGGCAAGGGGAAGCCAAAGGAGTGCTGTTTTGGGGTTGCAGCAGAAGTTCAGTGTAATGGGAGTGATCTGTTTCTGAGCTTAAAGTATTTTCCGAGTGGAATGTCCTTCACCATCTATACACTATGAACGCGTATGGCAGAGCGATCTACCATAAAGCACGCACACTATCTCTGCTTCTGCTACCGCTGAGACGTTTTGCTGTCTCAAGTGTTTTTCCCTCTCTCTCCTCGTCCCAAAGCAAGCCGTAGATAGAGACGTAAGAGAACAAACTCCAGTAGACTCCTCTCCATCATAAAGCCCCACTTCCGTCTAACCATCACATCACTCTGATTGTTTCCATATGCGCTCTTTCTTTCTTATTTTCTCTCTCTTGCTCTGCTGTGATTTTTTTTCTGTGAAAGCTATACAATAGAAAACATAAATCCATGACATTTAGCGTGATTGATTTGAAGAAGAAAAAAAAGCTAATTGATAGCATTATAAAACAAAGTAAACCTACTTATTTTGTCAATTTATTCCAACTTTTTCAGTAACCTGAAAGAGTAAACATAAAATTAACTAGTTATACTATAGTAGACTGAGAACAAAATTAGCTTTTTTTTCTTTTATCAAAATTATATTGGATTACACTTTTTTTTAAGATGCCCTTGTTATATGTCCTTGTTGTGTAATTATACATTTAACTACTGAGTAATATTGATTAACTACATGTACTTGCTATATAGTTAGGGTCAGGATAAGGTTTGGTTTAAAGTTACTTTCATGTAATTATGCATAATTTATTATTATTATTATTATTATTATTATTATTATTATTATTATTATTATTATTATTATTATTATAGTAAGTACATGTAATGTGTAACAAGGACACCTTAAAATAAAGTGTTGCCTTATATTGTATATTGTTATACTGTATGTTGTAATGGAAATTATGATTATGGTTTTAGGATCAGTCAAAAAAAAATCTTGATTCTTTTCAAAACTACTTTTGTAAAATGTTAACATTCATATGGAAATAATAGATTTTGACCAAAAACATATAATTGAATCATTTGAGCGTAGGACTATTCCCTACAGCCTTGATTTTGTGTCAGATCACTGAGTAATATTTAAAATAACTGTGGCTTCACAGTTACAGTTGCTCAAAAAAAGAGGGAAATATTTACATAATCTGACTTGAAAACTTGTTTGTAAATTGAGGTTTCAAAGCAGGCATAGTTTACTTTTTTTAAATTATTTTTTTTGGTGGGCGTAAGTTGATAGATGATTTCTCATCTATACTGACAGTAGTTCTATTCAGTCTATAGGATTGAAAAAAACACACTCCTCAGATTACAGCTTAGAACAGTTAGAACATTACCGATACAAGACTATGATCCGGGGCTTTATGTGTGTGTGTGTTGGGGTGTAATGTGTGTGTTAGTAACAAAAGTAAGAGAAAATGCCCTCTTGGCTAAAATGTTTTTTTAATTTTTTGTAAGAACACAAAAGCTAACTTTTAATGCATACTTTGTTAATGAATAGCTAAGCATTTCAAAAACCAGCTCTGAATGTCACACTGTTTACTGAGCTCAGGACTGATGCTCTAAGCTGCTGTGAGTTCAGAGTTTTTCCATTTGTATACAAGATGGTGACCTAAAACTGTACGTTTGAATTAATGTAATATCTGCGGGCTCACATGAGTTTGTGTTAGTGTCTTTGTCGTGCACGGAACTGCAGCCGATCCGTTCCTACTGGAAACTTGCTTTTTACAAGAGTGTCAGCTTAATAAGATTGATCATTCTGACAGAGGATTACTTGAAAAAAAAAAACAGAAACTGGCAGTTAAAACGTGGTTTTTAATGATTTAGATCTTCCTGAAATTTTTCTAGTTTGTCTGATTTTTTTTTTTTTTTTTTTTTCTTTTTTCAGCTGAGCAGATCCTTCAGGCTCGGAACATTTTCTCAGAACTCATTTCTCAGACCTCGTTTATTTATTATACTTTGTCTTTTATCTGTGTACAATGTTGGTAATCACTGTATTTACCTGGTCTCACTTTAGTGGTGTTTAGTCTAGTGTTAACTGGGTTTCTGACATATACTGTAGTTTGTGAGTGTGTGTACAGCTGCGCGCACATGGGCTGGTTTTGCTTTTCTAGTGGAGATGAAATTTCTGCAAATCTCACTAGAAGAATAGTAAAACGTGTGTGTGTGTGTGTGTGTGCGTGTGTGTGCACATGGGCAGGTTTATTGTCCTTGGGGACAAAATTTCGGAAAACATACCCAGGAGAATAGCCAAGCCTGACCAAACCACCTTGTGGGGTTGGCCCTGAGAGGGAAAAGAGTAAATCATGTCTTAATTAAAAATTAAAAATGCAAAAAATTATTGTTAGTTTAGTCTGTAATGACTATAATTAGATCATAATTAATGACACTAGATGTAATAGGAAGTCCACACTCGGATATACAGTAGAAGGATGTGTTTGCTTGTATTTGTGTGTGCAAATATGTGTGTGTGTACAAAATAATAACGATGTAATGCGTTATGTTTGCCTTGTGATATCCAACTTCCATCTGTTGCAAATATACATAGACCTTCAATTAAGCATACGTATGTACACAGGCATTCAGACACATAAACAAAGACATTGCGCGCACACACACACACACACACACAGTCTTTTTCTATTTCCTCCACATGTAATTGCAAACTATTCATTTTGAAATGTAGGAAATCTTGAGTGAATTAAACTGAATATTGGATAGCTTGAGTATCTTTCTGCATTGATTGGCTGGGAAAATCCCTGTACTGTGTTCTTCTCTCTCTCCCTCTCTCTCTCTCTCTCTCTCTGTGTGTGTGTGTGTGTGTGATAACTGTCATGCCTGCTACTAATGTGAGCTCTGGTAAAGTCATTACTGCTGATACATGATATCACTTAATCTCAGCCACATGTGTGTGTGTCACCCTCCATAAACTCGAGTCTAAAGTGTGTACGTGTGTGTTTGAATGGACCACAGAGATTTATTAAAGTGTTCTTCCTTCTGTCTGAGCCTTAGATGCTCTTCTCTGACGTTTGTGCTTTAGGGTCTCCTGCAGAGAGGAACTATCTCTAACTGACACTGTGCCAGTGGGAGCCAAATATGGGTTGGACCTGTGGAGCACATCAGAGAATATAATATGTATATGGTTTTCGTAAAAAAAATAAAAAAAAAACTTTTCCAATGGCTTTTTCAAGTTAATTCAAATTCATGTCTTAAATGAACTGAAAAAAAAAAGAATGTCTTTAAATCTTTTGCCATTGCAACAATTAGTGATTTCTATAAATTATGCTCTGTCAATTAAAAAAAGACTTGTCATTATTATAAATGGTTCAATGTTATGTGCTAAGTCTTATATATTATAACAGAGATGTACAGCATAGCTTATGGAAAGTCACACTCATATTGTCATAAATAATGGACAACACCACACTTGAACTCTCATGAGACAAACAAACACAAAATACTTTACAGTGTCTCACACACACATCCACAGTGCCTGATACATGATAGCCTACTGTCAGCTGATCATTTGTCAGGTGACTATGACACCTTTGATGTATTAACAAAAAGAATTTGGAAACATGGGAAAATATCATTTTTGTGTGTTCCACATCATAAAGTAAGTCATATAGGTTTGGAATTACATGAAGGGGAGTAAATGACAACAGAATTTTGTAGTAAACAATAAAGAAAATACAGTAGTCAGGTAAATCTTTGGTTATTTATTCAGTTTAATTGTTTATAGTGTACAGAAATATTGTATATTATATTTTTTGAAACTTCACCCAAAAAAAATATCTGTTGTTTCCTTCTGATCTTTACTGTCCTATCCAGTAAAGTCCCAAAATAACCTCAACACATTGAGGTATTAACCTCTTTGGACCTACAGTATTTAATAGATCGATCGGGTAGACATTTATCCTTGAGGGAATAATTGCAGGTTATCACTTTTTTCAGTGTAGAAATAGAAATGTTGTGTGAGTTTGTCTAGCTACTGTCGCATAAAGTCTGTTCTAAGTGAAGAATGTGTAGTCAGTAGAGATAAAAATGAGAAGGGTTAAACTATAAAGCAAACCCTACGTTTCATATCTGCACGTCTCTCTGTCTTCCTTTCCATTCACAAACTTAATCTTGTTCTTTCTCTTTTGAAGCCTGTGAAGTCTGGACATCATCCATGCTCCCATTCCCTCTCCCTGCCTACACATGTTCCCTTTTGGTTTCTCATCTCTCGTATGTGTGCGTGTTTGTGTGTGCATGTGTTTGTAATTCATTAGGTCAAAGTGTAGCCCATAAATTCGCAGTTTGACTTTGAAAGTGGATTAATGCAGACTAGTTAAACCACTGTGAACTTTAAAACAGGGCGACTGATTCCAAAAACTTCCACACGTTCAGCTGTGGCAGATAAAAGATAATGTCATAATGACCAACTTCTAACCATCTGAACCTTTGTAAAACTGTTGGTGTGTGGAAAGAGTACTGAAAATTTGTACTTAAGTACAAGTACTGTTACATTGATTAAATAATACTCAATTTCAAGTAAACCTAACCTAACCTGCTGTCAAAACAGTACTTAAAAGTAAAAAGTACTCCTCTCAAAAACTACTCAGAGTACAAGTTACTAGTTACTTTTTAGCTGGTGATTTTTAATTACCAAAAAATCTTCATATCAAAGATCTATGTGGACGGATAATAGCAACTCTGAACAAAACCCACTTTTATCTTATTTACAAAGTATGATAATTATTGTTCATGATACAGGGATTTCTAACTTCAATACCTCGGTTGGATAGGAGTGGTTAAAGGGGTCCTATTATGCTCTTTTACAAAGTCTTGAATTTGTTTTGGGGGTGTACTAGAACATGCTCTCATGCTTGGTGGGTCGAAAAACACATTATGTTTCACATAATTTACATTATTACAATACCTTTCTCCCCAGCTTGGCACAAATGTCTCGATTAGTTCCAGGTTTGATGAAGACCTGCCTTCCGAAAAACAAAATGTGTTGTGATTGGTTAGCTGTCCCAGTGTGTTGTGATTGGTGAACAGCTCAGATGCTGTTTCAAGTTCCTCTCTGATAAGGATGGCAACAATATTGCCATATCAATGGTATTTTGTTTTGGAAAACAACGCTGTAGTCCAAAGAAATGGTTTATTGTTGTTCTTGAAAAGGGATTTGAAAAAAATTAAATATCTCCCTTTGGAGTGGACTTTGAGATTTGTAACTTTGTAGATCTGTGTTATGCCCAAACATACACACTACACACCGACTAAAATTCAAAACGTGAAAAAGCATAATAGGACCCCATTAAGAATATCTGCTTGTTATTTCTGACATCATCCTTCACCACTTCTGGGACCTAATGATCTGCCAGACGCCCCCCAAAAAACAACAAACTGATTCAGCTAAAATATTAGTGTCTGAGACACTGTGAGCTTGGAGACTGTAGAGATCTTTTCTGAATGGTTGATAACCTTTGACAAAATTTAATAAAAGAGCAAAGATAAATAATTTCTACTTTAAAAGCACAGAGAGATCGTGACTGCACACAGTCTGCTCACAAACAGTCCAGTTGTTCAAGTTAGGCCTATTTGAGAGATCGCATCCAGTTTTCTGTGATTACATGACATCGTTCTCATGTTACAATAAAGCGCTTGCCACATTTGCGCAGGAATTTTTTTAAATTATGCGGAATACCTGCAATCCCCTGCAGACATTCAGACTGTTGACAGGAGGCTGATACGTGATACTGAAAACTCACTGTCGGAGGAGAGAGAGTGACGCAGAATGTAGTCTATTGGTGTATATTCGGTAGATAGATACTGTGGAAAATGTATAATGGAACCGTGTCAGATATTTCAGTATCGGTATCAAAATATAGATATTTATTATAACACTACCATGTAGTTTGTTTCTCCAAGCTCTGAGTCCATAAATGACACTGTGCTCCATCTCTGTCTGCTCAGCTCTTCATCCGCTGCAGCGGTTCAGATATCAGAGCTTTCATTGGTCCCTTCACGATCCGATATTTTTATTGGCTGCTGAAGTGCTGTCAAAAGTTTGAATATCAATTCAAATTGTGGGCGTACTAAGTGACGAACTATGATTCAAAAGTATCGAAGTAGATTATTTTGCTTAATTTGTACTTAAGTACAAGTAAAAGTAGCTTTAAAAATATACTCAAAAAAGTGCAAGTACCCAGAAAAACTTCTTAATTACAGTAACGTGAGTAGTTGTAATTCGTTAAGTTACCTCCCACCACTGGTGGAAATAATGAATTTTAAACATTCTATTATTATTATTGTTTAACAAACAATTGCAACAACTGCTTAAGAAAAATATTCATTGGTCATTACAGGTTCCCATACATTTTACATACAAGCTTTGAGTTGTAGGTTTAGTTCGATTAAAATCAAACATGATAAAAGTGGGGACATCCCATAGGTGTAATGGTTTTTATTCTGTACAAACTGTATATTCTAAGGCCCTACACCAACCCTACACCTAACCCTACACACACACACATACACACACATATAGATAGATGATAGATAATAGATAGATAAATTTAGATTTAGTGAGTTAATTCAAGGATTGTCCTGAAAGAAAAGATACTTAAAGGGAAAGTTGTCTTACTTCTGTCTCAAGTGTCTGTGTAGCAGTGGTACTCAACCTCAGTAATGTCAGGAATCAAGTTGACAGTGTTCTTTTGTTTGCAATTTTCAAAACGCCCTCTAAACCTGCTCTGAATGTTGGGCTCTTTGTTTCATGCTTTTGCTTTGCTTTGATATTTTAAGTTGTGACATTACACCGCTTCAAAGCAGACTTGGATACCTTCCCAAACAAGTTCCTAATCCTTTCTGACTGTTCGGTATTCATCATCATAGCTTCGCTTCATTTTCTAAGTTACTGGATTGGTGTGTCAAATTGACATCATTTTTACTGAAAGTTTATATATATATATATATATATATATATATATATATATATATATATATATATATATATATATATATATATATATATATATATATGTAAATTTCTTGTGAAGAAATGAAACTATACTGTCACTAAATACTGTCATTAAACTGTCATTAGTTGTGTGTAGTGTTTACTGTGTAGTTCTTTTTACAGTTTCATATTTTACACAGAAATATCTGGATTATTGAATCAAATTAATCAATATATCTACAAAAGACATACACCTAGATAATATCAAAGCTCAGAAACAGTTTGTTTTAAATACATTTCTTTGCAGAAAGATAAAATATTCAGGCCAAAACACACTCTGCAGCACCCATGGTGTTCATTAAAGATGTCATTGTGATAAAATACTCATGCCTGTTTGTCAACAAAATATGTATGCCTCTCTGCTCTCAGCAGGATTTTAGATCCTCAAAGAGAATTTATCTTTCCAGTTTATATTCTGCAATATTCGTCCTCGCTGACTCATTTTTTACGTTTATAAATCATAATTTCCATATCATTTTTGTTGGCAAAATAAATATGCTGTATAAAAGAGTTCAGACAAACCAGGCAGATGTTTATTTACACCAGCTGTAGTTTAGGGTCAGTGATTTTAGGACACATATAAACCTCGACAGTCTCGGCTTCATGGAAAATAAACCTTGCTCTTTAGACAGCAGCTGCCCATAGGAAAGGACAGATGGAGGGGAAACAGAAGGTGTTTGTGATTGATGCAAAAGGATGAGACACAAGTGACATTTCAGTCTCACAGCCATTCATGTTCTAGCCCATGTGTGTGTGTCAAGCAAGAGTAAATTACAATATATAGGACAAAACTGTACAGTAGGATTCAAAAGTCCAGATAGAAATGATGGGTTTTAAAATCTAAATTCTAGGTTTTAGGATTATGCATGCTTCTAAAAATGTTATGACGTAAGCTAAGAAACATTCAAGCTTCTGCATTATTTCTAGGTCACTAATCAGATAAAATATTTGTGACTTGAACCATGTGGCTAGAGATAATTGCAGCACAATATTTGATTTGAATCATTCTCAAAACATTCTGGAGAACATTGACTTCTGAACTTCTAAGTTCAAAGCAAAGGGTAAACAAATCAATTCTTAATTCAATAACATATTTTCACTCTTTTTTTTTTACTCTCAGAATTGTTATACTGACAGTATAATGTGTAATGAAATAAGCCAAAATGCAAAATAAAAGCTTTTTCTTTTTTTTCTTTTTTTACCTCAGGCTGATGATACACAGGGTAACTTGAACAAGAAATGTTGCCTTCAATGGGAAACCAGATGGGACACACTGCTACGACCAGTCTAAAGTATCCACAGACATTTATTATCCATTCTCAGTGTGAAAGTGCCCAAGCAACATTGCTCAGTTTGCCTGGAAAAATTGCTCAAAAAGTTGCCCAAGTATCATCAGCCTCATGTAGATGAAGAGTCTCTTTTCATCTCTCTAATGCACTTTTTGTCTTTTTCTGTGTTTGTTTTGAGGGCCAATTTGTCCTTTGTCGAGGCTATTTGGTTCTCATCAACAGCTTTAGTAGAATCAGAACGGACAACTCCAGATTTAACACTGTATTCATGAGCAGTATATATATTTGTATGTGTGAGGAGTGAGAAAGAGACGTCTGTCATTGATATTATGTGACTGAGAGTGCTTAACAAAATATAAAACAGGCTCTATCAGACCTCTCTGTGACTGCTTGGCATATAAGCAGCTAGTTTGCTGAAAGGCACAGCATCTGTTCCAGTTCATGTCATGTGTCCTGGAAAAAAAGTTGCAAAAGCAAGCAAGTGTAAAATCATCTGCTATTTGTTGTTTATAGCAGTTTATATCTTCTTTCCAAATAACTATAAATGAAGGAGGTCTAAAATATGTTAGCTTTCCCATTCATCTCAGTGCAGAGATGGACATGCAGTTTTGGAGAGTTGTTGGGCTAATCACCTCAGCCGTAAATGTCATGGGATCACCATAACTGCAGGATAATGATGTCCCAGATCCTTCACCAGGGCCTGTATAACAGAAACTTAATTCTTAATTCTTGTCTTAGGTTTGAAAAAGTTTCCTTAATGAAATTACCATGGTTACCAAACAGAGAGGATTCTGGGTGAGGATGTTTTTGTAATCGAGCCCCAGGTAACTTGAGCTGTGGGAAAATGCAAGACCATTTCACGCTCTTAAGAGCGAAACTACTTTACTATAATTAAGTATTAGCAACATAAGCATAAAAAAAAGAAAAGAAAACATGACTATATCTCTCTCTTTCTCCTTTTGTTCCCTGCAATCTCTCACTTGGGTTTACAGCATTAAGGGTTATGGCTGTTCCCAGATGCTTCTTCATAATTAGATCTTCTGTGTTCTGTACAGTCAGACTATTTTATGGCTTTAAAGGCTTTATTTGTGATGCTCAGATTATACGATGACATGTGATTTTATCCCTGGAGATCATCAGGTCGCTGTACTGTTAGTCACTAGTAGGCGTCTCTGCTGCTTTACACGCTCAATGCATGAATCAAACTAACTCATAATGCTGACAATTTATGACAGGCATCAATTTTAATAACCTTAATGTGATTTTTTTCTCTCTCTCTCCTCAAATACTCTTTCTTTCTTTCTATAAATTGCAAAAAAACTCTCAGATCTGAGACAAATAAAAGATCACGGCAAATATCCTCTTGTAGATCAATTCCCTAATAAAAGTGTAATGTTTAAATTAATCTTTTGTCATCAGATTGAGTACTATTTTAGTTTCATTTATATAGTAAGGTGATTTTGGTTTATATTTTGAATTGGATTTTATTTTTAGATTTATCTTTTTTGTTGTGTTTTCATTTTACAGTTTTAATTTTGTTGTTTTGTCATTTTATCAGTTTTAGCTTATTTAATATTTGTTATTTATCTAGTTTACCATGATAAACAAGCATGAGAAATGTTACCTTCGCATCTAGTGATATAACTTTAAGTTTTTCATATATTTTATTTTATTTTGGTTAATGTTTATTTTATGTCAAGTAATAAAAACAGTTTTTTTTTTCCTGGTTTTAGTTTTAGGTTTGAAGGATTATCTTGGTGTGTGTTGCGTGTTGATTGTGTGTTGGATTGAAATGCCATGTGTTTCCCGTATAGCGTAACCATAGGGTTGAGCAGTGTAAGTAGGACATGGTAAAGATTAAATGTTTACGCTCAGATCAAAGTGGGCTGTGGTGGAACATGTACCGAGTCTAAATTACATGAAACAAAAGGATAAAAGGATCAGTCCAGGATTTCTAAATAGACGCTTGGAACATGTGAGCAGCATTACGAGACAGAGCGCATCATCAACTTTCTCATGAGCAGGTTTTTTTTTTTTTTTTTTAGTTTTTTTTTTTTTTACATTGCAGTGCATCAAAGCTCACGTACTGTAGATAATTCTAATGAGCAGAACTGCTTCAATGTAGCAGGTGACTGTAGTCTGAATTATTATTCATTTTTTGTCTCATGTCAGATATCTCAAGATAATTGTTATGGATAATGTTTTCAAAAGACGTGATAATTAGATGACCTTTTAAAGCAACAAGTAAACTTACACTGTACTTGTTAATTTTACACTGTAATATCAGAGTTTTTTTTATCAGTCTGTCCTGAGATTTATTTTGATTTTTTTTTTTCTCATGTTTAATTATTGTAATATGTCTTAAAACAGTATGCTGCATTAATAATATTTAAACATTTTAAAGGTCAAAAATAGCACCAATAGCTTTCAATAAAAGTATTATTTATATCTCTTCCATTCTGACAATGACAGACTTTCACTTTGCTTATGGTATAAGAAACTAAATAACTTGATATGTTGTTTTCTATGCAAATTCACAATGCAATGTAATTAGTATTGCTTGAAATTAAATGTCACCTTCTATTTTCTAAATTAATGTCATTGATCTTATTGTGAACGAGTCACACGGACTGTTTATTTATTGATTTATTTTTTAGAATGGCTACTTGATTTTTGAAACATCAGATTTCTCTCTACTTTCATTACATCACAATTTTAATAACAATAATATTTTTAATTTGCTTGTTTGTGGGATTTTATCATAAATTAATTTCTGAAAAGCCAATGTCTTTTTTGTATGGTGGTTTCAGGCACATGACCCAAAAGGTTAAAAAAGTGGAGTGGAGGAAAAAATATTGCCACTACATTAGTAAACTCATCTCAGTTGCTCCAACAGTTTAGTTGTAAAGCATGTGTTAACAGCTGCTTAATAGTAGGAACATAACATGTACCTCCTCACCCGGTGATACCTAAAAGTTACAAGTCAAAAAGCCAGTTGAGTTAATGTCCTAGCACCTTGACCTCTTATTACTGTTTTAAAGTTTATTAACCGCCACTCCACTGCTATACAACCTCTTACGACCTCCCATAACATTCATGAGTGTTCTGGATTGAGCTCAAACATCATCTGCAGGACAGATGATTTGTACCTGAGTCAGACGCTAAAGAAACACATAAGCCAAGTTAGCATTAGCAACTCTCTGGCAAATCTGCTTCATCCTGAAACACAAATTTAATATGCTTGGCACATGCTAATGCTATTTGTCTCCACAGATAGGACTAGCACACATGTACCATTTATCATCTTAATTGTGATTAATATTCAAATATCCTGGAGTGCTAAATGAGCTCCTTGGTGCAGAGCTTTCTCTTTAAATAAATTCCACTAGTTTGCCAATTAATATAATGCATAGGACGAGAATAGCAGAGGAAATGGATGAGGTTTGCAGTCTGCAAGGAACTAAATTAGAAACTAGTTTGACACAGAAGCAAAAGTAGAATTATGTCTGGAGAGAACAAGCTCTATTGTAATGCTCTCTTGGCACGGCTGTACGATCAAGCCTGTGCAACTGATCCAGAATGCAGCAGCGAGAGTTGTCTTCAACGAGCCAAAAAGAAAGAAAGACTACGTCACACCTCTCTTCATCAGTTTGCACTGGCTGCCATTAGCCACTCGCATCACATTCAAGGTACTGATGTGTGCCTAGACAACCACTGGCGCTGCACCAATACACCTCAACTCACTAGTTCAGACCTGTGCGCCCTCCAGAAGCTTGTGTTCTGCAAGTGAATGATGCCTTGTGGTGTCATCCCAAAGAAGCACAAAATCACTCTCAGGGACATTTTCCTGGACTGTGCCCAGCTAGTGGAACAACCTCCCGATCTCAATCTTTATCGCCAGCACCTAACCAATTAATACTAGCTATTACCTATTCTATTCTATTCTATTCTATTCTATTCTTTTCTATTCTATTGACTCTAATTTATTTCACTGTGCTAGACTATCTGAGACTTGTCACATGACTTATACTGCTGCTGTCTTGTTGTTCTGATTGTTCTCTTATTCTCATTTGTAAGTCGCTTTGGATAAAAGCGTCTGTTAAATTATTAAATGTAAATGTAGTAGTCTGACATATTGTATTTTATACCATTTTATGCATTTATTGAATCTCGTTTAGTGCATATTTTAATGTAGTAAACAGATGTGTGATTGTTGTCTTACAGGGCGAAACTTATTTACAGTGCTTGTTTTGGCAGGTTACCAGCAAATTTAATTTCATATATCATCATTAGTTGTGCATATTCTTGGCAGATGCTTTCTAGACAAAGCAACTTTCAAGAAAGGCCAAATACTGTATTGTGATGATTTCATTCAGCCGTTAGGAACAGATGAAGTGGAAAGACTGAACCATAATGTGCTGATGAAAACCAATATGATTACTGTGCTCTCGCTGCATTAAGTGTCAGTTTTTTTCTTTGAACAGTCTGTCATGGACAAAATCCCTCATGCTTCCTATCCCTCAGTGACTTTGACTGCATTCATATACATGCAAAAAGGCCTTTGCTATTTGACGTGTACAACAACAAAGGAATGAAATACTTAACTGTCTATTTCCTGCTTTATATCAAGTAAATAATCAAATACTTGTTATTTTGGCTGATGAGTTGTGTTCTGACATCAGTTTGTTGCAGTTTCACTTTTCTTTTATCTCTTGACAGCTGCATGGAAAGAGAGAAAGAGAAGAGAGTTTGTTTTAGTCTGAGAAGTTATTCCAGGAAGACAAGAAATGGGAGCATCTCGCACACAAACACATAGAAATCAGGGAATGGCAAGAGATGCATATTTTAAGAGTATAATATTAGGTTTTTATAAACAAGATCAGATGTTGTGCAAATGAAGTCTTCTGAAACAGTGGTTCCATTCTGCTGGGTTCAGTTTGACGTGCCTAAGCTGGCAGTCTGAGTGTGTGTGTGAGACATCTGTGTGTGCGTGTGTGTGTGTGTGTGTGTGTGACACATGGATGTAACGTTGAGTTGGTTTATAGAGTCATATAAATAATCTTACCTAACTTCATACACACACCTCATCAAAACTCTAAACACTCGTAGTCTCCAAAGATGATACAAAGATGAGCTTATAAGTCCAGCTGTCAGCAGTGCCGCCTGGGTCTCATATACAATGTATAACAGCATTAACATAAATTAAACAGATTTGTTAAAAGGTTTCCACAGAAAACAGGATGCAGTGGCAGTTCATGAACTTTTCTGTTTAAGGGTACTATTTCTGAAGTGAAGCCTAAATGACTACAGTTCATTGGTCTTTGCAAATTTAAAGAAGCCCCTTTCACATAGAGCACCTCTCTGTTTGAGACTCATTTGGAGCAGGGTTTGGTCATGTTTTACACCCTGAATAAATCAGTTGCACAAATCTTGTTGATTCAGGCGTCTCAGAGTTGCCTTAAACCAAAAAAAAAAAAAAAAAATGCAACTCAATCTTTAGTCGTAAAATTCATATTTATATATGCTTAATGTAATGTGAAATCATGCTGCAGTGCATTTGGAAAGTAATCCCTAAATTAGAGTTTCTAGTTTGTACACTACCATTATGAAATGCAGTGAGCAGAACGTCAGAGTCCAGCCAAGAAATTTACTAGACATTCTGTTTCGGTCTATTACTTTTGGATTATAAACGATAATATGTATGTTTATCTATGCATATGTGCTTTTTAAGTGTAAATTGCTCTAATTATTAGGCACACCTTATTTTAATCTCAACAATTCCTTTTTGGAAGACACTCAAAATATGAATGGAGTGCAATCAGCTGCTGTTTGAATAAACACACACATAAACTCTCTCATTAGAGAGATGCTCTGGAGGGTTCATGACCTCTCGTCTGTTTTATATGCTGTGTGTGGGGCAAGTAGGAAGTATTTGCTGGGGACGTGTCTGTGTGTGTGTGTCTGAGAGAGAGAGAGACAGAGACTCGGTGAGCATGTGGTGTGGTATTTAGGTCACATTTCCAGCAGGCTGGTTTTCCAGCGTCAGACAGAATTTAAGAGCGAGGTTCAGCGAGTTCTGGACAAGCGTTTCAGTCTCAGAGTGAGGAAGTAAAGCAGGTTCCTCAGCTTCACTATCATGTCCATGCGGCTTCATCATAAATACATTAAGATTTAATGCCGCTTCCAGATGAACCTCTGTGTCTACGGCCTCACTTTTCATACAGTCACCCTCCTTTAAAACTCAAACACACACACAAAATATGACTTCCTTGGGCAAGTTTTTGTCTGTTTCTGTCATGCGCAAATAAATTTCTGTTTCTTAGACTCACACACAACCTTTAGACGATTAACATGAATTACAGTTCAGCAGCTTATATTGGCACGAGACCAGTAACACTTGAGAGAGACGTGTTCATGAACTTGGATTTAAGAATGAGAAACATATTTTTGTGTGTGTGTTTTTATGCTATAAGGGGATTTTTATGCTATAAAGCAGCTAATGCTAGTTAATGCATCACATTACATGTGTGTGTGTGTGTGTGTGGGTGTGTGTTTCAAGTGTAGTTCACAAAAATTACAGCTGTACTCCAAAGTTTTCAGGCATTCAGGTACAAAAAAAGAGAGAAATAAAGAGAGAGAGCAGCTACTCTACTGACATAGACAAATGAGAGGACATGAATGAAACCACCCTGCAACTTCCCCCCTACAGATCACTGGGAATTAGAGTGAGTTAGGGGGCAGAAAGAGCAGAGAGACAAGAGAGAAAGAGAGTTCTCCTGCTGCTAGCCCTGTAAAAGTGTCCTGCGCAAAGAAGGGAGAGAGGAGAGAGTGGAGTGGGGAAACAGTGATTTAGAGGAGGAAAGACTTGTTTCTCCAGAGCTCGTTAAAAAATAATTAACAATTAAACCAAGTAAAATAGAGGAAGAGAATGAAATAGCTGCATAATCCCTCGACCTCCATCTCTGTCTGTCTTTCACTCTCCAGGCATCAGTCTCTCCTTCTCTGCTTTGCAATGTAGCAGACATTATTGTTCAATATTCATGTTACCCCTGTCTGCAGCAATCTCGACTCTTACAGCGCCACAGATGAAGCGTTCACACGAGTGTGCACAAATACACCCAGAGAGATAAAACACAACTCTCTCTCTGTGTGTGTGTGTTTACCTATGAGGGTTTAAGCTGTAGATTGGGGACAAAATTGCCCTGAGACGTTAGGTTAGATAAAATACTGATCCCAATCTTTGAAAAATACTATTAAATAAATACTGATCCCAATCTTTTGAACAGTCAATGTTATTGTAACCATTTTATATAGCTGTATAGAGAATCTATATAGTATCTATTAAATAAAATATCTATTATTTGATAAATATATAATGAATCTGTGATAATGAAGACTGTTTATTAACATTTGAAACATTTCAAATGTCCAATCAACTGAAGTAACCTTTTTCTTAGAAAGCTGTTGAGCATTTTGATACATGAAATGATGAGGATACAGGACGTTTGCGTGTCTGGAAACAGGAGGATAATAATCATGTGTGATCTGATGGCAGCTGCAGGGAGCAGTTCAGTGTTCAAGTCTGATTGCATTACTGACCAGATGAGAGATCTCAGGCTTGATTGCTCTCTTCCATTTAGTGCTGCATCATCAAACAGATGATCAAATTAAATCAATCTTTCACAGAATTATGTATATGGTCTCAAGTCTTTGCACTGATGTCTAACTTCACCCACTGAACTCCCGCCTCTGTTGAATCTCTCTCTCCCTCTGTCTGGGGGCTGTAATAGTAGCAGATAGAAGCTTGCAGGGCCCACCGCATTAACCCAGAATGCACTAGGGATGAGTGGGCAGTAAATCTAATTTCACTCTTGTGCAGATTGATCACCTGTCACATGACTTGTCTAATACTCTCCAAGTCTCCTTGTTTTGCTATCTCGCACAATCAAAACTTTAATTTCATATATATTAATAAAGTAAATTATATGTCATTCCTAAATACAGTTATATTTCTGTTAATGAACTAGTTTCATTACATCTGTAAGAACTACTTGACCCCACCCTTATAGTCAGAATAACTGTATGGTGAGCCTGCAATTGTAGTTCAAAAGGCTCATTGGAAATATGTCTCTACCTACATTTTTTCAAAACTTGTTTATACATATTACACTGCCTTTTCCAGCTGCCATTAATGCTTAAAGGGCAATAATAATAATAATAATAATAATAATAATAAACTGTAATTCCCTTTCACACAAATGATTATTTCAGGGTAGATTATTGATTTATAAAGATTTATTTTATGCGGATGGTTCCAATTTTGTCTATAAATGTTTTTTTTATACAGTCTTTTCTGAAGTAGTGAACTTACTCTGTAGCTCACCTGATACAGCATTGCACTAGGAACATTAAGAGAGTTTAAGGACTTGTAGAAGCAAGGTTAACTGTCACGTTGATTCAGAAAATGTATTTTTGCTTTTGTTAACACTATTAGTTACCAACAAATCTAACAAATATAAAATTGCATGGTTCAAATGTTTATATATATATATATATATATATATATAGCATAATACTAATCTAGATCAAACTAGCAGACCACAGAAGACAGACATTTTCCACAAATGCCGATAAATATGAGACAGAATGCTTTCCGACCACTGAAACTTTAATGCGCTAGAGTCAAACAAGACTGTTTGTGTGCGAGTCTTGAGTGGCCGGGGACAGATACCCAGAGACATTATGAAATATTTGTGACACAGAGAGCGTCACTCGCTGAGACATCTTGTTTTGTTTGAAACAGCAGCACAGCTGACATATAACATGAGTACATTGGACAGAAAGCGACTGCTGCAAACACACATTTAAACTTCATTCATTCTCTCATTGTGCCTTTCAAACAGACGAGCAGTCAAAAACACGAGACGAGCAGCTTCCATAGGAAAAAACTTTATTTATCCTTTTAAAATGCTTTCTGAGGGCTGAGACTTGGCTTTAGTGTCATATATCGGGGAACTCTGAGGACACTGTGTGAATTCTACCAAAACAAAGAACCGCTGTCGCCACAGGGGCATCAGCGCTGCCAACACATACATCAAGACTTAAATCAATAATACTGAAATCTGCAACAAAATCGTAGTAAAAGAAAATTATAGCAATAATAATGTAGTTCACTGAATAATAGTAATATTTAAAAAAAAATCAGCAACAGCAGGAGGAAACGTTGTTCAGCACAAGCTTTTTTTGTGGGAGTCGCGGTTGGCCCAAGGCCTCAGCACTGCACTGACCCGCTCTATGAACAAGTACATTTTGTGAAAGAGTGGATGAAGTGTGTGTGATGGGATGGATCTAGGCCATGGAGAAGGTTTTCTCATTAGATTTGTCTCTTTCATAATATTGTGATAATCCTTACAGGGTCAAAAGTCACCACCAATCTGTCTCTTTGCCTGAGGGGGAGTGTGTGTATGTGTGTGTATGTGTGTGTGTTCACATGAATGCTAGGTTTAAGTAGGTTCTCCTTAAATAAGTCAACCTCACTGGGAGAAATGTTATTAACAGATGTCAGTGAGATCCACACAACATCACAGGTGTCTGACCGCAGCATTAGAGAGGAATCAAAGCCTCAAGCCCAATCTGATAAACAAGACGGCTGACTGTTTTTTTTCTGAGGTTTTTTTTCTCACCTTATTGTTAGGGTACAGACAACGTCAAAAGGAGGGTATGCCTTACAGCTGTTAAGAGTACAGTGAACCAAATGTGTAAGCTAAGCTGCAAAAAGCCTGCAGCAAAAGACTAAGATCCCACTACAGCAGCACTCATACATTAAACGATGCTTTTCCAGTAAAATATCAAAATATTTAGGACTGAATTCAGTTGTTTCGGTAAGCATAAAGCTCACCAAAATCCATTGGATGTATCTGAAACAAAGACTTTATAAAACAATGTAGCTTTTAAAATAAACTTTGTTTTTGTCAGGATATCTGTACTGGAAAACAAGACAAAATGACTGTTCTTACAATGATTTCTTTGCAGTGTGATACCGCGACTGATCCACTTTAATAATAAGCTGACTGGTGCACCTATGTGCCTTTCTATGGGTAAAAACAAATCCATGAATTTCAAAAAGTGCTCTTCTAATGTCAATCCTAAAGAACTGAACTGCCATAAACAGCTCAATCAAACGTACATAAATATTCAGTTTAGTTACACAGGCTGTTGCTGGTTTAGTTTTGGTGAAGTAGTTTGCTGGTGCTTGCCCTGTATCTTATGGTGTTTATATATATATATATATATGCATGTATATTGTGTGCTATAAGAATGACTGGTGGGTCAGTTAGTAATTGTGTGTGTGTGTTTAGGCATTTCTTGAGTAATAATTCTCTCTCTCCTCTTTTCCTCCTCCATGAACCATGGCATGGAATATCTGACCTGGTTCCATCACAGCATTTGTAAAAATTAAAGAAAAAAACTACACAAAAAAATAAATAAAACAAGACAAAAATACCACCATCCCCTTGTGAAATAGGGAGGACAGCGTATGTGTGTTTGTGTGTGTATCAGAGTGTGTGTGTGTGTGTGTGTATGTGAAGGGACTTGTAGGTCTTTTTGCTGCTTCAGGCTGACCTTTTAAAACCCGTTGTACAGGGACCTCTAAGTCTCCTTAATCAAAAGCCAACTAAAAAGAGAGAACCATGAGAAAGGAAACATTTTACTTACAAAATGTCTTTTTCCCAAAAAAACAAAAAAAGAAATTGTATTTACAAAAGCTCTTGCATTTTCAAAAATCCTAATTATATTTTCATTAGCAGGGTCTCTCATAAAATGGAACTTTTATATTCAACATTTTTTTCCAACATACATTATTTACATAATCTCGGGCCTTAGAAACTAAATTAAGAAGAAACAACAACAACAAAAAAAAAAAAAAAAAAAAAAACAGCAGTAAACCCTAATCGAAATATTATTTAAAAATCTATTTTATGAGAAATCTACAGAGAAATATTGGGCTTCCTCTGATTGGCTGCGCTGGAGGCCAGATGCAATGCTGCTAATTTTAAATTAGCATAGGCGTAAACACACCTGCCGCCACTGTTTGCTGTTTATCATTTCCTGTGCAGGCCATATAAAAATAGATCTAGCACTAGATTTTCCAGGATGATATGGTGAGCTTGTTTTGATTCTCTTGATTCATGGAGGTTTTTTTTCTTTTTTTTGCTCGTGTTTGTTTGGAAACAGGGATAATTGATGTGCATATCTGAGAGGAGGGAGAGGTGAAGGCATAACTTCATGTGTTCTGTATGTTGATGGATTTTTGGCTTCTGCGTGGGACACATACACAAAAGGTCATACTGTAAGAGTCCATGTCTACATCCAAACAGAAAAAAAAAAAAAAAAATGTTAGTGGACAAAATTATGCAAAGATACATGTTAGCATGTTTGTGACTGAAAAGAGGTCATAGGCTCATGGTGTAGAGGCAGATCCCTAAAGATGTTTTTGACCTACAAACCTTTGGGAGATAGAATAAGAAAAAAAAAAATGACAAGATACAATCAGCACTTCCCGCATCACTGACAAAAGATAACAAATAACTACGCGTGCTCTGCTGAGAGGAGAGAGAATTTCAACTGAAATAATTCTCAAAGGAACGAAAAGCAGACTGGGATTTCTGAAAGGTCTGACACTGGTGTTTACATATTAAATTCCCTATTACACTCACTGGCTTTTCCAACGAGAAGCTGTCTGTTACTGACCTGTCAACAGCAAAGTGTGTGTGTATGCGTGTGTGTGTGTGTTTTTGTTCTATTGCCTCTACAGCATGTAAAATGAATGAGTGTCTTGAGAGACGCAAGGAAATGAGAAGACATATTGAGTGTGTGAGGAAGAGAGCGGCGTTCGTAACAGTGTTTAAGACATTTTCTTTGAGCGAGACACTGCGAAAGCTGCAAGAATCAAGTTGATGCTGATAAAAACGAAACACTGTGATGGATGAAAAACAGAGAAAAAAACTAAGCGAAGAGTCGTAATGGTACAAAAAAAACACTAATGAGAGCTTCCTGCTTTGTGATGTCACTCTAGCGTCCCTCTGTGATTGGTTGTCGGCTGTTCTTCAGCAGTGAAGTCCGTGCCTGAGTGCCACGCAGATTGGAGAAGTTTTCTGCTGTTTCACACACATCAAGAGCGACAGGCACACACACATACACACAGTGTAGTGTTCGGAAAAGGGACGGAGGGAAGGAAATCTGAGAGGAATTTCATCCACATAGTCTTTTTCATTCCTCTTTTCCACTTCTCCCTCTCCATCCTCTCGCAGACGGGGTTAGGTAATGAAAAAAACGATTCAGGATACCTTACAAAAATGAGTTCTTATTGCGGTTGCCTCGCTCTTGTTCTCTCAGACTTTGTAGTAGATATTGGCGGGGCTCTGTTGCGGCATTTCCTGCACTATGTAGACCGGGTGCCCATAGTCTCCGCTCACTTTTTCATAGTGTGGACAGTAGTTATTGTCTGATGTCCGCAGGGGGATGATGATGTCACTCGGTTCCGAGCCGGCCTGGGCGGCTCCTTTGGGTGTGGCCAGAGTGCTGAGTGACAGGCTGGTTCCGCCCCTGGGCTGCGAGTGTTTGCGGGTTCTCTTGCGAAGCTTGAGGAGCAAGACGATGAGGATGATGATGATGAGGAGGAAGATGACACAGCCGGCTCCGATGGCAGCAAAGAGAGCCGGTTTAGAGCCGAAAATACCTTCCACCGAACCGGGACTGTTATTTTGGTTTATTGTGTCTGAAAAGAAAAAAAGGACAACATTAAGAGCGACGCACACTCGTTTTTCTTTTCTATCAGTAAGAATGAGGTTAGCAACACATGCTCTCATTATCAGTGTTTAGAGTCACTCGCTGTTGTCTGAGGCAAAGATAACTGACAATGGCTGTAGAAACAAGCCTCTGAGTTTGTTAGCGTTGGCACTGAGCTACTTTTTAAGTAAATAAAACATCTGCTGTATTTATTGTTGCACTGCCAGCTGAAATAACTAACTACCAATGACTCCTGTAGCTAAATAGGCATTATGAATACACATTTTTGCTTGACAATAAAATCCATGTTGTCAAGTAAATTTAACGGCAGTAGGAAGCTAAACAACGCACACCCAGATTGGAATTACCCTTTCAAACAGTAGTCCAGCAATGAACAATACTTCCAGCAGTGTAAGCAATGCAAAGTTGTTGTTGTGTATTTCAATGGTACACACTAAAATAAAGCAGCATTTGTCGTTTAATAGTAGGGCTGGGTCATGATGGTCAACTAGTCATCCAATAGTTGATTATTATTGAGGTTGACTATTTTCACTACCATTCAAAAGTTTAGGGGTCAGCAAGATTTGTTTTTTAATGGTTTTGAAAGAAGTTTCTTATGCTCATCAATTACTTATTCTCATCAAAACCTATAAAAAAATGTAATTAATCATTCCTGTGATGGCAAAACTGAATTTTCAGCAGACATTTATCCAGTCTTTAGTGTCACATGATCCCTCAGAAATCATGCTAATATACTAATTTGGTTCCCAAGAAACATTTCTTGCAATCATCCATGCTGAAAACAGTTGTGAAAACATTTTGTTTTTAAAGAGATCTTGGTGACCCCCAAACTCTGGAACGGTAGTGTAGTTCATATTTCAAAATTTTACTTTTGATACATATATTTCAACAAATTGCAACAAATACTCTTCCATATTGTGGTTTACATCCAAGTAAAAATAAAAAAATAAAAAATATTGGAGGGGGATTGGTTTTATCCACCAATTATTGATTGAATGGAGGCAGATCTGAACATCAGCTTGAGGTCGATTGTAAGAAAGTGGCAGGGTTTAAGTAGACAAAATATTTGAAGAATGTCCAAATGGAATCAGGTGATGCCGAACCTAGATTAATTATACCAATTAGTTGACTAGTCGCTCATATAACCCACTGACTAGCCGGTTTTGAGAAGATGTGATAGCACTTATTTCCGAGTCTAATGTCTCCTCTCCGAGCAGAAGAATCTGCGGAGATGCAGCACGAGTCGCTCTGTTCTTTCTTAATGATTCTGTCTCTCTGTTTCTCTCCTAATGAAGTTTAGACCTCCCGTAGGTTAATGGCTGCTAGGACGTGATAAAGACATGCTACATTAACTCCTGTCTCTCTCTTGAACACACACAGCTGCCTGAGGGAGGCAGTAGCTCTGCATTGCTGCATTTCATATGCTGGCTTTCTTAGTAAAATTTACTGTAGTAGATCCTCGCTGCTGAATTCAGATCAGTTTGTCCTGTAAATATGCAATGTCATTTACAGGAAAACGCTATCATCATCCCAAACAAGCTGGTTTAAACAGATGATTTGTGTTTTCACCTTTGCCAGGCATTATGGATCCATTCCCATCTGTGTCTCTGTTTCGGTCTCGGTCTCGGTCAATCTCGCGGGAAGGGCTGGTTGTGGGGTCCTTGATCTCATTGTCCCGGTCCCGGTCTGGGAGGTCCGTTAAATCTGGATCTGGTGCATTTGGATCTGAAACATTCAATCACATGCATAACAAATTAGGAACAAAAAACATTCAAGGAAATGAATTTCGGTTCAGCATATGTTTGAACGTATTCGTTTAGATTTTGGTGTCAGCATCCTTTTATGTCTAACTTCCTGTCTCTGCTTATGAGTCAGAGTACTAAATCAATGTGCATTCTGTGTAAATGTAAATGAATTGTGTGAACTATATGAAGTAATGCCAACTTGGATAATGTTTAACTGCAATCTAAGTGGCAGTTAATGAGTCAGATGACTTAATCATCCACCAAATGGGGCTTAAATGACTTTACCTTTGGACATGCTGAAGATAAAGAAGGAGTGTGTGTGTGTGTGTGTGTGTGTGTGTTTAACTCACCTTGGCCCACTTTCATGATGATCTTCATGGATCTCGTGCTACAAACCCCACCTTCTCTGTTTTCCAACCCTTCCTGTGTTCCATTAGAAGTTGCTAGAGAGAGAGAAAGAGAGAGAGAGAGAGAAAAGAAGAGGGGTTTTGTTATTGTCATGGCGAATTAGGTTTAGATTTATAGGACTTTTAATTGGAATTCTTGCTGTAAACCAAAGCAGGAAAAGGAAACCCTAATTTACCTCTATAAATCACACACGCAAAACACAAGCACATTCAAACACACGTATACACACAGCCTTTGGCTAAGGAAATGCTCTTAAATGAGACATTGCAACCTAATATTACCTTAGAAACATCCAAAAACAAACTAACGTTTGTGTGTGTCTCAGAATATGGACAAGATGAAAAAAAGCTCCAGTGTATTCTCCTGTTACTAGTCCCTAAGATAAGAATCTGATCCCATGGGAATACACACACACACACACACACACCACCATGTTATTAGAAAAGCCATGCATATGTTTTCCTGAGTAGGCCCAGGAGCCTTAATGTTTCCTGCAGAACAATCCCTGTTTGAGTTTGAGTGATCAGAGACACAGACAGACCTAAAAATATGCCACAATATACTACGGGCCATGTTGCATTTCTGCTAGGACCTAAGTGTGAGAAATGAGTTTGCCCTGAAAAGGAGATGCACACACATATTAGTATACATATATAAAACACACAAACACACACTCCCATTATGTAGTTAAATAAACCAATATTGTCACAGCGGGTGATCCACCTTCATTCAATTTAACCCCCAATTACACTCACACAAGTTCACACACACACACATACACATAATTAGTTTCCATTAGTTCGTGCTCATTAAGAGGTGAGAGTGAGAAGTGCTGACAGTGCATGTGTGTATGTGTAAGCACTAATGAGGAACTATAGAACAGGTAAGATGAGAAAATATACTTATTCACAAAAACACACGCGTTCCTGGCCATCACACGATGAGTCCCTACTAGATTTGACATTTAAATTTGACATTTTCTCTAGAACTGTCAAACACAAGATTTGGGGTTTTCCTGTTGTCTTGTTAAGCAACAACAAAAGGTCGTTCCCATTTCGTACACTAATGCATTTTCATACAAGCATGAGGCATAGCACTATGTCAAAAATGCAAAAATTTAAAAATTCTGGCAAATAAATATAGTTTGTATCAGTCAGAAATTCCATTTTGTGTCAGTCAAAACATACAAAAACATACATCTGAGCGAGCTTTGATATTGGTTTTGCCAACGAATGACTAATAAACAGGTTTGGTTTTAATGACGAAGTGGTAACAGATCTTAAACTTGCTTGTAAGCAGACTGAATCTGAATCACTTGTTCTGAGTGAATCGTTCGGAGCCATTGCAGATATTGCAGCTGACTCCCACACTAAACTGTTTATCAGTTTCCAGTTCAGTGTGATTTTAATGAACCATTAACCATTCATTCAATATTTTTCATAACAGAGTTTTAAAGACATTGGAACCATTATCAACACAATATTTGACAATATTATTTTTTTCAAATAGACACAGCTATTCTTAATGCTAACAGTCTGGCATTTATATCAATAAAGATCACTTCAATGACAACATCAAGATGACAGATTCAGCAATTTGGCAGTCAAACAGATCATTTGGCTTTTAAATATATATAAAAATATTTGGCTACCTTTATTTTTATTATTATTATTTTTTCTGGAGCCCAGCAAAAACACAATGCTGGTTTTCCTTTCCATTTTAACATCACCATCACTTTAAGAAGAAAGTCTTTTCTTTCTTCTAGCTATCACTGATTTGACCAGTACTGGCTTTATAAAACTTTAGAGCGGCGGTATGGATCTGTGCTCAGAAAGAGTCGCAGGAGAGACTCCAGTGATGGAGAAAGGCAGGGCACTGCACTTGTGAATGGCCCTTTGTGGGCGTGTATGGGGGAGGGGTGATGTGTGTGGTTGCTAGGAGCTGCTATGATGTCATGCAGATTGAGATGTATGGCAGTAGGCAGAGTGCCAGTCTCCTTACGGTAGCGCCATGCCAACCTGTCACCGTGCCAACCGTGGAATAGCATCACACGGTGCTCCTCTACAGACAGACACACACACACACACACACACACACACACCCCATCCTGAGTCCAGCTCACACTCACTCCAGGCTAAAACACAACTCACATTCCAAACAGGCAGGGTAATCCCACCCTGTGTACTGTTAGCAAGAGGATGGATTTGCTATGAAGCATTTTTGCGGCCACATTCTGTTGTCACTACATCACTGCTGGATTTTAACTGGTCAGAACATTTGGGTCTTAATAGTTTCCTGCCCATGTGCAGAAGGGGGAAAAAAGAGGAAATTAGCTTTATGGATGGAATTAGACTCTTCATTTCTAGTCAGACTCATATTGAACTGAATTCCAAGAAGAGCAAAATCATTACAGAGAACAAAGCAGGTATTTCTAAAAGAATATACCATGAACACACAAATCCCCAATAGCCACACTGAGAGATTAACATGATTTAGATTTAAAACAAGGTGTAAACACACATTAGAAAAATGTGAAGGGGCTGGGGATTTACCATCTGCCTCTATATTTGTGTGTGTGTGTGTGTGTGTGTGTGTGTGTGTGTGAGAGAGAGAGAGAGAGAGAGACAAAGAATGAAATATTCAGTCTTGTCACAATAAATATAGTGTTGCCCCAGTTAGCATCTTTTATTGACTGACATTTAGTGTGGGTGTGCTTTTTTGGAGTGTGTGTATCAGCGTTTGTTCGTAGCTGTACACTCATTCTTTTGCCGTCATGGAGCCATCTCATGCCTGTCTCATATTTTATCAAACGAACACACACAAACATCTAGACTTGTACACAACACACACACACAATCCCTGTAATAAAAAAACACAACCAAAACACAGTATTATTACAGTATTTTGGGGGCAGTATTTTCAGCTTACAGCTTTGCAATAAAATGTTACAAATGGTGATATGCAAATCAACAGTAAAATATAAATATATAGTCTCATTAAATGGGCATTTTGAGTACATTTACGTGTAAGAAATTAAATTTAGTGTAAATAATGTATAAAATGGTTAAATATGAAATGGCTGTCAGTTGCCCTGTTCTGTAGATACTGACAACTAGTAACAAATATTAATTATTTTAATAATAAATAATAATATTTGCTTAATACTAAACACTGTTTAATTTAAAAGCAACTCAAAGTTATTCAAAGGAATTGCATACAAATAAAAAATGCACATATAAATACATATTAATTAAACATTAAAAGTTAAAATAATAATATAATGTGAAATAAGACCAGTAACAAGCAAAAATTTAAAGAAATTGAATGTGCTAAAATAAATTATGACCATTTCTTCTATTCTCTTGTCATTGTATGGAATTGTAACTGTTGCTAATAAAAATAAAAATAAATTTACTATGAAACAACTATGAAAATTCCTTATTCTAGTCTCTTAAGTCACTGTATGAAATTGTATTTATATTATTAATAATAATAATAATAATAGTAATAATAATTGAATACAGTAGCTTAAGAGACTTGGAAAATATAGTCATACTATGAACATTCCCTTTCCCCCGAATATTAAAGATTCTAACATCAAGGACTGAAGAACAGTTCAGTTTCAAAGCAAGCGTTGAATATTCAGCTGCATGGTTCAGGTTTTTGTACCATATTTTCGAATATGATCATGCAGCTGTTAAATCAACATGACAGGTCCTGATTGAGCTGAAGCTGTCCCATCACGACTCACAGAAAGAGAAAATCCAAAGCTCAGCGAACACACTTCAAATGTTCACAACCACAGCTGAGTCAGGCTTTCGAAACAACTATTTTTGACAACGGCAACATTTTTCGTTTCAGTCGGCAGAGTCTCTGACTGAGGAGTAACTGACACAAAGAGCCGAAGGAGCAGACACTTCGCTGAGTGAGTTCCCCACAACAGCCAACAGCTCCGGTCTGAGCCTCCAGGGGAAAGACCACTGTAGTCATAGAAAGATCACAAAAACAGCTTTTCGGCAGACAGACAAACGAGGTATAATGGAGCTGCGTTCTGTGTTTGAGCATGTGTGTTTGTCTGTGAGATTTGGGTCAGTGTTTATTCTAATGCATTCGACAAAACACAGAGTGCCAGTGGCAGGTCACTCCAGCACACACACACACACACAACTCATCAGATCAGGCACAGCTAGATTAGATCTTTTGCTTCCAGAAGCTCATCCAATCAGATTGCTGCACTGGTCCAGCAGTCACATAAAGGGCGACCTTTAAATCTGCAGGATGAGCAGCTCAATGGAAGTGAGTGTGTGTGTGTGTGTGTGTGTGTGTGTGTGTGTGTTTATGTGTGAGTGTGTGTGTTGTGAAAGAAAATTAAAATGCAATTATCATCCAGCCATACCCACTTCCCTGTAATTCTTCATCCACGTACAGACAGAAGAACTCAATGTAAATACCAAAAACGTAGATTTGTCTTCACTGCCAGCAAGGTTCAGAGCGAGTGTGTTTGTCATAATGGTGCCGTGTGTGTTTTAGGGGTGATTGTTTGTTCTACTTCAACAAAGCTTATATTTTTCCAGTAGAAATCCTTTAAAATGAACAACAAACTCATGAGGTTTGATGAAGGGAGGAATGAAACAAGAGGAGGCTCAGCCTGCTGTTCCTCTCTCTCTCTCTCTCTCTCTCTCTCTACATGGATCACTGGACTGATGGAATTCAACACTTCTATCATGTAACCACTCACTCCTTTCAGTTTTCTTTTTCCCCATTCTTCCTGTTTGTTTCATTATTCCTTTCCCGTTTATTTATTTCTTTTTTTCCCCTTCCATTGATTCTTTCTTTGCATTTCTTGGTTTTCTTCCTTCTTGCTTCTTTGTTATTTCCTGCCCTTCTTTCTTTTTCTTTCTCCCGTTTCTTTCCTCTTCGTTTTCTTCCTTTTTTTTCCTCGAGGTTCTTTCCATCCTTTTTTTCTTTCTTTATTTCTTCACTCCTTAATTGTGGTCCTTCTTTAGTAAACACTACCACCCATTCTCTCAAATTACCTTTAAGTGAAGAAAATGACCAGCACATTCTGTTACTGATCCTAGATAACTTTCTGTGTTCTCGCAAATTAGGCCATTTCAAAACAACAGCACAGACCGTTATGCCTATTATATTCAGACCATATTAAAAGCATTTCTAGATAAAGTGTTTTGGGATTAATGAAGCCGAGGGCAAAGCAGAGTATGTGTGTGTTCTCAACGGCAGTGATCCAGATCTCCCAGAATTCAACATGTACAGGAGCACGTTTCGTTCAGACCTGCTTGCCCTTGCCATACTTTAACCTGCGCATGTTAGGGAGAAAACAGACACGGTGCACAATGGGAATGTGATTAAATGTCAATTAGTCTCTGTTCTGATGTCTCTCTAGCACACACACAAGACAAACACTCATTATGTGCATTAGTTCCATGGGTAGTGTGACCCATCATGCATCACTGACCTTCACTGCCTACTGGGACATCCACATGGGCATCACTACAGCAACAGTGACCATTACTACAGCAACCACCTCCATACACAGTGATCGCCAGACAGAATGACACACACACAAACACACACACACAGCAGGAATCTTGCTCGGTGTGGTGCACCTGGTGCTCAACGTCCCATAAGACAAAGAAAGATGAACTCCCTGTCCTATAATGCATTCTATCTCTGTCTATTTCCTTCTCTCTCTTATTCGCTTGTGCCTCAAAGGGGAGAAAAAGTCGTTTAGCTGACTATGTCTTTTTGTACTAGTACTTGCCAAAGAGGTCAGATATACCACAAACACAGAAAATTCAGCCAATGTTTGTCTGCAATGCACAACAGGTTCGCAGTGTGTGTCTGTGTGTGTCTCAGTCTTGTGTATGAAGTATTCAGAAACAGTGTTTACAATAAGTGCTCACCATAATTTCATTATTCAGTTGACCTCACAGTTGCACGTCAGCAATGCCTATTCAGAGAAGGCATTCTTCACACAGGAAGCAGGATAGATATTATTATTCCAAACACAAGAATAACTAATGATAAGAGTAAAATGATGGAAAGTCTGCCAAACCTTGTGCTATTCCTGGCTGCGTGTAACACCCACCACTCTGCATATCCTTCAGAAGGTCCCAGTGTTAGAAACGAGCACCTGAAGTTCTGTAAAAATTGTAAGTAAAACAAAAAAAAACCACTATATTGGACTAAAAGCATCCCAGCAGCTTACAAAGGAGTCTTCAGCAAAATATAAATAAATAAATAATAAAAAAATGGAACAAATAAAAAAGAAGGTAATTTAATTACATGAAAAAAGCATTTAAAAAAATATTTAAAGTGAACCTCAAGAAAAGAAAATGGAAGAACTTGAAGAACTTTTCATTTTGCTTGTTTGCACATCTGTTTAGCTGTGCATTATTGATTGAGCACTGTGCGATGTCCAAACTGATTGCACTGTTTTTTACATATTCACTGTATTTTATGTCAAATCATTTTATATTTCTAAATGTTTTAAATTCATTTTAAATAAGTATTTAAAAAAATATTTTTCAAAGTATTTAAATTGCTTGTTTATTATTCTTCTTCATGATTTTTAGTTTCTTTTATGTAAAGCACTTTGAATTACCATTGTGTACAAATGTGCTACTTTATATAAATAAAGTTGCCTTGCCTTGTTGCTTTAAACACTGCAACAATGGAAAGAAATTAATCAAAGATTATTTTAAAGATTATAATCATTAAATGCTATCTGTTCATACTGTTTGATATTTGTTCATATAAAAATTTAGTCACTATCAAATTTGTTCATGCCAGTCCAAAAATACTAAAATAACTAAAAACACATAAAATAAAACAATACAATTAAACAATTTAACTGTGATAAACATAAGTTGACCCATATAAAATTATATTTACAAAAGGTTATATTTAAAATATACTTAATACTTTTGCTTGTAATAGTGGGTTAAACCTTTCAGAGAGCTGAAGATATATCAGGCTGAATGAATATTGGATTGCTATTCAATAGCTATTTGCAATTGGAGCTGAATTCTCCTCACATTACAAAGTGGCTTAAACCAACCGTTTGCTCTTAGTTTTTGTGGTAGTTTAAATCAGGCGTCTAACACACACATACACACACATCTCGATGTGATATTTGACCTCTCTCACCCCAGAGCGACCACAGTGAAATGAAGCCACTCATTTTCATACTTCAGCTGTGGCCTGAGAGACAGTTATGGTGAGAGGTTACACAAAGACCCACACACACACACACACACACACACACACACTCATCATTCTAGTGCAGCGGTTTGGTCTGAATTACTTTAAAGCTGGACTGTCTGAAATCAGAATCATATGTTGCTGACACAGCCTTAACACAAAAATACACATAAAACCGAACACATACTTGCTCACACACACACACACACACACACACACACACTCGACAGAAGACAAACTGACCCTAAACAACCCTTAATTTAGCCCTTTTTAACTCCCTTAATCCTGAAAACATTGCATAAACCATTAGAGCCTTTCTAGCAGCCACACACTCCTCCTCATTTGGTCATTACTTGCATTTCATGCAGTGATAATCACAAAATCTTGTGACTGCTCCCTATTTTTTTCCCCTTTCCATTCCTCCCTTTTTTCTCTTTCCATCATTTTTAGCGCTCCCTTGACTGTATGACGGTACTGTTTCCATTGTCATGCTTTTCAAATCAACTTCTCAAACACACATACACACACAGACACATCTTTTTTGACAATTTGATATCTTTCAGCGAGATGCGTTTACGGGGCTTACATTTTGATGAATGAATTAAATGGCTGGTGGATTGATTTCTAAATCAATAATAAAAAAAAAATGGCAATGGTTAGAGCTGATTACTGTCAAATTAAATTTCCCGACACAACTAAGTTGCGAAAATGTCGAAATCCTCTAGAAATGCTTCTGAAGCTGGTGACTGAATCAAAAGAGCTCACATCACTCTCATCCAACAGGTTCAGAATTAAACCTGCACTCACAACAATAACCAGGATCCTTTTCAAACCTCTACTGCTTCATGACTGCACGCAAGAGTGACATGATCAGCCCAATGTCTTTCTGGAACACATACTGGAATTAAGTCAGGTCATAAAAGACAGTGGATTCTCAGAATCTCTCTTCACAATTAGAAACAGACACAGAATCTGACCAAGCACAGACTAACTACCCAAAAATACCCAAACAGTAAAAACACACACACTTAACGAATGAATGACAGACATGTCAAAAGGACTGCATGTATATTTTTGTATTTATGTCTAAATTAATTTGATTACAAAAAGAACCTATAAAATAATAACTTTATATTTTTAAATCTTTTGGATGTTTTCCAAAAGAAATACAAACATCCTGGAAACAAAAATATGTAAAACTGGTTTGGCTTGTTGAAAAAAGGAAATTGTGAATCTAATTTTTTTCACATCAAGTCTAAGAATCCTAAAATACTATTTAAAAAAAAAAAAACAGCAAAGAACAATGCTAATAAACCATTTTTACAATGGTACATTAACATTAGTGTAACAGACATTACAGAATCTAAAAACAAAATTTTTGAGAATACTAGATATTTGAGAAGCATTTCTGTAAAATGTTAAGGGATTTTTTTTTTTTTTTAGGTTTACGTTTAAACTAATTTGGTTAGATTTATACCCGTGTTAGATTTATTTTGAAAAAATGCCAGGGAAATAAAATCAATGCAAGACATATCCTCTGAAAACAAGCATTATAACTACACATAATTTTGTTAATTTTTTTTGTCTAAAAGATGTAAAAAGAAAATTACAGGAAAACAAATCAAGAATGCTGATTAATATTAATTCTTTCAGTGAACAGCACATAATGTCTGGAGCACTTGAGCTAACTGTTGCAGCACAGCTCGACGGGAGAAGTTAACATGTACAGTATGTCTGGGAGGCAGAGACAGAGAGACGGAGAGCAGACCCGGCCTGGTTCAAAGAACCTCTGCAGACAGACTGGAGACCAATCGACAAATAGTTACACGGATAAAGGAATAGAGCGAGGAGATTTGAGTCACTGGATTGGCCTCTGGAGCCAGTGTGCTGAACCTCTGTAGGGACTACTTGAGTATCCTGGGACGTGTGCAGCCTTCTAGATGAACTACAACATGTCCTGAAAAATAGTCTGAATTAATATTATGTAAACTGAAATTAGCGATTAAATGGAGGGTACTGAAAACAGAAACAAAGGGCTTGTCCAAAAAAAAAAATGGATTTAAGGGGCCATTTTAGGGTCCGACATGGGTGGCACGACGACATGGTGAGTGTTGAGCTCAGCGGGAACAGGAAACAGTCAGCATCACAGAAATCAACATACTGAGGATACAGGAAAGGCACAGAGGTTGACAGAAAGAAACTCAACACCAAGCCGAACGAGGCAAATATAGTGACAGGAGAAACAGCAGATTCTTGTGGATGGATAAAAAGCACCTGGAGAGACTCTGTAGCAACTGAAAAAGCCTGACAGACATGCTCAAGGCGGGTGGGCAGAGGGTCTGTGTTATCTGCTCAGCCACAGTCAGGACAAGCTAAATGATAGCTATTCATTATCAAACCACACAACATTTCATTAGCATTGAGCGCTAACAAAGATATCAAAAATGTAATAATTAAAACACGCCATAAACATTAACCACAAGTAATGACGAGACAGACGAATTGGGTCAAAACATCTTGCTTACATTTAACACACACAAGGGGAGTTTTCTATTAAAAAGCATCTGTACTGATGCCAGACTACAATCAGTCCAGGGACTCGCTGTATGTAACCAATGTAAATGTGACATACCAATAGCGCACATTGTCGAAACGCTACTCAAGAGGCTTTTCTGAGGAGCGAACGGATGTGTGTGAAACTGTCAGGCTCTAAAGTCTCTCGCTGTGTTATTAACTCAAGATGACCAGACAGCAAAAACCACTGAACCCAGAACACAAACACATTTCGGCTAAATTATTTTAACCAGACTCATCCTGTTTACCAGAGCAAGATAAAGGGACTGGTTGCTAGGGAGTCTGTGTGCATGTGTGTGTGTGTGTGTGTGTGTGTGAGAGAGAAAGTGTTTTACTGGATCTAATAGCTGCCCTGCTGCTTGCTGGGGGTGGTTGTGGTGATGGGTCAGTAGAGGTGAAGTGGATTATGGGACATGTCTGGGCATCATGGCCAAGAGACCAAAAACTCAGTGAGGCACGACAACCAATGAGACATGCCTGACTGAAAGTGTCTCTCCCTCCCTCCCTCCCACCATCCTTGGGGAGAGAGAACGGGGTAAAGGGGATACACTGAGCCGTAGAGAAAAGGAGACAGATAAGAGCGTGTTTTTTATTAGCCATGCTGTCCCCTGTTGTTTTTGTCTCGATAGCATGCATTTATGCTGAACGTGTTAGAAATCTTTAATTCTGAAAGAATGATTAATCAGAGCTTCAGTACAACTGTTGCATGCTGTTTGTGGCTGGAAAATCATCCCTCACTGAAAACCTCTTTCACAAAAGCTTGACTGTGCCATTTACAGATCTACACAAACATATTACCATCACTATGGAAGCCTCTTCCTGCCTTTCTGACTTTATTTGTCTTAACTGTGGCTTTATTTCTCGTAAATGCGACTTCATTTCCCACAAATTGCAACTTTGTGTTACAATGTGACTTTATTATTTTAAACATTATCTCTCATTTTAAGCATTATTCCTATTACCTGGTAAATCTTTTACTCAAAGGCAAAAACTGGCTTCCATCTCTCTCTCTCTCTCTCTCTCTCTCCCTCTCTCTCTCCCTCTCTCTCTCACACACACACACACACCCACACACAAACTTTCTATTGATAATGATGTTTTATATTCCTTAACCATACCCCAAATCATCACATAGTCTGTGGTTTAAATTAAAAAACAATGAGGAACTTTGGCTGTTCCCCTTAAAGTCATTTCTGGTTTTACAATTTCTTTCAGGACATTTGGACCACATAATACAGGCAAAACCTAACCCAAACACACATTTAGCAAGCTATCTAAATGGAACTTCTCATGAACTTCTATTGTCTTAAAAAATAAACTTTTTCTGACTATACTAGTTTAACGCTAATTTGTATAGTAGAACTTTAAGGATATTTAGTAGTAAATCAAATATGTTAAATTGTATGTTCAGGAGTACAACAGGTTGTCACTGGGGCGGTACCCTCAACAGGATCTCTTTGTAACTTATTTAATTTATTTAACCCTAAAACCTTATATACTGCTTCAAGGCCTTTCCACACTGAGCGAAAAAGCAAAACGAATATCGGATACAATGTCGCACTGGAATAAGACAATAGATTTCTATGGATGCTTCCACATAGACCTCGAGCATTCGCACACTGAAAATACAAATGTATTTTCCCGAATCAGTCTGACGAATCTTTTCAGTTTCGCAAAGCAAAAACACGGGCCGTCCAATAAAGTTTAAAGTGGGTAAGCAAATATATAAATAATGGCATACATTTTTAAGTCTAACTTGATGCTAAATGTACTTCTAATTATATATATTAAAAAAGATTATAAATTGTTTATATTTTAAATTGTTTCTGGTGTAGAAACTTGTATCTTAATTTAATGCTGTTACTTACGTGTCGGATGATGTTAAATCATCAAGATACATATCTAAGGAAAACTGCATTGTTGTTCGTGCCACCAAGCGCGCAGCAAGGAGAAAAAGCAAGGTGAACAGAAGGCGAACAATCGTTTCGCATTAGATGTGAAAGCAACGTTCGTCTGCGATTCGCCTTGCTTTTTCGCATCGTGCTCAGTGTGCAAAGGCCTTTATGGTAGATACTGCAATCTTACAATTCAAAGTACTGAAATTTTTCCAAATATGTTATAATAGTGAAAAATGTGTTCCCAAAAGAAGTTGTTAGACAGATACAAGAAAAGCTGGAGTTACTTACAGGTGATGTAATAGTTTGCCATGCGTTTGAATTCAAGTCCCATGTAGTTTGGACTGAACTCCTGGAACTTGATGGTGAATTTGATGTCTTTCTCTGGTTTGTTGCAGTTCACCAGCACATTGGGGTCCAGTATGGTGCTGCAGGATTCTGCCTGCTCTTTCTTCACCAGGTAGAGTTTATAAAACTCATACGGTCTTCCCATATCCCCTTTGGGGCAGATAATGTCCAGTTTGTCACCGATTTCCGGGTAGATCACCAAGCCCTTCCCAGACACAAACCTGCAATACAAAGCACACAAAGTTACAATAAATCACGAACACATTTATACAATCCTCTCTGATGCTGATTCTTGGTAGAATCTGCATCTCTGTGGACCCCGCGATCGTGAGAGGAAAAACATAGGGTTCAAATAGCCCTCCAGACTGCCAAGATCCTCCACAAAATGCTCCAGAGGGACTATCGCCGTTCCTTTTTTCTTTTAATAACACATTTCAAAATATGAATCAATTTCCAAATATTAAAGAAAGAAAGCAACAGAAGAGCAGAGTCAGAAATGAGCTGGACGGAGATGGAGCTGTATCTGCTCACTATGATTTATTGGACAGGGAATTCGAAGCATCTCGTTTAATTTATTGGAGTTTTATAATTTATTGTTCATGTGTTGATCCACACTCCTCACACAGTCAGGGAGTATATGATTCATTCTCAGACTTTAGAAAGTTTGCGCGCACACATCAATATGTGTCTGTAAGGAGAGATGATTGCAACACAGTCCTTTACACATTTTACTGCTAACCGCACACAAAGGAACAAATACAAACATGCAGACACAGACATGCCCTAAAACTACATAGACATAAACACATACACGAAAATCCCCTAGATCTACAAACAACATATAAACAGACAAAAAGACACACACACCCGTTAATCAAAAAGACATGAACTCATACTAAATAATGCCAAGTAAATATACAAAGCCTTTAAATAAAAAACACATCAGTGGAGTGCAGGAGAACTTGCATTTCCCTGATATATGGTCCTGATCAAACTCAAATATTGTCTCTTGTATAATGTAATTCTGCTGGTTATTTCTGCTCTCATGCACACGCTCCTCGCTGCAGGCTGTTCGCTGGTTTAACACACATAAGAGCTTATAAAACATCTTCACAGATGGATTAACAACAAAAAGCTTTTACTGGGGCACATACTTTTGTCTATTTGACAAAACATGCTGTAAGTGCGTTCACGGGGATATGTCTGTGTCTGGGGCGTGTACAGGATTGTGAAATCTAATTAGGACTGAGTGATTACAGCTAACGAGAAACACAATTATGTTCTCAATGAGAAGAAGGGAAACAATGAGAACAGATAGACTCATATAAACAAGGACACACACACACACACACACTGCAGTTATGATAGCTTACAGTTCTCTCATTGAAAATAGAAGAAAGGAAATGCATCAACAACTAAAAAAAAAAAAAGTTAATTAAGTACAAACCAAAGCAAACACTAAGTGGCATGTAAATTCAGGAATTTCAGAAAAGCGATTAACATGTCAGTGGAGATGCACAATGTATCTGTACCACATCAGTTATCGACCAACACTAGAGATATTTTAATTTACAGGTAAAGTTTATATTGCACAGACAATTGCAAATGTTTTAGGTCAGCATGTTTTTTTTTTTTTTTTTTTTACAGAAAAAAAGAAAGTACTGAACAATTTAGTAATTTACTAAAAGAAATTAATATTTCCATTCAACAAGGGTGCATTAAGTTGATCAACAGTGACAGACATATACAATGTTACAAAAGATTTCGGTTTCAAATAAATGCTTTTTAAAATGTATATTTATCAAAGAATGTTACTTTTACATTTTAAATTACATTATTACTCTTTTTACTGTATTTCTGTCAAATATACGAAAAATTTGGGGGAAATTTTTGTTTTCTGTCAGGTAAATTGAAAATAAAAAAAAACCCATGAAAAAAGATTTTCTTTTTATATTCTTTCTATTATTATAGATGTAGTGAACCATGCCAGAAAGACTGAACTTGACACCAAACTGAGTTTAACAAGACACAATAATGATCATCTGGACTGAGTGACATATTAAATCATGACACAGATACGAATGTTTATCATATTGTGAGGTATCAGGTGATACCCAGCTCAGAGATGAACGATTTTAATGTTGTAGCACTTCATAAAAGCAGATATCTGAGGCATCGATGTGCAGAACTAGAGAATCTCTGTGTGTGTGTGCGTTAGAGAATAAGAGATTTGCATGACTTAAGGAGTTTTTGCAGGGTTAAACTCTTTGTATGACATTTGCCTCCTCTGTCTGCGGCCTCTTCTCTGTTCTTTTCCATTCCTTTCTTTTATACTTCTGTTTCTAGATCTCTTTTTATCCCTCTCTTTTTTTTCCCCATCAATGAAGATGTCAAACTCGTGCCCTTCCTCTGACGGCCGGCTATGACTGAACAAATCAGAAACAGAAAGATAAAGCGAGCGAGGAGGAGGAAGAATCTGACCTCCTCAACTCTGAAGAAAAGACTTCATCACTTCCTGTCAAATCAGCAGCTGCTGCAGACAGAGAATTTCAGAAGCAGGACCTGAGAGGGATTGTTTACGAATGTGTGTGTGTGTTGGAAGCTCAAAGAGGTTCAATAACAGGCAGTGCACTCCCTAAAACACACAGGGCTGATTCTGAGAAGATCTCACCAGCAAATTTGGAAACATTTAGTCAACCAATTCCTGTAGTAAAGGAGTTATTATTATTATTGAGGAAATGTACTCTTAAGTGTTTTACTCTGTGTGATTAATTAATGTAAATATAAAAAATAAATATATTAAAACTAAATATTCAAGGAACATAGTCAGAAGAATAACAAAATTCTAGAGCGACAAAGATAATAAACAAACACCATAAAAAGTTAAAAAGTGAATTAAATCAGCAGCACATTAGAGAGTGGGGGAGATGTCTTAATTCAAATTGTAAATGTAATTATCTACACACAGACACACACACATACACACACACACTTCAGATTCGGTGCACTGTGTGAAACAGAGTTAGACCCACATGCTTGCATGCACACACACACACACACACACACACTCAATAAGAGGCCTCCTCGCTTTTTAAACAAGTGAACACGGGATTAGACCAGGACTGAATGGCACCAATTAAATACTGAATACAGCAGCCATGCAAATCAGCCTCATTCAAGAGGGGGAGAGAGAGAGAGAGAGAGAGAGAGAGAGAGAGGGACATAGACACAGACACCTCTTAACACACAAGCGACTACATTCTGAGAAGGGGCTGTAATCACATCTTGGCAATCTGACCTCCACAATGGATCAACAACGGCGGCTCATATACACAATACACATACCTTATATTTAAAGTTTAAAGTCTGGAAAGTTATGTTTTATTTTTGGTGTGTATTAACATATCCGAGTGTAAAATGTAGTGACCTATCTCTCATTATAGAGACGCACACACACACTCAGCGTGGAGATGCCGGGTGTATGTATAGAGTGTGGTGGTCATGTGATTGTCCACTCTCAAGGCAGAGCTCCTACAAGTGGCTCTTTGTCTGCGAGAGAGAGAGAAAGAGAGATAGAGCGCGCGACAGCTTACACATATCCCACTCACAATAACAACTGCACACAAACTCACACACTCAAAAAACACAGAGCCTTGGGCATCTTGTTGAGAATGAGAGAAATGAGTGAATGGAGTCTAAGAGAGAGCCCCCCCCCCCAATCCTCATTAATTCTCTCATACACACACACATACACACACACACACACACACACACTCTGGATAAACTTATTGAATTTTTAGATTGAGAAAATACATGTTCTTTTTTTTTTTTTCAATTTGAAGTTATGTCAGATTTAGCTCACTTTTGGGGACAAATTAGTCCTAAAATATAGCTAAACCAAAACCTACCACCAAAAAAGAAAAAAAGATAAATTTGACTTTTACTGATTTGTTTTTAGAAAGTCTTTACTTAATTTAACACAGCTAAAAGTTCAACTGAAAGTTAATTTCTTGCAAGAAATCCTAATCTAAATACATATGTGAATCCTTTTATATCCTAATCTGATAGAAACACAATGCTAGCAAAGGGGATTTCTGGGATTTTAGTCAACAGGCAATCATGCACCAGGTTTTATCAGAGTCTGCCTTGGAGGAATATGCTAACACTCCATCACACAATCAGACAAAAGTACATTCTTTCACTGGATTTGTTTCCTGCTCTCCTCTTCAATGTCTTTAGCTGCTGTTTTCCGCTCATATTACTTTCACCAGTTCAAAGAGCCTAGAGGTTAGAGGTCAAGCTAAACTTCCCTACTGAACTGTGAAGATCTGCAGATACATCATGTGAACAGACAGAATTCACAAGAACTCTTCCACTTCACTGTTTATGGGTGTCATAACATTTCCATTCGCCCATTGCCTTGATGTTATGGGTGGAAATCACCGGGGAGCCCGCAAAAGAATAACAAAACTATTTTTAGTTTGCAATGTAGTGTATTCTGCATTCATGTAGTTTTGATGATGATACACTTGAAATATTGTGACTATACGAGTTTCTTGTGACATCTGATAGTTTCCCATCAGGCTTACAGGAGGACATCTGTATGACAGGACAGGTCTTCCTGTAGTGCCAGAAGATCTCTTAGATCTGTTCAGCTCTGAAACAACTTGAGCCAATGTAGAGTTTCTTACCTCCAAATTCACATGAGAGAAAATACAATTCATTGTACAATTATACCAACTTTACAGAAACTGTTCAATTTGCTACATACCGAATAATAATAATATGTAGCTGTTAAATATTATGAAAAACAAGTATTGCTGTGCTATACTGTATTACTCAATGGGTAAATAACTACAAGCCAGAACACTACACATTTTACAAGAGCATTTTAATTAATTATATATGTGTTAAATAAAATTATTGTGTGGATGGCAACAACCAGGTTTCAAAAAATAACAACTGAATACTAATAACACGAATATAACAGCAAAAGAGTACTGATTTAATTAATAACAGTATTCATAACCAACTTTAAGAGTCTTCACCTGAGCTCCTAATGCAATGGCACACTGGTAACAGTTGCTATGGTAGACAGTATATACATTTAGGGTGTAAAGGGGGGAAACCGCAGCCAGAAATGCTCATATTTACTCTGTCTCTTCTCTCTCTGTCAAAGTCTGTCTCTCTCTTTCACACACACACACACATACTCACACACACATTGTGTTTGTCTGAGTGTGAGATGAAAGATATGAATTCTTCCAGAGCTCCTCCAGGATAACACCGTTAAACATACACACACACACCGAGTATAATATCCAAGCTCTTAATGTGTGTATGCGTGTGTGTGTGTGTGTGTGCGAGTCACAGGTCACAGTGATGCAGAAACAGTTTCAGTGTCTGTGTGTGTTTCTTTCTCACCGAATCTCACATTACAGAGCAATTAAAGCAAATGCAAACACACACACACACACACACACACACAAACAGGTTATACTTGGCTGACAGCTCACTCTGAATTGCCTGGGAGGAAACAGCAGAAGAAATCAAACACACACACACACACACACACAGGGAAGAAATTGTCATTTTTCTAATAGCAATGTCAACACATATGAAGTTATCTGTGACTTGATTGATATTTATACCTATGAGAAATGTAATAGGAGTGATAGAGAGACTCTTGGGAACCAAAACCTATAAGAGAAGAATGACAAGTTGTCATTAGACACTAAACAACTCCATCATCACACTAAGTGTGTGTGTGTGTGTGTGTGTGTGTGTGTGTGTTTCAGCATGTCTGTCATGGTAATGTGGACTAGAATAAGTGTATGCACCTTCTTCTTGCCTAATTTTACACAGAAACTTAACACCTTACATGTCGGTTTCACTATATTAGTGAGGACTTTTCAAACTTATTTAGCTGTATTTTGCTGTATCAATCAACACTGTATGTTTAATTGTGAAAGCTAATTTCCTCTATTTTTATATGGAGTTTTTTTAAGGTCCACAAAGTTCAAATCTTTAAGAATAAAATCATTTATTAGCACTGTTAAATGTAATATTTGCCCCCAATATTGTCAATCAATATTGTCCTTTTATCAGTTATTGCATTGGTCATAATATAAAAATACATTATTCATTTAGAAGTATCAGACAGAATTATAATACTTTGTGGTGATATTTGCCAAACTCAATTTACTGTCGATGTCAGCAGATTTAAAGGAAAACATGATTTCTGAGTCCACTTTTCAACAGGTTTCACTGCATTTTCAAAATATAGGCCTCACAAGCACAGCTAAACCTGTTAACACACACAGATGAACAAACTCTCTTGTTTGCTTATGTTTTATGAATTCGCCGTGTGTATGTGTGTGCATCGAGTGTGTTTTCAGCATTGTTTTATAATTCGATTTTCCATTTGTTCTGTCCAGCTGCAGGCAGAGATCCCTGTCTCACCAATAATGGCTCTAAACTCCTTCTCCCCTCCATTTTAAATAATAATGAGCCTTTAAAATGGCTGATTCAGACGTTTCCCCAAAAGCAGCTTTCCACAGCTCCAAGACCAGTAAACAGCTTTCAGCCTGATCTATCTGTGGGCGTCCTGAGCCTGATATTTGTGTGTTTTCAACCAAACCTAAGATCAGTGATCTCCCGGTGTGCGTTCAGGAGTACGTTTTCGAATGGCAGCTAACCCTAAGCAACTTAAAACCGTTGCGTGAGAGATCTGCTCTCAGGTCAGCCGGAGCTAATAAAGGTTATTGTGATTAGAAACTGCATGCAGAGAGCACTGAGCTCAGATCAGCTGGAGATGAAAGCAGGCTGGAGACTTCAGCTTCTCTGATGCTTTACAGCAGCATTTAGCTGACTGAAAGCGTGACCATTTCTCCGGACACACACACACACACACACACACACACATACACACACGCAGGCAAGGAATGATGGGTTTAGTGAGCATGATGGTCTGAGCTGTCGACTGGAAAGTGGATAAAAAGGACGGAGGAGCTTTGAACTCTAAAAGGGTGTGACTAATGGCCCGCTCTATGTGTGTGTATGAGTATATAACAGAATTAAACAGGCTGCTAAACTTGCAGTGACTCTTTGTTTTCATTTGTTTGTATATATATATATATATATATATATATATATATATATATATATATATATATATATATATATATATATATATATATATATATATATATATATATATATATATATATATATATATATATATATATATACACACATATATATATATACACATATATATATACACATATATATATATATATATATATATATATATATATATATATATCCATAATATGCTAGTGTGTACTGTCTCACAAAGTCAAAAGGTAAAGCAAACATGAGAGTGTGAATGTACACACAGAGAAGTGAAGGAACCAACAGATCGCAAACTTCTCCTTACAGAACGCTAATCATTTCCCACCTCACACCCTTGTGTTTGTTGTGTGTGTGACATACTCAAGTCACTTTGCAGGGAAGGTTGCAGCTGTTTTACAAAGGGAAGAGTGTATGTGTGTCGTTACGGAGAGACACATTAGGGTCAGATCTTAATCGTGATGATACAGTGCTCTATCCCCTCTTTAAAAAGAAGGACAGAGAAACTGATGTTTAACATCTCGGGTTTGTTTTTGGACATTTTTGAGTCTAGGAATTTGCATAATGGCTGATCATAAGAAGGATAGGGGAAACTGCCGTGAGCCAGGAATCCAGCCCAACTGTAATGATACATACAAGCATCCACCCTGAACCACAGCACTAGTGACTTCTATCCTGCAGCTGACTCTATCCTATCTGACTCTTGTCACATTCTAAGCAAACTTAATGTATTATTATGTATTTGTATAAGGTAGGCTAAAATAAAATACTACTTCAAATAGTCAGGAAAAATAAATGTGCAGCTGCAATAATTTGATCCCCCCATAATCATCATGAAAGTGCATGTGATTCGTGCACTATATTTCACACAACGGCTTTGTGGCAGGGACAAAGGGAAAAAGACAAATTATTGGTTCTCAAATCTCATTCGAAAAGATACCTTCAAAAAAACTTGGTGTGTCTTCAGGCAGGACATTTTGAATGGTTAACTGTGTGAAAGATATTTAAGTGCTTTGGTGGAGGGGAGATTTTTCAAGGAAAACGGACTTAAATTTCCTCAAACAATGCTATCATATTGCTTCAGAAGACATGAGTAAAAAGGACTACTTTCCTTGAATTGTTCTTTTGCCCCTACTGGAGCCAGACAGTAAGAATCTGTAAAAAATCAATAAGAAGTTTGCAGTTTGGACATTCTAGGATACAAAAACATAATGTGTTCAACAGAAGACTTAAAATCTTATAAGTTTGGAATGACATGGAGGTGAGTAAATGATGTCTGAATTTTCACAGTAACTCTAGAAGTTAAGGCCTTGGGTAAAGTAATCAAATCCTCTCAAAATGAGTTGAAAAGATGCAATAGTGTCATTTTGTGGTACAAGATAAATACAGGACAAAGAAGAAAGTATAGTCCCTGATAGCACATCCCGGAGACGTCTATTTGACATTTACATCTGTACATCTGTATTTTCATCTGCAATATTAGCAGAGGGTGCTTCCTATCAATTATTAGGTGTCTTTAAGGTGTTTATGATTTAGTATGTTTGTAAAACTGACGTCTAAAAGATGTCTATCAGATGTTTGTACACAACAGATACTTTCCAGATGAAGCGATCTTTAACAGACACCTTGCAGATGTACGTGTGCTTTTTGGGGTGGGACTGTTTACAAAACTTTTTGGCTGTTTACAAAAAAAAAAAACACTGCGGTGCTATCATGATATAACAATGTTATCAGATGGCATTACTTTGAAACTCTGATTTATATCAGCGCAGTGAATGTTTAGCCATGGAAGCCACCTTAAAGAGATTCAACCAAAACTACAAATTCTGTCATCATTTACTCAACCTCGTGTTATTAGAGTTTGGTTACTGTTCAATTACTGACTTCTAGACTCTAGAAAAAAGAAAGAAAAAAAATCTTAAATATATTTTACGTTTCGCAGAAGAAAGAATGTCATTCAAGCTTGTAATGACATGAGGGGGAGTATATGATGACAAAAAAAATGTATTTTGGCATCAACTGTCCGTTTAAAGAATTAGCAGACGTTACTGAGATCCCCCAAAAAGCCTGTGTTTACATGTCTACCTAGTTATCTAAACATGTGCATGGCGGCACAGACTTCTACTATTTATAAATAAAGCCAATTATAATTACAGCAGTCTAACCATAACCCAAACCCCTAACAGAGACATGTTAGCCTTTTTACAGTTACAAAAATTTTGTTACATAACATACATTACAGTCACATAAGTAATTACTTAGTTATGAATGATTTTGACCTCTGAGGATTTACTGGGCCTACCCCAAAGGAGGCTTTGTCAAAATTTTGCTAACTTCTGGGGACAATTTTGTCCCCAAAGAACAACTAAGAAAACAACCCACCCACCCCCCAGCAGCTGCCACTGTTCCTCTTCCGTCGTGTGCTCCAACAGAGCCTCCAACTACAAACATTACCGTCCTTAAAACAACACGGGCGCTGGGCTCGGAGCGCGTCTGTGCGTGTGAGAGCCGTTGGAGGAGGCTGTGAGAGCCCAGCGGTCATGCTTGGTCAGGGACAGACAATGTGCGTTTGTTACTTAAGCACTGTTGTTAATGAAGCCCTCCCCATGCGTGCACGCACACACACATGGATGTACAATAAAAATTTGGTTCCATGCCAACTCCTCTCACTTTCTCTCTCTGTGTTATATAACGACTTTAACGGTTTTAAGTTGCAAACTGAATCCCCATTAAAATGTACATACTTTATGGACATCACATAGTAAGGCTCAGGATATAACATTTATAGATCACAACTCACACACACACACACGCTGACAAACATCCACAACACCGTGAAATGCTATCAACATTGGAACAAAAGCCACATCACACAAACTTCAGAGAGGAACAGGTCTGTTGTGGAAATGCCTGGCTGAGACAGAGGGAAGTGTGTTTGTGTGTGAGTCTGCATGAGTCCGCTCTTGCTGTTCAACATATTGAAACTCTGACAGAGTTAATCTCCTCACTGTCAACTCCTATTATAACACCACTGAACATGACATACACACACACTTACTCATGCATACACAAAACACGCAGACACACTCGTAAATGCACACAGACACATGACCGAAAGTGACACTGCTGTGGATGACTGAATATATGCCTAAACATGTCCTAAATGCTGCCGAACAGTTACACAGGCATATGTGGAAATCCGTAACTTTGATCGCAGTTGAGACCGACATGATCCCTGTGCAGGCCAAAGGCCGTTAATGTCTTTTCTTGTCATCATAATAAGATTCTTCAGTCCCAAAAAACAGCTTTTGGAAATTTCTACATTCACGAGACGCAGCAAATCAGAGCATGTTTTTGCAACAGGTTGGAGCCTCTCAGAGGGATGCAGGTTTAAGTCTGGCCTCCATAAATAGGTCTATTTTACACTTTCCTGTAATTCTGTTTTACTCCTTTATTATTTTTTAATAATCCAATGCCAACTGCTTGAAAATTCTGTCCTTTTTACTAAAACTCAAATAAATTCTCTATATGAAACTATATGAATTTCTTTCATCTGTGGAACATTAACCATATTTTGTGGAGTTTTGTCAGTGGGATTCAAAACAACACTTTTTTATGGAATACCCTCAACAGAAATAAAATAAAATTTTCAGACAATTTGTGTTGGATTTTAATTTTTACATTTTACATTTTTGGAAAAAAGTGTTCATGAGCTGAACAGGATATTTTACTGCTTTTTTTAGACGGCTATGTCTGCACATAGAAGTTGCTGAACAAGGCTAATTGTGCACCAGAAAGTGTTGGGTAAATGAACAAACGTGTAGGCTTAAATACACACTCACACACACACACATACGTAAAACACTTCAGTAGCATTTTTGAGCTAATGAGAGACAGATTTCCAATTAGCTCCTCATCTCCTCCCTTAGCACTGGATAATGGCCAAAACACACGGGCACATTCATACATATATCATGGACTCCCTCTTACTTTGTTCTTAAATAATCCAAAAAGCCAAAAGAAATGTTGTTCATTTGCAGTCGTTTATCAGAAAATTGTTTCTTAACAGCTAGAGTGTTTTCTTGATAAGAGTGGCTGCCAAGAATTTGAATGTAGTAAAATTATATTAATTTGTAACTAGAAGAATTTAATGACGTACGCTGGGAAGGAAAGCGAGTCCTCATTTTGTTGTTTGTGTGTGTTTGATTAGCTGTATAGTATGAGATACATTAAGGGAATAAGATATAACCTGAAATCTCTTGCCTCAATGTGATAATTGTCCCAATGATTAGCTACTTTATTCTCTCTGTCTGTCGCTCTCTCTCTCTATTCCCAGCAGATCCCACTTCTCTTTTCTTCCCTCAAGGCAGACGAAGGGAGGGGAGGGGTGTCGCTTTTTACATTTTCTCAGTCCAAATTATAGCTGTGAACTATGCAGAGAGGAACAGAATTATACATCTGAAACCAGCGGTAAGTCTGTGCGTGAGCGCGTATGTGTAGTTGTGTCTAGAAGTAATTAAATTTACATAATTGTGTCAACAGAATAAATCATTGAAGCTCTTGTTCCACCAAATGTTTCTTCAAGAGAAAACGCAGGGGTAGCTTCGGCATTGAGTCAATTTAGCGTTTTGCTGATATAAATATCAGACTGCTGAGGGGTGGAGAACGCAGCCGGAGTTTTTCTAATTTTACACTCCTTCAATTATATTTTGCATTCAGTCTGAGAGAAGTCTGACCTAAAACACAAATGGCACATTATTATGGGTAAGAGAGCCGTGTGTGTGTGTGTGTGTGTGTACGATGGCCTCACTGGTAAGAGGTTTAAAGTGTGACTTGGACTTAAGGGTGGTGGATGCTCCCATATGTCCGTTTGCAGGGATAGAGCGCAAAGAGTATGTTTGCCCGAGGCCCATATGTCTTTATGAGAGTGCTTAGGATTATATTTGCGTTCAACTACCAATTCATCTGAGTACATCGAGTTAACTGCTCTGTTTTACTGAGGCTGAGATATGCGGACGTGCCTCTCGTTTCATTCAAAAACGTTCACTAACAAACGATTCTGATATTATTTCACTTGACTTCATGCGCTGTTTCAAATTCTCTTCCTCTCAATCTTTAGTGAGGGTCTCTGAACCTTTGACCGAGCAACACACACATGCTCGTGCACAGGTGCATACACACACACACACAAAGTCTGTGAGTAAATAAACATTTAGTACATAAAACAACATGCAGCAACTGTGGTGAAACAGAGCAGGCCCGTTTGAGCATCTGCTGTGCCGTGGAGCTCAAAGCTGTTTGAATGAGTAAAACAATCCACACACAGAGGGGCTCCAGCAACTGATCTGAAATCTTCTCGCAGGACCAGAAGGTTTTTAAGATCTCTCTAACGGGTTTAACTCCTACATACAATTACAAATGTATAGGCCTATTATTAAAATAATAATAATAATAATACTAAACTCCAAACATGAATTTTACATATTTTTAATCTTGGCCCAAGTGCTTTGTATGTAAGAAAATTATTATTTTTCAACATGCATAAAAGCATTAAGTTGCAAGTTATAAATAAATGGGAAAAATATTTATTTAAATGGGCTGCATTAAATACATTTTAGTAAAACTTTAATAAGTTAAATAACTTTAAAAAAAGTCCATTAAAACTTAGTACAGTGCTTAAAAAGATATCAATATAATTGGTTTATACATCTTTCATCAAATTTCTAAGTTTCTGAGTGTATATTAACTAAATATCAGTTAAGCATTCTATAATGTAATAATGTTTAACTATATTAAAGTTGTTAAGTGTTACACAATTTCTAGACAGCTATTTTATTTTCCCCTTCTTTCGTTCCTTACTCAGTTTATGCATGCAAACAATAAAAATGAAAAAAAGAAAAATAAATAGTAAACGTATGTTCATTTGTAATTTACAGTGCGGTTTTAGTTTTAAAAGCACAATTTATGTTTTCGCTTCGCCCCTTGGGTTCTCACATGCTAAAGTTTTCAAGTTATTTTACAAGGCCATATTGCTCATCTTTTATGAGGCCAACCAAGAGACTCCTCAATTAAAATATTCTCCCAAAGATAAAAAACATGTGCACTATTTCTGTCTCCCATGTGTACGGTCATAACTCAGCGACTGAGTCTCAAAACCCTTTGAGCTGCAAACCAAGATGAGCTTATGATGCCCAAAATGCTGTCTATATGACCACCCCATCCCAAACCCCAAAAAAAGCTGTCTAGCTGATAGGAAGCTCATTATGTTTTGAGAGACAAATAAATGCTCCAAACTAAATTCAAAATAACAAATCATTATGTTAGTCAACTAACAAAACAATATAAAATCCACTTTTGGTTACGACATACATTGAGTTAAAAAAAAAGTAAATCATGACTTCTTTTACGAATGCAGACTTAAACAATAAGCTTTCTTTAGTAGCCTATGTTGAGTCGAGCTTCAGTGGCGTCTCGAGCCATTATTCAGGTCAAGTAAACATGCTGGACTCTCCCTTGAACGTTTTATGAGCAGCAATCAGGGAGATTTTATGAGCTTCTAGGAAAAAACTGCTTAATAACCTATTAGCTCTCTCGACATAACTCTGATTTGATCAATATGATATTCGCAAAGAGCCACCGGGCCGACGGGATCCCGCAGGCCGGTGGCGGAGAGTCAGATCGCCTCTCAAGGGAAAACAAGAAAAGCTGGACACGCCGAGAGACAGAGTGAGCTTCGTGCTAAAAACATAGTGCAACAGTAGCAGATCTGCCTATTTCTAATTTTTTAAGTATGTTACGGAGAAATTAGGGCCGCGTCAAGGCCACACGTCAGATTTATGAAGCCGAATGCGCAGCAGCCAAGAGATTCTTAAAAATTACGATATTTCCCATAAACATTTAACGAAGTTGTACTAGCAGTAGAGTTCCCGAATCCCCGCTCAACAAGGGGTTTTGAGTTGATGAGAAGCGGCGGTGGAGTAACGTTATGACAGCTGTGCGTTAGATCCCCGAGAGCGCGCGCGCTTGCACGGTCACTTCAGCCTCGAGCTCAACGAGAGCTTCATGTCATCATGACGGAGAACGAGTCGAGATACGAGTAGCGGAGATATTCAAACCGGACTGCTCAAACTGTATGTCTATTTCATAAAGAAATTATAAGTCAAACTATTAATACGAGACTGTAGGAACACGTCACGCTCTTTCTAGGGGATTTTATTAAACACGCGCTCGTGCACTTACTTGGGATTTTGTGAATTCCACACGACAGACTCCAGTGATTTGGCTGCGGGTAACGTGTATCTGCACATGACTGTCAGAATCCAGAGGTAATATTTCCACGAACAGTCACTTCCAGCCATCTTCCACGCTTCTCGGAGAGACACAAGCCAGCCAGAAGATAAGATCCTATCGATCGACTGTACTCCAGGTTACCGAAGCACATGCAACAGACTCAGTTATGCGTCCAGGCGGAGGGGCTCCATGGCTCAACTTCCAAATCCAATGTTTCTAGTGTTGCCTTGGAGGAAAAAAAGGTGTCGCACAACGTTGCACAGGAGGCTTCTCCTACAACGTTTCTCTGTTACAGAAATCGATGCTACCTTTCACTTAGGTAAACGGTAGCGCGTGACTGTTTTATTGTACTCATCTATTAATTGAGCTAGTAGCCTTACAAAAGGTCAAATCACGCCAGATAGGAGGTAAGTGACACGCACACAGGTATAAGGACCATCGATCCCGTGTTGGGGTTCAGGTTGGTGCACAAATCCGGTCCTATCATGTGTCTGATTTAAAATAGACTCCTTTCGCTTTTTATCCCAAATCATAGAGATGCGCTTTAAATATGCAACAGTTTTGTCCGAGATTTATCGACCTATATCCATGTTCAAAGTGTCCTGGAACAAAGCTTAACTGTCAGTCACAGGACTGCCAAAAATGTCTGTCCAGTTCCATTAGGATTTTCCTGCAAAAAGAACCACGAAAAGTAAACTCCCGAGTTTGTCTGCTTCTCACATTGTATGATCTGTCGTTTTAGCACACGCTGGTAAACGGGATAGCAGCTACTGTCCGCTCCTGGCTCGCGTGCCGAAAGGTGCACAGTTTCGTCTCGAGGGTATAAACCGATGGGGAAACTCCAGCAGTTTGTCGCTTCCTCTGCGATTAATGACGCGTCTTTTTTAGCCTTGGATCTTGTTCGGAGTTGTTCCGCGCTCAGCCGTGGATCCGGTGCGTCCGCAGTCAGTCCCGCACACCGTTCACAGCGCAGTGACTCGCGATCCATCACCTCCACTCCCACCGAGCTGCTAAATCCCGCCCTATTCCGAAACGGACCAATCAAAGCGCACGTTTAGGGCGAAGTCGCAACATGGTGTCCCTCTCTGTACAACGAGTTTCAGAGAAGTTCAGCTGGGAGACTAATGCATTTACAAAAACCTATAGTGAGTCTTGACTCTCTTGTTGAAGTTGAGACGTGCAGAGGGGTTTAAGATACTAACTATCTTTAATTTGTTTACAGACTAAGTTATGCCGCAAGTTAGTTTTTCCCCTAGACAGCGTGTAACTGAGCGGACTGCTTGTTACTATGGCTACTGCGTACGTTTATCCCTTAGGTTGTATTTTTGTTTCCCCTCTCGGTTAGCTTGTAATTTTCTGGAGTCATTTTCAGGAGTCATTTGAATACGTAAGTCTGTTTTATATTCACAACGCATCACGGCTTACAGCTGAAAACACGGTTCTTCACCGTAAAAGCGTTTAATAACAGATTTAGGATCATTATCCCAAAGACATCCAAGAGAGTGACACTAATGATATTTGATGGTCAAACAAAGATAACGCTAATCCTTTCAGTAGACAACACCGCTCCCTATCGGCTGTAAATATATATATATATATATATATATATATATATATATATATATATATATATATATATATATATATATATATATATATATATATATATATATATATATATACATTTCAAACCATAAATTATAGTTTTTGTTGTTATTTAGGCTAGCTTTATTTGTTGTTGTTTTAGTACATCATTAGCCTAATATAATATTCAATATACTGTAGAACAAACAGTGACATTAAAATATGACGTGAATCAAAATTGACCTAGTTTAAATCTTAATAATTTCAGTTGTCTGTGTTCAAATCTGACTGTAAGGTCAGTGACTTATTTGTACATCTTCCTCCCTGAGTAAGATGTGATTCTGAGTGACATATGGTATCTTGTCAATCTACAACCAATCTGTGTGTGTGTGTGTGTGTGTGTGTGTGGTTCTTCAGAGGGCCATATGTCTTGAGAAGGGCTAGTCCTCCAGCGTGTGTTTAGATAACATGAGTGTGTTGTAGCTTTTACTCTTTGAGCTCTTGTGTGTGTGAAATATCAGTTTATTCATTACCCACATTTAGATCAGGTCTGAAAGGCCAGCCACACATTTCGAAATGATATATATGCAGTCATGTGATCTGTTTAAGTCTGAATGTCATCAGCTATGGCAGAAAGAGCAGTTTGTGTTTTAAGATAGACGACTTTTAGTAAGCAGAGGCCCGTTTTGGTGTTTTCTGTGTGATTTTTTTTCTGCAGCTTTGTGTGTAATGTTCACATGTCCTTTTGCATAAGTCCAAATATCTGACCTTTTCTTATTTCCCTAGTGCTCAGAGCTAAATATAGCCCACTCACCTTAGCCTGAGTGTAAGACCTCTCAGCCAGACATACGCCTTCTTTTTCCTCTTTTCTTTAGTCTGCTCTTTCTGTATCTGAGATGATCGGATGTTTAGTACCTCGAGCCTAAACTGAAAATATTTGTTGCAACAAGCTCAGAGAGAGCAAAACCACACACACCCACCCAAGAAGAAATTACTGGAGTACATTTGTCAGCAGTTATTCACTTATACGTCCACACTGCGGTCTACACACAGTTACTAATAAACCAAAAGTACACATGGACACACAAACCCACACATACTCTATACGTACTTTGAACTTTGCTTAAAAAGTGGATAAAAAAGCATGCATGTACATATTAAAAAAAAATCAGACGTTTGGGTCGATAAGATTTTATAATATTTTGAAATAAAAAAATTTATGCTTATGATTGACCTTTTTAAATGTAATTTTTATTGTGCATAAATACAGTAGTACCCATAGTATTATGAGGTATTTTTACAATTTAAATAACTTTTCTATTTTAATAGATTTTCAAATTTAATTTATTCTTGTGATGTCAAAGCTGAATTTTCAGCAATCATTAATCCAGTCTTCAGTGTCATATCATCCTTTTTATAATTTTTTTAATATGCTAATTTGTGCTCAGATACATTTCTTATTATTGTATGCTAGTATTTTTCATGGAAGCCATGTCACATTTTTTTCGAGATCAATGAAAGTTCAAAAGAACACTATTTATTTGAAATAGAAATACTGAATATTGTGACACACACATTGGCAAATTAATTGCCTATGACTAATATTTTTTTAGTTTACACGCCAGACTATTAATGACAATGTATGAATGCATTATTGTCATTTTCACAGAATTTCGGCCCGGTGGTGATGCTTAAGACATTGCTGGTCATTGAATGGTTTTGTTCAAAAAATAAAAATAAATAATATTGTTAAGATAAAAAATACTCGTATTAATTCTACTACTAATAATAATATAAAATGTCCTAAGAATTGATTGGGTTTAATTAATATTAATCATATTGTCTACCTTCACTCAAACTGATTTTTCTGGAATCGTAACAAGCTAAGGTAAGAGGTGAATGCAAGCCAATGTGATTGGCGTTTGCATATTAGTTCCGCCAACTACCATATGAACCAGCAGTGGCTTCTGCTTGTTCTTAAATAATACCAAATTATATAAATAATTCCAAATGAACTATATGTTATTTTGACAGAAAAAAATACAACAGAGAATATTTTTACATATAGCGTGTAAATTCCGCATAGTATGTAAGAGTATGACTCTCTCGCTATCGCATGTGTGAGATAAACACAGAGCACTCTCTGATAAGCATCGGTGAGACATTCACCTTCACACTAGAGTTTACAGTGCTTCAAATATGCTGTGCACCCATTGAAATTAATTGAAAAAAAAGCACTTTTTTATACTCTCTAACTCTAACAATTTAATGTTATACATTATTTAGTCACCCAACATGAAAATTTAGTCACAGGTATAAGTGATTTACTTGCATTTCTGTTAAATATGTTTACCCTGGTTTCCTGTGCACACATGCTTGAGTGTTAATGTCTGAGCATTCGTTGCCAGGCAGCCCAAATCTCAGATAAAGTTGACTGGGTGATGATTGTGACTTAATGTGACTCTGCCCTAATGAACTCTTCCATTTCCTTCTTATTTGCACCTATTTCTAATTGACATCATTACTGCTTAAAGGGTTAGTTCACCCAAATAGCAGAATTATGTCATTAATAACTCACCCTCATGTCGTTCCAAACCTGTAAGACCTCCGTTCATCTTCGGAACACAGTTTAAGATATTTTAGATTTAGTCCGAGAGCTCTCAGTCCCTCCATTAAAGCTGTGTGTACGGTATACTTTCCATGTCCAGAAAGTTAAGAAAACATCATCAAAGTAGTCCATGTGACATCAGAGGGTCAGTTAGAATTTTTTGAAGCATCGAAAAATACATCTTGGTCCAAAAATAGCAAAAACTATGACTTTATTCAGCATTGTCTTCTCTTCTGTGTCTGTTGTGAGAGAGTTCAAAACAAAGCAGTTTGTGGTATCGCAAACGAATCATTCAATGTAACCGGATCTTTTTGAACCAGTTCACCAAATCGAACTGAATTGTTTTAAACGGTTCGCATCTCCAAAATGCATTAATCCACAAATGACTTAAGCTGTTAACTTTTTTAATGTTGCTGACACTCCCTCAGAGTCAGAATAAACCAATATCCCGGAGTAATTCATTTACTCAAACAGTACACTGACTGAACTGCTGTGAAGAGAGAACTGAAGATGAACACCGGGCCGAGCCAGATAACGAACACAACATTGACTCGTTGAGTATTAAAGTCTGTATGTGCTTAAAGGTGCAGATGTTTGTGCTCGTATGTGTGGGCGAATGCCTTACATTGTGTAATGTTGGATTTGGTTTTGGTCCAAAAATACAGTATATTAACTGAACAATGTTTTGGAATAGTTTCACTGAAGAACGTGTGTGTGTGTGTGTGTGTGTGTGACAAGGAGGTGGAATGACTGTAATGGAGGAACTCAGGAGGGTGTTGATAGAATATTCAAGCATATAATAGACCAATTTCACACACACACCCTCCCCCCTGCCCCAGCACACACACACTTCTCTCTCTTATTCTCTCTCTCTTCATCACTCAGTCAGTAGGAAATCATGAATGACAATCCAACACTGCCCCACCCAGAAAGCCCCCAACAGGCCCAGCTCAGCACAATGAGATCACAGTATTACAACAAAAACATTTGCTTGGACCAAAAAATGACACACACCTACACATGCACATAGCCTGTTCAAGCAGCAATTGTATACAGGCAAAAATAGACACCTACATGCGTGCATGGACCCATATGCAGTGTGCCAGTCCTGTATGAGTATGTGTATCTGGGAACACATCCATAGGCAGATGATCTGGTTGTCACGGTGAGCAATGGGCTCAGAAAACTTCTGTGTGCCACTATGCTTGAATAAGTGTGTGCGTGCGTGTCTGAACCGGTAAACTTGGCGTGAAATTGTGGTGGCGACTGTGACGGATCTTCATTTCCACTCTGACAGTGGTGCTCACACACACACATTACTACCTTTGTTCTTATACAACAGGTTGGAGAACAAGAAAAATGTGTGCGTGCATCTGTGTGCATGCATGTGCTCGCATGTATCAAGTACTAAAGTCATGTTAAGTGCTTTTAATGATTGTTTAAGAAACCCATTATGTTCGGCAAATGGATCCAATATTGATTTCATGTCATTGTACGAGTATCTGTGTCTCAGGTTTGATCATCTTTCCGGACTCTTAAATAATGTATTTCTAATGGACTCCACACTGCACTTACATACTCCATTTAAAGATGACAGGATCCCAATCAATTACCGATCAGTAACCTTTAACCTCAGTGTGCAGGTTCCTCTTAACCACTGATCTGCATTGGGTTCAGACACAGAGTTGGCTGGGTAGTTGTTTTATATCTCAGAAGGGAGATATTTGTTGCATTGTGTCATGGCTATAGCTAAACGCTGACCTTCCAGTCACTCTGTCCTCAGTTTTAAAATAATAAGCTTTATTTGTGGTTTCTTTTTAAATACTACTGGCAAAGAAATCATGCAAGATCAGGTTTTGGCATATAAGGGAATGTTTTAGATTATATTTACGCTATTAAAATATTTACACAGAGAAAAATAATTATCATAATATTAATAAGAGAAAGGTCAAGGGATTGAATCTGATTGAATTACATTAACAATAATATTATAGTTTCAGTCTGAGAACAGTGGCAATTTAATATGGTAAAATTAAAAATTATACAGTAAAAAAAAAGTCTAGGACTTGACTAAATTGCAGTGTGCTAAATGAAATAAATACTATAATGGGTTATATGTCAAATGTTACCTAACCAAACCTGAAAATAGATCTCATTCACTTATATTTGAATGTAAGTGAGAAGAAAAAATAAGGAAAAATGTAGATATCAATCTGCAATTATGACAGACATCAGTTATGATCATCTTTGGTATCTCTTTAAAAGGTGGCTCTATATTTAACAAAGCACATACAAAAGACCTTAGCACGAAGAAACACAACCTGTTCTACAGATTACAAACTTTTGTTGCGCACAACCCCCATTGTTATTTTATATGTGCATTTACATTTACAGTGTAAATCTGTGACCCTGGACCACAAAATCAGTCATAAGGGTCAGTTCCTCCGACTTATACATCAACTGAGGAATCTGAGGGTGCAAAAAAATCTAAATACTGAGGAAAATCTCCTTTAAAGTTGTCCAAATGAAGTGCTCAGCAATGCATATTACTAATCAAAAAATGAGCTTATTTATGGTAGGTTCCATCTTCTTGGAACATGACCTTTACTTAATATCCTAATGATTTTTGGCATAAAAGAAAAATGGATCATTTTGACCCACACGATTTTTTTTATATCCAAGCAACTTAAGACTGGTTTTGAGGTCCAGGGTCACATTTAAACTGAAAATGAAAACTAAAAATCAAGACTGTACTAGCGGTCATTATGCTAAAAAGTTTTATCATTTTCAGACTCAGATATAATGTAAGAACTCGATACAATACAGTACAATACTGACATAAACATTGTTTTAAATGGATTTTTACAATGTCATCAATCAAGAATACAGTGTATATTGAGAAACAGACAGGGTATTAATTTTCATTCTGTTGGTTTACTGAATGTATGTGTGTTTCATTGTTTACTTAAGCTATTTCCACATATATCTACTTTTCTATCTAGAGAAATACAAGAATAAGATAGATGAACGTGTTTCATGCTTAATGAGAGTGCATGATGAAATGCTCTTCACTGATCATTATAAATCTATTAGTTTTATAGCTCAAACCACAGCAGACTGACTGCACTGTTCATGAATAAACAAATGAATGCACACACAGAGGACAGAAAGCAGAACACCGCTCTCAACACACAATTACCCAGCATTCCTTTGTTATTGAATATATTTCTCTGTCTGTCTCCCTCTCTCTCTTTCGCTCTCTAGCTTCTTGTATCTCTAGCTAGTTAGGGGAAAAAAGTAGGGATATCCAGTGTGTGTCATTTTGTCCCAGTTTTAAAGATGGTCACACATCAGCTCTGATGTAATTATGCTGTAACTGTGTGTGTGAGTGTATCTGGATGATTACATCCCAATACGTTCACGCCGAGATGTCCGGTCAGAGATACCAGTCAAAAGTGTCTCTTCTTTTCTCTCTCTGTTCTGTTTCTGTGGTGTTGCCTGCAGCTATAGTCTGTGATAGATAAGACATTATCATGAAAGAATCTGATGGGATTGCGAACGGCTGTTTTGAGGGGAGCCTTGCGAATTACATCACCCTCTCTTTTCACATTACAGATAACTGTGATGTATTATGTGTCTGCTACACAATGGTTTCACACTAGAGACGATTTCACAGCGTGTGTAAAATAATATCTTTTGGTGTGCACGTGTGCGTTTTAATGAGTGTATGATTTTGAGTGCATGTCTGTACAAATGAGCATGTGTGTCTTCTGTAACTTGAGCTCTAACGACTGTCCTGTTTCTTTAGCACCTGTCATTCATTTCTGACCCCACCATACCAGCCTTGAACTCCTCAAATGGTTTTTTGTGTGCGTGCACTGCACATAACGATATAAGATGACAGTGAACAAAACTCCCATATCCATAAGAATGGACTAACATCACTCACTCAACATTTGCACGCACAGTCGTGTTTTTGAAACTCCACCGCTTACCGAAAGATTAGAGGTTAAAAATAAGCCCCGCTTCTCCTTTTCTGCAAAACCGTGTTTTCTAATGTCTGTAATAATATTGAGAGTTTAAACATTCTGAAAAGCACAGAAATACCTTATTTAGAAATGTCTAGACTCTCTGACTGCATAGATGTGGACACACACACACACACACAAGCCGTGTCTGAGAATTGCATGAAATAAAATTTGGAACACAACTTCCAAGAACCTGCTCCGAATTTTGTGAGTGCGCTAAAATCATATCGTGTCTGAGATTTCGGTTCTAACGAGACTGAAATACAATACAAGCCAATTATGTTCACAAGCTTAAAGGTGCCAAGCAAGCAAAGGACCCTATCGTTCATTAACCCCACTCTGTTCAGTGTGTGTGTGTGTGTGTGTGTGTGAGCCTGTATGTGTTCATTAGTGGGTGCAGTAAAGCGTGTCTAAGTGGCACTGTGTGTAAGTAAATGGAGCTGAACAGCTCCTCAGCTGTGGATGTAGGTGCGTGTGTGTGTGTGAGAACGTATGTTTTTTTGGGGGGGGGGGGGGGGGGGTGTAAGGGTGAAAAAAGTATTTTGCCTTTTCAAAGTGAACTCCTTTGTCTGTGTAATTTTGCCAGTGAGATGTCTGTGTACCCAGTAAAGAAGCTCCCAAGCCACATTTACACATTTTTAACACAAGCTACTCTTTAAACAACCGTTTTTAGGAAGAAAATAGAGACAGAATGTGTCAGTTTCAGACTGTGCATGTGTGTTTTTCTCTTGTTCCTCAGAAGTAGGGGACAGATGTCACCGATTGAGCTGGCCCCCCTCCCACTGCCCCGCCTCTTCCCTCCCCTATCAAAGGCCTGGGAGTGCCGGAGTACACATCAATCATCCTGAGTGACAGGTAGGAGTGTGTGTGACATTGTGGGAACATGTATAGTGTGTGTTATAGTGTGTTTAAACACAAGAATTCCTCTGTCCAGATAAAGGCACTTTATCGGCTGCTGTCTGCCCGGTCAGACATTATTTACTACTGCCCATCCCACACACAAAATTGCACTTCTCTCTCTCATTCTTTTTTAAAGTCTCTTTTTTTCCTTTACCTGTGTATCTAGTTTTTTAGGTCTATGTTAAAATGCACATTTGCTTGACAAATGCTTTCTTGTCAAAGGACCTTGGATGGATTTCTATCGTTTTGTTTTGAATTCATCATTACCTCATCCATGGGCGTCTGATGAAATGATTCATAAATGCACTTCTATTTGTAATTTTAAGTTCATTGTTAAGTTCAATTGTAAGTTCAGTTTTTATCTGAGAACCCATACATTTTCCACTTGCTAGACTGGCAAAATGAAGATTTTATTTTTTTCAATTTAGTTTACAGTTTAAGATAACACAGATTAAAAACTATTACATATGAATGTCATGTAAACATATTTAGAGCAAAAGTCACTTTGAAGTTGTGTTATTCTTTAAAGAAAGTGCCCAGCGACTGCTGGGAGAGGTTAACAGACTGCTTCAGGCAACTACGGATGTTAACAATCTCCTTTTAAGTGATGGCAGTTAGTAAAGAGACAATATGAAAATGTCATTTCTCATAGATGTCATCAAATGATTTGTTGTCAGTTTTTTGGCATTATAGCTTTCATCATCCTACTTAAGATATGTTGGATGGTGTGGTTGACCTGCAAAGGGCGATTCTAAGGACATATGGGTATTTATATCCATCCAATCAATGGTAGCGGAAAGTTAAAGGAAAGCAGCAATCTGACTGGGTTCCTTCCTGTGAAGGAGCCATTATGGGAGCCAGATTTCTTTAAGAGGGATTTATTATAGTGGATTAATTATCTCAAGTTTAGGATTTAATTCAATATTTGTTGCACAGATATATTTCAGTTCTATAGAGTTACATATACAGTACTTTTTAAAAGTTTGGGGTCATAAGATTTTTTTTCTTGTTTTCAAGTCTCTTGTGCTCTCCAAAGGTTGCATTTATTTAGTCGGTAATACAGTAAAAACAACACTATTGAATAATGCTGGTATAAAAACAGTGCTTATCGTTGTAAATGTTCACGTAAAATCTGGAAATGGTTATATATATGAAAAAACGTGGATACGGTCATACTTTTTAACATTTAAAATAGAAATCTTTTGTAAGTGTCTTTACGATCACTTGGGATTATTTTAATGCATCCTTTCTGAATAAAAGTTTTAGCCAAATTTATTTGAAAAAAAAAGAAATCTTACTGTTTCCGAACATTTAAACAGTATAGTGAAGATCTATCTGAGATGTACCTGTAATATTGTGGATGTCTGCAGTGTTGTAGTTGATCATTTATTGTAGAGTCAGTGAAGTTTGTAATGTACAGTTAATAGTTAATTTAGTCATACTCATGGTTAATGGTTAATGTAGACTTATGTTTGTAATGTACAACGGTCAGCTGTCTTGTTAAAACTAGACCAGCTGAGGTTCATTCACCTCCTTCTTTTAATGCAAGCTTTTACTCTTTGACTTTGTAATGTAATTATTAAATCAGAGTAATTAATGTTGGGTGGTGCATGTGGGAGGATAGACTGAAGTTTGAATTATTATACTTAGAAAATACTTCTGTTGGGGTCAAACACACAGTGTCATGCCTCAGCACTCACCAAGGACAGAGAGAGGGAGGGTGGATGTAGAAAGGTGGATCACTGAAATAGGAGGAGGACACCCGAGAAAAGGGAGTGAGAGGGTATGATGATATGGACCCACTCGTGAGTCGTGACCTGTGGTATCTCACTGAGCCCCACTACGACAACTAGAGTTGAATTAATCACCAGCCCTCTCTCGTTGTGTCTCTGTCTGGACAGCTGTATTACTGATGTGGACAGTAACTCATAGTAAAGGCTTTGTTTTTGGCCTGCTAAGAAGCTTTAGTTAGTAGGTTTTAGTTACTCACAGGGCTGAGATGTGGATATGGTAAATCGGACTCTCACTGATGAACAATTTGCATGCCATTCTATATGGTAGACAAGATTAGGATTAGAACATCGTAAATCAGTTATGGCTAATCTTGTTTTTTTTTCTCTTTTTTTTTCTTACTGTTCAGAAAACATGCTGGGAATCAAAGCCAACATGAACCTAAAATGTATTAAACAACCTAAAAGTTAAGAAATAATGCATTTTAAAGTAATGAAATTAGCTACATGCTAACACAGACATGTAAACACAAGCAGTTAGGTGACATGGAGTTTGTGATGGTGAGTTTGGTTTTGCTACTTACTAAAACTATGAACTTTTCTCTAAACTTTCTCACTGAAGAATGTGCCTTTAGTGTGAAGTAGAATAGAGTAGAATAGTGTGAATTGGCATTCAACCTCTGCCTGGCTCCTCTACACTGGTGTGCTTGTGTGAGAGAAAGAGAAAGTGAAGTGAATGGAGTTAGTAAACCTAATGATGTCGCAGTGCTAATCTGTTTCTCTCATTACGCTGACTGACATTTGAATGCTAATCCTGAATTAACTGGTCAACTATCTAAGTGTCTGAGTGATGACTTCATCAAACTTCACTCCATCTGTGTGTGCCTGACAGTGATAGATAATAACTGTGCTTGCATTGTTGTGTTGTCATATTTGAGAAAACAGCTGTGTTTTTTTTTCTTTCCTTGTAGTCATCAAAGTAGTGGTGGGATGTGGGTTGCTGAAAAACAATCTCATCAGTTTAGTGTGTGTGTGTGTGTGTGTGTGTGTGTATAAGTGAATGTATGTGTGTATGTGTATATCAAACGTTTGGAGTCAGTGAGATGTTTTAAATGAATGAATACTTTTATATATTTTTGTACTTTGTCACCAAAAAAACCTAATTAATGCTGTTTAATGCTCTAGAAATCCTGAAAATGTACCACTGTTTTCAACAACAGTATTCATTATCTGACCCTGAAGACTGCTGGGTGCGGAAAATTCAGTTTTACCATCACAAAAATAAGCTAATAATGTTTTAAAATGATTTATAATTTAACATTTATGTTTTTACTGTTTTTTTTTATAAATGCAGATCTGATGAAAATTAAAGGGTTGCATGTCAGGATATGCATAAGAAAAAAATCTGTTGCTGATTTATTGAGTATAACTAGAACAATGAGCTGAGTATAACTAGAACTATTTAGTTTTACTTTTCCGGGTCTTGAAATCACAAGTTGTCCATGACCGTGGGAACCGTGAGGTTAAATAAGTGTTTTTGTGAAAATGGACATATCATCTGCCCAACATGCAGACACAAAAGTGCAGTCTAGCTAATGTCAAGCAGCCAAACCAGAGAAAAATAAAACATCCTGAGATCTGTGTCCTGCCTTATTGTGTGTGTGTGTGTGTGTGTGTGTGTGTGTCTGCTCTTGTTTTTGTGACATATCAAGACACAACTCTGTATAATGACATGGGTATGACACAGGTATTACAAGGAGAGGGTGATTAATGAGGACATAACCCATGTCCCCATTTTTTCATAACGCTTATAAATCATACAGAATTAGTTTTTTTTTTTTTTTTTTTTTTTTTTTGAGAAAGTAAAAATGCACAAAGTTTCCTGTGAGGGTTAGGGTTAGGTGTAGGGTTGGTGAAGGGCCATAGAATATACAGTTTGTACAGTATAAAAACCATTACGCCTATGGGATGTCCCCACTTTTCACAAAAACAAACGTGTGTGTGTGTGTGTGTGTGTGTGTGTAGTTGAGTATGTGTTTATAAGAGCCATTAGGCCATTCTGTTATTAAAGTCTTGTAGAGGAAGGACAATGTCCAGACATCCAAATTTAGCCTTAAAGGTCGGGGAAAAGGTTAACATGCCTGAAAAAAGGATTTTGCAGGTGCAGATAGATACTTGTGTGTGTTTGTTCAGGTGTGAGTGAGTGTGTGTGGATGAGCGTAGATGAGTTTGAGTAGAGTTACAGTAGTCTAAAGTCTAAATCTCACACGATGCGCTTTAATCTTGCTCACTCTTAAGTGTTTACTGCTAATTGAGTGCAGCAGATTCAGGCATGGCTGTTGTCACTTGGCTGTTCAGTGGAAACGTATGACCTCCATTATGTCATTATAAACTGATTTAAAATCAGAACACAAATGCACATTGAAAAAAACATACCAAGGTCATCTCACAGCTGCAACGTGACGAACCTCAAAAATATCCCGTAACTTCAATCCATCTATCGCTCCCAGCAGGGCAAGTGGATGTACTGCGTGTGTTGCAAGAGATGTGGGAGTAATTACGTTAATGTCAAACTTCTGAAAATATATCTAAGCTGAACGTGTAATTTTAGTTTGCCTTGTAATGTAATTGACATGGTTAACTGCAAACATTCCAGATGTGCATGTGTGTGTAGATAGGCAAGTGACAGGTTTTCTCTGTTTACAGCTATCTTTATCAAAACACATTCCTCTGTGTTACACACACACACACCCTGCTGTGTCAAAGAGAACAGCTCTATACAAACTGCACCTGTCTGGCTCGTCTTACTCAAGAGTAGGGTCTCACCTGTCCATGACCTGACTACTAAATCATACATACATGCACACATGTACACATTCTCAGCACACTAAATCAGCACAGCTTTATAAATATGCAGCCGTTACTCACACACAAGATTACACACAAAGTGAAACATGAGTTTGAACACTTCTAACCTTCTTCTAGCCCCGTGTTCCCACACAGATACTGGCATGCATATGGGCACTTTGGACAGGGGGCATTCTGACAGGTGACCATAAACAATGACTATTTGAGGCTTTGTTTCTTCCCTGCTCTCTGGGAGTTTATCCTTGCCACTGTCACTCTTTCTGAACTGATTTAAGACTGTTGGTATAATAAAAATGGCAAGCAAGTAAATCAGAATTGAGCTGAAGCATTTTAGTATGGAAACAAATGGTTTATTTCTTAGGTGAAACACCACTCCAGCATCAACTCCACATTATCTGGTGTTTAGATAATGGTGTTTTGATCTTTTTCTCATAAATGGGTGTTTCTTCAACTATGGGTATTTTGGCCCTGTGACAAATTTATTTTTGTCACTTTATCAGTTGGAAAATGTCTGTTGCGGTGGGAATGATAGCACAACTATGAGACCGCTGAAATAATAATAATAATAATAATAATAATAAAAATTATACACACAAACCATTTCAAAAGTAAAATGGTCAGTAGAGTAGGAAGTCTCTAATGCTTACAGTGCTAAGTTTATTTGATCCAAAATACTTTTAAACAATAATGTGAAACATTATTATAATTATAAATAAAAATGCACAAAAAATTATGCATTTTTATTCTAATATATGGTGAAATGTAATTTATTCCTTTAATGGCAAAGCTACATTTTCAGCAGCAATTACTCCAGTATTCAGTGTGTCATGTGATCCTTCAGAGATCATTTTAATATGCTGATTTTATTGCTCAAGAAATAATAATTAAAATAGTGCTGGGCAACGATTACAATTTTTAATCGTGATAAATCGTATTATTGTCTGCAATTAATTGCAGTTAATCGCTTTGTTGTGCACTTTTTTTAATTTAAAAGTAGGCCTACTGCTATATAAACAAAAGTGTAATAAAATTTGGTTTGCAAATAAGGTGCTTTTTACAGCAGTGTTCCTTTTACATAGTAGCAGTTAAAATATTTATTGTAGCCTAAATCTCAACTTATAACATAATTGTAATTAAATTAAATATAAAGCAAGTCATTTGTCACTGCAAGGACATTCAAGTTTTTATAGAAAATATATTTGTTATAGAAAAACAAGTCATGCTCAGAGTCCAGAGCCTCGATCATAACATTAGAGACCAGAGCGCGTTTGACACCCAAAGCCTGATTAGTTTGACTAGTGTGATCGTTCCGTTTAGCAGTCCCTGACTCGGTTGGAAGAGGTGGGCCAGAGTGCGGTTCAGTTATATTTAGATCAGTGTGAACGCTAACCACACCGGAGGGCAGATCTTCTGATACGTGCTGCATGATTGCATGAATATTTCATGAAAAAAGTATAAGTTGGAAAGTTTGTATTTCCAACTTATAAAATCATGATTACGAGCTTGTTGCATTCTTTAAAAAAATAACAGTTGTTTGTGAATGCTGATGCCTAGCCTAAATAATTTGATCGGGAGCATCCCCTCCTGTGTATTCAGAGCCAGTGAGCAACTTTCAAAATAATAAAACGCATGATAAAATAATTGTAGGCGTTAATAAATGAATATTAATAATAACGCGTTAATTTACCCAGCCCTAAATAAAAGTATATATAAAAACTTACCCAAACCTCTGAACAGTATAGTAAAAAATTATATATAATAAAAGATTCAAGAAAACAAAATTCATATGCAATTAAAATGGTTTATGATTATTTCATTCTTTGTTCATATAGCGTTATAGTTTTAAATGGGTAGTAATGACTATTTTTAAAATGTCATCTCACACAAAACAAAATAATTAAAAATTAGCTCCTTTTGTATCCCATGAACAATGTTACCAGATCTCGCTAGAAAAAGCTAGTGACCTAGTCTGACAAAACAAGCCTAAAATAAGCGATTGGCCTCACTAAAAGAAGCCAAAATAAGCAGCTTCTAGACCTCCTAGCAAAAATGCTGAAACACACACACACACACACACACACACACAAACACTGAATGCCTGCTACCTCATTAAAAGACCTCATTCAAATAGTCAAGCCAACACCAGTTACTTCTTATATATGTTACAACAGTGATCATTTGGTGCAGGATAAAATATGCTAGAAAGATGTTTGCTAATTAGAGTGTGTGGAATTTGCAGTTATTTCTAGTAATAATGAAAATCAGGAATCATTTTCCAACTTTTCTGTAAATATCCTTTTTAATAAAGGCCTCAACATGACATGGTCTGTGAAAACCGACTTCATTATCATGCACATAGCTCCTGACAAAGCATCCATCAATTAAACAAGCCCATCCCCCCACCCCTCCTCTAGTCCCACCCCCCCACTGAGAGCTCCCAGCATGCTCTTTGAGAAGCATTCTGCCTTTTCTTTCCTTGTGTTATCAATGTTCTCGTCTTCTATTTGTTTCTTAAGCTCTTGTAGTTGCCGGGTCCTGTTTTTCAGGGGGAGCTGTGAGCGCTGATGTTTCATATTTTATGAGAGGTTTCAAATTCAGATAAATCCCAGCAGACCCTCTCTCTCAGCCTGTCTCCAGTTTATTAAGACGATGAGGAGGGAGTGACAGTGATTAGAGCCTGTGTTCTATAGACAGAGACGCTGTAATGGGACAGTATTTCATAGCCCCCACAATGAATAGAGACAGTTTGTTTCTCATTTCCTGCACCAGTTCAGCTTTCAAGCCCAATTTCAGCTGTCATTTAGAAGAGGTGCTTTGTCATCTCTTTATTTATCTGTGTGTGACACAAGACATTATAGTCCATCAAAGAGGTGTCACATTCATCTTATGATTTATATATTTTGTATTTAATAATGAACTAAAAGTTCCTCTCCTGAATCTGTGATGATCTTATCTCCGTCGTTTTCCTCTGGAGATTTCATTTAATGTTGCAAAGCCACACATGCACATAACTGAACACACACAGACTCTCGTCCAGAAAATTTGAATAACAGGATTATTACAAAAAGCTGGCAGGAGATGAGAGAACAACCTGGCGGTGAGTGTTTAGGGGTGATGATGGGGGTGGGCGAGTGATATCAGCGAGGAGGAGACCCAAAAGCATTCAGCATTACTCTCCTCTTCAGAGGGGAAGAGAAACAGAGTGATATACACCTCGTCGGTCTGGGGTCATTGTGTGAGTTTAGGTTAGCTTTCATCACTGGAATGATAAACCATCTGCAGTATTCCATTTGTTCTGGAGGAGAGAGAGAGAAGAGCAGAACTTTGAAGAATCTATCTTCAGTAGATCAGTTTGGGAAGCATTTCATTATTCTGCATTTGATCTAATGCAGATACACACGTTTCTTTCTTTCTTTCTTCTCTGATTTCTTTTTATTCATAATAAATTATTCATTGATGTATTATTGTTTTTATCATTTATTTATTTATTTATTTGCTTGTTTTTATTTATTTACTAATTAACTTATTTCTGAAATGATTAGTTTATGCCATTTTTATTTAATTTGTGTTATCTCTGTATCATTTGATCTTTTTTCATTCTTTTATTTGTACTTTTTTGCTTTCTCTGCATAAAGCATTTTTTTAGGCCTATGTGTTTTTATCTGGTGGACATTTTTTAAATAAAGTTCTTAGTTACTGTAGATTTCATTTTTAATAAACACATGCAAATGCAACTCTATCTTTAAACCTGATGCACGCCGCCTGTGGCATGCAGCGACAAAGCAACATGATCCCATTCTTTTTCTTTGGTAAGCTGATGACTTCTGTGACCACAGGCATTCCCAGCCACTTGAGAAAATATGGAATTGTTTAACTTTATGTAAATGAAGAGCACTTTGCAGGAGTGTCAACTAGGATTGAAGACTGTGTCAGTGTGTCACAGTGTCTGGGTTGTTGTTCCCCGGGGTTCCACTAGATGTCCTCCTTCTCACGGTGTCTGTCCCAGATCACTTCCTGTTCCCTTTTATGGTCACCTTCCTCCTTGTTACGTGATTGATTGTTCACCCCACCTGTCTCCTGTTTCCCTATTATCCTTCTGTGTATAAATACCCAGTCTGTCTTAGTCTATGTTACGGAGTCCTTGTCTGATGTCATTGTGTTTCAGGTCCATCAGTCTTGCTTTGTCTTACCCTATGTGTCTCATTCTCTCGTTCCACCAGACTTCCTCTACCTTTCCGTTCTTCCGAGTTCCCCGTTTCATCCGGTTCCCTTTTTGTTTGATTTGTCTCTCATGACTGTTTATTTTGTATTTACCCCTCTGTTTAAATAAAACCCTTACCTGCATTTGGATCTACCCTCTCTTTGTGTTTTTCCCCAATACCTATCGTGACAGAAGGACTCCGTCATGCCTAGATCCAGCGGTGTGGGATTTCGAATCGGTTCCCCAGCCACCATGGAGGAACGGAGGGGGAGATACCAGAACTTAATCACCCTTCATCAAGAGGGAAGTGAGGTGGGTGGCCTGGCGCAATTGTTTTGGACTATGGCAGTCGGGCTAGGTTACAATGATGCAGCACTAAAGGATTTATTTAATAATTGCCTGGATGATCCTTTACCTTCATGGGAGATGAAGGGGTTAGAGATACTGGACTTTTGGGGGTTTACCAATTACCTGCACCATCGTGCCCAGTGGAATGCAACAACCACACCAGAGTGTCCAGACAAGGCTGCCAGCTCAGCCCCACAGCACAAGATGGGCGCCAGCCCAACCCCACAGCACAGGATGGCCGCCAACCCAGCCCCACAACCCAAGATGGCCACCAGCCCAGCCCCACAGCCCAAGATGGCCGCCAACCTAGCGTCACAGCCCAAGATGGCCGCCAGCCCAGCACCACAGCACAAGATGGCCGACTCAACGCCACCGACTCCCCATCGTAGAGGGCGGAGGAGGAGAAAGGCAGCTGCTGTTCCCGAGGCGGAGCCCGAGGCAGTTCCCGAGGCGGTGCCCGAGGCTGTTCCCGAGGCGGTGCCCGATGCAGTTCCCGAGGCGGAGCCCGATGCAGTTCCCGAGGCGGTGCCCGATGCAGTTCCCGAGGCGGTGCCCGATGCTGTTTCCGAGGCGGTGCCCGATGCTGTTTCCGAGGCGGTGCCCGATGCAGTTCCCGAGGCGGAGCCCGATGCAGTTCCCGAGGCGGTGCCCGATGCAGTTCCCGAGGCGGTGCCCGATGCTGTTTCCGAGGCGGTGCCCGATGCAGTTCCCGAGGCGGTGCTCGATGCAGTTCCCGAGGCGGTGCCCGATGCAGTTCCCGAGGCGGTGCCCGATGCAGTTCCCGAGGCGGTGCCCGATGCTGTTCCCGAGGCGGAGCCCGATGCTGTTCCCGAGGCGGAGCCCGATGCAGTTCCCGAGGCGGTGCCCGATGCTGTTCCCGAGGCCGAGGTCGTTCCCGAGGTGGTGCCCGATGCTGTTCCCGAGGCGAAGCCCGATGCAGTTCCCGAGGCGGTGCCCGATGCTGTTTCCGAGGCGGTGCCCGATGCAGTTCCCGAGGCGGAGCCCGATGCAGTTCCCGAGGCGGAGCCCGATGCAGTTCCCGAGGCGGTGCCCGATGCTGTTTCCGAGGCGGTGCCCGATGCAGTTCCCGAGGCGGAGCCCGATGCAGTTCCCGAGGCGGTGCCCGATGCAGTTCCCGAGGCGAAGCCCGATGCAGTTCCCGATGCAGTTCCCGAGGCGGTGCCCGATGCTGTTTCCGAGGCGGTGCCCTATGCAGTTCCCGAGGCGGAGCCCGATGCAGTTCCCGAGGCGGTGCCCGATGCAGTTCCCGAGGCGGTGCCCGATGCAGTTCCCGAGGCGGTGCCCGATGCAGTTCCCGAGGCGGTGCCCGATGCAGTTCCCGAGGCGGTGCTCGATGCAGTTCCCGAGGCGGTGCCCGATGCTGTTCCCGAGGCCGAGGTCGTTCCCGAGGTGGTGCCCGATGCTGTTCCCGAGGCGAAGCCCGATGCAGTTCCCGAGGCGGTGCCCGATGCTGTTTCCGAGGCGGAGCCCGATGCAGTTCCCGAGGCGGTGCCCGATGCAGTTCCCGAGGCGGTGCTCGATGCAGTTCCCGAGGCGGTGCCCGATGCAGTTTCCGAGGCGGTGCCCGATGCAGTTCCCGAGGCGGTGCCCGATGCTGTTCCCGAGGCGAAGCCTGATGCAGTTCCCGATGCAGTTCCCGAGGCGGAGCCCGATGCAGTTCCCGAGGCGGTGCTCGATGCAGTTCCCGAGGCGGTGCTCGATGCAGTTCCCGAGGCGGTGCCCGATGCAGTTTCCGAGGCGGTGCTCGATGCAGTTCCCGAGGCGGTGCCCGATGCAGTTTCCGAGGCGGTGCCCGATGCAGTTCCCGAGGCGGTGCCCGATGCTGTTCCCGAGGCGAAGCCTGATGCAGTTCCCGAGGCGGAGCCCGATGCAGTTCCCGAGGCGAAGCCCGATGCAGTTCCCGATGCAGTTCCCGAGGCGGTGCCCGATGCTGTTTCCGAGGCGGTGCTCGATGCAGTTCCCGATGCAGTTCCCGAGGCGGTGCCCGATGCAGTTTCCGAGGCGGTGCTCGATGCAGTTCCCGAGGCGGTGCCCGATGCAGTTCCCGATGCAGTTCCCGAGGCGGTGCCCGATGCAGTTTCCGAGGCGGTGCTCGATGCAGTTCCCGAGGCGGTGCCCGATGCAGTTCCCGAGGCGGTGCCCGATGCAGTTCCCGAGGCGGTGCCCGATGCTGTTCCCGAGGCGAAGCCCGATGCAGTTCCCGATGCAGTTCCCGAGGCGGTGCCCGATGCTGTTTCCGAGGCGGTGCCCTATGCAGTTCCCGAGGCGGAGCCCGATGCAGTTCCCGAGGCGGTGCTCGAGGCAGTTCCCGAGGCGGTGCTCGATGCAGTTCCCGAGGCGGTGCCCGATGCAGTTCCCGAGGCGGTGCCCGATGCAGTTCCCGAGGCGGTGCCCGAGGCGGAGCCCGATGCTGTTCCCGAGGCGGAGCCCGATGCTGTTCCCGAGGCGGAGCCCGATGCAGTTCCCGAGGCGGTGCCCGATGCTGTTCCCGAGGCGGTGCCCGATGCTGTTTCCGAGGCGGTGCCCGATGCAGTTCCCGAGGCGGAGCCCGATGCAGTTCCCGAGGCGGAGCCCGATGCAGTTCCCGAGGCGGTGCCCGATGCTGTTTCCGAGGCGGTGCCCGATGCAGTTCCCGAGGCGGAGCCCGATGCAGTTCCCGAGGCGGAGCCCGATGCAGTTCCCGAGGCGGAGCCCGATGCAGTTCCCGAGGCGGAGCCCGATGCAGTTCCCGAGGCGGTGCCCGATGCAGTTCCCGAGGCGGTGCCCGATGCTGTTTCCGAGGCGGTGCCCGATGCAGTTCCCGAGGCGGTGCCCGATGCAGTTCCCGAGGCGGTGCCCGATGCAGTTCCCGAGGCGGTGCCCGATGCTGTTTCCGAGGCGGAGCCCGATGCAGTTCCCGAGGCGGTGCTCGATGCAGTTCCCGAGGCGGTGCTCGATGCAGTTCCCGAGGCGGAGCCCGATGCTGTTCCCGAGGCGGAGCCCGATGCTGTTCCCGAGGCGGAGCCCGATGCAGTTCCCGAGGCGGTGCCCGATGCTGTTCCCGAGGCCAAGGTCGTTCCCGAGGCGGTGCCCGATGCAGTTCCCGAGGCGGAGCCCGATGCTGTTCCCGAGGCGGAGCCCGATGCTGTTCCCGAGGCGGTGCCCGATGCTGTTCCCGAGGCGGTGCCCGATGCTGTTCCCGAGGCGGTGCCCGAGGTTGTTCCCGCGGCGGTGCCCGATGTTGTTCCCGAGGCGGTGTCCGTTACAGTTCCCGAGGCGGTGACCACAAGGCCGTGGTGGTCTTCGGCTCCGCCCTGGGAGACTCTGGCGGTGACCACGAGGACGTGGTGGTCATCCGCTCCGCCCTGGGGGACTCTGGCGGTGACCACGAGGACGTGGTGGTCGTCCGCTCCACCCTGGGGGACTCTGGTGATGACCATGAGGACGTGGTGGTCTTCTGCTCCGACCTACTGGACTCCGGCCTCGACCACAGAGACGTGGTGGTCTTCCGCTCCGCCCTGGAGGGCTTTGACTTTGACCACAAGGCCATGGTGGTCTTCCGCTCCGCCCTGGAGGGCTCTGGCCTTGACCACACGGCTGTGGTGGTCATCTGCTCCGTCCTAGTGGACGCCTCAACATGTCCTTCATGGACTTATGTTTTGTGTTTTTTGAGTTCTGTTTCTGTCTGTTCCTTTTAGTTTAGTCTGGCCCTCCGTCCCTCCCCCTGTACCTCCTCCGGTCCTCCTCCCTCCTGGTCTCCCGGTTTTATGTATCATTTCTGGTGTTTGTTCCCCTTGTGTTCCTTTTCTGGCCCTCCGTCCCTCCCCCTGAGCCTCCACCTGTCCGCCTCCCTCCTGGTCTCTGTGTCATGTTTTGTCTTTAAGCGTCTGGTAGCCGCTCCGTAGAGGGGGGGTACTGTCACAGTGTCTGGGTTGTTGTTCCCCGGGGTTCCACTAGATGTCCTCCTTCTCACGGTGTCTGTCCCAGATCACTTCCTGTTCCCTTTTATGGTCACCTTCCTCCTTGTTACGTGATTGATTGTTCACCCCACCTGTCTCCTGTTTCCCTATTATCCTTCTGTGTATAAATACCCAGTCTGTCTTAGTCTATGTTACGGAGTCCTTGTCTGATGTCATTGTGTTTCAGGTCCATCAGTCTTGCTTTGTCTTACCCTATGTGTCTCATTCTCTCGTTCCACCAGACTTCCTCTACCTTTCCGTTCTTCCGAGTTCCCCGTTTCATCCGGTTCCCTTTTTGTTTGATTTGTCTCTCATGACTGTTTATTTTGTATTTACCCCTCTGTTTAAATAAAACCCTTACCTGCATTTGGATCTACCCTCTCTTTGTGTTTTTCCCCAATACCTATCGTGACACAGTGGGCCTGAGATGTTAGAGTGAAGGCAAGACAGGAAACATCATTTCTGGATTTCACTTATCTATATCATATAAAATGATGTGCCGATAGGAAACGGTCAGCTTTTTTAGATTTGTACATTGATATTTATTTTTGATTATATGATGTAATGAGCATTTGTTTTTTTGTCAAATTGGAATGACATTTTTTTTACAGTACTTATGTTGTTCTTCATCTGGTTAATGATTTACTGCTTTAGCATTTGTAAAGTTTATATAACAACACTTTACAAAAGCAAAGTGTTTTTTTTAGGGGCAAGAAAACGAATTCCTCGTCAGATTAGAATATATCTAGAATATATCTTATAGATATCTCAGTATTTTCAGCAATATATATAATCTGTGATTGTATTTTCTTAAATGTTCAGACATCCAGTCTTCCAATAACATTAGAGTAAGAGCACTTGAAACTCCCACATACGACTTCACAGTACAGAGACTAGCGACATGCAGTGAAAAAAATAAAAGTGTCTGCCGTATCATTGGGAATTAACACAATTACATTCTACTAACAACACATACACTCTCAAAGTCCGGCGATTACTTGATATCGGCTTTATCAGCGTATAAAGATATGCCACATAACCAACAGCATGTGTGTGCTTAATCTGTGTAGTGTAATGTAATGTAATCTTTGCTGTTGAATTTATTTAGAAGGGTTATCAGAACAAATGGGCTTAGATTTATAACTTAACATTAGAGAGATGGATATAGAAAGGGAAGGAGAGAGAGATAAAAAGACCATTTTTGCTGCCAAATTCTTCTCGTCTTTAATCATGTTTTCAAAATGCAATGATCTTTTTCGCGTAGGCAGTAACATTTGCTTTCGGACAAGCTCATTATGTACAAAAACAGTAAATACCGCAAGTTCTGTGGCTCACACACATCTGTCTGGCTCTGTGTTGTTTAAGTTGGACGTTCTCTACGCTTTCGAATCTCTGACGTAATGTAAAGACTTAAATAACACAGCGGGATGGCAGATGTGATTGCGGAGATGTTGAGAGATAGAAAGAGTGTAACTGTTCCTTGTGTGAAAGGTGCAGACTTAGATTAGGATCCCGAGGGTGAAAGCTTATCTGCGTATGAAGCGTTACTGATTAACTAACCTCACGCATATATAAAAAGACATGAATACAAACGCTAAATATAAACACACACGCACATGTACAGACTTGCCTTGCTCAGCTTCTGTGAGCTGTTATCCATTTGATTTGGGCTGATTACAGAGTTTTATGTCTGATATACAAATAAATAAACATCTGAATGCCGGCAGTGGAATAAATGTCTCATAAAAGTAAAAGGCCCTACTAGTAAACTAGGATAAACAACTTGATTTATCCAACGCCTGGGATAAATCAGTGTTCTTCAACCTTTGCATAGCAGCACTTTCTGGGAAAGTTTGAGGGTTTTGTGTGTTATTTTTTTCCAACCTGTAATGTCATATTTTTCCATTTACATTTTTCCACAGGTTCTGTTCAGATTCAGAGCCGAGATGCAGTGGTAGCAAACGATGGCACGTGGCACGTGTCATTCATTGGGGACACAAGTCTGCGTCTGGCCTGTGTCATTTCCTGATCCCATTTCCTCCATTCTTTTCTTTCTACTTTCTTGTCGTCTCCTGTTCTGTCCATTAAAGATATAAAAAAGGCATAAAATGTCTGTATATAAAAGCACAGGTTCAGTAGCAGTCCAGCGGCTGTATATCCCATCAGACATCAGTGATGAGCCACTGGGCACAGCTGGTAGTCAGACTGATGTCACACTCAAGGGGGTAGCACTTTATTTTACAGTCCTGTTCCTCATGTACATACTATGTACTTATTATAGTAATTACAATAACTATGTAATAACTAGGTACTAACCCTGAACCTACCCCTAAACCTAAGCCTACCCCATGTAGTTACCTTGTATTACCAGAACTTTCTTAGATAAATGCACTGTAAGTTCACTATAAGTACATTAGATAAACCTAAAGCAATCTCCGAAAACCTGTTGTACATTTTCAATGAAGAGTCTCCCTGAACTTTAACTATTTCTGCCATATATTGGTATAGGGAAAAAATATATATACATATATATATTAAAAGTAGTGTGCTAGTACGCGATTCCGAATCTGTTTGTCTCAAATTACAATGCACTCTCGATTTTTATTTTATATTTTAAGAGAAGTGACAATCCCGGGGGAGCGTGAAACCCTGAGCACCCCGGCCCAGGGATCTGCGCTTCTCTTAAAATGATGTTGAAAACAACACGACCTGTGTTGAGGACAACACATTTTGTGTTACTTTTAACTCAACAAGGTGTTATTTCTGCTAATTTTCTACACACCAATGTGTTATCATTACACAATTTGTCAATTACTTACACGAAATGACAAACTGTGTTAAAATAGTCAAATGAACACATCCTTTTTGAAATGAAGACGTTACATAACGTACTCGAATGTCGAAGTCAATCAACTTTTTAACCGTTACCTTGATAAATCATATTATTATTTAAGGGCATTTAACTACACATTAATAAATTCTGTTGTTTAATGAAAGAGAGGCGACAGATAGTAATGGTTAACGTTACCACTTTGTCAAACCTGTTAACGAGCTGCAGCGTTTTATCAGACATCAAGCCATTTGCAACAAATCAAAGAAAAACAATACTCGTTAAAAACGAGTTCCCTCCAGAGAGTGAGGGACAAACTTAACAAAGTGCGTGAGGAGAATTAAAACTAATTTGTGAAGCACTAACGTTAACTATCAGGCGCGGTTGCTGCCTTGTTCAACACTGGCTCTCGGGCCAAACGGAAAATACCCGCACACAGTAGAGGTCGCTAACTAAATGCACATTTGCCCGTCTAAAAAACAACAATAAAATACATTTGACAACTTATATTTGCGGTTTCTAATAAAAAATAAACCGAAATTCCTGATGTGTGCATCCAAGTCGTCCATCGATGGAAAAAGAGGCGCGAACTTGCTTCTTGAGGCGGGAGTGACGTTGCAGCAATGTGATTGGATGATAGTTAACACATATTGTGTTGGACACACTGTGTTGTTTCTCTCTCTTACTATCCTTTTCTTTTTACACATGATCAACTTAAAATGACACAAAATGTGTTAAAATAGCCATAACACAAAAAATGTGTTATTAATTAACACATCCTTTTTGAGAGTGTACACGTACTGTAAAATAAAGTGCAACCCTCAAGGGTTTTTAATACATCACAAATTATAAATACTAATGATAAATTCAAAGAGTTCTCCATCTTGCAACTTTGAAGTTATTTGTTTTGTTTGTTTTTTATTGAAAAAAGGTTGTATAGAGTTCACATATTTAGATTTATCCATTCTCTATATTAATAGTCTGTATGCTCTGTATATTTCATACACATCATGAGGGCAACTCTCCAAACACTACAGTTCAAAGCCAGATATCATGAGACAGGCTAATTCATTTGACACTAACTACTAAGAAAACTTCCAAATGACCTAATAGGACGCAGTGGCATGTGAAGTGTAACACACATCTGGAATCAAAATCCGTTTTTAATCAAAATAGATCATATTTAGCGAAAAAACAGACATGTTTTTCTGTCTGAAATACGACTGGTGTTGGCACACTGATTAAATTCTCATGCAGTTCAAGTTCCTCTGCTGTTTATTTTAAAAACATATTTATATATACATAATTCAAGGTCCTCTTGGCTGAAGAGAGATTTTAGTACAATATATGCCTAAATGAATTTGATCAGTGATAACATCTAATTCACTCTCCATGATCCCTTTTCATTTCAGTAGATGTGATTCTATTAGGCAGCTAGAAAGACTATGAAAGTTATTAGGAGGTATAAAGTAACACAAAACTTTTCATTGTTTCTGTGAAACTGCTAACCCTTTTTTCTTTGGGATCTGAGAGAGGCCATTTAATAACTCAAAAATACATTTACTATTGAAGTTTCAGGTTGAGGCGTTTTTTCAACTTTTTCAAAAAACACATACACACTAGAGTCTTAAAGACCATATAAAAAGCTGAAGAAATGCTCAGGTTTTTTGGTTGTTGCACACTCAGTAGAAGCACACTCCTTCCAGTGCTTTGCCTAAACTACTAAACGTCATCTGTCACATGTCTGCTGCAATCTTTGCACTTAGATGAGTGATAAGGCACTGATAAGACTAATGAGGTAATGGAGAGGCAGCTGTAATATTCTATTCTACAACAATATGAGTTTCATTTGACTATTTGGTGTGCCTGTAAATGGATAGGTGTGTCTTATAAAATATTTAGTTTAAATTAATGTCAACACACATACCATATAAAAGCTTAAGATACTACATGGATTTAATATTTACATTACAGAATGAAATTAATATAATTCATTCAGTGCAAATGAAAACCTTTAATATAATTGAAGTAAAAAATAAACTGAAATAATGGACTATAAAATACAAAAATGAATAATTGTTTTAGTATTCATTGAGCACTCATGGTTGAATAATCTGACCTGTGTGTGTGGGAGAAGACATCCCACAGGCCATATGGTCTTTAAGGACAGTGATACTGATGAAATGCCAGTGTCTAGAAGGCAACAGCAAAGCACTTTTGACTCTGTTTTAAAAGGTGGTCCTTTGTTTGATTCATTTTTAGACTGTTTTGTATGTTAGTATGAGAGCACAGTCACACTGAGAAAAAGTACTGTACGTTTTGTGTACATTAAACTGTTTCCTCTTGCTTTTTTGGCCTTTAAAAGTTCTGAAGGGATTCTTTGTAAATGAAATGGAGCCTCAGTGTCGTAGGCTTTAGGAATGTTTAGGAATGTCTTGTTTTATGTTAGCTGTGCAGGAGTGTGTGTGTGTGTGTGTGTGTGTGTGTGTTTCTTAACTGGTTATTAAAACTAAAGTATATAAAAGCTAAATAATTACCTAAAATAATAATCAACTGCATACTCACATGTGTAGTTACATCACAGTATGTCAGTAAAGTCTCTTTCTTCCTTTTTTTCCTCACTGAATACTTCATGTTTTACTTAGAAATACACTACCATTCAAAAATTTGGGGTCAGTAAGATTTTTTACTTATTTGTTTATTTAAATTAAAAGTGTCAGTAAAGACATTTATGATGATACAAAAGATTTTTGTATTTAAAGTTAGTGCATTAGAATGATTTGATCATGTGACACTGAAGACTGGAGTAATAGCCATTACTGAAAAAAAAAACATTTTAAAATATATTAAAAGAGAAAGTAGATCTTTTAAATTATTATATTATTTCACAATATTACTGTTTTACTATATTTAGGGGTCATATGACATGCTAAAAAGAACATTATGTTGTGTATTTGGTGTAATGCATTGTTTTTATGCAGTTTAAGGTTAAAAAAACACATTCTTTTCCACATAATGTACATTATTGTTTCTCCTCTATGCCCGCCTTTCTGAAATGTATAAATTTTTACAAAGCTCATTGTTCTGGAAAGCAAGGTGTACGCTGATTGGGCAGCTATCCGCTATCCAGTGAGTTGTGATTGGCTGAATACCTCAAGCATGTGACGGAAATGTTACACGACCAGACAAAACTAATAAAACACATTACAAATGAGGCATTTGTTGCATCCAGTGTGTACATAATTGCTGATTATAAAATTAATGACTTACACTGTCAGAATAAAATGTACGCCTTCTGTCTTTGCTTGAACATTTGGGGGTGTTATGCAAATATTCACACAGTGACATAGATATGTAGGGGCGTGTATAAACAAGGTTTTTTGGGGGGTGTGGACAAGTCTTAACTTTGATAAAGAATATCTCTTTAGATTTGAGACTTTAGTCTTTGCAACTTTGCAGATCTTTTTTATGCACCAAGAGCTTGTAACACTCCAAAGAGAAAGGAAACAAATTAATCGCATCATATGGCCCCTTTAAAAAAATGCAACCTTTGTGAGCATTATAGAAAAAAATGACTGACCTCAAACTTTTAAACGGTAGTGTACATCACATTGCTGTGTGAAATTAGGTTGTAATTACGGTTACATGTTGACTTCAATACTGAGTATTCCATATCTGAAAACTGTAAACATTGTTATGGCTATAGTGTTTTACAAAATGTGGCATGTGTTACATTGAGAATTTTATTTAGAAATGACAACAATCTGATTACAAAAACTGAACCCAACCCTACTGACCACTCTGTTGTTGCCTTTCAGTCTCTCTGAAACCCCAGAATTAGAGTGTGTGACCAAATGTCTGTTTGCATGTAGTATATCAACATGATATGTGTTTTATGTCGACACTTCCAGCATTTGCATGATCAGTATCCCGTGTTTTTCTATGACTTGTTTAGTGAAGGTAACCTAGCAAATATATGCAAATATCTCATTGCACAAAAGACTGATTTCAGGGTTGCAGGAGAAGAAAGGGCCGGATAGATTTTCTTCTCCATTTTCAGAGCTAAGTGGCTCTGAGACAAGATCAGCGTGCATGCCGAACATCTCATATAACCACACACTCGCACAAATACACACACGCACACATATTGCACTCATTTCTAAATGCTCTCTCTTTTTCGTGGCTGATGAAATCATATTTCAGACCTTCATTAAGAAAGCTGGGATAAAATAGATCATTTAGAAAGAAAACACATTGCTGGACATTTCCTTCATCTGGTGGTTTTTCTCAGTTCTTTCATCAAAGGAGCAACATACACATTTTCATTCTCCATGTCTCTTATATTCATTACCCAGAAAGCATGTGTGTGTGTGTGTGCACCATTATTCCTCTGTTCATATTGAGAGGATACAGCTGCTCATTTAGATTTCCCAAACATCCCAAAACCAACCTTTTTATTTATCCAAGAGTGTGAATTACAAACAGCTGCATGCAATACAGCATGACATGTTGTGTGTGTGTGTGTGTGTATGTGTGTGTGTGTCGCCTGACCCCTTCATTTCCTGTGTCTGTGTAAAAGTTCCCGCTGATTGTTCCTTGGGGTTGGAATCATAGACACAACCCAGTGGCAAACCACTTCCGGAAAAGACTCACACACCCTTCTCCTGTCTCTTTAGCTGGAGCTTCGCTCAAGTGGGAGAGAAAAACATTTTGTTTGTGTGAATCTAAATAACCACAAAAAAGGATTGCTTTCTATTTATTTCAAATCATTTTACAGTCAAGCGAACACTCAGTGAAAAGACATGCAAAAAGGTCTTCACCTTTTACAAGAACTTGATGACTGTTGGCTTTGGAAATTAAATGATATTTCTCATTTGCGTACATGTGCTGCTGTCTCACTGTCACTGAGACTCTTTTTCCCCGTCCAACAGGGACTTGACAGTGCAGGGAATTGTAACCCAGCTCTTTGAGTGTGGGTTTGTAACAGGGCTCGGCCTGGCCTCACTTTGGCTCCCAGCCCTGTTGGCTGCGGTCTCTGGCTTCATGTCTGCTGTGCTCTCTGCTGAAATGTTTGGCCATTGCATTAGCACTGGATTAATCCAAGATATTTCATGCTAGTCTATTAGAATACCTACTCCTGTTGAAACCTTTTTTCAAGTTTACATGCACACTGAAACATACACTACACGTATTAAAAAATGTGGGATTGGTAAAATACTTAACGTATTTGAACAAAAGTCTCTTTTGCTTTACGAAGCTGCATTTACAGTATTTGATCAAAAATACAGTAAAACCAGTAATGCTGTGAAACATTGTTCCAATTTAAAATAACTGTTTTCTAGTTTAATATATTTTCAAATGTAATTTATTTTTGTGATGACAAAGCTGAATTTTCAACAGCCATTACTCCAGTCTTCAGATTCACATGATCCTTCAGAAATCATTCTGAAATACTGATTTTGTGCTCAAGTAACATTTCTTAATATTAATGTTGTAAACATTAAAATATATATATATATATAAAAAATATTTTTTTGGAAACCATGTTAACTTTTTTTAGGATTCTTTGAAGTTTAAAAGAACAGCATTTATTTAAATTAGAAATAAGTTACTGAATAAAAGTATTCATTCCTTTAAAGAAATTTACTGACTGCAAACTTTTGAAGAGTAGTGTACATTATTAACATATTGTCAGCATCTAAAATGTATGAACAATGTTTTTAGGTTCAGAGAATATTTAATTAACTGAATGAATAGCCTTGTTTTCATAGTTTTTAATCAATGAATATAATATACTGTATATGTAACCCATTTACCTAATTTGACATTACAGTTTAACAGTTTCATTCTGCTTTGCGTCATTTCTGGTGCCATATTCAACTCATTTAAAAAGGGGTTTATCCCTGTACACAAGCCTAAACATTAAAATGAAGAATGGAAATCCTGTCATGATTTAATCATCACTGAATAATCATTTTGTTTTCTATGAGACAGCTGTGGCTATAAAAATGACAAACACACCATAAAATGACCATGAATGCAATCCATTTACTTGTGCGTTACATTCCAAGTCAGAAACCAAATGATAGCTCATCATGAGAAAAAAATGCATAATCACACTCATTCTCAAATGCTGAATTCATTGGAACACTGGGGACCTGAAAATAATATATCTATATAATAGTATTGTAACTAAAATCATTGTCACTCCACACGCATCTGCTAAATAAACTACATTTATATAGTGGTTAGAGTTTTGGGCTCAAAAATGATTTACGTATAAATCTGCACGTACATGAATACTTCTATGTTTGAGATGCTGTTAATATGTCAGTATTGTAAGTTTGTATGTGTAAATGTCACATATGAATACTAATAATATCCAGGGGATCAGGCATTTACGTGAAACTATTCTGATTACATGATTTCTGCAAACAGAAACACTACTTTCAAAACAAGACTACATTGGTTTTAACATTAATGAAGTCACCTTTAGTGTTTAATCAAATACTACAATTCCTCAAAGCAGGCTGCATTACTAAAACCCAGTATGGAGGCCCAGGGCAGAGCTTCCCCCTTTCCTAATATGTTTTGTTATGCAAAATAAACAGTTAAGCAAGAAAAAGAGGGTCTCTCTGGGCTCTTTTATGTCAGTAGGGGTGTTAATGCTCCACCCTCTAATGCTACATTACAGACTGAACCTTTAATGGCACAGTAAGGGCTGAATCTGCTCATGCTGAGAACAAGAGATGAACCGGTATCACTTCTACTGTCTCAGAACAAATAAATAGTGACGAGATGAAGAGAAATAGGAATATATGAGGGACAGAGGAATGTCCATCCTCCACAGACAGGATGTTTGTTTTTGCAGTGCTCAGCGTGCACTATTATTTGCAGCCTCCTCTCTTGTTGTCTGTGGTTGATTAACAGAAGAGATTTCACGGCAGAAGGCATTCGCCTGTGCAGGGAGAGGCTTCATTTCGCAAAACCGCAGAGAGACCACTGCAGTTCACTTCTATAAACATGCCTAAAACCAGCCGAGGATTAAGATCATTGTTTGTCCTGGACCGCAAATACACACCGCCGGCTTTGAGAAAGAGGGAGTGCGAGTTTGCTTTTAATCTGAATTTGCTTTCTATAAGTATGGGTTATGTTCTGTGGCGATTTAGTAAGAAAACACCCTCTGCATGTGTCAACAACTTAAAAATGTGTGGAAATATAATGAATATGAAAGTATAATCCATCAATCACTGCAGTTGCTTTGCACTGTATCATTTAGATGTTTAAACAAGTTCATTCTGGAGCTTTTTACAGCCCAATTAACAGGTCAGAGAGCTTTTTTATGTAATGTATTTTCTTTATGTAGTCATGATGTGACACCATTGCTCTGAGCAGCCTGGTTTAGTCACATCACATCACGCCGCTCGCTTGCGTTGCTGTTATTAGAGATCTGCTGCGGGCCTGACTGTGTTATTCCAGCCATGAAACCTCAGCCTTCACTGTTGAAGTCGAAGCACAACACTGTCATCTTCCTCTCTCGACTTGTCACAGCCATCAGCGGCAACGGCAGCCTAAATACTTTGATGAATAAATTGGATGTTTTGCCCAGAACGGGGGGGGGCGTTTGTGCATCCCAAGCAAGCGGCTGCTTCCTGAAGTCTCCTCTAATTCTGTCTTTGACTTTTCTGCGGGTCAACTGGAGCTGCAGATTCTTCGCTCTATGTGTGTGTGAATGTGAGAGAAAAAGAGAAGTTTAACAAAGCAAGACAGACAAAGAAAGAAACACAAAAAGGGACTCTGTCTCACACATTCATTCACAGAAGGGCCGAGTGAGGCAGACAGAAAGAGAGAGAGAGAGACTGAGACACGCAAAGGAATGCGTGTCAGACAGAGAAGACTGAAAAGAGTGAAAGAGAAAGAGAAATGGACAGAGAGATTTCCTGAGCTTACACTTCAAGTTCAGTCTATTTATATTACAGTGTGTTTATTTTACATAGCCTGTAAAGTTGGAAATGAAAATTCACCCATTTTCCTTTTTTCTTTTTTACTCTGATATATGTTACGATACAGAAGAAAATATCTGTTGCTACTTCTGGTTTATTGTGGCGTTAATGTTTTTGATATTTCAAAATAAAGTACTTATTCAAATATAAATATTACAATTCTAATAATATTTGTGAATTTCTTTTTCTTGGAACCAGTTATATAAACCAAAATGTTACTACAAAAAAAAAACTACATTAAACATTTTCCTATTTGAGGATTGCTTTTTTTTCCCTTTTTTTTTCTTTCTAATACCTTCATCTGTAGGAGTTATTTTCTATGTTGGACCAGTTCATCATCATCTCTTCTTTGTTATTTCAGTGGGGCACCATGGGATTTGAAGTTCCTCAGATTTCACAGTGTAGAGGCTGATCCTTTCTGAAAATTTCTGGGGAGCAGACGGTGGTGATACAGACATACTCATACACTCTTGCACAAACCACTGTTGTGGGTCTTTTATCAACATGTTTCACATAACAATGTCTTTTTATACTCCCACTTTTCTCTTTTTCTTTTTCTCTCCAGTCTCATGAGTTGTTGCGAAAGAATATGGTCAGAACTGCAACCCCAGATTACAAAAACAGCCTGATTTCCCATCGAAATAACACACACACTTGATCGCTTTTGGATATGTAAAGCAGAGCTTAAATCTGGGTGCTGTCCAAATCATGATTCAGTATTAAATATCTTAAATATTTAGCAGTGGTTGATTTAAGTATCTAGGGTAACGTACATCTCTGTGCTGTGACAGCCAAGGCACAACTACAGAAGACGAATAGTAAGATGATTGCTGTGTGTGAGAATGAGCATTGCATGCCTACATCTGTACAAATATAAGGTGTTAAAAGTTTTCTTAGCAGGAAGGCAACCGCTTACGATGAATCCATCAGCACATTCATCGGGGTCAAAGGAAAAGACACGTGGTCAAGGATACAGCGGAGTGTATGTTCTGAGACAACGCTCTGCGTCGCGTCTCTAGAATAACACATACACACACCCATTTATTCACACCACATTTTTTTCATGGTATTTCATGAAAATGTTGCATTTGTTTCTGCATCAACCCCAAGAAACATTAATGAAAATAAGTCGTGTCTGTGCCGTGTATCTTTCTGTAGTTTGTGCTAAAAAAGTAATTTACACAGCCAGCGCAGCTCTCTAACTCTCCTTCTATCATTTTGTGAAAATTGCCAGATCTGTGATATATGTGACTGTTCAGGACTTAGTAAGATGCAATAAAATCAGACACATGGTGTCATTGCATTGCCAAGTGTAAATTCAAGCACCATCCAGTTCAAAATAAAACACACACAAAGTTCATTGAAAGTGTCATTGAATGGCACTTTTTCACATGAGCACATCTTGCTGTTCACCCAGTCTAAATACACCACTTGCCTTTGTCTAAGATTGTGTGTTTGATAGATGATAGACAGTGTATTTATTTCTTAGGATCACAAAGAAAAGAGATGGTTAGTTAGCATAAGCAGTTAGCCTGTGCTGCTAGATGCTGCAACTACTTTTTGCTGGGAGTAAAGGCATCCTTTAAAGGCAAACATATAAATTGCAGATGTGTCATGATAGATACACATATTTTACAGTACTGTTTTGAATTTGTAGTTTTTATTCAATAAATGCAGCCTTGGTGAGTATATATATATACTAAAAGTATGGAATCTACTGTCTTTCAGAGTTTGGGATACTCACTAGTTTTTGGACGGTGCTCTCTCTTGTGGTGCCATCATCCAATCAACTCAATAATGGTTAGTCAAATGGCATTTACAGCTCATGTGATTGACCTAAAAATAATGATGGCAACTTGCCAATTGCTTACTTCGATGGAGTCCTGTGGCAGCCAGCAACTGCTATTGAGATGAATGGGAATTAACAGATTTCTCCAGATATTACAGTCCTCCTTGTATATTGAGAGGCATGATGTGGTGGTAATTTTCCTGATGCTTGTCTTGTGTAAAGTTTTGTCATCTTTCTCCATCACACACCTACACACACAAACACTCACAATGAATCTGTGATTACACATGCTTTACCTCAACTCCTCTTTGCACTGACACTAATGTAACTTGGCAAAGAGGACAATTTTTCTGTCATTGGGGAAGGTGTATGGGGCAATGGACCACACATTCAGATACACGCTCATACACACAGGCTGTAATATAGTTGTGAGTAAGTGTTTATATAGCTGAGCGGATACTGGCCCTACAAACTTCAGGTCAGAACAGTGGTCCTCAAGAAAAGCGCACACACTATTGTCATTCATTCATTCAAATACACGCACACATACAACATGTTGCGGTCTGGGGTCTGACTTAATAATAGCAGGTGTCGCTTCTGTTTGTGCGAGTTTGCACATTTTGAAATTATTTTTCTAGACAAACAATGGTACTACACTATACTGACACACGTCAGACCTAGGAACACTTTTTAGTGCATCTAAGGTTTATGGCCAATTCAAAACTAAAAGACTAATGAAATGGATATGGCTGGTACTGAGAGAGTTTGGGGAAAAACTGTGACAGTCCATCACTCAACTCCATCTGTGAAACACAGTGTTGGGTCTCATGGCTTGGACATCAGGGGTTTCTACTGGCCCTGCTTACTTGTCAAGTCAATTCACCTTTATTTATATGACGCTTTTAACAATACAGATTGTGTCAAAGCAACTTTACAGCATTAAATAGGAAAAATAGCGTGTCATTAATGCAAAATGACAATAGTAGACACTAAATTTTCAGTTAAAGGCAAATCATCATTGAATTCAGTGATGTCATCATCCAGCTCAGTTTAGTTTAAATAGTATCTGTGGAGTATAGTTGACGATATATCGCTGTAAATGTAGTGTCCCCAACTAAGCAAGCCAGAGGCAACAGCAGCAAGTAAGCAGAACTCCATCATTGATAGAATGGAGAAAAAACCTTGGGAGAAACCAGGCTCAGTCTGGGGGCCAGTTCTCGTCTGGCCAGACTAAACAGCAGTTCAACTCCAGGCTGCAGCAATGTCACATTGTGCAGAGTACTCAACTGGTTCCTGTGGTCTTTGTCCAGGTGGCCATCTAGGATACAAGGTCTTCAATGGGGATCTGTCTCTGGGGGTCATCTACTTGTCCTGATCTCCACTGTCTTTCAGGGCTGTAGAGGTGCTGATCCACCATCCGGGCTGCAGTGACCATCTGATCTGGATACACCGGATCTGGTGGCTACTGTAACCTCAGAATAAAAAAGAAACAATAATACTAATAGCGTAGATGACATTATTATAACAAAGTGCCAAGTACATTGGGTGTTATGGGAAGTGTTCCCGGTTGTCCTAATTAATGCAGCCTAAAAATCCATTAACAAATTTGAATATTAGAAATGTGTTAGTGTTGGACGGGTTTTTAGTCTAGATTTAAACTGCAAGAGTGTTTCTGCCTCCCAAACAATGTTAGGTAGGTTATTCCAGAGTTTAGGCGCTCAAAGGATCTGCTGCTCACAGTTGATTTTGATATTCTAGGTATTAGCAAATTGCTAGAGTTTGGAGAACACAGTGGACGTGCAGGACTACAATGCAACAAGAGCTTGTTCAAATACTGAGGTGCTTAGCCATTCAGGGCTTTATAATAGGCAAGATTTTAAAATCTGTACAATGTTTGGTACGGAGCCAGAGCAGTGTCGACAGAACCGGGCTAATATGGTCATACTTCCGGTTCTAGTAAGAACTCTAGCTGCTGCATTTTAGGGCTAGCTGGAGTTTGTTTATTAAGCATGCAGAACAACCACCCAATAAAGAATTAGAATAATCTAACCTTGAGGTCATGAACGCATGAATTAAACTTTCTGCATTTGACATTGAGAACATAGGTCGTAATTTAGATATATTTTTTGAGATGGAAAAATGCAGATTTACAAATGCTAGAAACATGGCTTTCAAGGGAAAGAGTGCTATCAAATAGTACACCTTGGTTCTTAACTGATTACGAAGAACTGACAGAGCAGCCATCAAGTGTTAGACAGTGTTCTAGGTTATTACATGCAGTGGTATAGGTCTGATAATTAACACCTCTATTTTTCTGAATTTAGCAGTAAGAAATTACTTGTCATCCAATTTTTTATATATACTATGCATTCTGTTAGTTTTTCAAATTGGTATGTTTCACCGGGCCACAAAGAAATATAGAGCATAAGAGTGAAAGCTAACATTGTGTTTCCTGATGATATTTCCCAAGGGTAACATGTAAAGCATGATAAGTAACGGCCCTAGAACTGATCCTTGAGGTACTCCATACTGCACTTGTGATCGATATGATACCTCTTCAAGATAAGTACAATTTGAACCATGCCAATACACTTCCACTAATGCCCACAACATATTCTAGTCTATTCAAAAGAATTTTGTGATCTATAGTGTTGAACGCAGCACTAAGATCCAGTAGCACTTATTGAGAGATACAACCACGATAAGATGACTGGAAATCCTCACAGATAAAATTTTTCTCTAAGAAGGAATATAATTGTGAGGATACTACCTTTCCTAGTATCTTGGACAGAAAAGGGAGATTGAAGATCGGTCTTTAATTAATTAGTTATTTGGGGTTAAGTTTTTTAATGAGAGGCTTATTAACAGCCAATTTCAAGGTTTTGGAGACATTTTCTAGTGGCAATGATGAATTAATAATAGACAAAAGAGGATTTATGACTTTTGGAAGCACGTCTTTAAGGAGCTTAGATGGAATAAGATCTAGCATAGGCTATTCACCTTATTCCGCCCCGCCCACTTTTAATACTTCGCATTTCCGCATTTTGTCATCCGACTTCCGCTAAACCTATACGGCACGTCCGGTTACTAGTTTAGTAGTTGTAAGATTGTTTATAGCTAGCTATAACTGTGGCGAAATGACAAAGAACGTTATGTTATAAATTGGGAGCACGATGAAAACGTCTTACGACGATCAAATGGTCTCAAATTGTCCCATCCAACGTCGCTGTTAACGTGGGTAATGTTAGACCATATGAAGAAGTGGCCAGAGTTAACCTATATATTTAACTGCCCTGTCAGGAGGAGTTGATGGAGCAGCAAGGAAAAATGATTTAAAAAAATGTACCGACGCTTACCAGTATTTACAGACAGTGAGACAGTGGGTCGTGTACTGTTACACAGCGAGGGTTTTTTCGTCTTTTTTAAAATTGAACGTGCAACCAGCCAGTCAAGCAGTCTAAACCTCTCAGCATGGTGCTGGTTAGTTTTGTGTGTGTGTGTGATGTTAATATAAACGAAGTTATAAATGTTTAAAAGTATAATAACGTGTTTGATGACCATCATCAGACTAAGTATTTTGTCTAATAACTTAATTGTACAGTGGAGTAAGGTAAGTGAACGTTTATATAATTATAAATTGTATATAATTATACATACTAATTGTATAATTATTAGGCAGATTTTATTTTACAGATAAAACAAACCAAAAAAGATTATATATCACTTATAAAAGATTAAATGAAAAATTAATAGTTAAGATTGGTTTGGTTTGGAATTGGTAAATTTTACCAAAAAATATGATCAGAAAATCAGCTTGCCTCTTAATTCTGCACAGTGTATATGCAAAAGGTGAGGTAAAGGTAAGATTTGGTAGGTGTACATTAAGTCTAATCAATGAATAATGTAGGTAAACGTCAAGTGTAATAATAATGAATGATTCTGAAATAAGACAACTGTGAAATCTTTGAAATGTATTTTAGGTTTGCCATGTTCTGTACAGGGCTGAGGACGTGTAAGCTGCTCATCTGGGTTCATCACAGCAAGTTACATGTGCCACACAATCAGCAATTCTGAGCCAAGACTGTAGCTAGACTACAAACCTTTTATTTTAAGTGTATGCTTCCTCGTGTCAGATGAGTTTTAGACAGGTGACCTGCTGCTTTCAACAAGATAGTTGCAGCTTTGTAAATAAACAGGAATGAGAATAATTAGGTTAAGGATAGGATATTAGGTAATTGGGATGGGATGTAGAGGGTGTGGGTGAAGACTAACTATATGAAATAAGTTGTTTTAAACAAGAGACAGACTGTGATTTGTTTTTTGGAACATGGATAATTTAATATAAGTTGTATAAAATCATTTGTGATGTATTGATCAGTGTTTGTTGTTTTCAAGAAGCAAGAGACCCCTTTCTACTGACCATTCTATAAAATTTCAACATTTAATTTCCATATGTAATAAACCTAGATGGAATTAACTTGCAAACTTGACATGACTTATTCCTTCAAAAAAGAGATTAAAGAAAAAATGAAAATGATTTTTTTAAATGGAAAAAAAAAAAGATCAATTTAAGATAAATAAATAAAAACTATTTACAGCAGGTAATGTCAGGTGACACTGTAAAGGTTCATAATAACTATTACAGCAGGTAACTTCTGGTGACTTTGTAAAGGTTCATAAAAAAATAACTATCACAGCAGGTAACTTCTGGTGACTTTCAGCAAGATCAGGGGCATGTGGATCTGATCACCCTCACAGTTGTCCACTGCATCACTGGCGGTCATCGATACATCTGTGGAAATAATTAAACATTTTTACATTAGTACTTACAATATATCATGAGAATTAATATATTATGTGACCCGAACTGAGAACTGTGTGTGTGTGTGTGTGTGTGAGAGAGAGAGAGAAAGAGCTGCATTAGACACAAAACAGTATACACACTGTTAACTGTAGTGTTCAAACGTAGGTCAGTATCTGAATGAGAAATGTAGCTAGCTGGCCTGCTATCACCTGCAATCTCTGTAGCAGTAATAATGTGAGCTATTGTAATGTACTATAATATCTTGTACTACCGTAAATATTAAATAAATAGGTTGACAATGGTAATCATGGAAAATTCGTTGTACCTTGTTAACTGCCTGTTACTGATCATAAATGTATTCATAGAATGGACTTCATAAATCTAACGTTAGGCGAGCAAACACATAGCTAGTTAAGGTTAGCTTACCCGAATCTGACAACCTTTTCATCCCCGGCGTGACCTCTTTAAGGGGACATCGTAGTCGAGCCATTTCTCGGGGTAAGGGTGTTCGTCAGTCGCCTTCCCGTCCATGAAATGGTACGAACACACATAAGAGCACTTGGGTGGGCGCTTCAAATTTAGCGCCTTCATCCATTTCCTCAGGTGCTTCTCTTCTTTAGGTGGTGGGTGTAAATTGTAAAGTGCACCACAACACTCCGACCGCGTCACAATGTGTTCGCTACATCGTTGGTGCAATTGTTTTTTTTAATACAATTGTTATGCAGCCCCTAACTGAGCATATATCATACTTCTGTTCGTTCTGCGTTCTGTTATCTAGCCAGCCACTAGCTTAGGTACGTTACATCCGGTCCCTCAGCCGGAAGTAAGATGACAAAACGAGCGCAATGGCGGCACCGTTGTTGCCATGGAAAATAAGGTGAATATGTTGTTTGTTTAGATGATTTAACAAGTTTATAGAATTCTTCCTTTCCTATAGTGGAGAATGAGTGGAATTTTTCCTCAGGGGATCTATAGTGCAATATTCGTTAATTAGCCACTGTATTGAAGAAGTATCTGGGTTTATGTTTGTTTTCTTCTAAAAGAGACAAAAAGTAATCAGATTTATAATTTGTAATGCTTTTTTGTAGGATAGGGTACTTTCCCGCCAAGCAATACGAAATACCTCTAGTTTTGTTTTTCTTCAGTTGCACTCCATTTTCTGGGCTGCTCTCTGAGGTATTGGATATGCTGAGGAATTTAGATAAATCAGGAAGATTACTTACAAAACAATCTTTTGTGGTAGAAGTGATGGTCCTACCATAATTGTAACAAGGAGTACAATTTACAGTATTAGCTATATAAAGTTTGCTCAAGACTAGAAAATTATATGATATATCATCACTAGGCTGCATAATTTCAGCACCATCAACATCAACTCCATGTGATGTTATTTAACCTAGTGTAGGGTTGGGCCGAAAGACGATGCCATCATCCATCGCAGATGGCTGACAGACATCACAATGTTAAGCTGACATTATGATTCCTTCCCCCACCCTCTCTCCCGCAATCCGCCACATCCCAGTTCAGTGTTCATTTTACTTTCACTTTCACTTTTGAGAATAACGGTCAGGTGCTCAGGATCTGCAAATTATTTGTCATCATCCTATCAGACATTCCTCCTTTCTCTGTGTATGTGGTAAATTAACTTTCATGTACTGTAATGCAACAGGTTACATAGCAAGCGGCTAAACTTTTAGTGGGTCCATAGAACCATTATTTGTATCATGCTCCAAGCAAGCTTCAGGTGTGCCCTGGTGGCCTGTATACAGTAGCCAGTATAAACATCACAGGAGATTTATCATTAACACTTGTTTCTCTGGATAATGTTATATGAACCGCCATTACTTCAGATGAGTTACTTGAAGCCCACTCTCTGAGAAGTACTGAAAATATTGTTATAAATTGAAGCAACACCTCACCCTTTACTTTTTGGACATGGCTCATATTTATAATAGTAATCTTGGGGGGTAGACTCTTTTAAAATAATGTAATCATCTGGTTTTAGCCAGGTTACTGTCAAACAGAGCACATCTTGTTTATGTTCAGTAATCATATCATTTACAAAAAGTGCTTTCATTAAAAGGGACCTGATATTCAGCAAGCCAAGCTTTATCATTTGTTTATCTGTATTACATCTGTTTTTTATTTGTTTAACATCAATTCAATTGTTACTCTTAAATTGGTTTGGAAGGTTTTTGTATTTTCTAGTTCAGGGAATAGACAGTCTCTATAGTGTGATATCTAGGTGAAAGGGTCTCTATGTGCTGAGAATTAACTCACTGAAAAAAAAGATTTGTTGGATTTACTCAATTGAATTATGGACATTGGTTCCACACATTCAGTTTGAGTACAGAGTATCCTATGCATTTATGCGGTTTCATTATAATACGGTTGTGTTAATCATATGCAATTTCAAAAAGTAATGTGTACATGATCTTTTTAAGTTATACTTACATAATTCAGTTATGTTAGTTTAACATTAATATTTTATTTCAGATATATGCTTATATCATGTTAATCCTGTGCAATTAAATCAAGTTATCTTAACATAATTTTGATAACTTCACTAAAATTAAATTTTAATACATTTCAATGGTTTGTTGTAGCATGTTTAATTTCATGTAACACAAAAAACCTTTTGTAAATCATTTATTTAATAATTTGAACAATGTGTAATTTAAATGGCATGTCTCAATAACATTTTGCTTTCAAAAACGTAGCATAAATAACTTCTCTGATTAAATTTAATAAAAATACATTTTTTAGTTTTAATTACACTAGTATAAAAACAAAGACAATTCATTTTGTATGCACAACATGTAACATGAATATCAACAATATATGTAAACCTTCATAAGTTTTACAAGATATACAACTTTATAAAAGTAACATTACACTGCATGTAACACTGTTTAAAAACGACATTGTAACACTAATTTATTTCATTTCTCCCAGAAACCTTAAAACTGTACCAAAGAACAGCAGTACCTGGAACTGTTATTTCAAGAAAAACACTTTCGTTTCAAAGATAATTATATAAAGACATTACAAAATAATGTGAAAATACAGTATCTGACCCTTATCTAAACTATTAACAGTGTTTTTTTATTTATGCTAGTTTACCCAGATTCAGCTCTCTAATCATTCAAACTTCTGGGCCAGTCCAAAGAAAGGTCAAATTCAGAAAAAAAAGATAAAAAGAAACAAGTGCAGGCAAAGCGGAACGGTCTAAACAACAAGATCACGTTTTACTCTCTGCAGCTCTGAATGCTGCTGAAATTTTCTGAGGTTGCTCATTTGTAGTCTCAGTAGTCACTCAAAAATCGGTCCATCTCACTGGTGGAGTTTAGATTTCAAATTTTGGGCCTTGATAGAGAGTTCACCTGCATCCAACTCCATGATGAGTTTCTGCAAAATTTCAAATGTAAAACGCAACTTTGTGGGGTACTGCAGGTTAAGAGTATAGATTAGACCAAACAACATTGAAGTTGCAAATGCCACGCTGTCGAGGTCCTGAAGCACTGCCACACCCTCTAGCACAATTGCTACATTATGGGCTTCATTGTCTGCAGTGTGCTTCATCACGAAGATGCCCATGGTAGTCTTCTCAAACGCACTCTGTAGAAGATCTTCTTCCATGTCCTAAAGACAGAAAAAAAGATGAATATGTATTTAACACATGAACAAGAAATATGAGGGGTAGCATAATGGAATATTACTTAAAGAAAGGACTATCACATTTCCCCCCATTTTATTTTTTACTTAAGAACTACTAAAATTGTGTTAGTTTTTTAGAACCCTAAACATCTGTGTTGACATCACACATTCCAAATTAGCACATAAAATGTCTGTTAAATTTGACACCATCTGTAAAATATACATCAGGGGGGGGCAATCCTGCTCCTGGAGATCTACTGGAGATTTCTAGTAATCCTAAAGACCTCGATTAGCTGAATTAGGTGTTTCATTCAGTTTGAGCTAAACTGTGCAGAGCTGCGGCCCACCAGGAATTGAGTTCGACACCCCAAAAAGTCATAACATTGTAAGAATAGGAGATAAGAAAAATATAATGAAACTTGTTAGAAATTAGAAATGTAATTTGTTTCCCACATCTGATACTAGCCATGTGCTGGTTTAAAGTAATGTGGCATATCATGGTATTGAATATGCACAGTAGTGTTATAGGGAATAGGTTTGCTGCAATAGACAGTGTTTTTAGTTATACTGGTGTTAAGCCACAACACTGGTTACGTCATTTTGTTTACCGCAGCACCGCCCCCACCGCGTTTTTGATTTTTTAATAGTAACAAAAATAATTTAGCCTAGTTCAGTTAGAGGACAGACATGCTTAAAAACTAAACGCATTTGATCAACATCAGTGCGTCTGAGCGCTCATGAATCTTTCTGCAGTGTTGTGATGCTCTCGACGCCGGCGGTGTGAACACACAGTAAGTATTGTTATTTTATTAGGCATATAAATTGTATTTTTATTTGTTTTGTTAATAAAAGTTCTGAGTTTGATGTATTTGTTGCTTGTAAAAGTTAAAGTAAAATGCCAAGAAATAAGAGTAAAAATTTGCTTGACGCCAAATTGCAGCAATTCAATTGCTGCTAATTTGAAAGTAAAATGTGCATGGCACTTTTACAAACCATTTGCAAGCGAAAGAAATGAGGGAAACTCCAATGAACTAACACCCCCCCCCCCCCCCCCTTAACACCAACGGTAATATCGGTTTTACCAGTGTTGTCCTTGAATAAGTAAATATGTGTGCTCTGTACGAACATTTAGAAGTTAAACAATTATAGCTACGTGTCTAGTGGATGAAATTATTTTTAATTTATGTTGCAATGTGCATATTTGATGAAACCATGGTTTTTAGATGTAGTAATGTGTTTCTTGTTGAACATAGTACAGATTCCATCAGTTAAGCTATAACTACTCACCACATACTCCTGAATGAGATCTTTAGGGTCCTCATTAAGATAGATACACAGTCCTCTGATGGCAAGTTCACGAGCTGCATCAATGTCATCCTTAAAAAAATAAGCCATAGCAGAGAAAGAAAGGTTAGGTTAAGACATTACTCGAAATCAATTATGTTGCAGTCTATGGGTGCGACTCAGAAAGCCTTCTGAAAAGACTTTGTGAAAGGGGCTTATATGAATGTTTTTGATGTGATCACCATATGCAAGTGCAACTTTGCTCACTTACTTCAACTACAGTTGACATCATCTCTTTCAGCTTTCTGCCTTGTTGCCCTGGTCGCCTTTCAAAAACCTTCAGAAAGCCTTCATAGTGAAGGTCAAGCTGTGACAGAAATTTTGACTGTAGAGGAACTGTTGTGATTCGCTTGAACTCTGCATTCACCTGAAAGCAGAATGTTAACAAAAAGAAATAAGAGTAGCAATAAGATATGACTCTCTGTTAGACATATTCAACCAATTTTGGAAATCTATCACAAACCTCAGTGACATCAAAGAGAGCTGGCCATCTCATCATGAAGTCCCCGATCATAGGGGCACAACGAAGCACTTCTTGTCTCCTGAGTGCAAATGTTCTCTGCATTTTAGTTTTAATAGTCTCTCGGTTGTTGTTTTTTTTCACATCTGAAAGAAGCTCAACTCTTGCAATCTCCAGAGTATGGTCGTTCTCTCCAGGGGAATAGGAGGGGCAGTAGTGCACTTCACCTCTCTTGGGCTTCTTTACATTGTAGGCAGGGCTTTTTTTCCCATCTGGCTTATGCTTTAAAGAATTTACAGTAACTTCAGGACATCCAAGTTTTCGGAGATGTGTGCGATAGTTAGATAATTTGTACTTGAGGCTCACTTTCCAACCCCCATACCCAGTGTCTGAGCCCCTTTCTGTTAAACATGGATGCTTCTTGATGAGTGCCTCTCCCACTTGTTCAAACTCTCTGTCCGTCACATAGACCTTGTATTAAACAATTTTTTGGACCAACCCCTCAAGTATATCTGACTTCAGCTTGATATCAGGAATAAGCAGTGTTCCATTTTCTCTGAAGACACTGTTTGCCTGTTCAAGCTTAAATTCTGCATCATATGAAAATGGTGGAATGCAGAATGTTTCAGGCCAAGAAGATCGTCTGGTAGAGGAGAGAGAAGAAATGGATGCAGAGACTTCGGAATGTCCTGGGGCAAAGGTTGAACTGTTCATTGTGCCAGCTGAAGTAGCATTCAGTGGTGAGAGGGAGTCAGTAATGTTTATTATTTTTATTGTGGCTTTGTCCTTAATTTCATTCATTGAAGTCAAATTCATAAACTGGTTATCAAAAAGAGTGTCCATAAACTGCAGACGAAAGGGGTCCTGTAGCTTACATTGACTCCTCACAGCATCTTCTAGTTCATTCACAGACTCAGGCAAGCCAGATGGAAAAACCACTCTCTGTAGTTGCTATTTCTTTCAGGACAGATTTGTCAACTTCAAGATTGTGCTTCTGAAAAGCATCTACTAAAACATCTGTAGTAAGGGGAATTGACAAAGTGCTATTTAGGATGTAAAGCTCTTGTAAAAATTCATCAATGGCTGCACTGGGTACATGGGACAGATGTTCAAGCTTTAACAATGCTGCTGCAAAATTGTGTTTGATTTCATTTGGAAGGTTATTTGAAGAATGGACATCAGATTCAATTTCATAATATGCCTCTACCTCAACATCATCTGCTAAATCTGACTCTTGTGAAGCTACTGTTGTAGTTGTTACTATCCCAGGTTTAAAATCATTTAGTAAAAAAGAATGATGCTTTCTGTTCTTATGAGATTTAAAGGTACCACAGATATTTGTTTTAAAGTTACAACCTGAAAACATACAAGTTATCAATTCATTTTTCTTAAGATGTGCATTAATATGAGCCCAGTAATCTTTCTCCAAGTTAAGTCCTCCACAATTACATATATGGCAACTAAATATTATATTTTGAAACTGTTTCTGCCTAGTGTCAGACACATGACATCTATTTAAATGAATTCTAAGTGCATTCCAAGTTCTAAATGTGCAGGGGCAGTTAGAATAAACACATGGAAAACGACTATTATGTCCAAAATGCCTGTGTTTTAACCTATAATGCTGCAGAAGTTTTAACCTACTTGGTACAACAACTGAACAGGCTTTGCAATTCCACATATACAGCAAATGTCACTGTAAAGAGAGAAACAGCAGAAATTAGTCATAAATAACAACAACAACAACAATTAATGATTTTAAGAATCAATTTACTGTACTATTCCAAATTAAAGACAATGCTATTTATAAGATTACCCCCTTTTAAGATGTACCGTTTTGGAAAAAGGCTTTTAAATTTTTTCCAAAATGTATGGTAAGTACTAGAAAATTAACCAACATTCACTTTAAAAAACACTTTATAGCATACCATAAAATAACCTTTATTGCAGCAGTCATTTATATTAATTATGATATCCATCTTAAAATGACAATCATGTTAGTTAGACTACCAAAATGTAATTAACTTATATGTGAAATCCTAATATTGTAATCTTAAAACCTGTCTGAAAGAGATTTTTGTGAGTTATGGGGCGAGGGCGGGGCTATCGAGTATTCGTTTACTTGATAAAATAGGTAATTGCACTAAAAACGTACTGTATGTTTAACTTAATGATTATTCGTTGGTAAATCAAAGGCATGCACTGACGGAGCATTGAGCGCTTTGCCCATTGCCGTGATATAGTAACGGCTATGAACCCCTCCCCCACACAAATCCTAAAGCCAGTGGAGAGGACCTCATTCTCAGAGATGCAAGTTAGGGAGATTGTAGAAATACCGGTCCTAATAACACATAGCAGTGAACTTGGAAGCAGTGGGTTTTCTCTGGATACAAAGCACAATAACGTTTTCATTTTTAACTGATTTCAATGCTTTAAGGTCCACGTAAAGTGCAAAAACATTTTTTAATCTAGATAATTATTTATTTTAGTCATAAGGAAATATTAAACCTCGATCTTGTGAAGCATTAATTTATGCTTCAGTTAGGTTCCTTCTTTTTTTGTTAATACGTACGCATTATTTCCTATAAACCCTCAGCACAAAAAGTTAAATATTTATGATCACCGATTTAGAAAATCTGAATCAAGTTAGCCAATGTATTGAAAGGCATTATTATTCACCTGATGAAAACTTGGTTTCCATTTTAAATTATTTATTCGCATAGTAGACGTTTGATCAACTACCGTTACCAGTAATATGTATGGTTTACTTAACATTAACTTTAACTTTACCCAACCCCCCCAAAAAAAAAAAAAAAATCTGCGATGACACTCGACCAAATATACCATTGACACGATTTAAAAGCGTGTGGGGTTATCTTAAAACATTATTATTGCATTTAAACTGACAATGACTGCATTTTATAATATATCACATGATTTTCTACTGAAATTCTTACCTTTTAACGAGCTTAAACAAGTCAGTCAGTCCCCTCGTGTCTTTCCAAACCAACGGTCCTGGTGTGGGCTGGATTTCAAAGCGCATGCGCACGCGCACGTTGCTCCCGCGCAAACGACGTATTTCACAAAACGGAATTAGATTAATTATAGCATACACAATGGAATTAAGTTGAGAAGAAAATACAAAGTAATTGTGTGACACGGTCCTATTTCAATTAAGTAAATCAAACAGCAGAAAAAAATCATTTTACGTGAACACCATTTGTTTGAAATCTGAAACAATTTGAACATTTTCTTGCAAAGTGATTATATCATGTTTTGATGATTGTGTTGAATTTCATTTAGAATTTAAACAATAAAATTATGTTTCCATCTTAAACATAAATGTATTAAGTAGACTGTAAGTGTATTGCTTTAGTAAATTCAGTAAAACTGCTTTTCCTTTTTTTCAGTGCTGATTTCTGCGACGTGAGGCAGCTCGGTTTAGCCAGTATGTCTGCTTTCTGACCTGGGCCCAAGTTAGTCAAGTGCAAACTCTAAGACTATGTGTCATATTTCTAGACAAAAGAGCGTCACCACCCCAGGAGGGACTAAGATCATCTCTTTTTTCAACAGGTCAGGTCTGCCCCAAAAACTTGTCCAATTATCTTTATGGATAACATTTATGGCAGTAGATGGATACGTTTTTTTATTAATAAAACATATTGGCCACTCAGATACAGCCAAATACCTTTTTTAAAGACCTGTTTTCTTTTTTAATATATTTAGCAATTTGTCATTTATTCCTGTGATGGCAAAGCTGAATTATCAGCATCATTACACCAGTCACCGTGATCCTTCAGAAATCATTCTAATATGCTGATTTGCTGCTCAGACATTTCCTATTATCAGTTTTGCTGCCTAATGTTTTTGTGTAAACCCTGATGCATTTTTGACTTATGGAAATAATGGCACTTGTTTGAAATATAAATCTTTTGCAACATTATAAATGCCTTTATTGTCATTTTTGAACAGTTTAATGCATCCTTGCTGAATAAATGGGTAACACTTTACAATGAGGTCCCATTTGTTAACATGAACTAACAATGAACAATATGTAATTACAGCATACATCATGTTAATAAAAGTGATCATGTTCATGTTAATTGCATTACACTCTTAAAAATAAAGGTGCTTCAAAAGGTTCTTGACAGCAACAGAAAAAACATTTTTGTTTCCACAAATAACCGTTCAGTCAAAGGTCCTTTAAAGAACCATTTCTTTCTTACCATTCCTTTATAATCTGAAGAACCTTCTTTCGTCACAAATAACCTTTTGTGAAACAGAAGGGTTTTTCAGATGCTAAAGGCTCTTTATGGAACCATTTAGACAAAAGGTTCCTCTATGGCTTCGTGAAGCACCTTTATTTTTAAAAGTGTATCTTATGTTTACTTTTGATCTTAAAAAATGTATGGGTAAATGTTAAGATTAACATTAGCTAAGATTAATAAATACCAATTTCATGTTCATTGTTAGTTCATATTAATGTACTAATAAATTAAACCTTATTGTAATATTACAAAGAAAAGTATACATTTCTTTTAGAATTTTTTTTTTTTTTGACAAAATAATGATTTAAACTTATTATATGACCCCATTCCAATGACCCCAAATCCCCAGACTCATACAGTTTCTTGAATTACAGGTACAGGTATTTAAATTGTCATGACCGGAAACAGACCACACAGTAAGCTGAAAATATGAGCAGCTCTGACATCAAGAAAGCCATTTCTAATTCAGACATCAAGTTTAACAATAGATATTCAAGCAGATGTTTTATCCAAAGATAAACATCACTGCAGTTTAACTAATATTGTTTAACAAGGAGACAAACAAATTGATCTCTGTCTATACGAGGTAAAATCTGAAGAGAAGATTACTAAAGATTACAAGAAAAAAGAGTAAGGCCCAAAAAGTCATGACTCATCTACAAATGTCCTTTTAATATGAGAAACTGAAACAGTAAAATAGAATGCATTTTAAAAAGTAGTTCCTCTGTGTGCTGTAGCTAACTGTTAACAGAGCATACTGAGATCAATTCTGAGTGAAGGGAACCCGAATACTGTTATAAGAAACTGTTTAACTGAAGGGCTTTGACTTATGTGTGTTTTTTGGTGCAGATTTGTGGTTTCTATTGCTCCTTATGAAGCAGTGGGTTGTATTTCTGAGAATTCCGAAGCACAAAATAAATCAGCACATTTCATTACGCGCACACACACACACGTTGCACACAGAGGTTATGTAATGCAGATTCTGCTGCCCTCTTCTGTCACTCTGACAAACTGCAGTCTTGCAACAACTCTCTTTAATGCACAAACCTACATGGATAATGCACCACTTACAGGATCAATTTCACTGCTTTATTCACTGTATACTTTCACTTTCTAAGAATGACACTCATAAAATCAGATTGAGCTGTCTTTTTGATAAGTGGTGTTCTCAGCAAACCTCAGCACATTCCCAACTTGACCTTTATCTGTCAGAGGTCAGATGTCAAGGATCATGATGAGAAACTCAGTAATGTGGATGAGGAAGGCACTTCTACACACTTCAACCCCTAATCAAAGGCTCAACAGCAGTGTAAAACCACTTAAGATCCTCCTCCAAAATCAGGGTATTTTTCATTTGTGATTGGTTCAGCAGAACTCTCTCTCATCTCCTAAGACTGTGTATGTGATCATGTGAAAATAAGTGTTTCTACATCCATTTGTAAGTAAATGCCAGCATGTGTGTTCTTAGTTGGTGTGCATTTCATTTGATCTTTAGCTCATCTTTGAAGTTTGACTTATGCCCTCTCAACTGTGACCCCATGTTGGATAAAGCTGCGGAAGGGTCGGGTAATTCATTCACAAAATGAACATACAACAGTTCTCTCAGTCGTCTCAACAGCACAGCACAAAACTAAAGAGTATGCATATGAAGAGAGAGAGAGAGAAACAGATGAAAAGATACAGTGTCCAGAAAACTTATGTGAACCTATTGAAACGGGTTTAAGAGCCAAACTTTTTACACAGGATCATCAGAGTAAATTGTACTTATCTATCTATCTATCTATCTATCTATCTATCTATCTATCTATCTATCTATCTATCTATCTATCTATCTATCTATCTATCCATCCATCCATCCATCCATCCATCCATCCATATATATATATATATATATATATATATATATATATATATATATATATATATATATATATATATATGATATTTACATAAGAACAAATGACACATTATCATCCTGCAATAGTTGTATAATAGCAATAGATGTTATCAGTTGTCCTCAGTGTGAAAAGATGAATTTCAAAGTTATGCAGTCACGGTTGTAAAGAGTTCAAATATGCAGAATATGCATACAAATATTATGATTGTTTTTTTTTTTGTTAGCTTGACATATTTACATCAAGTTTCTCTATACTTCTCTATAATTCTCTAGACTCAGATGGCATTTTATGACCAATTAATGGAGAATTTAATTAAAAAATAAATAAATAAAGACCTACCAAATCAACATCTCATCTGATCTCAGTTCACTGTTGTGTGGGCTTATCTGCCTGTCTGTATATAATACGGATCATCAGAAAGATGTGTACTGAATTTTAAAATCACACAATTATGAACAGACCCACATGAAATATGGGCACACTTAATTCCACAGAAGTTTCAGCAGATTTCAATGGAATTCAGTGCAACCAGATCCCATGTGGGCTTGATTGTGACATTTACAAGGAAGCAGCATTTCACTGTTGAGTCTTGATGTACCATTACAAACATGCTTGAACAAAGTTCAGCTTAAAATTCAGCCGACTGAACCACACTGAAGAAGAAGGGCATCATAGTTGCATACTATTGTATAGATGTGCAGAAAAAAGTCTTGTACTTGCTTGTCTGTGGAACAGACGCATTTTGAGAGCCACAGCAATAAAACATGTGATCTAAAATTACTATAAAAAGTTGATCCATGCAGATTCTCCCTGTAATTAAGTGTTCTGTATTTCACTCTGAATAAAGTCTAGAATTTAGCATCTGTTACTAACTAACATGACCTCAAACATAAACACTGATTTCCGAATAAGTCGTAAGAGGAGCCCCAGTCGTCTCTTTCTTACAAAAGCTCTCAAAACTCGTGCTGTTTGAGTACAATACTAACCCTTTTATAATCCCTGCAGGGCTTGCAAATGCTCTAGAGTTTATTTAAAACCAGCGAAAGATCTGGAAGGAGCTCGGCCCGGAAGCAAACCTAGTCCCTCAAGGCTTATTATAGCACAATATCAAAAGTCCAGATGATAAATCCCACCCTCTCCTCTCAACACTCAACAGAGCACCTCAGTTCACATTGTTTTCTCAGCTACTGCTGCCAAGTTTCGCACTGCAGTTTAATTGGGTTTATAGCGCCATCTAGTGTGAAAAGAAGAGTCTTGTCTTATATGTCAGTATTCATGCCTATCTATCTATCTATCTGTCTATCTATCGATCTATCTATCTCAATCCTCTACAGTAAATTATGATAGAAAATTACTGAAATAAAAATAATAGGTAAAGAACTTTGGGAGAGACCTTTTCCCTGGTTTATTTGAATCCATTTTTCATATTTTACATAATATGAAAAAAAAATTCATTAAGTTAACTTAAGAGCTCCAAATTTAGTTCACAAATACAGTTTCTTTTTGAATGGAGCAGTCAATAACCACTTTAAACACAGGTGTTTGGGAAAGTGCTGTAGTTGTTTTTATTGACATGTAATGTTTCAGAAATACGTTCAAAAGAGTATTTTACCCCATATGGCCTTTTTATTTCCATTTTATCCTTACCGTAGTGTGAGGGGCTATATAGCAGAAATGAAATTATTTCATTTTAATACATATATATATATATATATATATATATATATATATATATATATATATATATATATATATATATATACATATATATATGTGTGTTTTGTCAGTTATTTTGATATTTCAAGGAGACCACCGCTAAAACGACGTGGTAAAACGCATCAAAATTACCGGTAGACAATAAAATGCTTTCTCACGCACATTCCCCCAGTGCTGTGAAGATGCTCTTCGCGCGTAACCGGGATCTGTGCGTCTGCCCTGTTCGAGGAAGGCGCGCGGGGTGATTCCTCGACGGGTGGGGTGGGCAACAATGCGCGATGTTGAATGGTGAGCGCATAGTGAATGAAGTTTCAATGGAGGAGGCACGGATGCGCGCTACAGCGCACGCGTCACACCCCCGCCTTCAATTAAAACATCTCAGGGTTCGTCTGAGTGCGAGCGAAGATGGCGACAGAGTGAAGGAGACCACGGAAAGATGACAAGCCCCCTACAGACAGACAAACACGCACGAGCTCTACACCCTGCCGCCTCAGAGATGCCCGTGAATGAGTAAGACTCGGCTGTTCACGATGTGTTATCAAGGAGATGCGGGGTAGGTGATGGAGTCTCGCGGCAGGTGCTTCATCATGCACTGTCTCGGTTATTCAGACGCAGGTGTTTGCAGTGCAGCTTAATTCTGAGCAGCAGGTGAAAGGGATGCTTCGAGCAATCATGTAAACGTCGCGGTGGAGAATATTGCGGAGGAGACCCGCCCGTGTGAGCTCGCGCTTTGTCTCCCCCTCTAAAATATGATCACGGGCGCCTGGCGGTGTGGAAGGAAACTTGACGCCGAGTTAGAAATCTGCCGCGTGCCCGAACCCATCGACAAACCGTGCGCGGAGCCGGAGAAGGTGCAGAGATGGCGCATGAGCCTGGCGTCGCTGCTCTTTTTCACGGCGCTGTTGTCTGATCACCTCTGGCTCTGCGCGGGAGGCAAGCTCCGCTCGAGAGACCGGACTCACCGGAGGACATGGAGCAATGCGAGTCACGACGCCCAGACGGGCCTTCGCGATGAGGACTGCGGGGTCCTCTTGAGCAACCTGACAGAAAACAGACCAGAGTGCGTGGAGGCTGACGCGCGGCGCCGCGCACCTCTGGAGTCCGCGTGCTCTACGCTTTACCGGCAAAAGAGCGGTTTGGTGAGCTCCTCCTACTCTGTACCGGTGCCCACGGTGTCGCCACACGCGTTTTTGGAGTACTTCCGAAACTTCAGCTTGTCCTTTTGCGACGCGCTCACAATAGCGGACCTACTGGAGAGCATGACCAGTCCTGACGGGATCAACTGCAGTCTGACGCGTGTCATTCGTGACCTGTTCAGCGGCGGACCGGAGGACGGGGACCTGTGCAGCGCTTGTGTCCACGCGTACATCCGACTCGACCAACACGCTCAGGAAAAATACGAGGAGTTTCAGGTCCTCACGCGCAAATACATGGCGGATGACTACTCAGTGCGCGCGCAAACACACCTGTGTCAGGTGAGAGGCTCTTTTAGTTACTACCAAAAACACTTAGGTATGGGATATGAGGATGATGGATGTAGACGCACCATCCACAATCTTTAGTATTCAGCATAAATCTGAATAAGAGTGTAATGGTATTTGTGTGTTTCAGGCAGTGTATAAAGCCTGGCTTTGTGCAGAATATTTTCCGGTTCCCCAGCGACAGTGTGTGAGGTGGCTCCCATGCAGGCACTACTGTGGTGAGGTCACAGCCAGCTGCCCCTTCATCCTACCTGACAATGACCATCTGCTGTATGCCGGTCTGCCAAGCTTTCTCTGTGCAGGTAAATCACAGAATACATACACTATGTGTGCAACTCTTTCTAATCATCAGGTTTGGCCTTTATACTATTCCAGAATTGGGTGCTTCCAGTCTTTGTTGCAGCAGTCTGGCCTGCACTAATCCCACTGAACACCTTTGGGATGAATTGAAACAGAGTGTTCATCCCAATTCAGGTCAGGACTTTGTGCAGGCCAGTCAAGCCCATCCACTCAGGACATTGTTCAGACTGTTGCACTAAAGTTGAAAGTAAAATTCTTAATTATATTCCACCGCAGAGAAATGGCTGGAATTAAACATACGTTTAGCTAAATAGAGTCTTATTATTGTGATTATTATAAGAAATGTAACTGCTAAATTCCATAATATGTGTATTTTGCCTAAAGACCAGTCAGTAACTATGCTAATTTAGGTCACAAAAGCCTTCATTATCATTTGTTAGGCCATGCAGTGTTGTTATTGTTAACTAAAACTATTAAAAATCAATTTTGTAAATTAAAAAAAAAACGTAATAAAAATATTACATGTAAAATATAAAAAAGCTTTAATTCGAATTTGAAGTGTAGGCTTAGCAACTAAATTAAATAGTTTAAGTACTAAAACTGAAATAACGCTAAATAGAAAACAAGATCCGATAAAAAAAATTAATAAATAAATAAAAACTTTAAATCAGTTCAACTCTAGATTAAAATGAAAACTGAAAATAGAAAAATAAAAGCTAATTTAAAATACATATAAATACTATAATAGTGTATATAAATAATACTAAAACAGAGCTGGACATGACTTGCTGTTTAGTGAGTAAGTCGGATTAATTAAGAAACTGCACAAACTGATTTGTAAGTGTTCATTCAGAAATGATGAATCGATGCACTGTGTATAATGTTCTGCCCTGTTCTAAGCCAGTGTTTCTCTCTTTCCCATCAGGGTTTCAAGAGGAGTATTTGAGCAGTCAGGGTCCAGACTGCTGTGATGTCAGATGGAGTGGGTGTGACTCCACTGTAGGCGCAGCATGTGCTCTGACACGCCTCCCAGGCTCCTTGTCTTTGCATAGGAGGTTATCTTCAGGAGCGGTGTCATGTACAAATCGTCTTCATGGCAGTAAATTGAAACTGTGTGTGCTTGTTCTCTTCTTACTGCACACTGTTATCTCCATAACAACATTGCAGCATTGCAACACTGGCTCCTTGGAGGCATTAGTACCTCTAGAAGACATTCCCATGAGGGAGGAATGACAGACTGGAACATCTCCCTCTTTATTGGAAGACGCACATGCTGTGAAAGAGTTTTTGTCTGCTGTGCATGAGACAACCCTTACCAAATGCCTGGAAAACACAGGAAGTCTCACAACCGCTGGAGCGCCTGTGTCTGTCTTTTTGAGGGTTGGAATATCTGGCTTGATATGAGCGTGCATGTCTCTGTGCGTTTGTGTGAGTGAGTGAATGAATGAATGTTTTTAACTGTTTTTCAGTGTTTCGTTTGGTTTATAAGGACTAACTGCACATGTTAAAACACGGTTCATGAATGACAATCTTGTTTTGTTTTAGTCAACGTTCTTGGAAACAAAAATGAATGTATGAAGAATTGATGAATGACATTGTTACATTTCTCCTATAATTAAACGAACACTATTGAAGACATTGGTTATATTTAAAATTCTGTATTTAAAACACTATGTTCTGGCCCATGTGTCTAGATTGGTTACAGGAGAAAAGATGGCTGCATTTGATTTTTGGGGTGCTTTCTGTTGGCATTTTCTCTGAAGTTCTTTTGAAGTCCCTTTAGTATTATTTTATTTTTTATGCTCCCTTCACAACTGTTTCTCTTTTTTCATTCTAAAGGCTTCTGCACACTGCTGTAGCCAAAACCTATTAACGCCTTTCACATTTACTCGTGGATTTTTATGTCGGTCTTGATGTTTGGGGGCTGTTAAGGGGGCTTGTGGTAGTTACCATTTAGCAGATGCTTTTCTTCCAAAACAACTCGCAGTGCACTAATTGAAAAAATACTGTGGGAAAAACTTCGGAAACATAACAAATTTACTCCATGTGGTCTGTCACAGTTCTACAAACTCCCCAATAACAAGATGAAAACAAGCTTAAAATTAATACTTCATTCAGACGGAGGTTTCAGGCACACATCATTTACATAATGGTCAGTCGTATCCACTTTCATTTTAAGTGGATGGATATTTCATTCTCTCTAGTTGTCAAACGGAGAAAAATATGCTGTGTTTAAGTGTTGCTTGCACCGACAGACTGATGGTGCACATTATCTGATGCATTCCAGGTGTACCGATGAAACATGCTACCTATCAGAGTAAGGTAAGGGTAGGTATGGACAGGTAGGTTTAGGGTAGGGGTAAGTATGAATGCATGAATAAGATGCTGGTAGCACAATCTGATAGGTAGCATTATTCGCTATCGATTTGTGCTACTTATCTTTTGATGGGAGACAGCACAAGCTGAGAGGGTAGCACAAATTGTCAGAACACCGGAACGAATCAAGTGAACGATTTAATGCGTGAGCCAACAAATAATTAATTCAAATGATTCATTCAAAAACACTGATTCATTTATTTTAAAAAACAAGGAAATAAACAGGCAAACTCTTTGTCATTTTTTCAAAAACACTGCTTTATTTAGCAACAAAAAACAAGGCTTTGTGCAAAATTGTTTACCGTGTTGTATGAATTTTCACATATTGTTTTTCACTTACTAGTAGATGGTTATGCATAATCGGAAACACCCCCAATGGTCTTTATCGGTAATTTAAATTAAATTATTAAACCAGTTCCTTTAGAGCGACTGTAAGGAATGAATCATTGAATCATTCATCAAACCGATTTGTACAGATTCAGAAATGCCCCTATTGTATTTATAATATAAGGACAGCTGTGATTACCTGAACAACATCACACTGTGTGGCAATGCTTAAATACATCGAAGAGAATACAAACAGAACAGAAACCTGCAAGTTTGTCACAGACGATGTAAGCAGATGTTTCCTTGAGTTGTGATTGACAGGATTTAACACATTTCTACAGAACGTCAGTAAAATTTTGTTTTCGAAGCCTGTCTGTGCCTGTCATCAGACCAAAGACCAGATCGATGAGCTTACTGTGAAATAAATCTAATAAAACTAAAAAGGCAACCAACATATAAAAATGCTTATATGAGAGTTTATTGTTGGATGGCAGAATTTACTCAACAGCAGGTGCTTGTTTATCCATTAGATCAGTGTTTCCAATCTTTTTTTCTGTCACGGCATAGTTTTGCTTAAAAAAAAATTATAATCCCATGGCACACCACTAAACATAATATTTAAAGAAAAAAATATATATTATGAATGTAGTTTTTTATAATTAAATAATGCTGTCAGAGTTGTGGCTCTATATATGATCAGATACTTTCACTTAACATGTCATGACGTTATCATGTTCTAGTAGGTTTGTCCATCATTAGACCGGCTGCATCTGAGGCAGTGAGTGCATCGCATTACGTTTTCATCAACTTCAAGGTTATGAAGTTTATTGTAGCTATATGGGAGTTCAGATTTACTTGTTTAATACACTTAGCCAGAATCTCATGATATACCAGATGAACCGCTATGCACAGGATATATAAAAACATATGCTACAAAACTAGGCCTATATGGCTACAACTACACAGCAAAATACTAACATTTCTGCGCTCTTCAAACACAGAAAAAACATTAGCCTTTACATTAGCCTTTATAGACAGTGTTTCTTGCATAAAGAAAACCCCTGTACTTATTCAAACATCAGTTCTTTATTTACCCTTGTCTTGCAAACAAGCAGAGATCCATATTCAAACTATGGATATCTTCTGAATGCTTTTGATTGGTAAAATATTTGTTAAACCCACAAACAGGCATAAGGATGACCAATGGCACTGATATAGTTATAACGAAATATAATAGAGATGGGAATTTAGATCATTTGTTAATTTTCCACGGCACACCTGACAACCTCCACGTATTAAATGAAGACGTTCATTATTTACCCTTCATCTATGTTGGTGCATATGTTGACCTAGGAACACATCTAATTCCGCAGTATCAGGACGTGCATATCCTTGATAGGCCTGTGTGATACGATTTTTGCCAGTAGGAGGCAGTGTTTTCTCAGTGTGAGGGTGTTGGCTTTGAATGTAGGTATCTTGTATCTTGCAGATTTATGTGCATCAGGGTGTCAAAAACAATTCCTGGAGGGCTGGAGCCCTGCAGAGTTTGGTTCCAACTTTGCTTCAGCACACCTACCATTTAGCTTTCAAATAAGCCTGAAAAACTTGATAATTGGATCAGGTGTGTATAATTATGGTTAAATCTAAACTATGCAGGGCTCCGGCCCTCCAGGAATTGAGTTTGAGACCCCTGATTTATATCCTTCACCCAATTCACTGCCTTCTGACAAGTTTTTTTTCTTCATACTGTAAATACCACTTCCTGTTCGAAGTAAAAGGAATAGCTATTAACAAAAAGACTGAAGAATAATTTCACAAGGATGACTAATAAACCATTTAAAATTTGATTATTAATTAATCTTCTAAGCCATAAATTTTTGTTTAACAGCTCACTAAAATAATAATTTTAGCATTAACCTTAGGATGTTTTCATGGCTATTGTTATTGTTTGATGAATTTTGTATAAGCTGTTGAACTTACAAATAATAATTGTTCTACCAGAAAGACTCGGGAGATAAAATGATGTATGAAGCATACATTTATTGACAACTCAGCCAGCATAATTATAAATTTCTTTGGCGGAAAGCCATGTCCATGGTTCGTAATCTGACCTGCATTTCCTGCCTGAAGACGAAGGCAGGGGTGCAGCCGACCCCCCTGGAAGGTAAGGACAGGACCATCCTGGTGGTGGTGGAGAGGGTGGAGGTTGCTATCACGTTGGCATCTGCGAACTCAAACATGTGTAAGTACGATCTTTTATACCGATGTATAAAGACGTGATTGGATAATGATGAAGGTAATAAGTGACGAAGTAATTGAGTCTTCCTGGCAGAACTTAGGCTAAAGCTTTCATTTCCACAAAAACCTAGAACATTCAGTTTCCAAATCTCTCTCTCGCTCACTCTCTCTCTCTCTCAGTGTGTGTGTGTGTGTGTGTGTGTGTGTGATTATTGTTTTCTTAAACTCTTAGCACTCTGAATCCAGCCCCTCTGGGCTCCGTATGGGCTGGACCCTCTGTTAAGTTAATTTGTATAATTTAATTTCAACTGCCCAAGGGCCTCAGACCCATACATGTATATTCACTTCAGCGTTGCTTTTTTAGTTTGATGCATTTGTGTGTTTGTGTGTGCCTGCGAGTGTTTTTGGCAAATGTTTTTGTTACGTGCCCGTGTGCGCTTGTTTGTTCATGCATGTGCACAAATGCATTTGATTGCGTGTTTTTAGAACTCATTCCAGACATTCTGGGTGGGTCGAGCTATTGTAATGATGCTTTTATTACATTATTTAGTAATGTTTGCATTTAGAGATCCATCATGAAATGTCAGAGGTCACTGTCTGAGTGGGAGACAGCTAGACCGTGTTGTGCATGTTTGTGTGGTGCTGAATTTATTCAGCAGCAGTGAGCTGTGAATATTTAAGTGATTTAAGATTAAAGAGTCTGGATCCGAATAAAAGCGGTACAGATTTAATATAAAACCATATTAAAGAAGCTCAGCTTTATGAGGTCACAGAGGATCTGCAGTACACAGAGCACAGCTGTGAGTGGAGCGAGAACAGAGGAAGAGAAAGAGAGAAAGCCACAAAGAGAGGAGTCAAATAGCATCCATCAAACTTCTTGGGCTAGATTTTTTTCACTGAATTACATACTGAGCTCTATTATAGACTTTACCAACTAGTATGCAGTAATGCTGAATCAGGTTATGATACTGCACCAAGTTTCTATATGGAACAAAATAAATAGCTAAAGCTAGAAGGAAATTCCAGTATTGTTTCCAATTCTGTCCCCCGCCAGATTATTACCTCCCTAGTATTAGTGGTTTAGGAGTAAGTGTAGGGGAGGGGTTGGGGTGAGGCAATCAGGTAGTCAGGTAGTGACTTCAAAGAGGGGGGTAATTATTTTGGCAGAGGGTTGAATTTGGGCACAACACCGGCACTGCTGATGTCTTTGTAAACCATCCATCCTTCCACTTTCATCCTACCTTTTCAGATCTAACAGTTTCACTGTTTTTCACAATTGGATGAGAGTGACGGGTCTAGCTGCTAAAACTAACAGAGAAAAAAAGATGACTACCCAAATATTACCAGTTTGTGGTTTAAACCTTACCTCACACAACATGCAGCAGAAGAGTTTTGCCATAGTAATAAATAACTTTATTTTAGAGTTAAATTAATATGGTGTGTGCGCTTTGGTGCTTGACAGTATGATAAATGTGTGTAAGCTGGAGTGCATGTATGTGTATAATTTTGTTGTTTGAAAAACAGTGTGTGTGCTCATGTGTGTTTTTGTGCATTTGATGTTAATATTTGATTGACAGTCCTGTCCTGCTTTTAACGCTCAGTCTTGCTCTGATTCTCAACATATGCCACAATTACACTACCAGTCCTCTGTTCTAACACTTTAAAGATGTGGAACTTCACACACTTGCACGCTCACACATGCACACACTGAGTAAGCCTAATGTACAATCATGTGACTAGGGAAAGTTCGACAAGAACGTTTTTTATTTTTTTATTTAGGTCCAGGGTTTTCTGTTGTGGGTGTCTTGTGGATATCCAGACAGGAGTTTCGTGATATGTTCATGTATTACGTAACGTCTAACTTTCTATATAATGATTTAGTAAGCATTATAAATGAATGTATGATGACAGTGAAAGTATGTAGCCTACTGGGAGTCCCGACTTCCAAGGTGTTACGAAATGGGAAATCTTGTGTAATCGGCAGTGAACGTGTATCGCGTCTTGATGAATGTCATAGTGCCGTGCTTTTCCGCTGTAGGATTTTCAATGAGATGACGTCATGCCGGCAACCAATCAGCTGCTAGGGGTCGGTCTCTGTAGCTGGCCGTAGTAAGTTATCAGCCTGAATCCTCGTAGTCTGTGGTCAGGAAGCCAGATGAGCGCACAGAGAAGTGTTTGCTCTCCGCGACCAGTCCAATCCAAAAGCAGCTGAGAGGACGAAGAAGTGCGGTATGCAGAAGCAATGCTGACTGACCTGCACGCAGCCATGGTACCGAAGCGCGAGCCGGCGAAGTTGGAGGAGCCCGAGCGCACGCAGGCGACGGCGTGTGAGTGCCAAAGGCAGTGCAACAACTGCAAAATCTTTTTGAGTTTGTTCATCCTCTCGCTCTCTCTCCACCTCGTCACGCTCTTCTGCTACCTGGACCTGCGCTCGGAGCTCAAACGAGAAATAACCCAGAAAAACAAAGACGAGGTGTCATCAGCGGGGCCAGTCCCGCACGATGAAGCCGCAGCGCCAGTGCTCCGGTTACCGGACACCGACCACCCAACAACAGACGTCCAGGTAAACGGAGTTAGCTGTTGTTTTTATATATAAGAGCAGAAACCTCCTTCCTGCTTACTTGGCTTTAGCTTCTGTTATTGAGATGAGCATTTGTTGTCTTGCCTCCCATAATGTGTGTGTGTGTGTGTGTGTGTGTGTGTGTTTGTTTTGTTAGAGACCTATTGTTAGAGTCCACATCCTTTTGATCGGTGGTTCTCAATCATGGCCCTGAAGTACCCCATACTGCTCATTTTGGGGGTCTCCTTTATTTGATACACCCAGATCAGTGCTTGGAGTCTCCACTAATGAGCTGACGGTATAAATCACGTGTGCTCTGCCAGGATAGATCACCATATAATAACTGTGTGAGAGAGAATGATCATTGAGTGAGTAATGCAAAATGATCCTAAAATAAAAATAATTCCACTAAAATAAAACTTTAAAGCAACAATTATTATATAATTATAATATAATAATAACCATCATTATTATTCTTATTATTATATGCACATTCATTCAGGTACAAAAGGCTGATTAGATGTGTTATTGATATATTATTTACTGCCATTTATAGCTTTTATTTGCTTTTCCACATATAACAAGAACATATTCCAACTTTGAATTGTCTTTTGCAAAGGTTTGAATCTGCAACCATCATGTTCCCTATGAGGATCCTTAACCCTTTAACCTCTAGGCATGACAGAAACCTACCTAGTTTGTAACCTCAGTCATTGATTTAGTGTAGCATTGTCTCTCACCCCACTCACATTGTGTGTTAAAAGCGCTTCTCGTAACTGTGAATCGTTCACCTGCAGGGTACATTTGTTCTGTTTAAACAACATCTGTCCTTTTTACAAGCTCTCTTCATCAGAAGCACTTTTACTGTCAGGCGGCACAGGTCGCTGTTTATTTAGCCTTTGCTGCGGTTTGGCCCGGACTCGTGTTTGATTCCTTTGGCAAAAGGCCAGGCTCGTCGCAGCATTTCCTGATGTTCACCCTGCGGGCAGTGCATTAGCGCTGGATCCAGAATGCTTGGCTTATGGATGTGTTTTATTAGACATATCTAGAGGTTAAATCTGGAGGTAGAATTACACACACCAACAATTTCCTGCAGTGAATGAATGAAATTGCTAATTTATGGCTTTGGTCTTTCTGAAGTGAATATGACGGGTGGGAAGACATCTCATCCCTGGTGCACACAAAAAGTACAGTAAAAGTTAGTGGAATAGGCTGAGTAATTGTTCTTTTTGCTTATTGCCAAGTAGTAGATGTTGTTGTTATTATACTGATCCATCACAGTCATCTTTCTTAATTATAAGAGCATACATGTTTGTATTCACAGTTTTCACACGCTTGACTAGGGGTCACCAAACTCCTGGAGATCTGGTGTCCTGCAGAGTTTAACTCCTACCCTAATCAAACACACCTGAACCAGCTAACCAAGGTCTTACTAGGTATACTTGAAACGTGTTGAGGCAAGTTTGAGCTGAACTTTGCAGGACACTAGTCCTCCAGGACCAAGTTTGGTGACACTTGCCCTTGACCTTGTAAACAATTTTTGGGCATCAATGATTGTTGCTATGCATGATGTAATAGAATCACCCATAGATCCCTGAGATAACAAACGCCTTAGATCAAGTGTGTGTGTGTGTGTGTGGAGGTGTTGCTGTGTGCATGTGCATGCATATATTTGTGTTTGTGAGTATTGCACTGATTCATGCTAAAAGAAGGTGTATGACCATGACAACTCTGATTGATGGAGGGAGGCGTGAGTGTTGTTAGTCTGTCAGTGTGTGAAAGTGTGTGTGCAACATGACCACTCTGCTGTCAGATAAAAATGGCTATATATAATATAGTTTTTCTAAGAAAATATAAAAAACCAAAGTTATTGTGTATTTTGTTTTGGTATGTTGAATGGTTGAGGTATTATTTATTTTTTTAAGTATCATGGTACCACCAGTTATGATGTAAGTCTAGGGATGCACAACATAATGCTACCATATTGGCTTGGCTGATATTACCAATATTAACAGTTATATATACGGGATATAAACGAGATATGCATGCATAAATATCTTGTGTAATTGGTAATATCAGCCAAGCCAATATGCTACCATTATTTACATTTATAAAGTTGTTGCCTAAATTTGTTTGTAGAATTTTAAATGATTGTTTTTAGTGTTTGTTATTTAAACTCTTTAGACAAATAGTATAAAATGTACTTTTGAACATTTATTGATAATATTCCCTATTTAACTCCATACATGAAATACTCATCAGCTGTGATCAGCTGTGAAACTGCTATTGATGTCTCACTAAAGCACATCTAGTTTGTGTTTCAGTGAAGGTCATACCTGTTACAGAGGATCAGACCTGCTTTTCTTTTACAGGGTAGTTCAGACCTTTCCTTTGTTTGAGTTTGTGTGTGTGTGTGTGTGTGTGAGGGAGAGAGTATGGGAAAATGAAGGGAATTCTTTCCCCATCAACCTCTCTCTTTCTCTCTCAGGCATTATGGCATGTGGCCAGATCGCAGTGTGAGCCCTCTAATGCACACACACTTTTCCTTATTAAGCTTTGTAAGTATGGGATTCCTCCTCGACAGGATATTACATTAATGGATGGAGCTAGCCACACTCTAATTACTCTCCATTCAACTATTTACCGCTGTAACTAATACACACACAAGTTTCTCACATGCACTCTGTGTATTAGCCCGAGTCCTTTGTCCTTTGAGTTAGCAGTGAGAAGTTAGCAGTAAGGAATGTGCTTGTTGATCAGCATCTTAGATCTGATACAGTGTTAGCCATATATCCCAGAGCACTGCTCTGTCTGACTGATTACAAAAGTGTGTGTGTGTGTGTATGTGCGTCCTAATGAGGGATCTAAGAGCGGGTTCACCTCAGCCAAACAGGTGTTAGAGAGCTGTGCTCTGAAGAAACAGAATGTTTGCATGACTTTAATGGCTTAACTTTAACCAGCTGGATCTATTTAAGGAGTCTCAGACTACAGCCAACACACAGATGTGTCTTAGTTTGGGAACCATAGTTTTAAAATTACACTTTAGAGCGGCATGATGATTGGGTGGATGGATGGATAGATAGATAACTGGATCTACATGTCTACAATAGGCCACACAAATTAAATTTCTTTTTTGGAAGATAAGGCAGACACATTTTTTTTTTTTTAACTAGATGGATAACAAAAAGCAGTGTGACATTTTCTGTGGAGTGAGAGTAGCTTAGTAGTAGTTTTTCCAGCAACCAGTAATTGTTTTAACAAGTTGCAAAGCAGCGATGTGCCCATGTCATCCTACATAGCCTTCTTCTGTGATATTGTACTGTGCACACCTAGCTTTTTTCTCTTTCTCTCATATCATAAATCGGTTTTGAGGGTACATTTGAGAGGATGGAGGGGGCATTTTTTGAACATTTTCAAAAATATATAATTATATAAATGTTGTGTATTTTAGTTCCATTTTAAGGGAACTTCGAACTGCGTCCTCTAGGGGTCGCTATGGGGAAACACCTCGTTGTGACGCGTGTCTGAAGCATACATTGAAAAAAAACCAATGAGTTGGCCGGCGACAGCCTCTGATATCACTACTGACGTGACTATAAGTAGGCACCGGGAGAACATGTCATTCTCTTCTTCGTCTTCACTGACTGTTCTGTTTGAAGTGTGCATCTAAAAGAACTGGTAAGAGCCATCTTTCAGTGTCTATCATGGCGACTACTAGCAAGTTTTTAGACAATGTGTGCATCCGTGTCTGCATTATCTGACACCCGATGACACACACAATCTTTGCGTCATTTGTTTGGGTGAAGAGCACACACACAATGTCTTTGAGGAAGCAATCTGCATGCATTGTGAGCATTTTTTCAATGAAAAAGCTCCGCTCTCATTCGCCTCTATTTCTGATGATAGGTATTTCAGGTGCCCATTTATAGTCACGCCGGTTGTGACGTCAGAGGCTGTCGCCGGCCAACTCATTGGTGTTTTTTCAATGTATGCTTCAGACAAGGGTCATGACAAGGTGTTCCCCCATAGCAACCCCTAGAGGACGCAGTGTCTTGTTCTTGTTCTTGTTCGCAGTGTCTACATTCGTTACCTGAGATGTTTTTACAATGGGACAATTGTTGCACAATAGTATATTGAGATGGTCCCGCTGCATGCCAAACCTCTCACGGCAGGCACATCGTCAGCTTGAGTTTGGTTTATGAGATCGGCCTTTACAATTCTCAAAGCGATTATCGGCCGATAGTGATTGGTAGTTGATCAGTCAGAAAACCCCTAGTATTTATTGTATATAAATCTGTGGTAAAGTTATAAATATGTACTGTTTATTTATGTAAAAATGTCTGTTTTATATATATATATATATATATATATTCACTGTGACTTTAATACCCAGGGCGATCCTAACTGACCAATGACCTCTGACCCTTCACACAAGCCCTGCCACCTCAAAAACAAACAGAAACAGCTCAATGGCCCCTCTTATTTAGATTGACTTTTTAAAATGTTTCATTGTGATTAATGTGAGCTTATATTGGTTGTGACTGGAGTCTGAACACACTGCCCCATTTTTAGCTTGGCTGTCCCCAAGTAACCCAGTGTGTATGTCTGCTGCCAGTGTCTGTGTGTGTCTGTGTGTGCAGTGCATGTCAGTCTGTCTGTAAGAGCCTGTGTGCGTATGTTTGACATTGTACATATAATAACACACATTATTCTGGTCCTGCTTGGCATTTATGTGGAATGATCTGTCTTTCTGTTGTGGTGTGTGTATGTGTGTCTGTATCTGTTAATATTGTATTTTGTCTCTGTTGTGGTGATTTAAACTTTTCGCAGCAGTTTGTGTTTCCTGGTGGTTTATGTCCTTGTTGACATCTGCGTGAGTATGTGTGTGTCTTTACACAGGAATGTAATTCCCTCTGTTCCTAAATGAGTTTGGTTCACCCTGGGGTTCACCGACTGAGAGCGTTCCAGACAAACATCATTGTCTGTGACCAGGCTGTGATCTGTCATTAAGCGCAGGGATCGAAAGGTCATGCATGAGTGTGTGTATATTTTGACAAGGCCTTCTGTTATCACTCCACTGAAGTGACTCCTCTGAATAAAAGTAGTTTAGTTGTTGTATGTTGAATTAATTTGAGCACAGCTGTGTGGGTGTATTTGATCATTTGTTGTCTTTGAAGAAAGCTCTGTCCAGTTGAAGAGGTAGGGAAAAAAGAAGGGAAGATGACTAAAAGCTTGACTAAACAGGACAATCTATCTCAGTGTATGTGATATGTGAACCTCCCTGTGGTTTGAGATGAGAGCAGAGGCTTATGTTGATTTTGGAGTCAGTACCAGCATATTCTTGATGGTCCTTTGAGATTCATATGAAATGTTGTTCTCATTAATGTAATCCATATGTGATAACATGCTCATCATCTAAACTCACTCTAATCTATATGTGTGGACGTACATATCTGTATGGGGTGTGTTTGAAAAGAGACTGATCCAGATGAGGCTGAAGTAAGAGTGATGAAGGTGACATTCACAATCACAGATATATTCTTTTATTTCTATGCTCTTGGGACCTTAATTAAAATTTTCTTGCTCAAAGTTTTGTTTTCTTCTGTAAAGTTTCTGAGTCTCAGACTATGATGTCAGATTTTTAAAATCAAACAACTTTCACGATTCACTTAATATTCCAGATTAAAATTCCTATATACCATATTGTGCCCTTTTTATTAAGTAAAATGTTTTCTAGTGTTAAAATCTTGCATATCTCATTAATAATCAGTGAAAAGTAATGTTGAATGATTCAGTGATGCAAGTTCTAGTTCCAATTCTGACTTCTTTGAAGTGAAATTATATATTATGGTTCACTTTTGTAGCCGTTGACTGATATAAAGGTATTATATTGGCTATCATTCAGCATTTTTTCTGTACGGCCATTGAATAATTTCATTATTGAAAAGTGCCATAATGGGATCACAGAATCAAGTATAAATCGTTTGTTTGTGAAGTATTATTTTAACAAGTTCAAAATATTTTCTTTATTTATTTATCATTTATTTAATTATTGATTTTCAAGTTATTTGTATCCAAATAATTTAGTAACCATTATGTAGACTGAAAATAAATATACATTTCATTTCAGCAGTTGAATTAAATGCTGTGCTCTCACCCAGTTCTCTAAAACATTGGCTTCAGCCATCAAAAGAAAATATGTGATTCAGCTTACTTACAACTTTAGTTGAAAGTAAGGTCTCAGTAAATTTTCCATTCATATATTTGGACTATCTTCTGAGATGGTAATTTTGGCATAGCTGTAAATGTATCGGTTGACCTCTTGCTGTAAAGAACATGTTCATGAATCTGTTCTTTTGAACAATATGCTGTTTTACATATGGTGACATTTGAGTGAGGCTGACAGTAATGATATGAATCTGAATACAGATGGTGTGCCCTTTGAGATTATATCATTGATTTATGATGGCTTAGATGAATGTTCATGTTTTTCTGGTTAGACCGATGCCAAGCGTCATATATCGACCACAACTCTGGTAATTAAGATGAATTTGGGTATATATGGATGTTTCTCTGGTGTATAAATAAGTGGGGCCTAAGAAATGATTATGTTATTGAAAGAGAGGCTTAGAATAGAAGTGTTGTCATCCATCCAAGGAATCATGATGTCGTGATTTATCAATGGTTCAAAAATAGTGATTTTTATAAACACATTCATACATGCACACAAAACATTGTGTCTGCCTCTTTTCATCTCGTTCGTTCTTTCTTTCTTCCTCTCTCTCTTTCTCACCTTCTTTCTTTCTCTCCTTCCCTTCTATCCAAAAGCTGTATATGTTCATTTGAGTGCTCGTCAAGCTGTTGAGCATATGTCTCCCTCTCTTTCTCTTTCTTACTAGCCTCTCTATCTCTTGCTCTCTCTCTGTTTCATGTGGTTTGTGGTTTGTCCCAAATTGGAATTGTTTAAAAGCCACAACACAGAGCCCTTTTACACAAGGCAAAGCAAAGGAGGGGGGAACAAAGCCAGTGAGAGAGAAAATAAATCAAGCGAGCAGGTGGAGAAGAGTATGTGCCAAATTGCAGACAGGTGCGGCCCAGCCTCGACACCAAGCACTCGACTGAATCACCATACACTCGCTGTGCTCGCACATAAAATACTAACCACTTGATCAGCCCTTCTCTTTCTGACCACCTGACAAGCCCGCAATGGCATCATCTACCCATTCAGGTCAGGGGTCAGGACAGCAACTGTATAAATGGAGGACGAACGAGGAAGTACCTGTTTTTGGTTGATTTTGAGTTTTTTCTCTCTCTGCAATTGTTTGGTGAAGTGATGCATTTTAGCAATTTTCTTCAAGGTTTATGTCTTATGTAATATGACATAATAATATATGTAACTTTATCCTGAGGTTTCCCATGTCCCACTATGTCTCAAGAGGAAATAATTATTTTTAGGTGCTTTCTATTAAAGTTTGGCATTAACAACACAAAATCTATTGAAAAGGTGGAGCAGCGGCTCTAGCATTGAACAAGTTGCTGAACACATTCCAGGCACATGTGTGCGTACGTGCATGATTGTATGCACACATTTCTCTTGAAAGGCACTAGATCACATGTTAATTTAATGTTTGTTCTAAAAAGCCAGACTGATGATTGTGTGAATGTATGAGTGATCATTATGGGCAATGCTTATATATACACACACACATATGTATATGTGTGTATATATATATATATGTGTGTGTGTGTGTGTGTGTATGTGTGTGTGTGTGTGTGTGTGTATGTAGCACAGCTTTTTAAATATGTGAAAGTGCACTCTTAACATCATTCAGTCAGTCAAGAAGATAAGCATCATAATATGATAATCAAGTATTATTTAATAATAGAAGTTTAGTGATTAGAATTTAAACTTGGTAACCATGTATGAATGCAAATTTGTGATTTTAAATGAACTTAGGATTTATGATGGTGTTTTTTGGGTCATTCAGGGGGAAAAAACAAATAATTCTTAATTCATGAATATTAATCAGGTTGTGTGCCTTTGCTGGAACTGAATTGACCATATGCATTGAGCGCTATTTAGAACTTCCGGATAAATATAAGCCATCTTCTGGTGAGCTATACAGAGATAGAGACCATAGACTGTATAGGTAGAGACTCTCACATGAACCTCTCCTGTCTCATTCTTATCAGAAACTGAGAAACAAAACAATTGCAACACCGTAAATAATGATAACAGATTAAGCATACAGTTTCATGTTATTAAAGAACATATAATGTATATATGCAGAGTCTGTAATCCCAGGAAAGTACTCCGACACATAACTGTACATTTCAGTGCTGACAAATAAACACTATCGTAACTGGTTAGGCAGTTAGGCTAAACTCTTAAATGACATCGTAATGGTATTCTCGATAATCAACCTCTTACCTTCATGAACACATTTTTAAAATCTTTAAAAAAAAAAATTTAAGCATTTATTATTTCTCAATGTTATGCAGTAAAATTTAGATTTATTAAAGGTCACTGCACATTCTAATTTATGAACCAAAAACGTGTCTCGGCAAAAAATAAATTCTTTTAATTTAGGTTCTTTTAATTGTGCTGATTTTGGCTCACATTTAACAAAAACCCACCAATTCATCTTAACAAATTAGAATATGATGACTTGTCAATCAGCTAACTGACTCAAAACACCTGCAAAGGTTTCCTGAGCCTTCAGAATAGTTTCTCAGTTTGGTTCACTCGGCTACACAATCATGGGGAAGACCGCTGATCTGACAGTTGTCCAGAAGACAATCATTGACACCCTTCCCTAAGGAGAGTAAGCCACAAGAATTAATTGCCAAAGAAGCTGTCTGTTCACAGAGTGCTGTATCCAAGCACATTAACAGAAAGTTGAGTGGAAAGGAAAAGTGTGGAAGAAAAAGATGCACAACCAACCGAGAGAACCGCATCCTTATGACGATTGTCAAGCAAAATCGATTCAAGACTTTGAGTGAACTTCACAAGGAATGGACTGAGGCTGGCGTCAAGGCATCAAGAGCCACCACACACCGATGTGTCAAGGAATTTGCTAAACCACAGACAACATCAGAGGCGTCTTACCTGGGCTAAAGAGAAGAAGAACTGGACTGTTGCCCAGTGGTCCAAAGTCCTCTTTTCAGATGAGAGCAAGTTCCTAGAGTCTGGAGGAAGGGTGGAGAAGCTCATAGCCCAAGTTGCTTGAAGTCCAGTGTTAAGTTTCCACAGTCTGTGATGATTTGGGGTGCAATGTCATCTGCTGGTGTTGGTCCATTGTGTTTTTTGAAAACCAAAGTCACTGCACCCGTTTATCAAGATATTTTGGAGCACTTCATGCTTCTTTCTGCTGATCAGCTTTTTGAAGATGCTGATTTAATTTTCCAGCAGGATTTGTCACCTGCCCACACTGCCAAAAGCACCAAAAGTTGGTTAAATGACCATGGTGTTGGTGTGCTTGTCTGGCCAGCAAACTCACCAGACCTGAACCCCAGAGAGAATCTATGAGGTATTGTCAAGAGGAAAATGAGAAACAAGAGACCAAACAATGCAGATGAGCTGAAGGCCATTGTCAAAGAAACCTGGGCTTCCACACCACCTCAGCAGTGCCAATCACCTCCACGCCACGCCGAATTGAGGCAGTAATTAAAGCAAGGGGAGCCCCTACCATCTATTGAGTACATGTACAATAAATGAACGTACATACTTATGAAGTATTCTAATTTGTTGAGATAGTGATTCCCCATGATTGTAGGTTTTTGTTTAAATGTGAGCCAAAATCATCACAATTAAAAGAACCAAATATTTAAACTTCTTCAGTCTGTGTGCATTTAATTTATTTAATACACAAGTTTCACAATTTGAGTTGAATTACTGAAATAAATGACCTTTTCCACAACATTCTAATTTATTGAGATGCACCTATACATGGACATTTGGTCATCTTAGACCAGTTAAATTTTTCTCCAAATTTTTTATGGATT